>NC_092037.1:9502975-10140570 GCF_003086295.3 Arachis hypogaea
TGGAGGAAAGGCGGGAAAGTTAGGGGGCTTAAGCTAGTTTAAGGTTTCGTTAGGCTAAAATCTTAGAAGGCCACCCTTTACGGTTTCTGTTTTAGTATTTTAAACTTTATAATCTGAGTGTCGGCGTTCTAGAATTGCCTCTGGCATTTCCAGGACTTTATATCTTATGTGCGTGGCACCTTTATCATGCTGAGAACCCCTAGTTCGCATTCCATATGGATATTGTGGTTTTCAGACGCAGGCAGGCGGCACCTCGCTGGGGCATGCTGGAAGCTTCTGATAGCGGAGATCCTGGTCTTTGGGGCTTTATCTTATATATATGTATATCTGTAGATACTTTTATCTCCACTGCCTATGTATTTGTTGTATTATCTTCCTTTTAAAGGCTATTTTGGAGAATTAGGTTCTGTAACTTTGTATTTTAGGCTTATTTTTTGGTTTTTCTATATTTATGTATATATACTTATGTTCTTAGGCCGATTTATCTTCGCGAGCCGAGTCTGAATTTTTGTTATTTGTACCTTGGAACTCTCCTTAGTTATATCTATGTTAGTTCTCTTGTCTTTTCCGTTTATCGCTTACGTGTCGCGAGTGTTGCGCTTCGCGCTTTATCGGTTTCGATTTTAAACTTTTCCTTGAAGGCTCCTAGAATAAATCTTCTTCAACTATATTATATATATAAGTGTTTATTTTAGAGGTCGCTCATAGCGCCTTGCCACCTCTGTTTTACATCCTTGGTGTAAAGTTCTGTGTGGTAGGGTATTACACCCTAAAACCGTGATCATAGACTCTTTTAACCCACCTTTTTTAAAAAATCGTAATCATAATTTTTTTTTGCCACGATAAAAAATCGTGACATAAATCCTCTATGGTCATGATTTTTTGTCACGATTTTTTATAAATCGTGACAAAAAATATTATGATCATAGACTCAAAATATTGTAGTGAAAAAAATATCTATATTTTTTTTAAAGAAGTTGATACTTATTTAAGCTTAATCGAATATCTATGTTTAATGTAAAATTCTATTTGAATGTAAAAAAGAATATGTACTAATCTTTATTTCTAATCTACGAAATTGACAAAAAAAAAAGGAAAAAAGGTAAAAAAAAAAAAGAAAAACTTCGATAAATTTGAGTTTTATCTCCTTTTAGGAACTTCAAGATTTCTACCATCATGAGAAGAGGAATAAAGAAAAACGCAGTTGAAAGTAAACAAAGTTATAACTTATTTATTTTGATTATTTATTACCCAAATCAAAAAAAGTGATAAGTAATAATTAAAAAAAA
This sequence comes from Arachis hypogaea, assembly GCF_003086295.3. NCBI lineage: Eukaryota > Viridiplantae > Streptophyta > Magnoliopsida > Fabales > Fabaceae > Arachis > Arachis hypogaea. The sequence continues at coordinate 9,504,265 of NC_092037.1, forward strand.
TTCTTAATAGAAAAGTCGTCCAAAATAAAAAATATTTAAAATTAAAAAAAGATACCTTAAAAATGTATTAAATTCTTAAATTTTTTAATATAATTTGTTTACATTAATAATCTAAACAAGTGTCTTAAAACACTTATTAGTAAAACTTAATTAATTATTGTAAACATGGACTAAATATAAAAATCAAAACCAAGGACAAAAAATATGCGTAGGCATAGACATATGACCATGGAGAGAAAATGTAGTGACAATTTAGAGTAATGCTTATTATCTCACAAATAAGTATAGCGACCACCAATTCTAACAAAGATAGATAAGCAATTTGTCGGGCATAGATCATAACTAAGATAGCAAAAAATTCAACAATATTATTCATGAGAACCCCTCCATATATCTGTAATGGTAGAAACATTTATGTAATTATATTTAGTTTACTGAAAATGATATGTATACATAAAAAATAAATTACTAAATCAACAATTATATATTTATGTATAAATATATTTATTATTTAATTTATTTTAAATATATATTTTATAGGTTAACATATATTTTATATAAGTGACTAATTTTTGGTATTTACGCGTAGTAAAATAAAAAATAGTATTGGGCGATGAATAATAGCAAACTAACCTCAGAAATAACAAGAGAAATAGTTCTAGAATTCTTATAGCTTGCTTTTTTAATTGCTATAGTTGCTTCCTTGTATTTATGACCAAGGAAACTAGAACAAATGAGACAAAGCCTGTATGAACTCCTAAATTGTTGGAGAATTTTCTGACACTTTCCATAGGCGGTTGTGCCACAATGTATATCATAACAATTCCTACACCATATTTGTTGTGGCCATCAACCTTCCCCATATTGATTTATCTACTATTATTTTGCTTTCTTTATTTTCCACCACTATGCCTGCCTCGTCCTATGCCTTTCATGTAGTTGTGCACAATCAAAGAGGGTAATAAGTTGACACTTGATATTGTCCTCTCTAATGAAAAATACTGATAATTTTGAAATGACTAGCGCATTTGTTTTCGTTATTTGTATAAAATAATATATTAGTCAATATTAGTATATTTTTTCGAATTTTTCGCAGTATTTTTAACTCACTAAATTAAAGATTAATTCGTTACAGATTTGAGTTTTATTTAAAGATTTGTCATTAGACAATGAATTACTGTATATACAGGACGTGACTTAAACTCGCAACACTTGTTTAAGCAGATAAGTAAGCTAATTATTTGATAAACTCAAATTAATTTCAATACTAATAATATATTTGTTTTTAGAATAATATGAGACGAACTTATTCCATAAATTTGTTTAATAAACAAAATACTTGTTATATTCAAATCTTAGGAGATTTTTTGTCCCTCTATATTCTTCATAGAAAAAATTGGAGATTCGTCACTCGTCAATATTTGTATGTACTTTTTATTTGTCTATGTACTTACTATGTAGTAAAATCAGATTCTACGACTACAATTTAAAAATTCACCATAAATTATATATTTAATGAAAAGATTTCAAGTTCTTCAGTTCAGTTCTAAATATTCCCAAGTTTAACCAGCACTTGGTTCCACGCAATTTCGATCATCACAGAATTAGTTACAGCCTTTCAAAGTTACTGTATTCATTTAAAGATAATGCAGAAAATCAAATTTCACGACTTAACTTTGAAAAATCATAACTAATTCCTTAGTTAATACGAAACCATCAAAATTGAATCCTAAAAACTACACTTGCTAATGTTTACTCAACTTTTAACCTCATACCATTTCGATGTCTAGCAAATTACTGGATCGTCCTCAAAGGTACCATTCTATTTTAAAAATCAGATTCTTAGTAATAGTTTAGTCTTTTAAGTTCTAATCCCTCAACAATTCTTAATTCAATATCAAATATATCGAATGATTATTTCAACCTTAATCAATTATACATAATCAGTAAAAATCACAATTCTCAACTATTCTCGAGTCACTTTTACAGCCGTAGCAATATACCAAACAACAATTTCAACAGCCAGCAGTCAAGAATTCAGTCATCTACCACACATAGTTACACTCAATTCAACCACAACTCCAAACACAATCTCAAATATTCCAATCATAATCTCAGCCACAATCCAACATTCATATAATCAATCAATTATTCCAGCTATTAATCCTGCTTGTAATTATTCTATAAACTTTGTAGACATTCTTAAATTAAAACTATTTAAATTAAACCCCCTACCTTGATTAGCCGAAATTTGATAATTAAACGGAGCAAACCCCTCTTTTGTTTTAATTCGTAGCAGCAACAGACTCGAACCGAACTAGCAACAGCAGCAGCAACTCTAACAGTTATTTATTATTATCGATAATATCAACTATGATAGTTTCATCAGCAGATAGAAAAGACATAGCAGTAGTATTAAACAGAGACAGATTTTCCTTACTCATAACAGAAAAAGACTAAGGAACAAGATGGAAGCAAAGCAAGGATTAAAGCTTATGAATTTAAGAATAGAGGAATTGGAATCAAAGCAGTGATTTCCACGACGGCTCTATTGATGGGAGCACGGCGCAACCGCAACGGTTTTGACCCTAATCAACGGCAGCGATGACAGCAGAGCAGGACGGCGCGAGGACGGATCTCATGCTTCCCCTTCTTGTCGCATTTCTGGTTCTCTGCCTCTGGTGCTTCTCGTGCGTCTCATCGCTTCTCTTCCTCTCGCATGGGATAAAGCAACGGCCAGAGTACAGCGGTGGCGACTGCCTCAATGGCGACAGAACAGAACGCGACGTTCTCTCCTAGCCCTAGCAACAGCGGCAATGGATTGATAGTGGTGGAAACAAACCGACGCGGATAATATCTCCCCCTCTCTCGTGTGATAGCTTCGGCCGCCTCTCTATGTGACGACAACGACGACGACAACAGCAGTTCCCTCTTCCAACAGCGACATCCCTCCTCCTCTCTTCCTTCTTCTCCCTCGTCATAACTTTAATTTCAATTTATATAAAATAACTAATTAAAATAAAAGTTGTACTTAAACATTAATTAACTTAAACTCAAAGTATTTATAAAAATCAATTTAATCATTCCTAATAAATTAATCTCTAAGAACTCAAACTAATAAATAAACCATAATTCATTCATAATAAAAATTACTTAAATTAAATTATATAATACTTCCATTACTAAATTTTATTTTCAAATCATATAAAATAACCAATTATAAAAATAACATAAGAATATTAATTAACTTAAACTCCAAATATTAATAAAACTAATTTAATTACGATTAATTTATAAAATAAGATATCAAATTAATAAAATAAATCGTAACTTTTTCAGAATAAAAGTTACTTAAATTAAATTGTACAATTCTTTCTTATTTTTCATTTACTAAAATTATACAAAATATTTCATTATAATAAGATTACTTAAGAAGATTAATTGATTCAAAATAAAACTATCTCCGAATCTATTTAATTATTTCTAATAAAATAATTTCTAAAATTATAAAGTTTAAATTTAATAAGATAAAATCACAATTTATTCATATTTTGATTTTCAAAAATGCGGAATGTTACAGCGTGGGCCACGGTACGGTGTTAGGCCTAATAAAAGAAAGGAAATTATCAACGCAAGTTAGCACAGATGGATGAGGATTTGTGTTTTTTAACCATCTCTCTCGAGTTCGATATTCACTAAAGGATGAAAATGGAGCTTATTTAGTTGGGAAGGTTATCCTTTTTGTACTTCTATAATACCCGAAGGATTAGTCATTAGAGTGGGCCTAATGTATACCCTGATACAAAAAAAAAAAATATTTCGAGCAGAAATAATAATAATAATAATAATAATAATAATAATAATAATAATAATAATAATAATAATAATAATAATAATAATAATAATACCAGTGCACTTATATTTTTAATTAAAATTTATAGTCTCAAACATATAATTTGTTTCTCAAACTCATTAACCATAAATAATAATCAAAGTACAATTATAACCCTATATTTATTATTTTCAAATCAAATTAAATCATTATTTCTACTAAAATATGTTTCAATTATAACAAACCCAGAATTTTTGAACACTAAATTCTAAATTTTTGAACTTTAAATCATAAACCTAAAATATAAATGTAAGCCCTAACTCTATCTAAACTCTAACCCATAATCATTATTCCCTAAATCCTAAACCTAGAATCTAAACTCTAAATCCAAAATCCTAAACCCTAAATTTTAAATCCTAATCCCTGAATTCTAAATTCCGTATAATCTTAAACACTTGGATTTTTTTTAATTCTGAATCCATTCTAAATTAATAAATTAAAACTTAGAACTTTTTTGTGAATATATAGTAATACTTTTTTTTATCCAACTTAAATTAATAAATTAAAGCCTTAGTACTTTTTTAATTTATTAATTTTAAAGTAATAAATTAAAATCATCCCTAAAAAATTAAAAAATCATAAATTCTAAATCTAAAACTCAAAATCCTAAATCCTAAATTCTAAACTCTATATAATCACAAATACTTTCTATTTTTTAATTCTAAAACCACCTTAAATATATTTATTTATTTATTTTTGCTTTCCGTTTTTTTTAACTCATCGCTTGCCCTAAGAAAAGCCTCTTCATGCACAAAAGTTTTAACAGGCCATATATACTTACAATCTGTTACGGTCTGGCCCAAGTCACGTACGGGTCGGCCCGACCCATCGAGGACCCGATCCGAGCGGTCGAGCTCACAGCGTTCGCCACGACACCTGGATACGCGTCCTCACCATTCCCCCAACACAGCTGGGAGGAAGCTTCGTAGAAAGTGGGCTCGTCCCCTCAGGGCCCACCTCTGACACAGTATAAATGGGGAAGGACCTGCCCTTCCCCCAAGGTACGTGACATATCTTACATAATCCATTTCTCGCCTACACACCGACTGACTAGAGCGTCGGAGTGTCTTTGCAGGTGACCCCCCCACTCCATCTTCCCACAACGAGAGTTCGGCTACTCGGAAGATAGGGCTCGGCACACCCGTTCGAAGACGAGCAATCCAGTCGCTTCACACCCCTACCCGAACTGTCCGGTAACCGTGATCCCGAACATTGGCACCGTTTGTGGGGACACGCTGTTATGGAAGTTGTGCGGGGCCTTGGGGACCAAGGCCGAGCAGCCGGCGCAGAGGCGGCAGCCTCTGTCGCTTCACCAGGAGGACGACGAAGGTCCCCCCTACAACGCATCGAACCGCGCACAAGGATGTGAGAGACACGACCTTTCAGAGGAACTCGCGGTGACAGCGCCCGAATAATGCAGGAGCTATGCCACAGAGTCCAAAATCTAGAGAGACAACTAGCCGATCAGGAGCACGATCGATGGACCACCGATCCTACTTACTCCCCGTCCCCCGAGAGCCGGGAGAGAGATTCCTACCAGAGTCACCCCTGGCACGCCTCCGCTTCCAGAACGGAAGCGGAAAGCACCCAAGAAGACTCCCCTATCCCGAGAAGACGAAACGACACAATCATCTACTCCCGAGCCAAGGAAACGCGCCACACGAGACGAGATCGCGAAGGCGAAGAAGGAAGGCATGCGAGGACGCGACAACCCGTGATAATGGGCGCCACCCCATTCCATCAATCCATCCTTGAGGTCCGGTTGCCGAGGCACTTCGACAAACCAACGGACATGAGGTACGATGGAATCCAAAACCCTCTGGAACACCTCACGACTTTTGAGGCTAGAATGAATCTGGAGGGAGTAGGAGACGAGGTAAGGTGCCGGGCCTTCCCGGTCACCCTAGCCGGACCTGCGATCCGATGGTTTAACGGCCTCCCGCAAGGGTCCATCTGTGAGTTTTTGGACATCAGTCGGGTTTTCTTGGCTCAATTCACAACACGAATAGCGAAGGCAAAACACCCGATCAATCTGCTCGGGATAACCCAAAGGCCCGAGGAGCTGACCAGGAAATACCTAGACTGCTTCAACGACGAATGCTTAGAAATTGATGGCCTAACCGATTCGGTGGCCAGCCTCTGTCTGACGAACGGCCTCCTGAACGAGGACTTTCGAAAACACCTCACCACGAAACCGGTTTAGACGATGCACGAAATCCAAACGGTGGCAAAGGAATACATAAATGATGAGGAAGTCAGCTAGGTCGTGGCTGCCAATAAACGGCATCACGGCTACAATCAACTGAGGCAACAGGGCAACGGAGAACGCCAAAAAGAACAAACTAAAGAAGGAGGACCGAGCAAGGCACCCAGACCGATTTCCCGAATCGGGAAGTTCACAAACTACACTCCCCTCACTCTCCCCATCATGGAAGTCTACCAGCAAATAGCCGAGAAAGGGATCTTGTCGAAGCCCCGACCACTCAAGGACCGCACGGGGGAAAACAAGAGCCTCTACTGTGACTACCACAAGGGCTATGGACACCAAACACAAGACTGCTTTGACCTGAGGGATGCATTAGAGCAAGCCATAAGGGACGGTAAACTCTCAGAATTCTCCCATCTTATAAGAGAGCCGAGGAGGCGACATCGGGACTTGGACGATGAAGGAAGGACCCGGTCGACAAAGCGACGACAAGAGCCAGAAGACAAAGACCACGGTCTCACCGTGATAAATGTGGTAACCGCCAAAAACGTGGCACCAAGGTCGAGGTCGGCACACAAGAAAGACGCCAAGATCCTAGCGGTCTCCTCCACGCCGATGCGAAGCTCGAAGAAGCCCCCATCTATCTCCTTCGGCCCGGAAGATCAGTGGTTCAACGAGGCCCCTGAAAATCCACCCATGCTCATTACGGCCAGGGTTGGGACAGGTCTCGTAAAACGGATCCTTGTTGACACGGGGACAGACTCGAACATCATGTTCCGCAACGTGTTCGACGCTCTGGGATTAAAGGACGCCGACTTGTCGACTCACCAGCACGGGGTCATCGGACTAGGCGTCCACTTCCTCAAGCCAGATGGAATAAAATCCCTGCCGATATCCGTTGGACACGTCCAAGGCCGAAGATCGGCGATGGCTGAGTTCGTGGTCCTCCAATATTCTACGGCCTATAACATCATTTTGGGGAGGAAGATGATTAACGATATTGAGGCAATAATCAACACAAACTACTAGTCATGAAGTTCGTTACCGACGACGGATCTATAGGATCCATAAGGGGAGACCTAGAAACGGCGGTTGCTTGCGACAACGCCAGCCTCTCCCTAAGGAAGAAATCCAAAGAGGCGTCAGGGGTGTTCCTGGCTGACTTGGACACCAGGGTTGACGACAAGCCCAGACCGGAACCGGAGAGGGACATGGAGAAATTTACGATCGGTGACATGGAGGACAAGTTCACATTTGTCAATAAGAATCTTCCACAAGAACTGAAGGAACCCTTGGTAGAAATGATCAGGGCCAATGGGGACTTGTTTGCCTGGACATCGGCCGACATGCCGGGCATAGACCCTAGAGTTATGTCACATCACCTGGCCGTTAGAGCAGAATCCCGTCCAGTGGCTCAGAGGAGGAGAAAGATGTCGCGCGAAAGGGCGGAGGAGGTGGCCAGGCAGACGGCCAGCCTCCTTGAAACGGGTTTCATATGGGAACTAGACTACTCGACCTGGCTCTCGAACGTAGTGCTAGTAAAGAAGCACAACGGTAAATGGAAAATGTGCGTAGACTACTCAGACCTCAACAAGGCATGCCCCAAGGACTGTTTCTCCCTCCCCAACATAGATGCCCTCATCGACGCGGCGGCGGGTTACCGATATCTGAGCTTTATGGATGCCTATTCCGGCTACAATCAGATACCGATGCACCGACCCGACGAGGCTAAAACAGCATTTATAACGCCAGAAGGAACCTTCTGCTACAGGGTAATGCTGTTCGGCCTAAAAAACGCGGGAGCGACGTACCAAAGACTGATGAACAAAATATTTGGTGACCTCATGGGCAAGACGGTGGAGGTTTATATGGATGACATCCTCGCAAAGACTGCATGACCTGATGACCTCCTGAATGACCTTAGAAGTGTATTCACGTCCCTCCGACAACACGGCATGAGGCTTAATCCCCTCAAATGCGCCTTCGCCATGGAGGCTGGAAAGTTCCTAGGATTCATGATAACCCAAAGAGGGGTAGAAGCTAATCCGGAAAAATACCAAGCGGTACCTATACCTCGCCATAACAAGAGAAGCCCTGGCCGCGGTTCTAGTACGAGAGGAAGGAAGGGCTCAACAGCCAGTCTATTTCGTGAGCAGAGCCCTACAGAGGGCGGAACTAAGATACAGCAAACTGGAAAAGCTAGCTCTGGCACTCTTGACCACTTCGAGGAGGTTAAAACAATACTTCCAGGGTCACCAGATCATCGTAAGGACGGACCAAGGAATCCGGCAAGTACTCCAGAAGCCTGATCTGGCTAGAAGAATGATGACATGGTCCATCGAACTCTCCCAATATGACATACGATACGAGCCTCGACAAGCGATCAAGGCGCAAGCGATGGCGGATTTCCTGGTAGAAGTGACGGGAGAACCAACCGAAGAAACGGGCACACTGTGGAGGCTCCATGTGGACGGGGCCTCCAACCAGACGTCCGGGGGCGCCGGGATCATCCTAGAGAGCCCGGCCGGGGTCGTGTACGAGCAGTCGATCAAGTTTGAGTTCCCCGTTTCAAACAACCAAGCGGAATACGAAGCCCTCATAGGAGGCCTAATCCTAGCGACGGAGGTCGAAGCAACAAGGTTGGAAGTATGCAGCGATTCGCATGTCGTCACCTCCCAAGTAAACGGGAGCTACCAAGCCAGGGACTCACTACTACAAAAGTACCTGGAGAAAGTCAAGGATTTGAGCCAAAAGTTCGAGGAAGTCACGATCCACCACGTTCCAAGAGAAAGGAATACACGGGCAGACCTCCTATCGAAATTGGCTAGCACAAAACCAGGAGAAGGCAACTGATCTCTAATCCAAGGAATGATGAAGGAGCCGGCAGTCACCCTGCACCTCTCGAAGCTAAGCCCCTCATGGTTGGACCCCATCACCGACTTCTTAGAAAACGACAGGCTTCCCGACAACGAAAAAGAAGCTAAGAAACTAAGAAGAGAAGCAGCCAGGTATGCGATCATCCAGGGTCAATTGTTCAGGAAAGGATTCAACCAGCCCCTGCTGAAATGCCTGCACCCCGACCAAACGGACTACGTCCTCAGGAAAGTCCATGAAGGGTGCTGCGGCCATCACATAGGAGGCAAAGCCCTGGCAAGAAAATTAGTCCGGGCCGGATACTATTGGCTGTCAATAATGGCTGACTCCAAAGAATTCGTTAGGAAGTGTGTCAGATGCCAACAAAACGCCAATTTCCACAAAGCACCGGCCTCCGAGCTAAGCTTGTTAACATCCTCCCAGCCATTTTCACAATGGGGAGTCGATCTCTTAGGCCCCTTCCCGGTTGGTCCCGGACAAGTCAAGTACCTCATAGTCGCCATTGACTACTACACCAAATGGATAGAGGCCGAGCCGCTGGCCAGTATATCCTCGTCCAACTGCAGGAAGTTCATATGGAGGCAAGTGATAACGCGGTTCGGTATCCCGGAGGTCGTTATCTCGAACAACGGAACACAGTTCACCGACAAGAAGTTCACGGAGTTCCTCACTGGCCTGGGCATAAGACAAAGGTTCTCCTCAGTGGAACATCCCCAGATAAATGGACAGGTTGAGTCTGCAAACAAGATCATACTGCTAGGGCTTAAGAAGCGGCTGGATAATAAAAAAGGTGCTTGGGCCGACGAGCTCGCCTCGGTTCTCTGGTCCTACCATACAACCGAGCAGTCTTCCACTAGGGAGACTCCCTTTCGATTAACGTACGGGCTAGATGCGGTAATACTTGTGGAAATTGGGGAACTAAGCCCACGACTACTTTTGAAGGGAGTAGGGGAAGCCGTGGAGAAGGATCTGATAGACGAAACCAGGGAGACAGCCCACTTGATGGAAACAGCACTAAAACAAAGAATGGCCCTACGCTACAACCGCAAAGCACTCAAAAGGAAGTTTGAAGCAAACGACCTCGTCCTAAGGCGCAACGACATCGGCTTGCCGACCCCGGGAGAAGGCAAACTGGCAGCAAACTAGGAGGGGCCCTACAGAATTAAGGAGGCAATCGAAAAGGGCGCGTACAAATTGGAAAAGCTCAATGGCAATGAAATCCCGAGGACATGGAACGCCGATAACTTAAGAAGGTTTTACTCTTAGATCGTTTGCTTTGTAACAACACTTCAATACCTTTGCTACAGTAATAAGATTCGCTTGGTTACCCATTGTTATACTTGCCTATATTTTTGTTATTTTGTGCTTAACCTTTTTTGAGCAACCACCGTGCAAACAAGAACACACAGCCCCGGGACTGATCACCCCGGGAGCCCCTAGGCCAAGGACATAACAAACGGCCATAACAGTAAAAACGTGACCTCAAAAAAGTGCCATCTTAACGGTAAAGACGAGTAAACCGGCAGACATTGAAACAAAACAAGCACAGTAACCAAATGTACACAAACAAACACAAGCCCACTAACGGGCACAAAAAAGTTCTAGCCTGGACAACAGTTCTACAAAAAGCTCAGTAATTACGAATATCACTTCTTCGGCATGTCGACAACCTTCCCATCCTTAATGGTTTTGAAGACATCGATTGCCGATACGTCGAAATCAGGGGCAATAATCTTCACTTGAGCTTTGAGGGCCTCTTCAGTCATGAAAATCGCATTCTTGCCCTGCTCCTTAACCTCCTTGTGCCTTTTCTTGAACACCTCGGCCTCGTCGCGAGCGGACTTAGCAACCGCAACCGCGTCATCCCGTTCTTTCTCCAAAGCGGCCACCCGATTTTGCGCGGCGCTCAACTGACTCTTCAGCGTCATCTCTTGCTCTGTCAAGCGGGACACAGACGCATCGGCAGTTTTCAACTTTTCCTCGGCTGACGCAGTCTTCTTCTCGGCGGCCTCCAGCTTGTTCCCAGCCTCGACCAGTTGAAGCGTTTCAACATGAGTTTTGAATTTGTTGTTGGCGGCGACCGCGGACTCAAGCTTCCGACGAAGCGAGGCCATACCCGAAAGCTCGAACTCAGCCTTCTGGGCTATGGCCGCGCCGCGAAGGAGGGTGCGGTACATCCATCGTGCCTGCCTGGAGAGATCGGTACCATGGAAATGTTCCTCCGTGCCAGGAAGTAACTGAGCATCTATGAACGCCCCGGCATCAAAGTTCCTTTCCATGACAGTAAGGACCCCCTCGGGACTAGACTGCGACCTTTGTCTCTTGGGGGTGGGGATGACAGACAACTCTTCATCTTCCTCCCGACGGACCGAAGACGAGTGCCCGGGAACAGCCACTTCCTGAAAGATGGGGGACGCGGAAGTCGGAGTGGCAACCTTAGTGGTCGTGGTCACGTCGGGAGGCGTGGGTGCCGCCTGGGCCACCTCGACCTCAAGAGCTGCCACTGACTGTCCCCTGTCCTCTTCGCCATCATCTTCCTTAAGGAAGGTATGGAACAAGTTCTCCATGCCGGTCACTTCGGCAGATAGCCCCACTGCAAACAAGAAATGAACAAATTAGCAATCAGTAGAACAAGACAAAGGTAAACAAACCATACAAACGACGACACGACAAAGACAACTCACGAATATAATCACGGGCGGCCTCTCGATTACCTATTAGGAGATGAGGATTCACATTATTTCTCCCAAGAACCGCCCACAGTATGTCGGCTACCCTCCGATCCACAGCCGACATCTCTCTGTAAGTAACCTTGATAAAAGGATTAGACCCCGCCCCGAAGCTCCAATACGTCAGGATGAGGCGCTCCTTCTCCAAGGACAACCAAAAAGCGTGACGTCCCTTAACCGGTCGAACTTTAAAATACTTGTCCTTGAACCCGTGATAAGAGTCCTTGAACAAGCCGAAAATCCTCCGGCCCTGGGCAGACCGGAAGGACATGAACCCTTTTTTGTGTTTCCCCTCCTTCGAAGGGTTCGTGAGATTAAAAAAGTAGAGGAAGACGTCGACAGAGATCGGCAGCTCCAAGTATTCGCACACCATCTCGAAGCAGCGGATGGAGGCCCAACTGTTCGGATGCAGCTGGGATGGCGCCACGGAGATCCGGTTAAGAAGGCCTATCTGGAAGGGGAAAAAGGGATGCGCACCCCCACTTTGGTGAACATGGCCTTATAAAACCAGATCCAGTCGGCAACCCGGGGGGCGTTGAAGTTAATCTCATATAGCCGCTCGTGTGGAGCAGGGACATAAACGTCGTAGTTGGCCTCCTCATCGGTACCCCCACACAGGTACTCGGCCTGACGGAACTCCGTGAGCTCCTCCTCACCCATCTGGTTGGGGGAGTCCCTGAGGTCGGAAACAACCCAGGCATATGGGTCGTAACCCGCGGCAGAAGTAGAAGCCCGGCCAACGACACGAGGCATACCTACAGTGGGGGCACCGCTCGGTTAGTCCATGAGGTCGGAAGCCCGGAAAAACTCGAAAACCCACACATCACCTACCCCACAACCCAAACTAAGTATAGCTAAAGTGGGGACCTAATAAGACCGAGTCCAGAATGGTAAAACCCCCGTGGCACACCATACCCGATAGAAAGAAAATATATCTATTCACAGAAATAAAGCAACAAAAGATACCTACAATAAACATGCAGAAAACCATTGAGGCAGAGGGAAGATGATGATTACCTGGAGTATTGAGAAAATTCGGAAAGGAATGAAACACTCTAGAACGATGGAAAGGACTTCTGGGCGATGGGGAATGCAGGAAGAAGGAGGTGCGAAAACGATCAAGGGAAACCAGAATGGGAGAGAAAAAATGCAAAACTGTTTAAAACTGCCTTAGGGGAAGCGCGAAAGGCCTGGGGGCAGAATAGTCTTTACGCGCGGGGTTTTCTAACCCATTATGAGCATTCAATGTCCCGCGCAAGAAACGAGGCGACAAAGGAACGCCCCGAATTACGAACGGGCATGCATGCGAGTGGCGCGTCTCCCACACGAACGACCGACCTAACGACTATGAAGAAAGGGACAACCCACCACCAACGGCCCGTGCGGCCGATTGCCGGCGCGTGGGGGCACTGTTACGGTCTGGCCCAAGCCACGTACGGGTCGGCCCGACCCATCGAGAACCCGACCCGAGCGGTCGAGCTCACAGCGTTCGCCACGACACCTGGACACGCGTCCTCACCATTCCCCCAACACAGCTGGGAGGAAGCTTCCTAGAAAGTGGGCTCGTCCCCTCAGGGCCCACCTCTGACACAGTATAAATGGAGAAGGACCTGCCCTTCCCCCAAGGTACGTGACATATCTTACATAATCCATTTCTCGCCTGCACACCGACTGACTAGAGCGTCGGAGTGTCTTTGCAGGTGACCCCCCTCTCCATCTTCCCACAACGAGAGTTCGGCTACTCGAAAGATAGAGCTCGGCACACCCGCTCAAAGACGAGACAATCCAGTCGCTTCATACCCCTTCCCGAACTGTCCGGTAACCGTGATCCCGAACATTAAACAAAGGAAATGCTACCACATTCCTTCTTCACTCAATAATCCAATCAAAACAAACATTTTAGTGACAAAATACCAAAAAGCCCAACAACTAACACACCTTCATTAAATAAATAATTAAACTCCCCTAGTTAACCCATTCCAAACTTCATTTTATGACTTATATTAACTATATTGGTTTCTTTTAAGAAATGAAACTTCAACACCAAGTATATAATAAATTTTGGCCATCATTCATACAATAAGCACAACTATAATATTCACATATGGCATACATTGCACTAATAAAGAGACAATTCATCGAATAATCAAAATTCATACAAATATACACACCATTTTTTCAAGAGAAGATATGAATATTACATTCAAACATAGAAATTGAACAAGTATTATTAACCCTTAACTTTTTTTTATTCACTCTCTTGAACACATTAGTCACCTAGAATTTTCTAAACAAAAACAATTTAATAATTAATGAAATTGAGGTGGCTATGGCCAAAACTTAGAGGAATGGAAGGAATGAAATGCAATTCTCTTGAACTTGAATTTGAGGTCTCCTACATACATGTTTGTTGTGGTTCCTAGTGATGGCTATCTAGATAAAAAAAAAAAGAAAGCAACATGATCTCTTATGGAAGGTTCTCAAAAACTGAAAAAGAAAAAGAAAAAAAAAACTAAGAATGTTCTTACACTTATCTTGCTGAATTTTAGAGAAAAAGATAAGAAAAGAGTGAAGAAATAAAATAAAAAACTTGATTCTTGAAGAAATAGTGAAGTGGTCTTTGAACTAACTATGTAGAATTGTATGAAACAAAGCTAATTTTCTCTCTTTTTTTTTCACTCAAGACTTTGGACTCCTCTTTTTTTTTTTTTCTTCTTTTACTTGCTAATTTTGTTTTGTGTGGTGTAAAGTAAAAAATTATAAAAGTAGTAAAAAAAGAGTTCATGACTTATGAAAATTAAAAAAAAAGATAAGATAGAATTTAAGAATTTTATTCATTCTTTAGTGGATAAACTTATCCACTCTTATCTTTAGTAATTTTCTAATGTTTAACTAATATGGTTGTTACAATACTCCTATATTATGTGGAGTTTTGAAACTTCATCAAACTTTAGAAAGGAAACTGCCTATGTTACTTAGTTTAACCATAAATGTATATTGATAAGATCATTAAACAATTAATGCATTCTTCTTGTAAAACTATAAACACATTAATTATTATCTCTAAAATATATTTTCAATAAAATGACAATTATGATTATTATTAAAAAAATTTTATGACTTAATATTGAGAATTTAACATATTATATTCGTATATAAGTTATTAAACTTATTAAATTCATTTATAAATTTTAAATAATTAATAATTTTAAATTTTATTTTTTAATTATTTATTTAATATTATAATTTATCTCATAAAACTTGTCTATATACAACTTTTTTTTGTTCATCTATAACATCATGATTTTAAAAATTAACTATATTATAACATATCATTCAATTAGGATATATATAAATATATATTAGAAACAGAATTAAATTTTTTTTAAGTGTTATTTCAAATTAATTTGTCAAAAAATACTTCAAAAAAAAGAGATATAAAAAATAAATTTAGATGTATTGAGATACTGCATAAATTTTTTTTAAAGATTCTATTGGAGATGTTTATTTTAGGTTATTAGTTGAATGTAATTTTAGATTTTTATAGTTAAAATTAAAATTGAAAATAATTTTAAGTAAGTAGTCACAAATTAAGAAGCAGAATAATGTTAACATTATCGTCAAATTTATAATTAGAGTTGTTGCTTCTAATGTTTAATCCATGAAGTTTGGGTGTAATCAGATTGGCTTGGGTTGGATTTAGAAGAAATTGAGAAATAAACTAATTAAATTTAATCGCTTTAAAATGGATGGAATAAATATGTTTTTGGGACTAAACTTGGATCGACCAAATGAGATTGCATTGATTTGAATACCGAATTAGAATTATATTTAAAAAGAAAAAAAAATTTGCAACGAAAAAATAAGAAAAAATGTGAATAATGGTTAAAGTTTGATTAAGGTTAAGTAAAAATTATATAAATTGTATATTTTTGTTTTTGATATATAAGGTAATTAGGTCAGGTTGGTTTCAAACTCTAAAAAAAATTGTGAAATTTAAATTTTTTTATTTTTTAATAAAGTTAGTGGTGATTCCTAGATTTTTTTTTTAATATTTTTGTCTCAATCTGGTATCTTGTCCTCTTTAAAAAATATTAGAGAATTAAGTCTATTTAATTAAATTATACATATAAATTATTTAAATCTTATTTATTTTTTTTAAATTTTAATAATAATTTTATGAATAATTTTTATTTTTGTGAATAATATTCTCTTTATAATACTTAACTAAATAAATTTTTTATTATATATTTATGTTTATTTTTATGAATTGATGTTTAAATAAAAAGATACAGAACATAAAAAAAAATCACAACACAAGTGTGCTTTTATATGTATAGTGTAAAAAAAAAGAACTTTAAGTGTAATGGGATGAACTAAATATAAATAATTAAAATTAAGATACAAAATACTTAAGATAATTAATTTTTAAAATTAGAAAGATCTATAATTAAATTCATTCTCTTATATATGAGATATTCATTTTACATTATATAATATACGTATAAATTTATATTTTTAAAATTAAAATTAAATTCATAAATATTTTTAAGTAATTAATGGCATAGAGGTTTTTTTTTTCTCTTTTAATATGCTTACACGAAATAAATGGTATTTTGGTCTTTTTATTTTAATATATTTAAATAATATTAATGTTAAAAAAATATTTTTATTTTTTTAATTAAATAAATTTTAAATTAATATTAAATAATTTTAATCTTAAAGGGTATTTTTTTTAAGTCTTTTACAATTAATACTAAAAATATGTTTTGATTTTTTTAATTTTTAAACTTTTTATTTTTGTTTCAATTATAATGTTATATAGTTTTTCTGTAATATTATAATAATCTAATATGAATAATATTAATCAAAAAGTATAATAATTTCAAATTGACTTAAAATAAAATATTAATCTTAGTCCAAATAAATTTTAAATAAAACATATAAAATAATAATAAATATTAATTCTTTAAAAAAGTCTTAATATTCCAAAATTTCAAGAAAGATGGAATCACATCCCATTGATACATTAAAAGTTTCATTAATGAAAATTTTTTTAAGATGTTGAATCAAAGCACATTATAATATTAATAATATAAAAGAGTTTTAAAATTCTAAACAATAAAAAAGTATTGTAACATCTACAAAAAAAAACTAATTAATAGGAGTAGTAAAAGGCTACAGAAAAAAAATAACAGGTGAATGTTACAATACTCCTTTGATGTTTGAATTTTTAAAATTCTATGTATTTTTACGAAAAAAAACACTATCAAAATTTAAAACTTAATTTAATTTTGTGTTGATTTAGCTTAACATTAAATGTATATTAATAAGATCAATAAATAATTAATATATTTTTTTATAAAATTACAAATACATTAATTACTTGTAAAATATAATTTTAATAAATGATAATTATAATTATTATAAGAAATTTAATATGCTCTATTAAGGTTATTAAATTAGTTCATAAAATTAATTAATTAATAATTTTACATTTTAATTATTTTAATTATTTATTTAAATAATTTATCTCATAAAATTTATTTTATATATTATCTTCTTTTGTTCATTGAAAGTAATAAGTTCGTCTATAAATAAATTTATTCCTATTTCTATACAATTTAAATTATATTTGTATATTTTTATTTTTTTATTAATATAATTTTATTCACATATTTAAATTTTAAAATTATAAAATCTTTTATTTAAAATTTAGATAGATATAATTTAAATTAATAATTTAATTTAATAAAAATAAATATATTCGTATTATTTTAAGCAAAAATATCTCTAACATATTTAATTTACACAAAAAAGGTTCCATATATTAACTTCCTAGACATAGCTAGGATTTGAACCAGGTGCACCTCCTAGCAAGTTAAACATAGTTGCCACTAAACCAAGCCTTGCGGTGCCTAGAGTTATTAATTTGAAAGCTTATATATATCTATCTCTTTTGTTGAGATTCTTAGGATCCATTTGAAAAGTTTCAAAAGTAATTTTTTTTGAGCTTTTAACTTATGAAAAGTATTAGTATAGGCCCCGTTTAGGAAGTTTTAAAAATTATTTTTTTTTTACTTTTAACTTATGAGAAGTAGTAATATTAATGTCTAGTGCAATTTTCAAAATTAAATTGCGGTTTTCTAAGAAACTATTTAGGAGCTTATAGAAAAGTTAAAAAATAACTTCTCTCATAATACTACTACTTTTTATCACATTTCTATAAAATAAGCACTTTTAGAACTAAAAATCCAAATACAAAATAAACTTATTTACAAGCTACTTTTAATATAGTCATTTTTTGTTTAAGCTATTTTTTCAAAAGTAACTTAATTAAACTGTTTACCCAAATTGGGCCTTAATGTTTGATGCAATTTTCAAAACCAAATTGCGACTTTGTAAGAAGCTATTTAGGAGCTTATAGAGAAGTTAAAAAAAATGACTTCTCTCATAATACTACTATTTTTTACCACATTTTTATAATAAGCACTTTTAGAACTAAAAATCCAAATACAAAATAACTTATTTATAAGCTTCTTTTAATATAGTATTATTTAAGCTATTTTTTCAAAAGGAGTTTAATTAAGTTGTTTACCTAAACTGGACCCTTACCATATTTAACTGCTTTAAAAAAAATAATACGAGAACATTTATTTAAAATGAGATGAATATGTTTATTTAAAATTTAAAAATTTTAAATAAATTTATTAGTATTAATTTTAAAATAATACGAGTATGTTTATTTAAATAAAAAATTTTTTAAAATAATAAGAGTATTTTTTCCTTTTAATTCTTTTAAATTTTTATTTTTGTAATAATTTAATATCAATCTAAAAATAAAATAAAATAAAATTAAAACAAAAAATTTAGCCAAATAGAATTTTAATGTTGATTCTTTTCTCTCTCCTTAATAATTTAATACTAATTTTCTCTCTCTCCTTAATAATTTAATATCCTTCTCTCTCTTTTTTAATTAACGAGCACTAAAACTTCATACCAACTTTTTCTCTCTTTTAATTAAAAAGCATTAAAACTTTAAATAACTTTGCAACATCAAATCACGTTCATACGGTCAAAATTTTAACAAAGACTTAGTTATCAATTTAATATTTTTTTAATATTTAAATTTTAACAGAGGTGCATTCTTCTATATTTCTATATCAATTGTTTTAGTATAATTTTATTTATATAATTAATTTAGGTAATTAATAAATTAAAAAAATTTTAATATCGGTAATAGTAGATTTAGTGAATTTTCTAATTAAAAATTATATTTTATATTCTATGCAAAAAAAGGTGGTATTTTACTGTATCAAAAAAAAAAAATTGAGATCAAATCAGATCAATTTAAAAAATAATATGCCAAAATATGAAAAGAATTAGGCCAAATTAATAATAATAATTTCAGGAACTTTTTTTTTTTTTGCTCCCTTATATCTATAAATACTAAATAGAGAGTTACCTCTCTTACTAATACGCACAAACTAATAAAAAATATCAGTTAAAGCTTTAAGGTAAGTCTTTTGTACTGTTATACACCATCATTCTTTTATTATTTTATTATTATTTGCCAGAATACTTTGACTATGATATGTTGTTCTTTTTATGATACTTTTTTTTTCTCCTTCCACTCCAAGTCTTACATACTTGGATTCTGATTTAGTATTTTTTTTATTTCCTTAAGAAAAAGGATACACGGTACGATTATATGTTTAAATCTTTAAAATATTTTCTAAAAAATGGCAGATTTTTTTAATATTTTAACAATAATTTGTCATCAACTTAATATTTTTTTAGTTTCTTTTTAAATAAAAATATATTTATTGTCAATTTTCTTCATATATTATTTTCTTAATATATAATTGCTTTAGATAATTATATATAAATTAAATACTTATACCTATAAATTAGGCAAATTATTCAAATTATAATTTTTGCTAAGATTATTGCTGCGATAACTTGATAATATGTGCATAAATAACGTACTAAAAAATGGTAATAGTTATTAACATCAAAGTTTTTCTTGTAATACCAGGAAATTAAGCATTATAATCCTACAATGGTAAAAGGAGTACTACTTTTTTCTCTACTTGTCTTTCTAATACTAACGCAAACAGGTATAACTCTTTTTTAGTCCTTTATTTTTTCTCTTTAATTTCTTTATTATTCTTGTGTTTTTTTTTAATTAATAATTTTTAATTGTTATACAAATCCACTCAAATTATGAGATATATAATAATTTTGAAAACTAATGAAGCATAATATCTTACTTTTTAGTTAAATATAAATATAAATATCTTTAACTATATCTATTTACATTATATAAAAATTTCAAATTATTTTTTGCGTAATTATTCTTACTTAGATATTTCATATAAATATATTATGTGTATATAAAAGTAGAAGTTATTTATAAGTCATTTCACATTTGAGAGATATTTTTATTTAATTTTTTACTAATAATAATAATATTTATATTATCATTATTATTAACACGTCTCAGTAGTATCTGTACATAGTGTATATGCAAAATAGCTTGATTATATTACATAAATTATTTTGTATATTTTGAATGTGTTTAATTTTTTTTTAATTTATATTAAAAGAAACGTTGTTGATGATTTTCAGATTGCATGAAATCCTTCCATGTAAGAAAATGTTGTTGGGAATATCATCTTGGTAATGATGTTTGCGTTAACCGTATTTGCAATTCAGTGTGTCAACAACATTGCAAAGGAGGACATTGCAGAAATTACGATAAACATATATGTCATTGTGCTTGTTAATTAATTATCATGATTCATAGAAGAGTTATATTATGAAAGCAAAATTTTCAATAACTATATTCAACTTATATCATGTTGATCAGTAAATTATCGATAAAAAAATTATTTAGACTATGAATAAAATGATGAATGTCATTGTTGAGCATTTTATTTTAATTTCTAAATTTTATTTATGTAATTAATATCTCGATTATTTATGTTTTTTAAATTAAAAGTGATATAAAATTAGGAAATAACGATCAAAAAACAAAATTTATTATTCTATTACGATTTTTAGACTTTCCTCCTTTGATTGATTTTGTTAGTTAATTATTCATCTTGTAGACTACATATAAGTTTATACTCTTCAATGGTTAAAAAAGATAATGATATTTTAGATACTGGATTATTATATTTTTTTTGTTCGCCGTGTGCATAAATTATATATGGTAGAGGAAAAAAAATGACAAAAACATATTGCAAATAATAATAAATGAAGGAACAAGAAGTTGTTTTACCGTAAAAAGAGAAAGAACCAACGAGTGGAGCAGAAAAATTGATAAAAAAAAAATATTGTAGTTGATGAATGGTAATGATGAAGATGACCTGTAGAATAAGTGAGAAAATTAAAAAATAATTATTTTATTTAAAAAAAAAATTAAAAAAAATTGTTAATAAAAATTAAAGTAAATCTAATTTCATAATGTATTTATCTAAAAAATAAGAAAGTGGTATAATTAAAAATATTAAAATAATATTATTAAATTAAAAGAATAAATAAAGTCTAAATTTTAAAAAATAAATAGCATTTTAGAAAGTGCATTTGACGAGATTTGAACGGTGTCCTTTGTAATAAACTTAACAGGTCCAATTGGCTGCATGAGACTTTTTAGCAAATAAAATAAAATTATTAAATAAAATAATATCTAAACTTTTATTTCTCTCCATTTACCGCCTCATTCTTTTTTGGTCTTTTACCGTCAGTTTAACTTCACAATCTATTTATTAGAATTTTTTATTTTAATAAATAAAATAAATGTAATATTTACTAAAATAAATATTCTTATGAGAATTTATCAATTTAAATTTTCTTGTCACATGGCATGTTAGCGTGATACGTGTATATCTTGTTTACACTGTAAACGACATATGGCCCGTCCGTGCCTATATATAGAAGTCGTTTACAACTTAAATTCGGGTCCTAGTTTAACTTTGTCAACATCTTTTTTCCCTCTTTTAACCCTTTCTGACTATACCCTTGACCGAAGCGGTAATGGCGCGCCAAGCGGGGAATGACGGGGACATCAACAGGCTGAACAAGACGACACATTATGCCAGGACGACCGACTTCGAAGTTAGTTTCGTTATGATTGTTAAATTTAAGGATGTTGCCATTGTTAGGGTAGTCATGAAGACCTGGAACTTTGGTATATGAGTTAGGAGTTAGGTCTGTAAACTTAATTTAGAACTCTATTCGCTTGTGCTAGGTTGGTATGACATAATTATTAACTTGGAACTCTGTAATATTTGTGCTATGTTGTTAGTAAGCATTGAACGCCCTAGCGGGATGCCACTCACTATCATCGGAGCTTAGGGCGGCCTTGATGGCTTGAGATATGTCGGATATAACTAGTAAGCCGTCTTGTGGGGTGACGTGGCGCCTCAAATTAATAAGAAAGAACGACCATGACTCGATGATCTCAGACTCAACAATGGCAAAAGCAATCGGCAATATGTTGTTGTTTCTGTCTTGCGCCACCGTTATAAGCAACACTTCACCGTACTTGTCATATAGATGCGTGTCATCTACAAATACAAACGGCTTGTAATGCTTGAAGGCCTCGACACATGACAGAAAAGTCCAAAATACTTTGTCAAACATGCAGCAGTCGCGCACGATGAGGTGTCCTTCGTAGTACGGTTTCACGTGTAGGTCACATATGGTGTCGGGGACACAGCTTTGCAGTGCCTGAAGTAGTTTTGACACCTTGTTGTACAACTCTTCCCAATCACCGTAGATCCATGCAATTGCCTTCTACTTTACCATCTACACCTTTCTATATGAGGGTTTGAAATGATAGCTTGTCTGGACCACACCTTGCAAGACCGGGATACTGATAGAGGGGTTGGACTGAATCAAGGGCAATATGACTCTATAGATGAGACTGCTATCTAACTGACGATGGTCTTGAGACATGGTGGGTGCTAGATAGCTGTGTGGTCCACCAAACCTCCGAACCTCCCTAATCACATCAAAAAATTTATTCTTACACAATATCTCTAACCAAAATAACATATCATACAAAATTACTCAAATTCACAATTAAACTTGAACTTACCAGTATCCAAGATTCTGACGAAGGGCCACACGGAGGCTCCATTGACACCCACTATTGGCTTGACGGCACTGCACATGGTACTTTAACCAGTCGGACTCGATCATCCGGTACTCAGCACTCCTATGAATACTGTAGTTCTTCACACCTTGAAGCACCGCCTCTTGGCTTCTGAACCTGTGTCCGATCTGAAACTCCACACCGCCATCTAAGTTGTAATCCACTCCACAGGTGTCATAAATCGGGATCCTCTCATGCATGGTGTCCAGATCTAGACTGTGATAGTGACTTGGCACAGCCGATAGCGCCAGAATCGGGTGAGGTGGAAGAAGCACATGGCGCGGCACAGCCCCTACAGGTGTCTCCGGCACAAACTCATCCTCATCGCCACCATTGGAAGACTTACTGTCTGCATTGTCCGCCACGTAATCCTCGTCCGACTCCTCCTCACCCTCCTCTACCTCATGCTCCAGAATCGCGACATGAATGGGCGGTGGTGCGAGAGGACGGTCGTTCTACACATAGGTTTCATGCACGGAACCCCCACTACCACCGTGACCCACCTTGGCGGACAACTCCATTACCTGTTCACACATGATCCTCCCATGAATGTCGAACATCAGTCGCGCATGCTAGTCTCCTGTGAAGTCGGAATAGTTGAAACTGGAAGACTCCATTTCCCATGGGTGCCAGCAACCTATACGCCACTCTTCCGATTTTTCTCGCTTGTGTACCACCGAACTTGCTCAATTTCAAACTCTTCAAATCTGACAACGTCTCCACACGCTGAGTGCGAAACAATATCGGACCCTGACACACAAATGTCACCCCATTATCGTCATTTTTCATACGATAATTGGGATAAAGAAGCACAACTATGAATGGATTGTTACTGACCATTCAACTTTTTGAGAGAAAAATGAGACAGAGAAATGATATGAAATGTGTGTGAAGAATACTAAGGATTACACATTCTTTTATAGATGCTAAATATTTGTCTTTTATTATCTCGTTTACAGTGTAAACGAGATATACACATGTCACCCTTACTTATCATATCTCGTTTACACTATAAACGAGATACATGAAAAATTATCTTGTTTACAATATAAACAAAATATAGAAAAGAAATTTAAATTGATAAATACTTGTAAAAATATTTATTTTGATAAATATTATATTTATTTTATTTAATAAAATAAAAAATCCCTATTTATTATCTATCTATTAATATTAATATTAATATTAATATTTAATATATAATCTCTATATATAATACAAGAGCAGTAAATAATTAGTTATTTGATAAGTGTCCAATCTATTTTGTCAACAAGTGTTTTATTTAAATGTTGACAAGTGTTTTGTTTATTCAAAATTTAAAAAGAACAATACAGGATAGTAATAGTGTAGTACAGGCTATTATTGAATTCGATGTATATATTGGATATTAAGCAGGAATTATAATTTTAAATTCAAAATTATTTTGTTCCAAAATCATTGATTTTCTGTGAGACCGAGCTGGAACTTTTGGTAGAGAAGAGTAGGTGGCGAAAATAAGGGAGAGAAAGACCGAAGGAAGTAGAGAAGAAGAAAACGGAGGTGATAAGAGCCACAGTGAAAGACAAAATCGAGAGAGAAATAAGGTAACGACGGTGATGGAAGCCATTGTCGCTGTTTGGTTTTGCAGGAATGCGCGTCCTTGGTATAACGGTATCGTAGCCCTTCGTTTGCGGGCAGCGACAGGTTTTGCGAATGCGATGACCCAATTCCTTACTACATCAGTGTACTTCGGGGATCTGGACAGTGTTCTTATAGACGTTTTGATTTTGATGCATATAATAATGCTTAAATATTCTGATGTATATAGCAAAAAATGTCTGTTTTCAACCAAAATTTGAACTAAACTAATATTTTATTTTTGTTGCAGGTAGTGCTTCCATAGCAATGCTAAGGAAATTGGCTTCATTAAGGTATCACTATCCCTAAACTTGATCTTCAGTAAATTTATTTATAACAATGGAGTGGGCTTGGAATTATTGATTGCAAGGGATTTCTGATAACCACTAACTTTTCACCACCTTTTTTCTCAATCTCTCCTCTCTTACACCAGGGTCTTCTCTCACGTTTCCATCAAAACAGAAAAAAATAAAACATGATGGTGAAGAGGAAAAGCACAACGGAAGAAAGAGAAAAACGAGACGACGACGGTGAGAGACGACATTCTTGTTGGATCCGCGGAACTCTAAATTTCACTTTTTTTGTTATATATATATATATATATATATATATATATATATATATTATATCAGCATTTGGAGTTGATTGCTATTGTCTTTTCTGCAGCCCTGCTTCATACTAGAGGTTGACAAAAATTGATAAAATAGGATGGATTCTAAAATTTGTAGAAAAGTCGAAGGGATCTGATACGAAGTAATTAGAATGCTAATGGTATATAAAGTCCCAAACTTTTGACATGTTGCGTTGCCAACGCTTGCTTTAATGTTTGGAGTTTTAAAATTTTATATAATTTTACAAAAGAAAAAAAAACAATATCAAAATTTAAAATTTAATTTAATCTTACGTTAATTTGGCTTAACATTTAATGCATATTAATAAAATTAATATATTTAACTACAAACACATTAATTACAACTTGTAAAATATATTTTTAATAAATGATAATTATAATTACTATGAGAAATTTAATATGCTCTATTAGTATATAAGTTTTTAAGGTTATTAAATAAATTCATAAAATTTAATTAATTAATAATTTTATATTTTATTTATTTTAATTATTTATTTAAAATTATAATTTATTTCATAAAATTTATTTTATATACTACCTTTTCTTGTTTATTGAAAATAATAAGTTTGTCCACAGATAAATTTGCTTTTATTTTTGTACAATTTTAATTATATTCGTATATTTTTATTTTTTATTAATTTAATTTTATTCACATATTTAAATTTTAAAATTATAAAAAATTTTATTTAAAAAATTTAGATAGATATAAATTAAATTAATAATTTAATTTAATAAAATTAAACGTATTCGTATGATTTTTATTATTTTAAGTAAAAGATATCTCTAACTATATTTTTTAGACAAGATTTATGAATCTTTTCAGATTTTATGTACCTATATACACACTCTAAAGTTATTAATTTAAAAGATTATATATATCCGACTCTTTTGTTGAGATATTTAAAGACCATATTTAACCGCTTTAAAAAAATAATACGAGAACGTTTATTTAAAATGAGACGAATATGTTTATTTAAAATTTAAAAATTTTAATAAATTTATTCGTATTAATTTTAAAATAATACGAGTATGTTTATTTAAATAAAAAAATTTAAAATAATAAAAGTATTTTCCCTTTTAATTCTTTTAAATTTTTATTTTTGTAATAATTTAATATCAATCTAAAAATAAAATAAATTTAACTTAAAACAAAAAATTTAGCAAAATAGATTTTTAATGCTGATTCTTTTCTCTTTTTTTAATAATTTAATGTTGATTCTTCTCTCTCTTTTTAATTAAGGAGCACTAAAATCTCATACAAATTTTTTTCTTTCTTTTAGTTAAAGAGCACTAAAACTCCAAACAACTTTGGAATATCAAATCATGTCCCATAAAGATAAATATATATATTGATAAGATCATTAAATAATTAATGCATTCTTCTTGTAAAACTACAAGCACATTAATTATCATCTCTAAAATACATTTTCAATAAAATGGCATTACTATTGAAATTTTTTTATGATTTACTATTGAGAATTTAAAATGTTCTATTCGTATATAAGTTATTAAAATTATTAAATTCATTTATAAATTCTAAATAATTAATAATTTTAAATTTTATTTATTTTAATTATTTATTTGATATTATAATTTATCTCATAAAACTTGTAAAATTCGGTGAAATCGAAATTAATTAAATAATAAAATAAATATGAGCGAACATGGTTAAAAAACTTAGTAATCGGAATTTCATAATTTAAATATGATATTTGGACTCAGTGGATTTTTTGAGTCGGAAAACATAGTTTTCTGCGTAAAAAATGCGAATAAAAAATTTGACCGATAGTACCGGCTGAGATCTATCCGGTACTACAGCTGAGAATATTAATTATAAGTGAAGAAGGTTAAAAAAATAGAATTTATAATTTGGAAAGATAAAAATATTTAAAATACAATTTAAAACTCCAATTGACGAGCTGTTTAGGGTCACGCATCGCTCTTGTCGCCCTCTTCGATTTCATCTAAGTATTGTGGTGAGATTTTCAATGACCTCTGCCCAATTTCATTTTTTCTCTTTTATTTCGAATTTAGTTTGGATTTTGAGAAAATCTTGTGATTTTGGTTGTTTAAGGATGCTCTAGTATGAGCCATTGATGAGCTTCATCAACAAATTCTATGGGTTAAGGTAAAGAACTCTCTAAGTCTTGTGATTTATCAATTTCATGAATCCTAGGTTGATTTTAAGTGTGAAAATTGGTTATGCTAGAGCATTGGGTGATTTTTGTGCACAAGTGGGGGTTGATGTTGTTTGTGGAGCTTTGGTAAGGCTTGGAGCTAAGGTTGGTGGAGACTTCCAAAGAAGAGGCTTAATTGTTTTGGCTCCAAGAGGTACGATTTAAGTTTCATTTGAGTACTGTGTGATATAATGTGAATTCCTAGGTTAGGTGCCCCTAGGATTAAGCTTGAATGGTATGATTGATTGGTATTATATGTGTAGCGGATGATATTGGATACGGATTGTAGAATTGTGCATTGTTGTTGTGTTGATTGAAAATAGTATTGGATGGTGAATTATATGGTGATGAGTTTATGCATATTGATTTGATGAGTTTATGCATATTAATCTACAAAACCTCATGTTCAAACACTTATATATTACTATCATTCATTCAATCACCAATTATCAACCATATACTTACCGTCCTTACCTCTTTCCGGCCTCCGCCCCAAATTCACGGCCTTCGGCCTAATATTTCATCAAATCAATATGCATAAACTCATCACCATATTATATGTGTAGTGGATGATATTGGATACGGATTGTAGAATTGTGCATTATTGTTGTGTTGATTGAAAATGGTATTGGATGGTGAATTATATAGTGATAAGTTTATGCATATTGATTTGATGAAATATTGGGCCAAAGGCCGTGAATTTGGGGCGGAGGCCGGAAAGAGGTAAGGACGGTAAGTATATGGTTGATAATTGGTGATTGAATGAATGATAGTAATATATAAGTGTTTGAACATGAGGTTTTGTTGATTATTGAACTTGAGAGATTGGATGTTGTTTGAATTGAATTGTTGAGTTGAGATTCATGAGAGTAGGAAATTGGTAGGTTGTGGCTTGTATGAGAAAATGGGTATATGGTTGAATTGGTAAGCTTGGGTTAGTTTTAAAAGGATTTGTGATTTTTGACCAACTTTG
This sequence comes from Arachis hypogaea, assembly GCF_003086295.3. Lineage (NCBI taxonomy): Eukaryota > Viridiplantae > Streptophyta > Magnoliopsida > Fabales > Fabaceae > Arachis > Arachis hypogaea. The sequence goes on from NC_092037.1 coordinate 9,532,528, forward strand.
GCGAAGCATAACTTCATCTCTGGACTTCCGATTTGTGTCAAATTTATTTAGAAATGAAATTGGGTCTGAGATGTTTATGTCGTTTCAAGAACAGAGGAAAAATATTTTAAAATGAGAAATTTATGCTCGATCAAAGTTTGGTGTACAAGCTGTAAATTATGGACTTAGCAGCTTTTTGGAGCTGCTGCATTGTATGCGTACGCATACATTCCCATATGCATACATGTTCCTCGAGCTGACCTATATGCGTACATGAAAAGGGCAATGCATACGCTTGACTCGGAATTTTTTGCGCTCATGCGTACCATGACCCTGTTTTCAGCAAATAAGAGTTTCTGTGTTTTTAAAACAGAATTTCAGACCTATAAGTCTCCATTTTCATCCTTTTAGTCCTAAGTCTTAATAGTAAGTCTAGTAATGAGAAAAATTAGGAAATGTGGTATCTTGAAGATGAAGTAAAGTGAGGATTAATGACGAAATATGATTAATGGAAAAACGTTCCTTTTTCTTCAACACGCACGAAACCGCTCCTTCTCTTCGAATCTCTCTCAAAATCACTCGAACTTTACTCACGCTCTCTGCACAAATTACTACTAGAGAAGAATCACGAGAAGATTTCGCAAGGAAGAAGCAAAAATGAACCACCACAGCAACAGAGACTAGCGAAGGTATGAGAAAAACTACTATTCATTTTAAATACTGCAATCTCACATTTTTCCTAGTTTCATTTTAGGTTTACTGGATAGAGTTGCTTCGTTTAGTAGATCGACGTATTCTGATTCTATTTTTACAACGTAACCAGGGCTTGAAATAAAATGTGTTCTTATTTTCATTCAGTTTAGTGGAGTTGCTATTTTTGATTCACTTGATTGTTAGTATGTTCACTTGACTTCTTTTGCATGCAAAAATACTATTCTTGATGAATGAATGTTTATGACGTTTTACTCAGCACATGTATATTGCTCCGTTTAGTGGAGTTACTCATTTTCATTCACTTGATTGTTAGTGTGTTCAGTTAAGTCCTTTTGAATACAGAAATGATTTTGTTGCTGATTGAATGTCTATTAGGTTTTATTCAACACATGAATGGTGTTCGGTTCAATGGAGTGGACCATATTCATTCACTTGATTGTTAGTGTGTGCAGTTTGGTTCTTTTGCATGCATGAATGATTTTCTAGGTGTTTCATAATTTATCATGTTTAGTGGGCTGGGGCATTTTCATTCACTTGATTAAGATATGCATGCTTGTACTTGTCGGTGTATTGAGTGAAGTAATGACCAAACTTTTTTGTCCTTACAAGAAAAATGAAGAAGACAATGGTGACAAAGAAGGAGAAGCCGCGCTATAACGTAAGCACATTAAATATATTTATCCGCTTTGATTTGAATAAAATCTATTTTGTATTATAAATATACCATAACATTCTATTTCAAAACCTTGCAGAAAACTCATGATTGCAGATGCCAAACCAAGACAATAGCGACAGTGTTCAAGAATTTCAGTCAGGAAAAGAAAGATATAGTTGAAGAAATGGGATTCGGTGCCCTGGCACATGTCCCAGAAATGAACGTCTCTCACGCCCTCTTGAAAGAATTGATTGATTGCTATGATGAGTATCGTGGATGCCTGAAAACTCTCCATGAAGAAATATACATAACACCTGTCAAGATAACAGCTGTGCTGGGATAACCCATGGTGGTAATTGATACGTGAGCATCTTGTCTATCTTTTCCTAATGAATTTGCACTTAAATTGTTGAGTTTAATTAAGAATTAATTATATTTTAGCCACTATGGATGCTATTTTGAGTTTTGGGCAATTTTATTTATTTTAGGTAGCATTCGGCAGAATTTGACGGAGTTTCTGCAGCACAAGAATCAAAGGAGATAGAGGCGAGAAGCGACGCGCACGCGTGCGCGTGATTTGGAGGTATCCACGGTGACACGTGCGCGTGACTGACGCGTACGCGTGATTTGAAGATTTGCTTAGCGACGCGTACGCGTGACCGATGCGTCCGCGTGACTTGCGAAGAAGACCAGCGACGCGTACACGTGACATACGCCACGTGCAGAAAATGCAGAAAACGCTGGGGGTGATTTCTGGGCCCCATTTTAGCACCCAAGTTAGGCGCGGATCCAGTGAAGCCAAGTGGTCCCCACGTTACAAGACGCAGAGTAGTTAGTTAATTCTGATTTAAATTCAAATTTAATTTTAAAATAGGAAAAGATATTATCTTAATTTTAAAAATTAGATTTTAAATTAATTAGGATTAGTTATAAAAAGGGGAGACTTCTCTTCTATTGGGAACAGATTCCATTAGGGGGATTCCATTAGAGAATTCTATACAAATTTACAATCCTAGTTTTCTTCTCTGAACCATGAGCAACTAATCCTTCATTGTTAAGGATAGGAGCTCTGTCTATTTGTATGGATTGATTTTATTGCTTTTTCTATTTTAGTTTATGTTTTAGATTTATATTTAAGAATTGTTTTCACTCTTTATTTTATGAATTTAGGTGGAACGGAAGTATGACCCTCTTTCTATTTGAGTTCCTGTAAAACTTGGAAAAGCTCTTTACTAGAACAACAGCTTGAAAACATATTCTCCTAAATTTTAATTATCTGGATTTAACGGGATACGTGACATATAATCCTTTTATTTTTGGATAATTAGAGTTTTTGTGGCATGTAAACTGGAATTTGATCATGTAGCTTCTAAATTGGAATTAATTGACCAAGGAATTGGCAGTTAATAAATTTTAGAAGAGACTAGAAAGGTCTAAGAAATTAGGGTCTAGTCACATATAGTTTGTCATAAATTAAATCCTACATAATTAAAATAGTTAGTAAGAAAAGTTAATCCGGAAAAATAGATAACTCTGAGGTCATAACTGTTTTCTCCATATTTTATTCCTAATTTATTTAATTGTCTATACTTTTGATATTCTGAATTCGAACTTAAACCTTTTGAACATCTCAAAACCAATTTCTGATTGCCTAACTAAACTTATCACTCAAGAATTGTTGCTTGATCCATCAATCCTCGTGGGATCGACCCTTACTCACGTAAGGTATTACTTGGTACGACCCGATGCACTTGTCGGTTAGTAGTGTGGGTTGTAAAATACCGCACCAAATTTTTGGCGCCGTTGCCGGGGATTGATTGTGATTGACAACTATTAGTTGTTTGACTGCTTAGATTAGGCGTTTTTGTTTTAATTTTATTTAAAAATTTTGCTTTAAATTTTTGAAAAAAAAAATTTGATTCTCTTTATTTCATTATTTTTTTTCTTTCTTCCCGGATTTTGCTTTAAAACTTTTTTTTCTCTTATGTTAATTTTTCTTTTTTCCTTTCTTTACGTTAATTTTTTTTCCTTTTTCCTTTCGTTTACGCTATTTGTTTTTCTCTTTTCCTTTTCGTTTACTTTCTTTCCCCCCTCCCCTATTTCGTTTTAATTTTTTTCTTTTATTACTTGATTTTTTAAAAAAAAATTAAATTATTTTATAAAAAAAAGAAAAAAATAAATAAATAAATAGCACCAATATTTTTCTTAATTTCTGAAATTAAGTTTGGTGTTTCCTAGTAGTTTTATTTTAATTCTTAGAATTATGTTCTTTCTTCTTTGCTTTTCTGTTTACCACATGGTGCGTTTAATCCTGTTTGGTGTTTTGTACTAAGAAAAAATAATGGAGAGAGATCACATGGGTTATTACTCACACCCGAGTAGTGATTCATATTATGGTAGATGGAGGAACTATCCAAATTTTGGTTGTTAAAGTCAAAACCAAAGAAACTTCAATGCTCCATGTTCCAACTATCAAGAGCCACCACCTCCATATTCATACCACGAACCACCATCTCCATATTCGTACCAAGAATCACCACCTTTCTACCCATATCAAGAACCATCATCCTTCTACCCATATCAAGAGCCACCATCTTCCCATTCATCTCAAATACCATTAGATCTTGAGCTCCTCATGAAAGAATGCCTACATGATATAAAGACAAGTGTTAAAAATATAGAGAACTATGTGCAGGCAATAATCAAGTCACATGAAGAGGAGCAAGTAAATTCCTTCCCAAGAGATATAATGCAAGATCCTATGGAAGAAAGTGAGGAAATCAATCAAAGGAGTTTATAATCAAGTGAACTAGAGAACTTTTCATCCTCACACATGGAAGAAAAGGAAGATGCAAAAGCAAAGGAGGAAGATGCACAACCTCCCATGCCTTTAGTAAGCAATGAAGAAGAGATTGAATTAGAAGACAGCTACCAAGAGGAAGAGGTTGAAATTGAGAAAGCTTGCAAAGAGGTAGAAGAATTCAAAGAAGAACACAAGGGAGTGGAGCTTGCAAAACCACCATCACCATCCAATACAACATTCAAGTGGGTAAAATTCCTATGCTTAACTCGTACTTTCCCACTTGAATATGGGCTACTAGAGACAGATGATCAACTTAGAGCTCTTTGTGGCATTAAGAGTAAGAGGAAGATGGTTAGTGGTAAGAGTTGTTAAACAAGGTTCAATATGGTTGTATGCTCCAAATTGAAGTGCAAGAATTGGTGTAGAGCTCAATTGAAGGGGTCTAGAAGGTTGTTTGGATGTCTCTGTGAGAATCCAGATTGCTTGCCACCCGGTGGGAACAATGGTGATCCACAAGAAGACGGATGTAAAAGCAAGGTTTGGGACCCTGGAATTCATTCCCACAATCAACACTATTGAGGCCTTGTCACTTACTTCAACTTGCTCAAAGGCGTTATGCACCTAGTTTGGGATCCCGGTAGCCATTGGAATTACAAACATTGGTGGGGATTCCTGGATCAATACAAGCATAAGCCACCATGACAAGGAGCTCACCACATGTCCAACTTAAGGACTTTAACTAAAAGTGTTTGGTGGGAGACAACCCACCGTGGTATGATCGTTTCTTTTCATTTTTAGTTATTTTTCGTAGTAGTAGTTTTCTTACTTATTTGGTTTTTATTGAGTTCTTACTAATTTTCTGATCATGCAGCTATTTTAGAAAAGGAACCGGATAATTAAAAAAAAGAGAAGAGGAGCACATGACGCGCAAGCGTCGCTGACGCGTACGCGTCATATGCATGTGCGTGAAAAATAACATTTAACAGAGAGATGTGTGGGAGTGGCGCAGGAATGGAGCCTTTCGCACAAACAATCCCACGCGTTCACGTACCCCACGCGTTCGCGTCATTTGTGATTTTTGCACTTCACGCGGGCGCGTCACTGACACGAACGCGTGACCTGCAAAATCGACGTAAAAGAGTGTTTGGGCAGAGAGTTGTGCTGGCTTGGGGCAAGAAGTGTGCTAAAAGCACAAATTTGGTCACGTAGACGTGTGACTGACGCGTCCGCGTCAATTGCACATATGGCCATCCACGCGTTCGCATGCATGACGCGAACGCGTCGTATGAAAATTTGACTACCAAGCCATGCGAACAGAAAGTCGCGGGGGGTGCGCGGCTGGCTTTGCACAAATCGCACAAAACCCAGGGCATGCGGACGCGTGCCTGACGCTTACGCGTCATTATGGAAATTTCGTGACCCACGCGAACGCGTGCTGCACGCGTTCGCGTCGCTTGCGCCACACTAGTTCGCCACCCAGTTTTCTTTCTCTCTCTCTCCCAATCCTAATTCTCTTTTATTCTTTTATCCTTTTATTTTTCTTTCCTCATAATACTTATCTCTTTCTATTTTCAGTTCTTATTTGCTTGAGAACAAGCAAACCTTTAAGTTTGGTGTTGACGCTTCGCTTAAAGCTTTTCTGTTTATTCCTATGGCACCAAAAGGGAGGCGAATCATCTTCACGGAGGAGCACAACCTGAAGAATAAAGCGACCGCTAGGATAACTAAGGTGGTTGAGTTCCTTTCATTTTTATTCCTCCCCTCTTTTTTCTATGTTATGTTCTGGCTTTCTGCTATTTTGCTTTGTTTGTTGCATGATCTTTTATTAGTTAGAATTCTAGGACTAGTTTTTTTTTTTTAATTTCTTTAATGCTGAAAAGATGTTTCATGTACCACTCACTGAACTTGAATCTAAAAAAAAAGAAAAGAAGTTATGTATTGCATGAGAAATTGAGTCTAATTTTAAGAATAGTCTCATTTACTTAAAAGTGGTAGTATTTTCTGTGATTTTTGAATGCATGATATGAACAGTGCATATTTGAATTTGAATCAAGGGATGTTGATGTATAAGGAACATGAATTTAGAGAATTATTATGACTTCTCTGAAATAAACAAAAATTTAATCCTTGAAGAAAAAGAAACAGCAAAAGAAAAAATATATAAATTAAATAATAATAATAATAATAATAATAATAATAATAATAATAATAATAATAATAATAATAATAATAATAATAATAATAATAATAATAATAAAAGCAAGGTCCAAGGCTCTGAGCATCAATGACTAGGGAGGTTAGACATGATTAAAAGCTCAAAGAGTTGTTTCCCTAGTCATATGCTTGTGGTGTGACTGTGTCAAGTAACACTTAGAGTCGAGACCAAGTGCGTTTAACAGAGTATGCCAAAGGCTTTGAGCACCACTCTCTGGGAGTAACTAAAAGAAAAATCAGGACTCAAAGAGAGTCCCCCAGTTAAGTGCTTGTGGTGTTTCTGTGTCAAGTAATCCTTGAGACAAAACATTTAAAGTCACGGCTAGGCTCAAGGTGCAAAGCACCAAAGAAAAATAAATTAAAGTAAATTTTGCTGTGTTCAAGGATTAAACTGAATTATAAAAGATCAAAGAATTCATAATATTATCCGGATTCTAATTCCAGATGACAGTGACAGTCTTCTGATTCAAAGGAGAATAAGATGCCAAACCTATTCAGGATTGCAGTTATAAACCCCACTATAAAAAGAGATACGAGCTTAATCGAACTCTCATTCTCATGCAAATTCACATCCTAAGCTTATATTAGTTTTGGTTGCTTGAGAACAAGCAACAATTTAAGTTTGGTATTGTGATGCATGAGCATCTTGTCTATCTTTTCCTAATGAATTTGCACTTAAATTGTTGAGTTTAATTAAGAATTAATTATATTTTAGCCACTATGGATGCTATTTTGAGTTTTGGGAAATTTCATTTATTTTAGGTAGCATTCGTCGGAATTTGACGGAGTTTCTGCAGCACAAGAATCAAAGGAGATAGCGGCGAGAAGCGACGCGCACGCGTGCCTGACGCGTGCGCGTGATTTGGAGGTATCCACGGCAACATGTGCGCGTGACTGACGCATACGCGTGATTTGAAGATTTGCTCAGCGACGCGTACGCGTGAGCGACGCGTCCGCGTGACTTGCGAAGAAGACTAGCGACGCGTACGCGTGACATGCGCCACGTGCAGAAAACGCTGGGAGTGATTTCTGGGCCCCATTTTAGCACCCAAGTTAGGCGCGGATCCAGTGAAGTCAAGTGGTCCCCACGTTACAAGACGCGGAGTAGTTAGTTGATTCTGATTTAAATTCAAATTTATTTTTAAAATAGGAAAAGATATTATCTTAATTTTAAATATTAGATTTTAAATTAATTAGGATTAGTTATAAAAAGGGGAGACTTCTCTTCTATTGGGAACAGTTTCCATTAGGGGGATTCTATTAAGGAATTCTATACAAATTTACAATCCTAGTTTTCTTCTCTGAACCATGAGCAACTAATCCTTCATTGTTAAGGTTAGGAGCTCTGTCTATTTGTATGGATTGATTTTATTGCTTTTTCTATTTTATTTTATGTTTTGGATTTATATTTAAGAATTGTTTTCGCACTTTATTTTATGAATTTGGGTGGAACGGAAGTATGACCCTCTTTCTATTTGAGTTCCTGTAAAACTTGGAAAAGCTCTTTACTAGAACAACAGCTTGAAAACATATTCTCCTAAATTTTAATTATCTGGATTCAACGGGATACGTGACATATAATCCTTTTATTTTTGGATAATTAGAGTTTTTGTGGCATGTAAACTGGAATTTGATCATGTAGCTTCTAAATTGGAATTAATTGACCAAGGAATTGGCAGTTAATAAATTTTAGAGGAGACTAGAAAGGTCTAAGGAATTAGGGTCTAGTCACATATAGTTTGCCATAAATTAAATCCTACATAATTAAAATAGTTAGTAAGAAAAGTTAATCCGGAAAAATAGATAACTCTGAGGCCTTAACTATTTTCTCCATATTTTATTCCCAATTTATTTAATTGTCTATACTTTTGATATTCTGAATTCGAACTTAAACCTTTTGAACATCTCAAAACCAATTTCTGCTTGCCTAACTAAACTTATCACTCAAGAATTGTTGCTTGATCCATCAATCCTCGTGGGATCGACCCTTACTCACGTAAGGTATTACTTGGTACGACCCGGTGCACTTGCCGGTTAGTAGTGTGGGTTGTAAAATACCATATCAGTAATACACTTTCTGCTTATTTTCAGTTCATTGGTTCCTTTGATTTCAGTTCATTTGGGTAAAGAAAATTAATTTGAGCCTTTTTGGGTGATTTATTACTTTTAAAATATTGTAGGGAATCATTTTCCTGGAAAGGTTGAGTATGGCAAACTGAATGAGGCGGACAAGGCAAAATTTGACAGCCTCAAATATGTTACGTTGGCGACTTTGACAAAGTCTGTCCTAGATATGAGTGTTGAAGGGGAGGAGAACCGGCAACAATTTCGGAGGACTTTTGTCGTCAGAAGTACTTCTTGCTGCCAACAACGGTAAGCATGGCCTTCCCGATCCACAAGCTACCTATCTTTCGTGTGGGCAACATCCGACGGTGGGATTGGGCAAATCATGTGCTCAGCTTCTTGAGAAAGGGAATCGAGAACAAAAGAAAGGGAAAGAAATAGTCCATTGACAGCTGTGTTTTTGTTTTCATGCTTATTTATTTCCATGAAACCAAATTCCCTCGCTTGGATGGACCTGATGCTCCCCTGCCACCATGGGTGGCCCACTGGACAAAGAAGATGATGCTTAAGCGGATTTCATAGGAAGCAACAGACACAATGGTAAATTAAACAAAAATTTCTCCCTAAAATTTTTTCTAGTTGCATTTTAAGGTTATTGGATTGACTTGCTTCATTTAGTAGATCGACTTATTTTAAAATGTGATCTTTATTTTGGTTGTTATTGTGTTCATTTGAATCCTTGTGCATGCAAAAATATTTTTTTATGATTAAATGTCTATCACATTTTATTCACTACATGAATGTTATTCGATTAAGTGGGGTCTGATATTTTGAATCACCTTATTCTTAGTTTGTTCAATTGAGTCCTGGTGCATGCAGAAATTTTTTTCTTGATGAATGAATGTTTATCACGTATTATTCATCACATGATTGGTATTCGATTCACTGCTTTGGCTCTTTTTGTTTCACCTGATTGTTATCATATTTGCTCGTTTTAGATGCTTCTAAAATACTCTGCTAACTAAATAAGTTTGTGTTTTAGGGACTTCTGTAAAGAAAGCAAAAAAAAGGAGGAAAAACAAAAAAAAAAGAAGGTGGAGAAGACACTAACTTTTTTGAAGGGGAAAGAGAAAGGAAATGGGAAGAAAGAAAAAAAAAGAAAAATATTGATCTGGATTCTTCTTCGAAAGAAGACACTTTTTCTAAATCTAAATCCGAATCCGATTCTGAAAAAACACCACCAGCCAAGAAAATAAGACAACAAAGGCTGGTTAAAAAACAAAAGATTGTTGAGATGGATTTAGAATCAACATGAGAAAGCGATTCAGAAAGCAGAAGTAAATCCGAAAACTAGTAAGTTTGATGTTCATATTGGTTTCGTTTTACTTGTATTTGGTTAAAATTGTTCTTATGTATTGAAGAGAAGAAGAAATCGAACAAACAACAACAAAGAAAAGAAAACAACCACAAAAGGTAGTTACAAAAGAAAGCAAAAAAAGAAAGCATGTGCCACAGAGAGCACAAGTTAATCTGAAAGCTAGTAAGTATCGGGTGATGTTAGTATATGTGATTATATGCTATCAAACTGGTCTAGTTTTGCTTTTCATTCACTTGATTGTTAGTGTCTTCAGTTGTGGTTCTTTTGTAAAAAGAAAACAACCGGGGAGGGTGGCCAAAAAACAAACCAAATCAGCAAAGCTTGTTTTCATAGATTCAGATAGCAAAACTGAATCTGACAAGGAATAAGTTTCTCAAATCATATTTTCGGTTATTCATGCTTTCATTTTAGGTTCATTGATACTCATTTTATGAATTTTCAGAATTGAACAAGAAAAGGACAGCACTGCAGAAAGAAGGAGAAAGGCGTTGGAAATGTTAAGAGAAAAGAGATCAAAGAGAAGAAATGATGGAGCTCAAACAACAAACATTGCTCCAGATAGGTTTGACTCCACAGAAGAACGAAATGATTTCTCTGAGATGTTTGCTTCAGATAGGTTTGACTCTACAGAGACACGAAATAATTTCCCTGCAACGTAAGATTCGTTTCTTATATTGAGTCCTTTTTCTTTGTTTGCTAACATTTGATAGAACCTCTTATAATTCCTCTGCATTCAGTGAGTAATATTTATTTATCTTGCTTAGACTGCCGACTATAAATCTGGGTAGCAAACCTATCTTACAGACTCAAGCGAGCTCCACACTGTCTGTGAATGCCCCAGACAATACCATGTAAATTCATTCAGTGCGGGCTTTACTTTCGGTTCAGTGGGGTCCAGAAATGAATTTCATGTGTTTCTAGACCTCTGCTTTTAATCTTGGTTGCTAATTTTAATTTGGTATCTTTTTTATTAGGAAAAATACCCCGAAAACCCCGATAAAAATTTTTCGAAGAAAGAAAATCCATCAAAAGAAGAGTTTTAGAACTTCACCAGTGTAAGTTAAAAATATTTATGTTGCTCTTTTAGATTTAGGTAATAAATATTTATGTTTAATTAATCACACAGAAATCGTGTTTAAATGTTAGTAGCACTACACCTGTTTCCGACCTACAAATAATTGAGGTTCAAGAAGAAACTCGTTCTCAACCTTTGAAAATGTGAGTTTTTCTGCAACTTTCGGTTTCTCAAAAACTATTCTAATTATTCAACATTAACTTCTTCATTCTTTACATTCCCTAGAGATCCTATTGCGGTATCTCTTCCTTGTTCTCTTAAGGAAAAGTTACTAAAAGATGACTATATCTATATCCCTTCTGATAATGAGTAAGTCGCACATAAAATTATTTTATTAATATTAATGGTATAGGATAATAATTTGGGGTCATTATTGAACAGTTTTTTGTGTAATGCAGCAGCACTCCAAAAATGCAACAACAGTCCGGCGAAGAAGCACCGGCACGGCAATCGGAACAAGAATCATCTGTTAATGTGTAAGTTTTACTGCTTATACAAATCTTGATAATTTTGGTTCACTACATGGTTTAGTTGTCCGAAAATGCAACATTACTCCTGCGAAGAAGCATCGGCACGGCAATCAGAACAAGAATCTTCTATTAATGTGTAAGTTTTACTGCTTGTACAAATCTTGATAATTTCGGTTCACTACATGGTTTAGTTGTGGTTCAGTTTCGTCCAAAAATGAATTCAATGTGTTTTAATTTTCGGACTCTCTTATGTTTCTTCCAGCTGTCCTGGGGAACCCAAAAAGCAGGCCACGGAGGAATCTTCCCTGAGGAAGACGGAGCCAGAACCTCTGTTTAATGTGTAAGTTTTAATTAATACCATTTTTCATAATCTTATGTGTTATATACTGCTTTTTCATTATTCATTTACGTTGTAATTAGAATTTTTTTTATTAGTTTTAATGGTATAGGATAATAATTCTAGGTCGTTAATGAACTTTTTTTTGTTTAATGCAGTAGCCCTCCCGAACAATAACAACAACCATGCCAACAAGCTCTGAAGGCATGGCAATTGGAAGAAGAAGCACAGCCTGATTTGTAAGTTTTCTGCTTATTCAAATATGCATAATTTCGGTTCACTTGTTTGTTTTGTTTCGGTTCACTAATTTGTTTCGTCTGTAGTACTGCTCGTCCTAGGCAATGGGAAGATGATGTGCCTTCCTTCAGCCTTGAGATAAGTCCCCCAGCATCTCAACCAACTCCCTCGTCTCAAGTGACAGTGACTCAAACAACTTAAACCTCTGAGCCGACGGTGTCAGAGCTTGAAGTCCTGGCAGACGCGGTGGTAGATGCTGGGGTGACGACGGCATTGAAATTTGCTGAAGCAACAAGTGCCGAGCCGAGCTTCATAGTTGCTGAACTTTACAAAAATCCGGAGAAAAAGAAAGAAATCACGGAGGAGTTGATAGAAAAGTGTTATCATTGAATGACACATGTGAAACAGACCAAAGATAGTAGCAACGAATATGATGTCATATTCGTCTTGAAGCATGAGGCAAATTACGATGGGTTTAGACAACATTTCATGTCTCTAATAGCCAAACAACAAGTGGAAAGCACGGTAAATTCTTTGCCAGTTGCGTTAACGTTAATGATTTTTCTAAAGACACTTATACATTATATCTCATAAATTTTCTTCTTGTAGGTGGTTACTATCAATAGCATGATTCTTAACCAAATAAAATGTCGCCGGTTTCAGGAACGAATATACATTGTGCCGCTAGATATTGTGGTAGGCTAAATTTCTTATTCCCTGCTGATTGATGTTTATCGCGTTTTATTCAAAACATGAATTGAGTTATGTTCAGTGGAGTTGTTCATGTTAATTCATTTGACTGTCAAGTGGTCAGTTGAGTCTTTTTGCATGCAGAAAATATTTTTCTTGATGAATGAATATTAATCACGTTTTATTCAGCGCATGATTTCTGTTTGGTTCAGTGGAGATGTTCTGTAACACCCTACCACAGTGGTGGAGCTTAGTTCAGACAAGGCCCCCCCAAACTTTTTATAAAAAAATTAGTAGTACTTTTTCAAAAGATAAAAAATAGTTCAATTGATTTAAATACTTTACTATGACTTAAAGTACCCAATAAGTTCAATAAACAACACTCTCTCTACCTTTAAGCTCAAATATAAAAAATTAGATATTTTTTATTTATTTAATTTAATATTATTTTATATTTTATTATTTATTTAATTTAATTATTTATATGATAAAAAATAATAAAATATTTAATAAATATTAATATATTATATTTGTATAAATTGATAAAAAAAATTTAATAAATATTATAAATTTTAATATTTGTTCTTCTAACTTCTTCTTTAAATATTCTACAAAATATATATTCAAATTTTTATATAAAATAATAATGAAAAATCAAAGAATTGATGCATTTTTAAGAGGAAGGCTAATATTTAAGAAGGAGAACATATAACTTTTACAATATCAACATCTGTAGATAGTTCTTCTACTTTAATGAATCACAAAAAAAAAGTGAGATACAACCTTCAAAAATTCAAAAAGTTATATCTGATGAGTTTGACTTTAATTTTTTGGAACGAGATCCTGAAAAATGGCTTTAAATTTGACAATATCATCCAAACTAGAGAGATGAGATTAGACGAGCTTATCTTAAATGGAATCCATATCAAAAGCATTTTGATAATTATTTTCTATTTGGCCCCCCCAAAAATTTTATTTCAAGTTCCGCCACTGCCCTACCATACAGAGTCTTATGCTTAAGTCATAATTCAGAGATGGCAAGGTATTACGACCTCTAAAATAAAAATTTAGTACGAATAGTATTGTGAAAAATAATTATAACTAGGAGCCTTTCTAAGAAAAAGGGGTAAAACAAAAAACGTAACTCGAAAAGCGCAACACTCCGATCGATAACGTAGTGAACAAGAATAAACCAACGCGATATTATATATATACAAAAGAGTGCCAAAAATAGGAATATCAAAACTCAAAATCCGGTTGCGAAGATAACCAGTCCGAGCATAGCAACATATATATACAAGTAAATAAAATAAAGAAACCCCAAGGAAACCCAAAGGAACACAAAGACAGAGAACCTATTCTCCAAAATCTCCTATAAGAAGAGTCATCACATTTTGTATTATTCAATGGAGATAAAACATCTAAGAGAAATCATAAAATCAAAACAGAGTCCCGAAAATAAAGGATCTTCGCTAATCCAGAAATCTCCAGCATGCCTCAGCGAGAAACCTCACGTTCTGCATCTGAAAACCACAAAATCCGCATGGGTGAGAACCAGAGGTTCCCAGCATGGTAACAGCTTCCACATATATAATATATAATAATAGAGGAAAGCCGAAAGCAATACTAGAACTCCCTTCAGATAAAATCAAAGCTTATAAACAAGCTAAACCATAAAGGGCATTTGACTAAAGATTCTTCAGTCTAACTAATACTTCCCTTTCCAATTCCTTCAGACCTCCCAACCACCAGCAGGAGTATAATATAGCAAACACAGTTATATCAGACAAGAGATATACAAATAGGAACAAATAAGGCATTTAGACAAATAGCAAGTAATATGCAGTCAAATAGGCAATCTCAAATAATTCACATAGTATGCATATGATGAATGCATGTCCCTAATGTCTGATGATATCATCTGTCGGTTATAGAGCCAACCCGACAAGTCCTGGTAGTTAACCATTGGACTGTCCCTCTGTCGTGTCTGCCCAACTCGAGTTATACTCAATATAAACTTGATCATAATCATGATCCATATCCATCACCCTTACTGGTGAATATTTATGGGGGTGAGCTCATCCGGGGCTTTCACAGTGCCCGGCCACCCTGACGACATAGGGTCAAAAGAGCTTCGAGTCTCAACCTGGAGCACGTGGTGGCTAGCCACTGCTTTTTCCGAGGGAAACTCTCATCTCCGATAGTAGAAGTACAACATTCACAATTCATTCAACAGCATATATGTATTTATACTTAGCCTTAATCATGGCTCCACTGTAACACGGCAATAATCTAGCCATCCGGCTCTCGGTTAAATCCATAACCAGCCAATTCATTAACAATCACGGCCTTTCGGCACATGGCATAACAAGTACTTCCACTGCCATTGAAGAACTGAAGATTGATGGTTTAGAGGTTATAGTAAACTCTCGTTGTAAGTATAGTTACTAAACCAAGCAATCAACCCTTCTCACAAATGTTTTGGTTGTCACAAGTAACAAATCCCTAAATAAAATGATAACCGAAGTATTCAAACCTCGGGTCGTCTTCTCAAGGAATTGCAGGGAGGTATGTTCTTATTATTGGTTATGAGTTTTGTAAATTGGGGGTTTTGAGAATGATGAATGAGTATGATAAATGACAAGTAAAATAAATAAATAACTGTAAAATAAACTCTTGGTAAAGTATGAGAAATTGGAAGTCCTATCCCAGTTATCCTTATCAATTGTGATGAGAATTGGATTTTTCTCCCACTATGTTAACCTATAACTATGAAGGTAAGTTAAGTGGATGAACTAATTCAAATCCTCAAATTCCAGTCTTTCCTTGGGAAAAGTTAGAATTATTGGATCTCGAATTAATCCTTGAAAAATTCTAATTTTTAGTCAACAATGAGTTTGATAACTCAAGAGTTACTGATTTCTTAACCAAAACCAAAAGGGAATAAAATCTACTTGAATGAAAATAATTTGGATAGAGCCCAAGCATCAATAACATAAATCAGAGAAAACAATCATAAGTCTGAAATACCTCAAATTATATTAAATAGAAAGTCAGATTGAACATAGAAATCCATAAGCCAAATTGGCAACATCAAATAATCAACTAAAGTAATAAATAAAAGTAGAAAATAAATTGAAGGAACATTGAACTTGTGATGAAGAAGTTGAAATCCTAATCCTAATCCTAATCCTGAATCCTAAGAGAGAGGAGAGAACCTCTCTCACTAAAAACTACATCTAAAACCTAAAATTGTGAGTAATGAAAGCTTGTTGAGTCTCTGCAAGTTCCCTGACTTTAATCTGTGTTTCTGGGTCGAAAACTGGGTTGAAATGCGGCCCAGAATCTCTGCCAGCAACTTTTGTAATTCTGCAGATCGTGCACGTCACGCGTCCGCGTCGTCCACGCGTTCGCGTCACTTAGCATTTCTCATACCACGTGTGCGCATCGTCCACGCTTTCGCGTCGTTCGTGCAGCTTCCAATCCGCGCGGTCGCGTCAGGCACGCGAATGCGTCACTCTGATTTCTTCCATTTCGCACGGTCGCGTGAGCCATGCGACCGCGTGACTTCTCGCTGGTCATCTCCTCAATTCCTTGTGTTCCTTCTATTTTTGCATGCTTCCTCTTTATTCTCTAAGCCATTCCTGCCCTATGAAGCCTGAAACACTTAACACACAAATCAAGGCATCGAATGGTAATAAGAGAGGATTAAGATTAGCTAAATTAAGACCAAAGAAGCATGTTTTCAATCATAGAACTAAACTAAGAAGGAATTGTAAAATCATGCAAATCTTATGAATAAGTGGGTGAAAAGCTTGATAAAACCACTCAATTAAATACAATATAAACCATGAAATAGTGGTTTATCAGCCATCCTCCGCAACTTATATAATCATCTTTGATCCTCATTGATCATTCATTTTTCCCTTGCTTCACTCGCAAGTTACCACATTCACTAGCTCCTTTTCTCATTGCTAGGCATATCATAATGATTTAAGACACGAGTGGTGAGATCGGAGGCTTAGAAGTGTGAAATTTGGCTTTAAAAACTCAAAAATCAACTTTGCGATGAAAACAAGGCCACGCGTACGTGTACTCCACGTGCACGCGTGGATGGCCACAAAACTCATCGACGCGCAAGTGTCATACACGCAGACGCGCGGATTGAAAAACATCCAAACGACGTGTACGCGTCAACCACGCGTACGCGCGGGTACATTTGTGTCCTAGGCACAAAACTGGCACAACTCGGGCACAACTCTCGGGAAAAAGGCTAGGCATTTGGTACAGCGCATCGACGCGCCCGCACACCACGCGCACGCGTGGATAGTGCCTTCTTGAAGAACGACGCGCACGTGCCAAGTGCGCCTACGCGTGGAGGTCATTCTGCTAAAAATTTTCTAAGTTAAAAGCTACAGAATTCACAAATTCAACCCCCAATCTTTCGATGGACATAACTTTCTCATTTTAAATCGTTTTTTGCCCGTTCTTTGAACGGCATGGACATCCCGGATCCATTTCATTTCTAAACAAGTTCGGCACAAAACGGGGATCCGTAGTCCAAGTTATGTCCCATCAAAGTATGCCCAAAAATTATGTTTTCATACAAAACCACAAGGTGCCATTTTCAAAACAAACCATTTTCAACTCTTTTCAAAATCAACCAAAATATGCCAATTTCAACCCTTTTTGAAATCAATCAAAATGTACCAAAATCAACATCAAGCCTCCTCAACTCACACATCAATACTTCACCACAATTCACAAAACATCATCCCACCATTTTAACACTTCTCAATCAAATGGCTAAGAGACAAACACATAAACATGCCATACATACTATCTCATCCCAATTTCCAATAATACCATTTCCAATCAACCATCATTGTACATAATCAATATCATACTCACCATCAACATGGTTTCACCCACAATTCAACCTTAATCAATTATCAAGCATATATCACAACTTGCATATTTCTCATACATCATACCACCAAGGCATCAATAATCATCATCACATATATGACCACATCATATATCTCAACCATTCAACAATATCAATAATTCAATGCCTATCTTAGGGCCTCCAGCCTAAGTATTTCCTACCGCATTACATATTAGATACGAGAAACTGAGACCATATCTTAGCCAATTTTCCAAGCTCAACTCGAGCACTTCCAAACCACTTGTCCACAAGCCCTCTAGGTCTCAACACCTCCAAGAACAGATTTTTACCACCAAAAATCCCTTTTCAAACTTTCCAAGGTCTCAATCACGCCCCAATATTCACATATACACAACCTAAGCCACAATCATCATACCCATATACAACATCTCAATATCCAAACATCATAGAACAATAAATTACACTAGGGTTGAGAATCTTACCACACCTAAGGTCTAAAGAGACAAGACTAATCTTCTTCTTCAAGAGAGTTTGGTCCTATAACATCAAAGAGCCCAAAATCTCAACATTTTTGCTCATAAAACCCGAAAATAAGGCTGGAAATTCGAAGAGAAAAATGTAGCTTACCTCAAGATTGGTTGTATGGGTTTTGTAGAGCTCTCTGCGGTGAACGTGTGGCCATAAACGGTGCAGCAATCGGAGCTCTAGATAAAAAGTTATGGTGGTTTGAAGATCAAATGAAAGGAAGAACTTGAGAGAGTGTTCTTCCCTCCATGGCCTCCATTTCAGCGTGAAAGAGAGTGTTGTGAGGAGAGAGAGTGCTGAAAACTAGGGTTTTGGTTTAGTTATGTTGGGCCAAGGGCCCACTTTGGGTCCGGTTGGCCTGGTTTGGCCCGTTCGGTCCAATCTTGGTCCGAATTTCACAAAATTGGTACCGAAATTCTCGTCTCGATCTCCTCTATCATATTAAGCCATAAAAATGACATATTTAGATTTCTAGAATAAATTCTCATTTATGGATTAATTAGCCGTTAATTATCCGGGTCTTACATGTTCATTGATTCACCTGATTGTTATGTGTTCTGTTGAGTTCTTTTGCATGAAGAAAAGTTTTCTCTTGATGATTGAATGTTTATCACATTTTATTCATCGTATGAATTGCGTTCGATTCGGTGGTGTTGGCCAATTAGATTTCCTTGTCTGATCGTTTGTGATTTAACCGATGTTCATTTTGCAGATGTTTATGTTGGGAACCCATGATTTGTGGTCAGTTAAGTGGAGTTGTGATTTTGATTCACCTATTGTTATGTGTACTGTTGAATTCTTTTGCATTCAAAAAATTATTTCTCTTGCTGATTGAATTTTTATCACGTTTTATTCAGTACATGAAAGGAGTTCGGTTCATTGTTGTTGCTTCTTTTTATTCACTTTTTATGTCCCTTTTAGGGATTAATAATTTCCTAGATGAGGGTTTATGTTAGGGCAGAACCCTTAATGGAGGATGGAGAGGAAGAAGAAGCAGAGTATATCATGCTGAATGGTCAACGTACAGAGTAAAAATCTTTCTCTTTTATAGTGCTATTTTTAATGTGTTTTATTTTGAATACTATTAATCATATTATACTCAATTCTTGCTTAGCTATGATTGTGGCATATACATCATGAAGTGGCTTAAAACAATTGATCCTCGAAAGATCAAAAGCGGGAAGAGATATCAATATAAAGCTTGGACACAAGTAAGTAGTTTCAAAATTAAAGCAATTCTTTCATTTCTTATTTTGGTTGGGTTCATTTCTTATGTAACTAATTCCTTTTGATTGAAATGTAGAAAGAGATTGATGGCTTCAAGTACGAATATGGTCCAAATATTTTGTTGCACGAAATGAACAAAATCAGAGACCAAGTGATTCGGGCGTCTGAAGCAATACGACTCCCGAAGCCATCTGCTGCCTTCTCCAGCCCTTATTGGAAATTCTCATCTGTAGATTTAGATAGTAAATAGGATATACTAGGATTGACTGGTTATAATTAACAATATTTTGTTTAACTTGTTTAAAAAAGCAAACAATGCTTCTTTCAATGTATTTATGTGAATATTAATGTAAATGTTAATATCAATGTATATATCTAATGTTAATATTTATATCTGATTTAAGATGGATTACTCCTTGTCCTGTCGGTCTGAGATGTTCATTTATATATCTATTGGAACTGTCTGGCTGCTATTTTGTTCTAGGCTCACAGTGAATGGAATCAGGGTATTTATCAAGACATTACGATCGCCCAAAAAACACAATAAACCGAAATTAATACACTGCATGAACCGAAAAGTTGCATATATCAATATAGCAGAAAGCTAATTATAAAAAATGTTTCTATCAGTATTCAGTTTTAGAAACACCTTAACTCTCTGACATAGCACAATAAATTGACTATTCACTAAACAAAAAAAGTGACTATTGAATAAAGAATTTCACAAAAAGCTAATATCAAAAACAAAAAAAAAGTGACTATTTAATAAAGACTAACAAAAAGTTAGAAATTAACCCTCTTATAATATCAATGAACCGAAATTTGTTCATAGGTGAAAGGAAATTTATGTTAATAAGAACTCGTATAATCCTCTCCTAGATAATTCATATCTGGTGCATTGTAAAAGCTTGAACTTGGCTGAATCGTTGGTCCGCTGTCTAAAAGATTCAACTGCAAAAAAAAAAATAAATCGTATATTACCAAATGCCCAAATGAATGTTTGCCTAGTCAAAAGCAAAGCAATTTTACCTCGCTTAGAGCTGGTTTTTTCTTCTTCTTGGCATTAGAGATCTTTTTTTCCAGGTTTGATCCAAGCCTGTTCTTGGGCCGGCCTCTTGTTCTGAACGTGGCGGGTTTTGAAGGTCGTTCACATCGCTTAACGTCGCTTCTTCGTGGGATAACAAGAATTTTCCTTTGCTTCTCTCTTAATATTCTTACATCTCAACCATGACATTGTCAAATGCCCAGTGCAAAATTTCGGTCAGCTCCTCGGACTCTGATGCAAATTCGCATATATTGTGCAACCAAAATACTAAATTGTCGAATCTCTTGCTTTTCGGCTCCAGCAGAGGCTCGTCTTGGCTGTGCTCAATATGTGTGTACCTCCTCTTTATGTTCTTGCTCCTGCGCTCCAGTATGTATTTCGGTGCTACGTTATCCACTTGCTCGAAGCTTAGAACGCTCAGAGAATGGCGGCACAATATGCCCCTTGACTCAAATAGCAAGCATTGGCACTTTACCTCTCATGATACTACATCGTAGGTGACCAAAAACTTGTTGAATATTGAGTGGAGACTTTCTCTACGACTTCGTATGTTGTAAAACCTAGGGTGGAATGTATTGATATTGTGATGCAGTTCACCTTTTTCCCTGAATTGTGCTTGAACTTTTTTGAACTTCTCGTGGGTATACACATGTTGAAGCTGCGCCTCTATTGCTGATTTTGTTGTGCACGGTATCACGGTGTGAAAATCTGCATCGTCAAATTCTCTCTCTCTTTGCTCTCTGCTTGCTAGGCAATTATCGTATTGCTTCACGAATTGCCTCAGGGAGCTGTTGCGTGTGATGAACTTGTTGAAAAATATGTGCATGCTCTCACTCCTTTGTGTGCTTCTCATCCCGGCCCAGAAATGGTGATCCAGGTAAACTGGAATCCATATATGCCGATCCTCGTACAGCTCTACAGAATGAACCGAAGTAAATAGATGCACTAAACTACAATCTGTGCATGTTTTGACCCAAAAAGTAAAGGCATAAAAATAATTCGAATTAAAACCTCGGTTACCTGAGAGCCACTTGTTGCCTCCAAGACTGAACTTTGTGATGAAATCGTTTCAGTTTCTGTCGAATGCATCTTTTGTGAATGACTTCCAAACGACGTGACTTATCTCTTGTTCGATTTCTTTGTGCCGCTTGTAGCCGTTTAGTTTGTTTGGGATCCTCTTTATGATGTGCTAGATGCACCAGCGGTGAATTATTTTTGGCATGCACATCTCAATGGCCCTTTGCATCGATGTGCATTGGTCAGTGAGAATGCCTTTTGGTGCCTTGGCTCCCATGCAACGGAGCCAACACTTAAATAGCCATTTGAATGATTGGATGTTCTCATTTTTCATCAGCGCGCATCCGAGATGTGTCGAATGACCGTGGTGATTCACGCCCATAAAAGAACCGAAAACCAGATTGTACCTGCATAAATGCACACTCTCACAAATTTCTAAACCGAAATGTGTACATACTATGAACGTACAGACTTAATTTGGGTGAACTGAATACCTGTTTGTGTTGTACGTAGTGTCAAATGAAACGACATCTCCAAAATACTCGCATGCCGCCCTGCTACTTGCGTCGGCCCAGAATGCATGTTTGATGGAGTGATCACCTTCGAGGTTGAGCTCGAAAAAAAATTTTGGTTCTTCTCTTTCATTCTTAATAGGTACTTCCCGAATTCTTTGGCGTTGTCTTGTTCGGACACATTCCATACTTCCCGTGTGATGTAATTCTTCACATCTTTTTCTATAAAACTTAATTCACGGTGACTGCCGGCTACTGCTACGAATGAGTGGTAAGTTTTGCTAAGTCTTGTAAGACCCAAAACTTTTGAGAAGTTCTTTTGTGAGCAAGTCTCAAATCATATAGTTATTTATAGCCTTAATTTCAAAAATTATTTCATTAAAGATAATTAAGGCAAGTTTTGATTTATTGGACTTGAGATGAGTTATGATTATTATCCAATTTTATAATTAATGGATTATTTTCTATATCTAAATTATAAAGTTACCAGTTATGAAATAATAAGGATTTTATATGATTTGGATTAGATAAGTAATATTTTAAATATTAATACTGCTATTTTGGAAAATGAAGAAATTAAGTATATTATTTCTTATTATTTAATTTGGGCATTTTATTGAAAATAACTGTAAAGTTTATGAACAAATAGTATTTTATACATTATTATTATTGGATTAGAATTTATTTCTAATTACTACATTATCCCTTTTTAAGTGAAATTACAAAAATACCCCTAACCCTAATTTTCCATACAACACTTTTACCCCTTTTTTCCTAACCTTCAGTCGCCGAAAACCTCACTCCAATTTGCTCTCTTCTCAGACCCTACAGCCGAGACACAAACCCTTCCCCTTCCTCAAATCAGTCACAGCAGTAATGGGAGAAAGGAACGAAGGAAAATGGATCCAAGGGAGAGGGGGCGGAGCTGTGCTCAGAAGAGACGCCTCACCGCCGCCGCTGTGCCTTGCCGCCGTGGCCTAATAGCGTCGCCGTCGACCCGTGAAGCTGCTGCCACAGTCCGTCATGGCCGCTGCAAGCTCGCCGCGTCACGTCGCCATGGAGTCCGCTGTCAGGTCCAAGTCGAGGAAAGAGGGAGACGCACGAAGAGAAGCTTGTGGCTAGCCTCGTCGCCGCCACTGCTTCCATGTCTTCTAACGGCACCGCCATCACCATCGTGGATCGCGACCAGAGGGGAGCGCGAGACTGAGAGAGAGGGAGTGAGACGTGGAGACGGCGTCGCGCGGAGAGGGACTCGCTGCGCACCGCCGTGCGCCGTCACTGCTATCTGAACAGTCGCCGTCGCCCTGGGTGTAGTCCGCCGCTGTCCTGAAACACCATCAGAGTCTGACAGCGCTGCTGCCGAAGTTCTGAGGCCACCGGAACCACCGCCGGAGCTTCTGGCTACTTCTGCCGTCGCCGGAAAAGTTTCTGGTAAGGGTTTCATTTAAGGTTTCTGCCTTTTTGGTTTTCGAGATGGTTTTGATGTTGTGCGGTTTTTCTAGTTGATCCACCGGAGTTTCTAGCCGTCGCCGGAGCTGTTGCTACCGCCGGTTCGAAATCGCAGCTACTTCGTGTTGAAATTCTGGTAAGAGATTATGTTTCGAAAGCCCTACGTTAGTGTCTCGTACGTGTATTAAAGCTTATATGTTATTAATGTTCCTAGAGTTTAGTAACTGGAGTTGCTTGTTGTAAATTAGAGCTGATTATGCTGATGAAAATATGTGTGGGGTTGTGCTTTGAAGCTGCCTTTGATTTCGAGTTGAGGCGGAAAGGACTCTGTGAGACGTTTGGGTTATGGAATTTGGGTTTTGAGGTAGGGGCGCTTTCCAAAAACTATGTTTTATGTATTGGAATTATTACATATGGATACTGATGTGAGATATTGTGTATTTGGTGATTGTATCTGCCTTATGTATTATTTGATTGACTCGAATGATTATGGATGTTGGTTTGGCTGAATTGTTGTGCGGCTTTGTGAAATGTAATATTTTGAAGTTGATTCTTTAAAGATTTGAAATCTGAGTTTAATCCGTTGAGGATTGATTTGAATTGAGTTAATTATTTTGATGATGTGAAAAGTCGAATGCACTTTTGAATTCAGCCTGGTTTATTTTAATTGACTTGGTTTTGGACAAGTGATTTGTTATTGATCCGTCTCTTTCAAGCTTTGGAAATGAGTTAAATCGGTTGATATTGATTTGATTTTGAAACGGTTTCCTTGAGATATGCCAATGAATTGATTTTTGGATTCTGGACTGTTGAAAGGGATTGAGGAACAGTTTAGTTGGGACCCGAACCGGGTGGCAAAGTCCAAGTTTTAGGGGAGATACTGCCGAAATTTCTATAAAATCCGAGGCTTTATTTGAAATGTTATTCGGGAAATTTTGAGTTTAATGACTTTCCTATTTACTCGGAGGATTGTGAATTCTTTGCTTAGAACGATTATGAAAGCGATGAAGCTATGCTTTGAAAGAATTATTGAAAAAAGAGAATCATGATTTCTCCTTGTTTTCCAAGAAGAATAGTATGTTTTTGGGTACAAGTTATTCGGAAGAGAATTTTGCCTTGGGGCTGTTTTAAAAGGTAAAACGGGTTTATGTTTTTCTCTATTAAACATAAAGAGTGTCCATTGGAAGAGTTTTCGTGATTTTAAAAGGAATTGGATTTCGATTGATGAACCTCATTATTTTGACGTTTTGAATAAGATTCAGAGTACCCTTTGAACTCTAGTTTAACACAACAAAAATGATTCTCTTAGCAGTTTGAAATGCTTTAGATTTAATTATGGAATTGAAGCCGGTTTTGTTTAAGTAAAGGAAATGGCTTTGAAAAGAGTAATTGATTACATGACTCGGTTTGGCTTAGATCCTATTTTATTACTCAATTCGGAAAGCCAATGTTTTAATGATTTTAAATGAATTTGGCGGAATGAGTTATGTTATTCTCCCCTAAAGACTTGAGACTCTGCCGAGAAACTTTTGTTATTAAATCCCCTTGTTGGACGGATGATTTTGAATGTTTCAAAATGAATCTTTAACTTGCCATGGTTATGGAAGTTGTGGAAAGAGGATGCCGAGAGTGGCATTATTTTTAAAAGGGGAACTTACTTTGAGTAAAAGTGGCTTATGAGCCTGAGATGATTTGAGAAACGAGATTTCTAAAGCCAAGGCTGAAAAGAGTTGAAACTTGATTTCAAAGTGAAATGGCTTGAGAAAAGTGATTTATGGCTTAAATGCCAGTTTTATGAATTTGATGATGTTGAATGATGGAAGTGCTGTTTTGTTATGGGCCGGAATGGCTGTGTATGATTATGAATATTGGCTGGTTCTGGATTGAACCGTGAGCCGGAATGGCTGTGTATGATATTGATTTATGGCTGATTGCCAAATGAGTTATGGGCCGTATGGCTGACTATGAATTATGAATTTAAGCTGAATGGCTGAGATGGATGTTGATCCATGGCTGGGACTGAATGAATATATGCTTGAGATACCTGGGTAGTAGCAAGGGTCGTGGTTCGTCCCACTTGCTCCAGGTAAGAGACTGTGACGCCTGGGTAGTAGCGGTAGTAGTGGTAATTCCACTCACTCCAGGTTGAGCTTTTAAACACCCACCTGGGTAGTAGCCGCAGTAGTGGTTATTCCACTGGCTCTGGATTGAGCGGGTAGTAGCAATGGGGTTGTAGCTCAAACCTACTTGCTCCGTGAGGAGTGTTTCTGTCCATGGTTAGCTACCAGGATGTGTCGGGTTGGCTATATAACCGACAGATGATATCATCAGCCACTAGGGACAAGCATGCATCATATGCATTTATGTGACATTGTTTGGGTATGCATATTGTACTTGGTTTGTCTATATGATTAACTGCTAATAGTTCTACTTGCAATAATTGTTTGTTTGTGCTTGCATCTTCTTATTTGTGTTTGCTACTGGGTTTTTGTTAGACTGTAGTGATTGGTTGATGGTTGGATTGTTTGGGTCTAAGGCCGTGGTTGGAATGAGATGAACCGATGGTTGATTTTGGTTTGTATTTTTGGTTTGGAATAAGATATGAAAGGCTATTTTGTTTCAGCATAGATAAACCGCTTTGAAAGGCTTTTGAGTTTTTAAGAATTGAATGGTTCCTCTTTCAAAAAAGATTTCCGACTTTACTTTTATTGTAAACTGTTGTTTTTGAAAAGAGGCATAAGACGGTTATTAATCACTGGTATGGTTTATCTTCACGTATCCTATTACAGTAATTCCCAAAAACCCTCTACTGAGAACCCTTTTGAGGATGATGTTCTCACCCCTTACATTTTTCCCCTTTCAGGATATGGGCGCAGAAGTTACGAAGGGTTTATTTAGTTGTTGTTGAAATGCTCTGTATTGCTTTAGATTATTATTTACTGTACCCTCGCCTTTATCTCGATATATTCTGTAAGAGGGATAGGAATTGTATTGGATAATGCTTGTAATATTATTTATATATATGTATGTATATATATGGATGTACTCCTTATGAGTTTCTGTAAGTTGTATGGTATGTATGGATGTTCGTTGTATAGCAAAAGTATTTTTTTGGGAGCGATATTGCGGTTTAAAGTTTTAAACAGGCTCATATTTTAGTATTAAATAGTATAACTGTCGTCGTAATGTCTGAGCTATCAGAGTTGCGCAGCCGGAAGCGTGAGCTTTGGTAGTTAGGGTGTTACAGGTCTAATTCTGGCTTTCTCGTTGGTTTCAATGGTGCGACGCACAAACATGCTTTGCTCCCTGTGTTATTTGAGCATCTCTGCTCGGTCTGGACAGCAGGGGTGTGAGTGATTCAAAACAACTTTGGAAATTGTCCAAAGACCCACGACCTTCAATATGTGTACGTATATCCTAGCTGGACAATTTATGTCGGCTAAGGAATTTGTCTTCAGAGTAAGAGATATCTTGGATTTCCACCTCCCCTCTCTGCTGCATACAATTAGTTGATTCTTAATCTTGTTTCCGTCCCGAGTCGTGTTCCTTATTTTGGTAGAAAAACTGGCAAGTTTGGAATAATTTTTGTAGAACTTTTCGGCTTCTTCTAATGTCTTGAAAATCATCCCGACCTTTGGCACAAATTGTTCATCCACAACACACCTGGTTTGCAAAATGAACCGAACATGTTGTTATGGTGAAACAACAATATAAAACTAGATGAATAACACATCATCCATTATATAAATTCAAATTCAAATAGCTTTGTGCATAATGAACTGAAAACGTCATTATGGTGAAACAATTCTATAGTACTGAGTAAACAAAACATAATCCATTATATAAAATCAAATTCAAACAGCTTTCTGCATAATGAACTGAAACACGTACTCATGGTGAAACACTTGTATAGTAGTGAGTGAACAAAACATAATCCATTATATAAAATCAAATTCGAAACACCTCTGTCTACAATTTAGATATTATCAATTCAATTCAGATTCAAAATACCTCCATCCATTCAATTCAATTCAACTAAAATTAGCAATTGCATTCCATTAAATTCGATTCAAAATTGAATAATCTAAACTTCATCAGCTTGATTCATTTTAGAAGAATAATCCAAATCACTCTCATTCAACTGATTTGAAGTTGATTCATTCATTGTTTCAATTCAGAAGTCCAGATCGAAGAAGAAGAAGAAGAAGAAGAAGAAGAAGAAGAAGAAGAAGAAGAAGAAGAAGAAGAAGAAGAAGAAGAAGAAGAAGAAGAAGAAGAAGAAGAAGAACGAAGTCAATCCAGATCCATAACGAAGAACGCGAGTAGAGAAGAAGAAGAAGAACAAGAAAGAAAACGTGAGCAGAGGAGGACGACGCAGCCTATAACGCGAGTAGAGAAGAAGAAGAAGAAGAAGAAGAAGAAGAAGAAGAAGAAGAAGAAGAAAGAAAGAAAGAAAGAAAGAAAGAAAGAAAACGCAAGCAGAAAAGAAGATTTAGGTTGTAGCAGCAGGTTTACGTTGAGTAAAGGTCATAAAAGGTTTACGTTATATGTAGCACGTGAATCACAAACAATTAGGAAATTGGAGGAGGCGCGTATAGCAAAAACAACTTGGTTAACATCCATGTATTTTTTACATGAATGTGGAATATTATTGTAACGAAATACCATCTAAGATGGGCACACGATTTAGTGCTCCAAAGATAAATAGAGTTTTAAAACTCCGTATGTAAAAAAAAAGTGAAAGTTTGCATTTAAAGTTTTAAAAGCTCTTAAATGTGAAGAAAGAGAAATTTTTTTATTGGTTTTTGTTTTATTTTGGGCTAGATCCAATAGTGTTTTAATATTGGGTCATCAAAAAAAAATTTGTATCGCAAATCCATTTTAAGTTGGAATTAATATTTTTAATTTAAAACTGTAGTGGTTAAAATTAAAGACGGTAGTGACAGTAATAAATAAAAATATATAATTTTATGATTTTTTATTTAAAATTTGTTTCGATTAAAATTTTTTTGTTTTATTATTTTTATTTTGGGCTATTTTATTTTGAAATTGATGTTGAACTATTATAATAAAAACATAAAAGCTAAAAAAACTAATAAAATAAGAATATCTTTTTATAGTTAATTTTAAAAAACTAAAATATAATTTAAAATTAAGATTATTTAATTTGAATAAAAAATATGTTTTAATTTTAAAAAGTAACATATTTTTAGTTAATTTTTAAAATACACAAATGTCCTTTTAAAATTAAAAAGTTGTTTGATTGTTTAAATCAAAAAATTATATTTGAATTTAGAATAACAAAATTATCACTTTTGAGGATTAATTTTAAAATATATATTTAAAGATTAATTAAAAAGTTAAAGAAATCTTTTTAATATTAATGTGTTTAAAAGGCATTTAAAATATCTTATTTAGGATATATGTTGAAAAGACCAAAATGCTTTTTCAATATAAGTGTTATTTAATGGAAAGTACTTTTTTCGTCCCTAAGGTCTTGGGTCAAAATCAAAATCGTCTCTGATTTTTTTTCTTATTAAAATCATCTTCAACGTTAAAAAATCGTCCTTTTATCCAGAAATAACATTTTTTATACGATTTTACCCTTACACAAAAATTAAAAATAAAGCTTCAAAAGAAGGGGTTCCACCGGCCGCCAGATCCGTCCCCCTTTCCACGCCATATTCTCTCACTTCCTTTAGAAGCCGCAGCCTTTTCTTTAGATGTGGCACCCACGCTCCGGTTACCTTCCACGCCACGACCATGACGTAGGTTCCAGCTCCGTCACAGGTTCCAATTCTGCCGCAATTTCGATAGAGAGAACCGGCCAAAGCAGAATACGAAGAAGCTCGCGAATTTGCAGAATGAGGTGGAGGCGAAGAAGAAAGAGGTGCTGGTGGAGCTGAAGTGAGTGGTGAAGGACCTGCAGCAAGGAGAGGACTTGGCGATTTATAATTTTCTGGGTGTTTTCGTACTCTCACAATGGTGGAAAACGGCATCACCAACCCTCTACTCCTTCTATCATCTTCCTCTAACCACATAATCCTCAACCTCTCCGAATCCCAATTTTCCCAATCGTTCCTCCTGTTTCAATCGTTTCATCTTCGTTCCTCCTCTTTTCATTCTTCCTTTTTTTTAAGATCATAAATATCATTTTTTTTAATTCTTTTTAATTTTTGTGATTGCTGATTTTGGATCTGAAGTTGCCATTAATTTATTTTATAGATATTGCTGTTAATTTATTTTTTGGTTATTGTTGCTGGTGAATTTACTATTGTTGAATTTGCTGAATTTAGTTGTTGTTGAAAAAGAGAAGAAGAATTGAAATTTTTTGTTTAGGATAACGAGTTTTGAGAATCGGTATACCAATGCGCTTGTTATGAAGAATTTGTGCAAGCATGGGAGGTTGGATGAAGCTGAAGATCTTTGTTTGGCTTTGTGGATGGTGGCAAGGAACTCCATGTTGTTAGGTTGGTTAGGGAGTTTAGGGATTTAAGTTGTTAGGTTGGGATTATGCTTAGGTAGTTTGGATAAGGGGCTTTGTGTAGGGTGGTAGGTTGGATGAGGCCTTGGAGTTTTTAAGATAGAAGAAGAAAGATGAAGGGTACAGTCCTAGTTTGCTGTTTTATATTAAAGAGAGATTTTTTTATTTTTGTTTAAGAATAAAATTGTTCATTGATAAAGGGACGATTTTTTAACGTTTTGTAATATTGGGGATGATTTTAATAAAAAAAAGATTGAAGACAATTTTAATTTTGGTCCAAAACTTTAGGCATTAAAAAAGTACTTAACCCTTAATGGAATTAAGATGTTCAAAATTAAATTTTGATTTTAAATAACTAAAATATAACATTTTAATAAAGATGTTAAAATAAGTCAAAACAAATTGTTAAAAGATAAAACGGATTAAGATTTAATGCTCCCCAAACTAAAAAAAATTAGTAAATCACATCGACAAATTTGTGAGATTTTATCGAGATTGAACGAGACGAGCCAAATCAATATTTTGTTTTAAAAAATTATGATTTACGAACACGCGCCTTTCTCTTTTTTTTTTCATTGTTTGTTTCATTTATTTTATTTTCTATTTTTATTAATCTTTTTAACAAATAATTATGATAAAAATAGCGTTGTCAAACAGTCCAACGTAACCGGTTTAGACCCGATTAATTATAAAAAAGATTTAGTTAACTTATTAATTCTTTTAATTTTATTATATTTTTAATAAAATTAATATAATTTACAAAATTTATGATTGGAGTTTTATATTAATGAAAAATATGTAATTAAATTTTTAATAATTATTTTTCTAAAAAATTATAAAATAGGAATGTTTATTTTTAGAATATTTTATAATGTGTTTTATGACGACTTAAGAATAATTATAATTGGTGAGTATATGAATTACGAATAATTATAAAGAATAATTTTAGTTTCTCTAATATTAAAATTCTAATTTTATCATTTTTTATATATATATATATATATATATATATATATATATATATATATATAATGGGTGAGTACGAATGAAATATTTTTTTTCGTTGATTACTTATATAGTTTTATTCATGTCTTATAAATAATATAAAAATTTAGAATTACAAGGTGTATACTAAAATTAGTTATCAGTATAAAATATATATTAAAATATAAATATATATAAAAAATAAATTAAACTAAACATGTATTTATATACAAATATATTAGTAACTAATTTTATTTATTTTAGTGACTGATTTTAATGTTTAAATAATATTTTTAAAAAATTTAACATATTTTGACGATATTCTCATGTTATTACGTTGTATATACATGAGTATTCAATTGTTTTTTTTTAATCATATGAAAAATTAGTAAGCACTTTTTTTTAATAAAATAAATCATATATACTAGAAAACTAACAAGATTGAAATTTTCTTTTTTTTTGAAAGTAAAATTCTTCTAAATGTTACTTTTTTAATTATGCAGTCAACTTAGAGAATATATTTATTAGATTTCGAATTCTATGTTAATTTTTGTAAATGTCAGTTTTTTTATTTCCAGCCCAGTTTTTCTTTTTTATTTCTGATTTGTTGGACAAAACGTTCTTTTTTATTTTTGATTTGTTGGACAAAACGGAAACCCAAGTGCCCAAACGAAAGAAACAGCTATGGCTTCCGCATCTCTCTTCTTCCTTCCATTAAGTAATGTTTGCATTTTTATTTGTATTTTTTATTTAAACTTTGTTCCGTTTCATAGACGGCATCTCTAACAATTCCCTTTAAGCCCAACCGACAACACCACCTTCTTCTTCGGGGATACTTCAAAACTTCAATCGTTGCTGCTGCGCTCTTTAAGAGAAATTGCCAAATTCAAAAATAAAATAAATATAAAACGAGCAAATGGGTATTACAATACAAAAATTTTAATTTAACGATATTTAAAAAATAAAAAAAAGCAGCTAGACAATTAAAAAACTATTACATTTTATTTAAATAAAAGAAGGTAAAATTCAGATCTTTGCAGTGAATCAAAAACAAGAGAAAACCATGGAGAATAGTGTTTACTTGTAGTAGTAACACGAGGAAGACGAAATCACCTGTGGCAGGGATAATAACAGAGGTTGGAAGAGGAACAGACGCTGGTTCACCAGGTCTATGAGATGCAAAACGACAGATATGAAATCCAAATTCAAACCTACGACCGGAGAGGAAAGAGCGCCAGATATTGTAGTGGCACAGCAGTGATCAGGGACTGGCGGTGTTCTGGAGGAGTTGCGTGCAGTGACTGGCGGCGGCTTAAAACTCCTGGTAGGGCGGCGGGGTGGTGGAACCATGACGTTATTGGGGAGGCAGTCCTGCTTTCTGGTTCAACATCGTAATCGAAGGAGAGGGTAATTCACCCGGTCCAAATTTTTTATTGGATTTTTTCTCTTGGGTTTTGTTCATATCCAAAAAAAATTAAAATAAAAGAATTTTAATTATAATATCAATAATATGAAGGAGTTTTAAAATTTTAAATAATACAGAAGTATTGTAACATTTTGTATCAACGTACTTTATAATATCTACTTAATATACTAAAATTAAATTTTTTCCTAAATAATAAAGGTGAGGTGTCACTTTCTCGTGAACTCATTTTTCTTCTAAAATAAATACATTTAATGAATAATGCACGTTGTTAACCCATTTATATTGATAATAATAATAATTTTATTAGGATAAATATCAAATTCTATTTCTAATATAAAAATATAAAATTTAATTCCTTCGTTTACCAATTACTCTTTCATTTGATAACTTTTACAACAATTCTTTTTCTTTCTACGAGACGTCGTTGCAAGAAGACAACTATTGTAAACATAAACTCCACACTCTCCAACTTTCGTGCTCATTATTCGGAGCTATATAAGATGTTATCTATGAAGTATTTATAGACCATGGTGTTATCATGTATGCATAAATAAAAAATATTTCGTATTTAAATTTAAGTCATTTATCTGTTTGTGGTATATTGTAGTGTGAAATTACTTTCATATGTGTTGTGTAATGATATTATGTTCTAATTTAAGCTTTTACTTTAAAACTGTATTCTGATTATAATTTAGCCATTAAAAAGCAATAAAAAAATTCCTTTTATTTTTTTATTTATTAATTTTTAATTTATTATAATTAATTTCACAATATTTATTATACGTTATTTATTTTACAAATTAATACAATCAATTAATTATTATTAATTATCGATAATTAATTTTAATTGATATAAATCACTTCGCTATACTTTCTAAATAAATAATTAAAAATGCACGTCTCAATTTTTTGTTAAAGTAGAATAAAATAAAATACATAAATTGAGTAAATATAAATCTGAAAATTATAAAATTCATTAACAACTCAAATAAATTAGTACCATCAAACTAAATTTAATGTCTATTTTAAAAATAATTACTAACCTTTTATTCTTTTAATTATTAATAATTTAAATAAAGTAATACCCTATAATTTATTTTGTTATCTATTTTAAGTAGTTACTAACATTCTATTTTTCTAATTATTTGCTTGTCTTATTTATCATTTATGCTTTCAATCAACTATATTAATAAATAAATAAACTAAATTAATTAACTCGGTTATACTTGGACTATTCAACAATTCAACGTAATCTTTTTAAGTTGGGATTAACTACTAACGATA
Organism: Arachis hypogaea; assembly: GCF_003086295.3. Taxonomy (NCBI): domain Eukaryota; kingdom Viridiplantae; phylum Streptophyta; class Magnoliopsida; order Fabales; family Fabaceae; genus Arachis; species Arachis hypogaea. The sequence goes on from NC_092037.1 coordinate 9,566,006, forward strand.
GAAAATAAAAAATCTAGAGTAATTCAATATTATGGACATTAATTATTATTGTGAAATAACCTAAAATCATAATGTAATTTATTTTTAAAGAAATAATAAAGTATTATTGTTAATTATAAAATAACCTAAAATTATAATGCATTTTATTTTTAAAGAAACAATCATCCATTAATATCTGTAAATAAAAATTATCGTCAAAATGCTTTGATTAAAAATATGAAGGGTTAATTACTATTCATTATTAATATTATATCGACTATATCAAAAAATAAAAATATAATTTTTCACATTTACACCATTAAAAGAATTACCATCATGAGTAACACTTTGTCAGAAAAAAAAATAAAATTACATACATAGTGAATTTAAAGATAAATATCGTTAAGTAATTATGCTTTTTTTAATAAATAGTAAAAAATTAAATATCATAAACTATATTCTTTCAATACAATTTATAAATATTAATAATAAAAATAGTCTCACTAATAATATAAATGATCAATATAATAATTATATAAAAAAATAACTAATTACATAATTGCATAATTTTCAATATCCTATATAGTTGAATCTAATTGACAAATAAAAAATATCTATATGATAATATCCTAATATTTTAGCATACTATAAATCATATCATAAATTTATATATCATATTATAATTTTAAGTCAACTCCTTAAACACATTATAACATAAAGCATCTAAAAAGATACACCAAATTAATGAATATCACATAAGTCACAACATACACTCTAAATTATTACGATATTTCAAATAATTAAAAAGAGCATCAATACAGAAAAATCAATGAATATAACTAAAATAAAGAGCAACAAAGAGACACACACAAAAAAATAATAAAGAAAATCAATAAAAGCATTAACATATAAACTACATACACGAACAATGTATATATTAATTGTGAATCACAAAAAAAAGACAATATATATATATATATATATATATATATATATATATATATATATATATATATATATATATATATATATGAATTGAAGCACACATGACAAAATAGAATATTACAAAACAAAATTATAGTAAGATTATTTAAAAACAACGTAAAGATGACACATCTTTTTTGTTAATCAGATGCTAAAAGAAAAAAAGTATGCACCTAATAATAATCAATTAAAATAAACAAAAATGTTAAAAAATAAAATGTATAAATAAAGATAAAAGAAACAAAAATTAAAGAAATTATAAAAATTGTACCTTAATCATGAGAGAGGGGGGAAGGGAGGGAGGGAGGGAGAGAGAGAAAAGAGAGTGAATGAGTAAAAAATATTTGATCTTGTATAAATAGATGGTATTGAAAAAAATAAACTAATTAAATTAATTATTAAATAATTTGATATTTACTCCAATCAAATCAAATAATTAATATAATTGACTAAATTAATTAATTGATATAGTTAATAAATTCATATAAATTATAATAAATCGTAAGATTTGAATGTCTAATCAAATTAATTAATGGATATAATTAATTAATTATAATTGATTTGCTTTAACGAATGAAATGAATAGATAGAATAGATAGATAGAATAGAATAAATCTGATTTTTATATAATAGAATAAATAGAATAGATAGATAATAAAGATATTTTCTTAAATTAGTATAATTATGTATTATTTATTAAATATTAATTGTAATATTGTAATATAATTATAATAAAGATATTTTTTTAAAATAAATTTAGTTAGAGAAATATAAATTGATTATTAATAATGGGTGCCATTATCATATTATTATTATTATTATTATTATTATTATTATTAAAAATATGTTTGATTGATAATTGATAAGTAGTTTAATAATAATGCATTAAATATTGATTTTGTATAACTATAATAAAGATATTTCTTAAATTAGTATAATTATGTATTATTAATTAAATATTAATTATAATATAATTATAATAAAGATATTTTTTATAAAATAATATAGAATAGAGAATAGAAAAGTTCATTTTGGAGGGAAAACAGAGTCATGAGAGATCGACACGTCACCTTCATTAGTTGGGGAAAAATTCAGTTTTAGTATATTAAGTAGATAGATTTTTCTAAATTAGTATAATTATGTATTATTCATTAAAATAATTAAAAATATTTCTTATTAATAATTGATAGTAGTTTAATAATGCATTAAATATTAATTTTATATAATTATAATAAAAATATTTTTTAAAATTAGTATAATTATGTATTATTCGTTAAATGCATTCATTTTAAAAAAAAATGAGTTTACGAAAAAATGACACCTTACTTTTATTAATTGAAAAAAAATCTAATTTTAGTATATTAAGTAAATAGAGAATTACTTCTCCCACTAATACGCACAAACAAATAAAAAACATCACATAAACTTTAAGGTAAGTCTTTTGTACTGTTGTACACCATTACTCTTTTATTATTTTATTATTATTTATCATAATACTTTGACTATAATATCAGTGTTCTTGTTATGATATTTTTTTTTCTCTTCTCACTCCAAGTCTTACACACTTTGGATTCTGATTTAGTATTTTTTTATTTTCTTGAGAAAAAGGATACAGTAAAATTGTATGTTTTACTCTTTAAAATGTTTTCTTAAAAATGGCATATTTTTTTAATGTTTTAACAATGGTTTGTCATCAACTTAATACTTTTTTATTATTTTTTTTAAATAGAAGTGCATTCGTTATCAATTTTCTTCATATATTGTTTTCTTAATATGTAATTGCTTTAAATAATTATATATAGATTGAATACTTATACCTATAAATAAGATAAATTATTCAAATTATAACTTTTGCTAAGATTGTTGCTGTAATAACTTGATAATATGTACATAGATAATGTACTAAAAAATAATAATAGTTGCTAATATTAAAGTTTTGGGAAAATTCCACTTCCCTTCCCTGCAACATGTTAAAATGACACTTCCCTCCCCTCTATTTTATAAATGTATATTTTCCTCCTTTCTAACTTTTAAAAAATCTCTTCTTTAATCTATTTTAAACTTTTTGTGTTAACTAATGTTAACTTTATCCATTTTTTAAGAAAAATAAATTATTTTTTAAAAAATACTCATTAACAAAAATTTTATTTTTTATTATTATATTTTTTTACTAAAATATTTTTTAATAAATTATTTTTTATTGATTAAATTGTATTTTTTAAAAAATTTAATAATTATATTATTTTTTTCCTAAAATATCCTTCAATAATTTTTTAATTATTAAATTATAATTTTACCAAAATTTTCGTTAACGATTTTTTTATATTTTACTATTAATTTTTCGATATCTATATATATTATTTTAACATTAAATAAAAAATTTTAGTAAGATTATTTTTCAATATCAATATATATTAATTGTTATATATATTAACAGTGATAAAAAAATTTTATTTAATGTTAAAATAATATATATTGATATCAAAAAATTAATAGTAAAATATAAAAGTAATTGTTCATAAAAATTTTGGTAAAATCATAATTTAATAATTAAAAAATTATTGAAGGATAGATATCTTAGAAAAAAAATAATTTAATTATTAATTTTTTTAAAAGTATTTTAATAAAAATACAATTCAGTCAATAAAAAATAATTTATTAAAAGATATTTTAGTAAGTAAAATTTAATGATAAAAAAATAAAACTTTTGTTAATGGATATTTTTTCAAAAAATAATTTATTTTTTCTTAAAAAATAGATAAAGTTAACACAAAAAGTTTAAAATGGATTAAAAAGGAGGTTTTTTTAAAAGTTAGAAAGGAGGGGAATGTACATTTATAAAATAGAAGGGAGGGGAGTGTCATTTTAACATCTCACAGGGGAGAGTGGAATTTTCCCTAAAGTTTTTTTTGTAATACCAGAAAATTAAGCATTATAATTCTACAATGGCGAAAGGAATACTATTTTTTTTTCTTTATTTGTCTTTCTAGTACTAACCCCAACAGTATGACCCTTTTTTTAGTCCTTTATTTTTTTCTTCTAATTTTTTTATTGTTCTTGTGTTTTTTTAAAAAATTAATAATTTTTAATTGTGATACAAATCCACTCAAATTATGAAATATATAATAATTTTAAAAACTAATGAAGCATAATATCTTTCTTTTTAGTTAAATATAAATAAAAATATCTTTAAGTATATCCACTTGCATTATGTAAAAATTTCAAATTATTTCATGCGTAATTATTCTTACTTAGATATTCATATAAATATAAATTTCAAATTATTTCATTCGTAATTATTTTTACTTAGATATTCATATAAATATATTATGTGTATATAAAAATAAAAGTTATTAATAAGCCATTTTATATTTGAGAGACATTTTTATTTAATTTCAGTAGTATCTGTACATATTGTATGTACAAAATAGCTTGATTATATTACATAAATTATTTTGTATATTTTGGATGTGTTCAATTTTTCTTTTAATTTATGTTAAAAGAAACGTTGTTGATGATTTTCAGATTGCATGAAATTTTTCAATGTAACAAAATGTTGTTGGGAATATCATCTTAGTAATGATGTTTGCGTCGACAGAACTTGCAATTTAGTGTGTCAACAACATTGTAAGGGAGGACATTGCAGAAATTACAATAAACATATATGTCATTGTACTTCTTAATTAATTATCACAATTCATAGAAGAGTTATATTATAAAAACAAAATTTTTAATAACTATATTCAACTTATATTATGTTGATGAGTAAATTTCGACAAAAAAATTATTTAGACTATGAATAAAATGATGAATGTCATTGTTGAATATTCTATTTTAATTTCAAAATTTTATTTATGTAATTAATATCTCAATTATTTGTGTTTTTAAAATTAAAGGTGATAAAATTAGGAAATAATGATCAAGAAACAAAATCTATTATTCTATTACGATTTTTTGTCTTTCTTCCTTTGGTTGATTTTGTTAGTTAATTATTGATATTGTGGGCTACATATAAGTTTATACTCTTCAATAATTAAAAAAGATCATGATGTTTTAGACTACTCATTTAAAATATATATACTGGATTATTATATTCTTTCTTGTTCGTGGTGTGCATAAATTATATATGGTAGAAAAATACAAAACGGCAAAATAATAATAATAATAATAATAATAATAAATAATGAAAGAACAATTAAGAAGTTATTTTACCGTAAAGAGAGAAAGAACTAACGAGTGAAGCAGAAAAATTGATAGAAAATAAATGTTGTACGTGGTGAATGGTGACGATGAAGATGACCGGTATAATGGGAGAGAAAATAAAAAAAATAAAAGAAAAATTATTTTATTTGTAAAGAAGAAATTAAAACAATTTTAGTTAATAAAAATTAAATTAAATCTAATTAATAATATATTTATTTAAAAATTAAAAAAGTGATTTAATTAAAAATATTTAAAAAATATTATTAAATTAAAAGACTAAATAAAGTCCAAATTTTAAAAAATAAATAGTATTTTTGTTAATAACAAGTGTATTTTTGTTAATAAAGTCCTTTGTAATAAACTTAACCAGGGCCAATTGGCTGCATGAGACTTTTTTGCAAATAAAATAAAAATCAATTAAATAAAATAATGTCTAAACTTTTATTTCTCTCCATTCACCGCCTCATTCTTTTTTGGTCTTTTACCCGTCTGTTCAACTTCACAATTTATCTATTATTTATTATTTATCTATCTATTAACATTAATATTTAATATATAATTTCTTTTATATATAATAGAAGAGCAGAAAATAATTAGTTATTTGATAAGTGTCCAATCTATATAATCAACAAATTTTTTATTTAAATGTGGACGGGTATTTTGCTTATTCAAAATTCAAAAAGAACAATACAGAATAATATAGTACAGGCTATTACTGAATTCGACGTACATATTGGATATTAAGCGAGAATTATAATTTGAAATTCAAAATCATTTATTCTAAAATCATTGATTCTCTCTAATTATCGTATATATGTTTAATTTGTTCTCATTTGTCATCCATAAATTTAAAAATTGAGAAGACAAAAAAAAAACAAAAAAGAATATGAGACAGAACTGGAACTCTTGGCAGGGAGGAGTAAGTGGCGCAGGCAGGGAGAAGACTTCCTCCGGCGCCGCCGTCACAAAATTGGAGAGGGTTAAGAGAGAGAAAGATGGAAGGAAATAGAGAAGAAGAAAACGGAGGTGATGAAAGGAAGAACGATGGAAGAAGAAGTGGCTGGTGATGAGAGCGACAGCAAGAGACAAGGATGCTAGATCGAGAGAGAAAAGAATAGGAATGAGGCGATGGAGGCCATGGCCGTTGTTGGTTCTGCAGGTATGGATTAATGAAAAGAGCATATGAAGATACCGGATGGCTTATACAAATGGTTGGCGCAATTTTTACAGATATGTTGGTTTAATTCCAACTTGCTGTAAAGTGCCAACTCGTGAGAAGCAAAAGGTATTTTCTTTATTATTATTTAATCTCCAATACTCTTTAACCTTTGATATTCTTACATTTTTTATTTATTTATTTAGTAAGTATTTTGTTTTTGTTATGTTCTTAGATTTTTAACGAGTGACAAAACCAATTGTACAATTGAAGAAGGGACTGTTTTTCATAAGTTCAAAGTTGCTCATGTATTTTTAATCATAAATTAGAATTTTTTTTAAATCACAAATTAGGATTAATAAATGTATGTGCTCTGATCTGATGTTTTTTTTTGTATTATTTAAAATTTTAATACATTGCAAATCTTGTTGCAACAAAACTTTGGTATTATCTATAGTTATATTTAATTGATTATATTTTGTTGTAGCTTGATGGTAAGTGTGACTAGTTGAAAAAGGCATATAGCAAGATATACCAATAAGTATTTTTCTTAAGCTCATCTAAACAGTGGAACTTTGAGAATATCTATTCTCTTTTGAATTTGTAGAGTAACATTAACTTTTACAATTTGGATCAAATTGGTTAAGAAGTCGGTTGGTGTTGGAGTGGTGCGATTTTAAAGGTTTATGATGTTTATAGTGGTTATTTGTGGTTAGTAAAAAGATGTTTAGTTGAGAGGATAAGGGTAATTGACTTTGGCTTTAGTATCAACATGTTTCGGAAAAGCACAAATTTTTTGTCTGGCTATGTCTTTGGGAGGCTCTTCCTACTATTGTATTTCGTTTTAGGAGGGGCATTTTGCACACGGATAGCTGTCCACGACGTTTTTCAAGTCAGGAATCGGTTTTACATTGAATTCGGGATTGTCCAAAAGTCTAACTAGTTTGGCAAGCTTTAGGAATCTCCGATTAATCAGCGGCTCTTGGATTCTCCCTCAGGGGTACCTTTAAGATTAATTGTGATGCTCGAGTTGGTTTTGCTTGTGTTAGCAGAGATTGGAAGGGAAGGTGGCAACGAGGCTATTTGGGAACAATTGAGAGTCGTAGCATTTTACAAGGAGAGTTCCTTGCTATTTGGAGAGACTTTTATTTAGCATGGGACTTGGGACAAAGATATTATATGTGAGACAGACTGTGTAGAGGCTTTTACTATGTCAATAATTTACAGGATTGCTCTGGATTTATTGATTTTTTGGTGTAAAAATCCGAAATATCATGTCTTAAAAATGGCGTGCTGACCTCCGATTGATCTTGAGAGAATCAAATACAGTAGCAAACATCATGACAAAGACTGCAATGAGGACCCTTTCTCTCCAAGTGGAGTTTTTATTACCTTAGAAAGAATTTGAGAATAATATTCAACGGGACTGCCAAAACTTAAGTAATTTCTTGTTTATTTTTTCTTTCTTAGTTGTTGGTTATTTTTTTTAAGTCACCGAAAAACCATTTTCGTTAACCTACAGGTAACACTTCCAAAAAACTTTTGTGGTATGAATTACCTTGAAATTAGTATATACACAACTATAAATTTAAATTCATATATTAATTAAAAAATGAAAAATTAGAATCAATTTTAATTTTATTTTTATTAACTTATATTTTTTTTTACATAATAATCACCGTTAATAGAAGGTGCATTTGACGGGTTTTGAATGGTGTCCTTTGTAATTGGTGGTGGGTCCCCAAACTAAGTGGGGCCCACAAGTTTTAAAAGAAAAAAAAGAAAAACAATAAAATAAAAAGAAGTGGCTGAGAGCCACGGGAGAAGAGAGAGAGATTTAAAAAGTCTCTTTTTTGAAAACAAAGATAACAAGAGAGAACAGAGAGTTCTTCGGCGCGAAGGAGAAGAGAAAATTTGGGGGAAAATGGCATATCAACCTTGATCACATTGACTTGGTAAACTTGCTCCATTTCTTATGAAATTTTAGTATGTTATTCCTGGTGTAGAGATGAACATTAGGATATAACTTATTTGTTGTATTGCCTTCTCTTTTGCCTGATTTGAGATACCCACTTTTGTGGAGGGTTTATGTTGATTCCATCAGTTTTGATGATGTATTTTGTTGATTGTTGAGATGCCCTAGTGTTACTAGGAAGACTGTTTGTGTACCCATTATTCTGATAGTGGAAGATTTTTCTGGACTAGGTCCCGTGGGTTTTTTGTCCCTCTTTTGGGGGTTTTCCCACGTTAAAATTCTGGTGTCTGATTATTTAATTTCTGCCATTATATTTGCTGCTTGGAGTATCTTTGGTGTTGCCTATTTAATTGCACAAGTTGTGGGAAAATTATTTTTTGTGCTTCCGCTGTTAGACAGGTTCTTGATTTAAACCTGTGTTGAGTTTTCCCAACAAAGTGGTATCAGAGCTTTGGTTGTTTATTTCTGTGCTGATTAAATGGAGGAAAATACTCATGGACCGAATATGGTCAAACTGAATTCCAAAATTATTCAATTTGGAAGACCCTCATGGAAGATATGCTGTATAGCAAGGACTTGTATGATCCTGTGGAGGGCGATAAATCCAAAGGTACTAAATCCGATGCTGAATGGAAGAAGCTGAATCGGAAGGCAGTTGCTTTGATGAGGCAATGGCTTGATCTTAGTGTGTATCCACATGTTGACACCGAAACGAATGCTGAGAAGATGTGGAACAAATTGAAGGAGTTATATGAGAGAAAGAATGTGCAAAACAAAGCATTCTTGATTAGGAAGCTTGTCAATATGAAGTATGTTGAAGGTAAATCAATGCCGGAGCACTTGAGTATTTTTCAGGAGACGGTGAACCAACTGACAAATAATGAAATCACTTTGAATGATGAGTTGCAAGCCTTGTTGTTGTTGAGCTCTTTGCCTGATAGTTGGGAAGTTTTGGTTGTGACACTGACTAACTCAGCTCCAAAAGGAAAGTTGACGTTAGCAATGGTTAAAGAGAGCATGTTGAATGAAGAAACCAGAAGAAGAGAGCGAGGTTTGACTAATGCCTCCTCCCAATCAGAAGCACTTGTTTCAGAGTCATGAGGGAGAAGTCAAAGTAGAAAACCTCACAGTTCTGACAGGTCAGAGAGTCGAAGCAAGTCAAGAGGAAAGTACAAGCCAAGAAAGGAATTCATTTGTCACCATTGTGGCAAGCCGGGGCATATCAAGAGGTATTGTAGGTTCTTGAAAAGGGAACAATCAAGGGGAAGAAACGAAGACAAAGGTAAAGATAGTGATAAAGAAACTGCTGCTATTGTTTATGAAGATGTTCTTATCACATATGATGAAAATTATGTGAATCTTGTCTGTGATGATTCCACTTGGATTATGGACTCTGGTGCCTCATGTCATGTCACTGCGAAGCGTGAATTTTTCACTTCCTATACTGCTGAAAATTTTGGCAAGATCAAATTGGGAGATAAAGGAGTGTGTGATATCATTGGTATGGGTGATATGTGGCTTGAAACCAACATGGGATGCAAGTTGCAGTTGAAGAATGTTAGGCATGCGCCAGATATGCGGTTCAATCTCATTTCAGTGAAGGCATTGGATCAAGAGGGGTATTGCACTTCCTTTGGTAGTGGAAAATGTAAGATTACCAAAGGGGCTCTCATTGTTGCTAGAGAAGACAATAGTCTCACTACTCTCTACCGGTTGCAAGCAAAGTTGTGCAAAGAAGATGTGAATGTAGCTGATGATTCCTCTTCTGATTTGTGACATATACGTCTTGGTCACTTTTGAGTGAGAAAGGACTAAGCGTATTAGCCAAGAAGCACTCACTTCCAGTGAAAGGTACAACTTTAAATACTTGCACTCATTGTTTTGTTGGAAAGCATGCTAGAGTATCATTTCATAATTCTGGACCTCATAGGAGATCACATGTTCTAGATTTAGTTCACACTGATGTTTGCACTATGGATGCTAAGACACTAGGTGGTGCATCATATTTTGTTACTTTTATTGATGATTATTCTCGAAAAGTGTGGGCTTTTGTTTTGAAATCTAAAGACCAGGTGCTCGGTATCTTCAAACACTTTCATGCAAGTGTTGAAAGAGAAACAGGAAGGAAATTAAAATGTGTTCGAGCAGATAATGGTGGTGAATACAGGGGTCCGTTTGAAGAGTATTGTAAAGGACATGGAATCAAGCTTGAGAAGACGGTTCCTAAGACTCCTCAACACAATGGAGTTGCTGAGAGAATGAATCGTACTATCAATGATAGAGTAAGGTGTATGCTCTCTCATACAAAGTTGCCTAAATTCTTTTGGGGTGAAGCGATGAGGACTGCAGTAGAATTGATCAATCTTTCTCCTTCTGTTCCACTTAATGGTGATGTTCCAGAGAAAGTTTGGAGAGGGAAAGATGTCTCCTATAGTCACTTGAGAGTGTTTGGCTGCAGGGCTTTTGTTCACATTCCAAGAGATGAAAGGTCTAAACTTGATGGGAAGTCAAAGCAGTGTATCTTCATGGGTTATGGTCACGAAGACTTTGGTTACAGATTATGGGATCCGGTGAGCAAGTAGATATTTAGAATAACTATTCGGGTACCGGAAATTTTTGACCTTTTAGATTTAGAGTTCTGATACTATGTCATGAAACTACTCGTTCCAAAAACTCAAGCTTATACAAAAAGGTAACACTAATGGTTATATCTCTAATACTGAATCGAACATCCCTAAATTTCATTGTACACATTATACAAATATTTCATTGGCTCTCCGTACTTTTTCTTATTATTATTATTATTATTATTATTATTTGGAATATGTTTTTGCCGTTTTGTTTTTTTTTTTTCTCTGCGTATATAATTTATGCACACGGCGAACAAAAAAGTATATAATAATCCAGTATATATATACTTTAAATGAGTAGTCTAAAATATCATTATCTTTTTTAACCATTAAAAGATTATAAACTTATATGTAGCCTAGAAGATCAATAATTAACTAACAAAATCAACTAAAGGAGGAAAGTCTAAAAATTGTAATAGAATAATAGATTTTATTTTTTGATCATTATTTTCTAATTTTATATCACCCTTAATTTTAAAAACACATATAATCGAAATATTAATTACATAAATAAAATTTAGAAATTAAAATAGAATACTCCACGATAACATTCATCATTTTATTCATAGTCTAAATAATTTTTTTGTTAATAATTTACTAATCAACATAATATAAGTTGAATATAATTATTGAAAATCTTGCTTTCATAATATAACTCTCCTATAAATCGTGATAATTAACTAACAAGCACAATGACATATATGTTTATCGTAATTTCTGCAATGTCCTCCCTTGCAATGTTGTTGACATACTGAATTGCAAGTACTGTCGACACAAACATCATTACCAAGATGATATTCCCAACAACATTTCGTTACATCGAAGGATTTCATACAATCTGAAAATTATCAACAACGTTTCTTTCAACATAAATTAAAAAAAAATTAAACACATCCAAAATATACAAAATAATTTATGTAATATAATCAAGTTATTTTGTATATACAACATATATAGATACTACTGAAATTAAATAAAAATATCTCTCAAATATAAAATGACTTATAAATAACTTCTACTTTTATATATACATAATACATTTATATGAAATATTTAAGAAAGAATAATTACGCATGAAATAATTTAAAATTTTTATAAAATGCAACTGGATATAATTAAAGATATTTATATTTATATTTAACTAAAAAAATAAGATATTATACTTCATTAGTTTCAAAATTATTATATATTTTATAATTTGAGTGAATTTATATAACAATTAAAAATTATTTTTTTAAAAAAAAACACAAGAACAATAAAGAAACTAGAGAGAAAAAATAAAGGACTAAAAAATAGATTATACCTGCTTGCGTTAGTACTAAAAAGACAAACAGAGAAAAAAGTAGTATTCCTTTCGCCATTGGAGGATTATAATGCTTAATTTCCTAGTATTACAAAAAAAACTTTTATGTTAGCAACTATTACTATTTTTAGTAAGTTATATATGTACATATTATCAAGTTATCGCAGCAATAATCTTAGCAAAAATTATAATTTGAATAATTTGCCTTATTTATAGGTATAAGTATTCAATTTGTATATAATTATCTAAAGCAATTATATATTAAAAAAAATAATATATAAAAGAAATTGACAACGAATGCACCTCTATTTAAAAAAAAATACTAAAAAGATATTAAGTTGATGATAAATCATTGTTAAAATATTAAGAAAATTGGCTATTTTTAAGAAAATATTTTAAAGAGTAAAACATATAATCAAACCGTGTATTCTTTTTCTCAAGAAAATAAAAAAAATACTAAATCAGAATCCAAGTGTGCAAGGCTTGGAGTGGCAATAAAAAAAAAAGAGTATCATAACAAGAACACCAATATTATAGTTGAAAGTATTCTGGCAAATAATAATAAAATAGTAAAAGAGTGATGTTACATTGTTACCTTAAAACTTAAGTGATATTTTCTATTTGTTTGTGCTTATTAGTGGGAGAAGTAACTCTCTATTTATAGATATAATGGAGTCAAAGAAAATGTTTCTGAAATTATTATTATTAATTTGACCTGATTCTTTTCATATTTTTTGTATATTATTTTTTGAATTGATCTGATTTGATCTCAAATTTTTTCTTTTCTTTCATACAATAAGATGCTACCGTTTTCTGTATAGAATATCAAATATGATTTTTAATTAAAAAGATTCACTAAATCTATCATTACCAATATTAAAAAAAAATTTAATTTATTAATTACCTAAATCAATTATATAAACAAAATTATACTAAAGCAATTTGATATAGAAATATAGGATAATGCACCTCTATTAAATCTTAAATATTACAAAAATATTAAATTATTAAATAAATCTTTGTTAAAATTTTGACCCTAGTCATTATTTTTTAATGTAGTTTTTACTATTTTTATTAATTAGTTTTTGATGGATGTTACAATACTTTTTTTAGAATTTTAAAATTCCTTTATATTATTATAATGTGCGCTGGTACATCATTTTAGAGATATTGCAATACTCCTATATTATTTGAAGTTTTAAAATTTCTTTACATTATTAATATTATAATTAAAATTTTTTATTATTTTTTTTTTGAAATATGGACAAAACCCAATAGAAAAAACCCAATAAAACATTTGGACTGTGTGAATTACCCTCTCCTTCAATATGTTGAACCAGAAAGCAAGACTACCTCCCTAAAAACGTCAAGGTTCCACCAGGCCGCTGCCCTACCAGGAGTTTCAAGCCGCCGCCGGTCACTGCATGCAACTCTTCCAGGACGCCGTCAGCCGGCGCTCTTTCTTTTCCGATCGTGATACTTCCATGGTCGTCTAGAGTTTGGACAAGACACTGCAGATCGTTTTTTTGTCATGGTAGGTTCGAACTTGAATTTCATATCTGTCGTTTTGCATCTCGTATACCTAGTGAACCAGCGCCCGTTCCTCTTCCGACCTCCGTTATTATCTATGTCACACGTGGTTTCATCTTCCTCGTATTACTATTACAAATAAACACTATTCTCTATGGTTTTCTCTTGTTTTTGATCAACTGCAAAGATTTAAATTTTACTCTTTTTTATTTAAATAAAATGTAATAATTTTTTAATTGTCTAGCTGCTTTTTTATTTTTAAATATTATTAAATTAAAATTTTTGCATTGAAATATCCATTTGCTCATTTTATACTTATTTTATTTTGAAATTTGACAATTTCTCTTAAAGAGCACAGCAGCGGACGATTGGAGTTTTGAAGTATCGCCGAGAAAGAAGAAGGTATTACCGGTTGGGTTTGAAGGGAAATTGTTAGAAATGCAGACTATGTATGAAACGAATAAGGTTTAAATAAAAAATACAAATAAAAATACAAACATTACTCAACAGAAAGAAGAAGAAGATAGATGCGGAAGCCATAGCTGTTTCTTTCGTTTGGGCACTTGGGTTTCGTTTTGTCCAACAAATCAGAAATAAAAAAGAAAAACTGGGTTGGAAATAAAAAAAAACTAACATTTACAAAAGTTAACATAGAATTCGAAATCTAATAAATACATTCTCTAAGTTGACTGCAGAAATAAAAATAATTAACATTTAAAAAAATTATACTTTTAAGAGAAAAAGAGAAAAAATTTCATGTGAGCATGGACTCTTGTTAGTTTTCTAGTATATAAGATTTATTTTATTAAAAAAAAGTGCTTACTAATTTTTCATATGATTAAAAAAACAATTAAATATTCATGTATATATAACGTAATAACAGGAGAATATCGCCAAAATATGTTAAATTTTTTAAAAATATTATTTTTACATTAAAATTAGCCACTAATGTATTTGTATATAAATACATGTATAATTTAATTTATTTTTAATATGTATTTATATTTTAACATATATTTTATATTAATAGCTAATTTTGATAACTAATTTTAATGTCCACATAATTCTAACTTTTTATATTATTTATAAGACATGAATAAAACTATATAAGTAATCAACAAAAAAAAGTATTTCATTCGTATTCACCAATTATATATATACAACGATAGAATTATAATTTTAATATTAGAGAAACCAAATAAAATTACTCTTTATAATTATTCTTAATTCATATACTCACCAATTATAATTATTCTTAAGTCGTGATAAAATGCATTATAAAATATTCTAAAAATAAACATTCCTATTTTATATTTTTTTAAGAAAAATAATTATTAAAAATTTAATTACATATTTTTCGTTAATATAAACTCCAATCATAAATTTTGTAAATTATATTGATTTTATTAAAAATATAATAACATTATAAGAATTAATAAGTTAACTAAATCTTTTTTCTAATTAATCGGATCTAAACCGATCATGTTGGCCTGTTTGACAACGCTATTTTTATTATAATTATTTGTTAAAAAAACTAATGAAAAATAGAAAATAAAATAGATGAAACAAATAATGAAAAAAAAAAAGAGAAAGGCGCGTGTTCATAAATCATCATTTTATTTGTGTGTATATATACCACGAGTATTTTATTAAAAAATAAAACTTTAATTTGACGGTTGGCGTTTAATTTGATAAAATTTCGCAAGTTTGACAATGTGATTTGCTAAATTTTTTTAGTTTAGGGATGTATTAAACTTTAATTCGTTTTATCTTTTAATGATCCGTTTTGATTTGTTTTAATATCCCTATTAAAATGATATATTTTAGTTATTTAAAATATGTTACGGATCTGACCTACGAATCCTACATCCGGAACAATTCCCAAACCCGATTATCCAGGTCTGACCCGCTTCGCCCTTCTAGAAGGCCCAGAACTGGCTCATTAGAGCTTATAACCAAAAATTAAATTCAAATACCTCCCTTATCTTAACCAAATAAGAAAAGATAAGATAATTACCATCGCTCATATAAAGGGGAGTCCGAGCCCCATCAGGTATTCATTCATTCCTCACATCTTATACCTCTTTAATCCATTCTGACTTGAGCGTCGGAGTGTCTTTGCAGGTACCACCCCCCATTGCTCCAGTCAGATAATCTGGCATCTGCCTCGATCTGCAAGTTTTCGATCCATCTCTCAACCCATACCAGAGACATCTTGTAAATTGGCGCCGTCTGTGGGGAATTTGCAACGTCGTGGTGGCATGACGGATAACCCAAAAGAGCAATCCTCAAACTCACTCACTTGATTTCTTGCTTGTAACAGAGAGCAAAAAGGAAAAATATTTCTTTAACTTGCATCACCTTCTTAGTGCACACCTTCGCTCTACTCCAACGGCAAAATCCCAAAGGAACAATGTTTCTTCGACTTGCAATCACCTTCTTAGTGATAGCACTCTTTATGCATCTTCGCCCTACTCCAACGGTAAAATTCCAAATCCTCCGAGCCTAAAGTCTCGCCTCCTTTTAGTGGGACACCTCCGCCTCTTGGACCCTCTCATTCACCACTCCCTCATTCGTTTCTCCAAGCGTCATGGCCCCATCTTCTCCCTCTACTTTGGCTCCATGCCCATCGTGGTTGCTTCTTCTTTTGAACTCTTCAAACTCTTCCTCCAAATCCACGAGATCACCTCCTTCAACACCAGGTTCCAAACCTCTACCATCCACCACCTCACCTATGACAATTCTGTCGCCATGATCCCCCTTCGGACCTTACTGAAAATTCATAAGAAAACTTATCATGAACGACCTCCTTAACGCCACCACCGTGGCCAAGCTCAGACCTCTCAGGAGCCAAGAGATTAAGAAAGTTCTGAAGGTTCTTGCACAGATGCGGGGGACTGTCAAATCGTGGCATGACGGAGAACCTCGAGGAGCAATCCTCCAGCCAACACCCCCAATTCAAACCCACAAAGTCCAACTCCCGAACTCCAAGATAACACTCCTCCCAGCCACGGGAGGATAACAAGCGCGACACATCGCCAACCAACCCCAACCTAGCAACAACCAAGAGAGGACAACCGTCCTCCCACTGAAGCCCGACCACCTGACGGCTTGGGAGAGAAGGCGGTCCAGATAAATCTAAGAGCTGTGCCTCAGGGTGCAAAACCTCAAAGGCCGAGTTACACCCAAAGAGCGGTACCACCCGGAGCATGTAAGCCAAGTGACCTCCAGGACTCGATCTCACCACGATACCAGGAACACCAGGCTGCCTGAGCAACGACACAGCAAACAGCACAACCGCAGCGTTTCCCTAGACATGAAACACCGACGCGGAGAAGACGACCGACGGCACCATCGGGAGGCCAAACGAGCTGGAAACATGCACGTGGTAATGGAAGCCATCCTGTTCACAGAAAAATCCTTGAGAGCCAAACTCCCAAAGGACTTCAACAAGCCCACTGACATGAAATACAACGGGACCAAAGATCCCCAGAAACACCTAACGGCCTTCGAGGCCAGAATGAACCTGGAAGGAACCGCCGACATGGTCCGGTGTAAGGCCTTCTCGATAACCTTAGTCGGCCTCGCAATCAAATGGTTCAAAACCCTTCCAAACGGCTCCACAGCCAGCTTTCATGGCATATCCAGAAAGTTCATGGTCCAGTTCACAACCAGGATCACCAAAGCAAAACACCCCATCATCTTGCTCGGAATCATCCAAAGAAAAGATGAATCCACAAGAAAATACCTCAATAGGTTTAATGATGAGTGCCTAATAGCCGACGAACTCACGTACTCGGTCACCAATCTCTGTTTAACCAATAGCCTCATAAATGAAGACTTCCAGAAACACCTCACCACCAAACTAGTTTGGACCATGCACGAAATTCAAAGTATCACAAGGGAATACATAAACGACGAAGAGGTAAGGCAAGTTGTGGCCGCCAACAAACGACAGCACGGTAACACGGCACCTCATAGTAACCCACCATCAAAAGATACACCAAAAGAGCACCTCAAACCCGTGAATGCCAACCGACCACCCAGGGTTGGAAAGTTCTCGAACTACACCCCCTACCCGCGCCCATCACTGACATCTGCCACAAAATAGCGGAACGAGGCATCCTTCTGAAGGCGCGTTAGCTAAAGTAACGGACAGGTCGCAACAAGCTGCAACTACCACCGATGATATGTGCATAAAATCCAAGATTGCTTTGACCTAAAAGACGCTCTCGAAAAAGACATCCGAGACGAAAAGCTCTCTGAGTTTGTCAAAATCATTCGAGAACCTTGGAGAATTGAAAGAGAAAGATCACAAGAACGTGAAGGACGCAACTCGAAGACGATATGATAGGCATCCCAAGAAAGTCCAAAAACTGACCCCACCATAAGCGTAAACGTCATCACCGAAATGGATGCGCTAAAAAAGTCAAAGTCAGCAATAAAAAAGGATCTCAAAGTCCTAACTGTAAGAAACAAAGCACCAATCTTCTCGGTTCTAGTGGCAATCACATTTTTTCCCGATGACTGCCAACACGGCACTTCGGCGGAAGATGCCCCATTGATCATCTCGGCAAAAGTCGAAACCAGACTTGTGAAAAGAATACTGGTCGATACCAGAGCTGATTCTAACATCCTCTTCAAAGTAGCCTTTGACAAGCTGGGTCTCTGAAACGAAAATCTGCAAACCCACCACAACGGAGTTACCGCTTACCGGACTCGGAGACAAGTTTCTCAAACCGGACAATTCCATACTATTACTACTAACCATCAAAACCGGAAGGCAGAGGAAGAACATCCTCTCCGAATTTGTGGTTCTCAAGGACTCTACTGCCTACAACATCATCCTCGGAAAAAAGATGATCAACAACATATCCGCTGTCATCTTCACCAAATCCTAATCATGAAGTTTCAGTAGAGTGTGAAAACATCAGCTCGGTCCTCCGCAAGAGATGCCGAGATGCGGTAGGCATCTTTCTCGCCGACTTCGATGCACCCCAAGGCCAAAGTCCACGCAGAACCATGGGAGAAAATGACAAAGAAGCAGAGTGGGACCTTGCAGATAAGGTCAGGAGCATAGCACACCTACGGGAGCTAGCCCTAAAATAGAGAATAAGCCTAAGGTACAATGGTAGCACGGTACGACGAGATTTTGGACTAGGAGACCTCGTCTTATGACAAAACGACATCGGTCTACCCACTTCCAAAAAAAGGAAGCTCACTGGCAATTTGTTTATTCAGCCTATGACAAAAAAAAAGTAATAACAATAATAAATAAATTTAATTTACGTGATAACTTTTGATAGTAAGTTAACTTTTAAAGAGTACTGCACTCTCTATTTTATTTGGAGTGCACTAGCTTTCGCCATAATTAAAATATAAACTATTTTTATTAAAGTTTTAATTTGTTTGAATTTATAACAGTAGCACTATAACAATATTTATTTAAACACATATACATAATTTTGTATTTAAGTGGAATTTATTAATATAGACTAAAAAAGTAATAAGATTATTTTGGTTTCTATAAACAAAGAATGCAATAATATTATATCTTTTACAATAAATTTTTATTACAAAAACCTTTTTAAGTTAAAAATAATAAATATTAATATTAATGAGCAGGTAACAACAAATTTTTATACTGAAATAATATTTGGCCTTTTATAAGGAACATGCTCAATTGCTCACTGCTCAGTCACAAACACAAAGTGGCCGTTCGCAGTTCACTACTTCATTCTTCACCGGTCTTCCACCTCCAGCGCAAACACAAGAGGCGAGGTAGGACGCAGAGGTTCCTCTTCTAGCACCTCCCTCCGCCTCTACTCTTCCTCACTATCTTCATCTTTCTGTCCACTGCTGGGCTGCGTGAGTTCACTTAACCTCTCATCTCTCTCTAACTTAATCCTTTTCCTTCCCCTTTCTTCTCTCTTTCCACCATTCCTTTCATTCCTTTACTTCTCTTGCCCCTAGATTAGGGTTTTCTATTGTTTTTTCTTCTTTATAGTAATTTCCAAAAGCACTAACACAATGCTGTTTAAGTTCTGTCTTTTTCCCCTAGGTTGGGGTTTTCCATTGTTTTTTCCTCTTTATAGTAATTTCCAAAATCGCTAACACAATGCTGTTTAAGTTCTGTCTTTTTTCCTGTTGTCATTGTATTTTTTGATGATGGTTCACTCCCTCACTCTTCTCTTTTCTAGTTCCACCTTCAACACAAACAAAGAAAGCAGAAGGCAGAGGTTGAGGTGCGGTCGAGGTCGCCACCGTCGAGAAAAGAAGGTACGAACTTCCCACGTTTTCCATATTGAATTTTACTAGTGTTTGGCCGCGCGATTGTGTTACCGAAGAGAGGGATGGCGAACACAGAGGAGGATGAGAAGGTAGGAGGCGGAGAATCCGATCTGGAACGGTGTGGTAGCGAAGAGCAACGAGAATGTAGAACAGAGAGGGAGAAGACGTATGAATGTATCCACAACTAATATTCTTCCTTTTTGGGGGGGGGGGGGGGACTTGAGTTCTTTGCATTTTAGAAACTTAGAATTACATACTAGCATTTGGTCTCAGACTAATATTAATTCAAAATGTTCAATTGGCGCCATAAATATTTAATTTTAGAGGTGACAATGGGGGAGTTGGTAGGGGCAGATTTTTTACTTTTTGCCAACTACCTGTGGCATTGGAAAAAATATTAACTCAAAATGTTTAATTGGCGCGTTAAATATATTTACCTCGGCCGATGGGAAGGCATTGAAGAATTTGGTTTAATGAAACATTGATTTAATTGGTTTAGCTTTTTCGATTAGCCAAGTTTTTCTGATCATTTTGAGTACTCCTGTCTTTTGGATATTGAGTTTGGCTCTATTTCAATTGTGAAAAATTGCAGATTTTTGGTGATTTGTGAAGGCTATCATTAGAACGGGACAGTTCGTCATTTTTACTGTTTTTGGAGGACCCAGTAGATTATCTTGTCTGTAGGTTGGTATTTATTTTTAATTAATTGACTTTTAGTGTTATTGAATATTAATTGAAATTGACAAATTAAATAAACTAGAAATCATATATAAATTGAAGAATGATCGTATATTTTGGATAGAAATTTGAACAGTTATGATAGAGTTATAGGATAAGAGGCAACATATTTTTGTTTAGGGACATACAGATCCTTCCAATTTGTTTGCGTTTGTTTAGTATTTAATATGTGAAATAAGTTAATTAGAATTATTATGATTAAAGATGGTAATTATAAATTGTATGATGCCTCTCTATATTATGTAATGTGTTGGTGAATGTTTGAAAATAAGCTTATGTGCTTGAAATTTGAGAACTTATGGAGTGTCCAAACCGTAGGAAAGACTATGTCGAAAATTAAAAAAAAAATTGAATAATTAAAAAAAATGAAACAGCAGATCCTTAATGACAATTAGGAGAATTTGTAACGCAAATAGCTCAAAATCGATCTTGACTATACGATATAGTCTTTTTAAATAAGGAGTTTGAAATCATCTTTTTATTGTATTTTTCATAAATCATTCTGTGTTTTTGAATAATGTTGTATATTTACTTATTATTTATTTTTGAATAAATGAATTGTATTATTTTTTATAATTTATTTAAATATTTCGACTTGGTATATTTAAAGACATGACAGGTACCAGAATATAATTAACTTATTTTATTTAAATATTTGGTACTGCAATAATAATTATTAACAAGCACAGAATATAATTAACTTATTTTATTTAAATATTTGGTACTGCAATAATAATTATTAACAAGCACAGACATAAACATTCGCATCTATATATATCAAATCATCACTAGAACCATCCATAAGATTAACAGTCATAGAGAGCATATACATAATAGAGGTTTGTGGAGTTAGAAAGTTAGCAGCCATGTATAATATACATATAAACGTGCTAGTTACTTACGATCTCTTGAATGCACAGCTGGTCTAAATTTTCCAAAGAAAAGGCCAGGTAACATATATAGACAGAAAATGTGCACATTTCGTAAGGCAATCCACGATTACCACAGATGGAATCATGTCCTTGAGACATTCTTGTCAACCCAGAAACAAAACTAAAGCTATACTCTTCTATTTCCATATTAGAATCTGGTAAGAGAAGTCTAA
This sequence comes from Arachis hypogaea, assembly GCF_003086295.3. Classification (NCBI taxonomy): domain Eukaryota; kingdom Viridiplantae; phylum Streptophyta; class Magnoliopsida; order Fabales; family Fabaceae; genus Arachis; species Arachis hypogaea. Next base: position 9,587,900 of record NC_092037.1, read on the forward strand.
TGAGTTTTGGTGTTCAACTTTAACTTGGCACGTTAAGCACTGTGCTACGTGCTCCTCTGTTTCTTTTTTTATTTTTGGCCACCAAAACATCTTTTCGAAGTCTTGGTGCTTCTTAATGATACCTGGATGTATAGCAAAATTCCCTTTATGTGACTTTTCCAAGATTTCCTATTTTAACTTTCAATGGTTTGGTATGCACAATTGATCTCTAAATCTCCACAATCTATTAGTATCAAGAGTATATCCTTCCAGTTTCCTAGTTTTTACCAGCTCTATCATCTTCAAAATTTCTCGGTTTTTGCCTAAGCTTTTCTTATCTTGTCCTTGAAGTTACATGTGGCTCTGAGTTTTCTATAATGTAAAGAGAAAAACAAGAGGAGATGGGGAGTTGGTGAGAAAAATGAAGAAGGTTAAAATAGAGTGTGGATCGAATTTGCTCGATACCATACCATATTGAAGGTCACGAACACCATGAACATGGATCTTGAAATAGACTAAGCTAATTTCGTAGTGATATAATTGATTATTACTTCTCTTCTATTTTCAATAGAACAAGTTTTGTTATGTATAGTTAGCGGACTAAAAGTATATAAACATTTTCTATTTTTATATTTAATTATTTTAGCAATTTTACAATGATGATAGTACTTGTTACTTTTTTTTTGACCGAAATATGTAAATAGTATTCTGCAGGAAATTAAAGAACTTGTTTCATACAAATAAACTTGTATATTTCATTAAATGGTTTCTTCTTGGTTTGATTGAAAATGGCAAAAAAAAATGATAGATATTATTTCTTTAGCTACAAATCAGAAGATAAACAAACCAAGTCATTCGTTCTTCTCTTTTACACGAGTGATAAGAATTTTTACAGAGCTTCATTAAGTTAAAAATAAAACTGTTATTAATTTTTTTTTTCTTTTTCTTGCCTTTTTTAAATGTACATGCATACCGTATGCATTTGTTGTAGGATTCGAAGTAAAGGTAAATTTGGAGGTGAAAAAAAATGGTATAAATGATTATTACTTTTCAATCCACAATTTAGTATACAGCACGCTTATGATGTGATTCTAAGAAGGATCCGCATTGAGAGTTGAAACTCAGTTATAGCTTTGTATTTCTATAGTGTCGATACCAAACGCAACCAATAACAGGTGGATTAATAATATAATTTCTTCAATTTTTTTTAAAAGTATATTGGGATTTAGATATTTTTTTGTATCTTATAATTATAGAAGTGTCCTATGTGTTTTGGACGTTGGCGTAATTATAATCTAAGGAAAGGAACTATATAAGAGATGGCACCTAGGAGAATGTCATGAAATATTTATGTCATTTTGATTCCCCAATTAATTATTATGAGATACTTTAGGAATTATAAATCTTTCAATCGTAAGAATGTCATTTACACGAACACAGCTACACCTAACGAAAAGCCGCGATACCATAGTATCTTATTGGCTATGGTGTAACTAAAAGGTTTTTCATTTATCTAATTAGTTGGGGCCTGATTTTGGGAAAAAGAGTGGCAGTTTTATTAACTTTATCTCTGCTCTAGAAGTTTATGACCTTGCATGTAAGGGGATCGAAAGCGAAATGGTTTTTGGCAGTAATCATTTACCTCCTCCTCATTAATTAAAAAATTAGATGATAACAAATAGTGACTTTGGTGAATTGGCTTTGTTTAGGACTCTTTGGTATTTTGACTTGATGTTTGTTGGACACGCAATTTAAATTGTTCGACTTCTAGTATATTTTTTGTTTTTTTGTTTTTGTTTGTTATCTTTATGATCAGTTTGCGTTTGGATATACTTTGTGGGATTGATCACGCAGTCTTTTGGCTTTGGTGAGTAGAACTTATAGAAAAAATTATAGAAAATAACCTGTTTTTATGCTTTTTTTTCCCGATAAGTTCGACCCACCAAAGCCAAAACATAGTGAGCATCAGTCCTACAAAATACATCCAGAGACAAACTAAAAATAACAAACTAAAACAACAAAATAAAAAATATACTAGAAGCCAATTGAGATTGCGTGTCTAAAAAACATTGGACTCAAATTAACAAAGAGTTCTGATGAAAAAATTGATCGGAGTCATTATTTTTTACCATCTAGTTTTCTAATTTTGATTCGAAGGAGGAGATGGATTATGGATTATTGCCAAAGATCATTCGCTTTCTTTAAATCTAGTGTATCCCTCACATGCAAAGCCATAAATTTCCACAATAGAGTTAAAGTTAATAAAAGCGGCGACCATTTCCTCTAAAATCTCCAATTATTCAAATACCTCCAAAATCTCCAATTATTCAAATAAGTGAAAAATCTTTAGGTGAATGGTAGTCAGCCTATAAGATATAATATGGTACGAGACTTTTCCTTAGGTATTGCACCGTGTAAATGGTTTTCATATGATTGAAAAATTTATAATCCTTAAAGTGTCTCGTAGTAACTCCTGAGGATCAAACTGAGGTAAATATTTTATGATATTCTCTCAGACCGTCTCTCTCTTGTATAGTTATTTTCTTCAGATTATAGTTGTTTCAACGCCCAAAAACGCACATAACACTTCTGTAATGATAAGATACAAAATAATATTTAAATTTAAATATACTTTTAAGAAAAAAAAAAGTAAAAAAATTATATTATATTATCACTTGTTTATTGTTGAGTTTGGTTTTCCATAGAGGTATGAATTACGTATGCCATAACTGTAAGTCCAATCCTCAATGCATATCTTCTTGTAATGATATAACAAACGTTCAAGTGCTATATATCAAATTGTGGTTTGAATAGCGATAATCATTTGTATAGTTTTTTTTCATTTCCAGATTTAGCTTCAAATCCAGCAGCGAGTGCTTATTGCATGCATGTACCTTAAAAAATACAAGTAGTAAGAAAAAAATAATTAATAACACAATGATTTTATTTTTAACTTAATGATACTATGTATAAATTCTTATCACTCTTGTTTACTTGTATTCTAGCTAAAAAATAATATCTCGTATTCTTTTGCCATTCTCAATTAAACTGAGGGAAAGCCATTTCAGCGATGATACCTATCAAAATCATGAGTCAAATAAAGCAAAATATTCAATGAGATATACAAGTTTACTTGTATGAAATGAGTTTTTTAAATTTATTATATTTCGTTTCAAAAGGTGACCAGTACTATCATCATTGCAAAATTGTTAATAGTTAAAATAGTTAAGTATAAAAATGGAGAATGTTTAAATTGAAAGGAGAAGTGAAAAAAATACTTTGTAACAAGAAAAATCACTAAATAAAGTATATTAAAATTATGTGATAAAATATAATAGAAGCATTTAAGTTTTTGAACCACTTATGATAAGTTAAAGGTATTTAGAAGTTTAGTTGTATGTACTAATAGTTAGCTAGCTTTCTCCTGTATGTTTGGTCCCTAAAGCTAAACTATATATAACAAATATTGCTCTATTGTAAACAAAAAAAGCAATAATCAATAATATCACTATGAAATCATCTGTTTCATTTTCAGCTTAGTTTATTTCAAGATCCATGTGACCTTCAATATGGTATTAAGAGCAAATTATCTATTTTGATCTTTTCCGTTTTTCCCACCACTTCCTCCATCTCCTCTTGTTTTTCTCTTTACATTTTGTTCATCATGACCACCGTCTCAAATCTCACAAACAAGAATTAATCGATTCCTATTCCTGATCAACTCAAAGAAAAACTCTTTTCTTCTTTGGCGGCAAATTGCCCTCCGTACTATCCTCTCTAGGGCTGCTCATGGATCGGATAATATCCGCGGTAATTATCCGCATCCGATCCGAATTTTGCGGATATTATCCGATCCGCAGAGCCATCGGATCGGATCGGATCCGTACTATTGTAGGATCGAATTGCGGATTTGGCAGTGATATCCGCGGATCCAATCTGCAAATCTGCATATCCGCACATCACATATAAATAGCATAGTTTAAGAGTATAAACTCTAATGTGATATGAATTTTAGTGTGTTATTTTATGAATTTTATGATATTTTGTTTTTAATTTTTTATGTTGTACTTCAACTTAGAATAATTAAACTTAAATCTTGTGTTATTATTTTATTTTTGTTATTCAAGAGAACTATTATTGAAAATATTTTACGAGTAAATAGGCTTAAACAGATAAAAAATGAATTTTCTGAATATTTTTTTGTAAAGACATCCAAACAGAATCTTAAAATAGTTTTTTTTTTGAATTTATGCGGATATACCAATATCCAATCCGATCCGATGAGTGCAGTGCGGATCGGATAGAATTTTAGGCTATATCCGATCCGATCCGTGTGCAACCCTAATCCTCTCTCGGAATGTTGGAGATCAACTTGATTCGAAGAAGGGACCACCTCAATTTGACACTGATGCAAACAAAGCTGCAGCTAAAGAATGTGCAACCTATGTAACATGGATTTAGCAAGACTATGCAATTCAGACATGGTTATTTCTTCAATGGACATTTCTTTCCAGAATTGTATGGTTGGTTGCAACTGTGCTCATCAAATCTAGGAGCGCCTCAACACACATTTTGCTACATACACTAAGTCTAGAATCAAGTAATTGAAAACTCGATCAAATGATTATAGTACCTTCTTGAAATCAAGAAAATAATTGACCTTCTTGCTGTAGTTAGCTCTCCTCTCACCATGGATGAACTTGTGGATGCTATCTTGGATGGGATTAATTCATATTACTAAGTGTTTCGTATTTTTGTTCCTGATCGCAAAGAGCCTTGGACCATTGCTGAACTCGAAGCCTTCCTTACGACTTAGGAAGAGTGCATGATCAACTTGAACTTCCCTGGTCCAAGGCAACCTCACGCAAGCTCAACATTCAACTCAACCATCCGAATCTTTCTTGGCAAACAAAAATCGCATCAGATGCCTATTATGTAGTCGTCTTGGGCATTCGGCATGGCAGTGCTACTTCCGTTTTCATCTGTCATTCAATAATCCATCATCAACTTCGTAGAAGCAATCACCTACTCCACCGTTTGCTATTGTTGTTAATATTTATTGTTGCAGTACCATACATTTAAATAGTTGAAATATTTAAGTAAATTACAAAACAAAATAATACAATTCATTTATTCAAAAATAAATAAAAATTAAATGCACATCAATATTATTCGAAAACACAATAATTTATGAAAATATAATCAAAAGACGGTTTCAAACTCCTTATTTAAATGGACTATATAGTATATTCAAGATTGATTTTAAGCTATTTGCATTACAATTCCTCCTACATTTGCCATCAAGGATCTGCTGTTTAATTTTTTTTAAATTGTTTAAAATTTTTTTAAAATTTTCGAAATAGTCTCCCCTACTATATGAACATTTGAAAGTTCTCAAATTTCAAACACATCAGCCTATTTTCACATTCTGCAACACATTATATAATATAAGGAGAGATCATACAATTTGTAATTACCATCTTTAATCATAATAGCGCTAATTAACTTATTTCCCACATCAAATACTAAGCAAACACAAACAAATTTCGCAACAGACAAATTGAAAGGATCTCTATGTCCCTAAACAGAATCATTTCACCTCTCTCATCTTACAACTCTATATACGTGTTCAAATCTCTATCTAAAATACGCAATCTATTTTGCAATTTATAAATGGTTTCCATTTTACTTAATTTGTCAATTTCAATTAATATTCAATAGTACTAAAAGTCAATTAATTAGAAATAAATACCAACTTATATGCAAGATAATGTTTTGGTTCCTCCAAAGACAGCAAAAACTGTCCCGTTCTAATAGTAGCTTCCAGAAATCTGCAATTTATCACAAACAATGAATGCTAGTGAGTGTGTTGCTTAGGGTTGTGCTTTGCAATGTGCAATTCTTAGTCCAACTTTTAAAGTACGAGAGTTTGAGGTAATATTTCCTTCTTTGTACTTTCTCTATTTTCACTCCAGAGGCACTCATGTAAACAATTTGTTGTGGAAATTTATTTGTTATTCTCTGTAGTGCTTACTCACGGTAAAACTCTGCATGCCATTTCGGGATCATGAGTTTTATCTTCTTATTCTTCTTTTATAAAAAGGAACGTTTTCAATTATTTTTGCTATGTCTCTGCAGTAAGCTTTTCAGACACCAAGACTAAGTTTCCCTTTTCCTTCCGGTATGACATTGTCTTCTTAGGTTGAACTGTGTAGGTCAATGAAAGTTTTCCTTTTGCAATTTCATTGGATCAGATACTCAGCAAAGTAGCCTTGTTTTCCCCAAGGGCAATGCCATTCCAAGATCAGTACATATACTGTAACTTGTATATGAGGTTTTTTTTTTCCTTGTTTCTGTTACATTTTCCCCCTTTTACTGGTCCTCTGACTCTCAAGTGCATGCAGATTGGTCCGTTCTAAAGTACAAAAACTGAAAGATCAAAAGTTAAAATGAGAGTTCATTTGAATTTGCATGGAATCGTATCTATTGATTCAGCAACTGTAAAGGTAAAAGCTTTAGTGATTTATTTTTCTTGTTTGACATGACTTCAGAGAGCATCTGCTCCTGTGATCTAATAAAAGTTTTCCTTTTGCAATTTCCCCAAGGCCAGGAAGAAGTTGACGTTCCAGTCTCCAAAGAATCAGCTGCAGAAAACACCAAGATTGGATACCGATAAATCCCCTGCTGATGGTGCTGCGCCTCCAACCTCCAATGACAAAAGCCTGTGCAAATCGACACTGATACCAAGGTTTGTCCTGGTGAAAGGAATACATAAGCATATGCAAGAAGCTTTCTGTTTTCAATCAATTTTTGCATTCGTTAAATTACATGATAGTTTTGCAGATATGACCTCATCATTGAGTGTATGTGATTCTTTTATTTTTTTCGGTGGTATTTTCTTTTGTTCACATAATATTGTGTTCAACAATCTTTTATGCATATTATTTGCTCTCCTTAATAGATTTTGTGCTTCAGTATAAGATGTCTAGCATGGTCAAGTCGGCATTTATAATTTGGCTTAGTGCGCCTTGAATGTTGTTGGTTCAGGCTCCGAAGAAAAAGGCTAAGAAAGCAAATATTCTTGTGGATCAAGTGATTTATGGAACTATGGAACAAGTGGATCTCCAGAAAGCTGTAGAGGAGTTTGAAATGGCTTTGCAAGATCGCGGGATGGAAGAAAACAAAAGACTTGAAAATTTGATGTTTATGAAATTCGGGTCAAAAGTGTAATTTGGCAAAAATTGAGGGCTTAGGATTTAATTCGTCAAAAATTCAGTGGTCAAAGTGTAATTTGTCAAAAGTTGAGAGGTCAAAATATAATTTATTAAAAGTTGAGGGGTCAAAGGTGTAATTTGTCAAAAGTTAAGGGATCTATTGAGTTTGAAAAACTAAAATATTACGAAGATGATGACTAAAACACTATTGTGTTATTAGCAAATTGTTTGTGATTTGATCTGTTTAGTGTACAAAAAATAAATTAAATTGAAACTGACCCAAAAAGCAATGACACAAGCCAATAGCAGTCAGCCCATACTCACAGTTATAGCCCAAGACATACTTGCTACTTTCACAAGTATTTTACATCAAAAACAAAAACAAGCCTTTAGCCAAATAAAAGAAAAAAAGCAATTGACCCAAGAACATAAACAAACCGATTGGTGGTCCATATTCAAACTCATTCTTTTAGTGCTGACTAAAGAAATTGAATTTCATTTCACTTAAACCAATTTACTTTATCAAAATCAAAATTTTCCTCTCTTTTCTCTTTTCTTTCGCATTACAACACGTAAACTCTATGAAAAAAGAAAAAAAATTCCAAAGTTAGGACAAAATCAAAGAACCAAAAGGAGGTTTTTAATTTCAAATGAAAAGAGAAGGTCAAAAAGACTAGAACGAAAAGGTAAAATCAAATCAAAAGGATAAATCACAAAAAGCATTTCTTAAATTGTGCTTCATCAAGGAGTGTTGAAAAAATTCTTTATTACAAACACCGATTTAAAAAAATGATGAAAGTAAAGACAATAGTGCTTTGATGTGTATCGACACTCAAAATTCAAATTTAGAGGCAAAGTAAGAATGCACGACTCAAATTCAAGAGGCAAGATGAAAAAAGGTTGAAAGAAAAGGTTAAAGGTATGGTTGCATGTTTGATTCGGTCACTGCTTCTACTTTCTCTCTCCTCTGTCACGCTGCTATTGTGTCTGATTTTTGGGAGAAAAAGACCAAAAAGTGCTGAAGTAAGATTTCAAGCCCTCGAAACTTCACTCCTCTATTAAAGGGATGAACGACCAAGGATTGAGGGAAGGAGTGAGAGCACGACGTTTAGGTTCTCATAGCTCACTGAAGTGTTTATTCTTCTCCTTCATAGTTTTCATTGAGTAACTCATTTTCTCAATTTAGTCTTTCTGTGTTTCAATGGTAAAAGACAAAATGATAAGGTTTGTAAGAAAAAGTCATTGAATGGAAAAAGGCAGAAAGTTAGAGTTGGAGAAAAAACTAAAATTTATTTCAAAAATTCTTTGTATGTATTTCTATTTTGTTGTTATGATCTTGAGGGGATTCCCTTATAAGTTGAGTTAGCACTTTATTGTTGAACTTAGTCAAGTTTAGTTTAGGTTAGAAACTGGATTTGTCTCATATAAGATTAGTTAGAATCCTAGAAAAAATTGGTGAATATAAATTCTGTTAAAAGATAGTGAAACTCTGTTACTATTATGATGAAGATTGGTTGTAGGCTATATTACACTGAGTAGCTGAACTAAGATACATATGTGTGTCTTTATCCTTTTTCTTCTCTATTTCTAGTTCTGCATTAAAGGAGACAAAACTGAAATATCTCCTGATTCTACTATTCAGCAACACTTCTTCATAACACACCTTGCACGTAGCTCTATTTTGGCTCCAACTGCATTAAGAGACAAAATCATAGTCTCTCTTATTTTTTACTCAAAGTATCTCAACAGAACTCAAAATTAAAAGTAAAATAAAAAGAAGGTTAAGATTCAACCCCCATTCTCTTAATTACTGATAACTATCAATTGGTATTAAACCTTAAAGTTTGGGCACTCCTTCTTCATGTGTCCTTTCTTTTTGTAAAAGAAACATAGTACACTTTCTTTCTTCATAAGATGGAATGTACTACCTTTTCTTTTCTTCTTATGAGCTTGCTTTTTACCATCCTCATTTATCACCAACAGTGCACTTTCACCAAGTTTTGGAACTAGCCTTCCTTCCTCTTGAACACACAACACCAATAATTCTTTAATAGACCACTTTTTTTGTGTGTTATAAGAAATCTTTAATGGTTCGTATTGGACAGGAAAAAAATTAGAATAAGATGCACCAAAAATGAGTCAGAGATCTCAATCTCTAAAACTTTCAATTGTGTTGCTATGCCTCTCAACCTCATGATGTGTTCACGCACATCCATTACGCCGATAAGTCTTATGGGTGACAATCGTGCCATTCGGATGCTTGCAAGTGCCTTACTAGAAGACTCAAACTATTCATTAATAGCCTTCATGTAATCTTTGATATTGGAATTGAACCACGAATACTAGTTGATAGTTAAACGGTTAGATTTCTCCCACCGTTCATATAATACTACCTCGACTCGAGTACTAGCATTAGTGGTGCCGGAGGCTCTTCTCTATAAAGAGCATAATCAAGGTCTGCACACCCTAAGTGAAAGAGAACTTTATCTTTCCACTCCTTATAGTTGTCACCACTTAAAAAATGAACTTCAAATACAGTTTCAGTATCATTACTACTGCAAATAATAAATCATGCTAACATTACTCTACTTTACATAAGCACATCAAAATAATTATGAATCATAGTGTCATTAAAATTTATTTGCGAACAAAGACTTTAACACAGATAATATTTATTATATTGACTAAAGAAACACAATTAATATAGAATTGCAGAGCAAATGATATATATATATATATATATGTATATATTAGAATCTAATAAGGTTTGTGGCCCTGAGCTGTCACAATCCATGAAGAACAGGAAATGAGAAAGGGGAGACAATGAAATTAAAGCATGCAACATCTTCAAGTCACGGATCATCCACCATATATATACACTAGCATTTAGTATATATGTACCTATCAAGTACTAAAACATGTACCTCATATATTTATTCAACCATCACTAGTCCAATGGTAATCCATAAATTTGAACAACAAATTAAGAGGGATGATAATTAATAATTAATTAAAGATATTTATCACGTTTTTGAGCTTCATTCGATTTGTACCTATTTTACAATTTTTTATTTTTTAATGTTGAAATTTTTTTTAATTAATAACAAAAATTGAATACTAAACTTTAATTAAATTATAAAATTTTTCATGCTATATTATTAAATTAATTATCTCAAAAATTTAAATAGATAAGAGGAAGTACATGTATATATACTAATATAAGATATATCTATCATCAAATCTCAATTAAATCCACAATTTAATAATTGTGATTTTATATATATATATATATATATATATATATATATATATATATATATGTTCGAATAAATTTGAGACTAAAATTATCTAGTCGAAAATAACTACTATTTCCATTCTTGTCAATTTAAATATAAGGATATGCATAAAATTATTATATAATCTTTTGCACAAGTAAGTGATTGGTTCCAGTTAACAAAGGAAATTAACATAAACAAATCTAAGATACGAACCCGTGAATAAAATTAATATACAATTATTAAATTTTAGTTAGTAAAAAGTATAGTATATGACAATGTGGTACATTATGCAAATTTAAAAAGTTGCAAAATGACGTGGTCTATCATTATGAATATTATTCACATAACGATTTTTTTAATTTATTTTATATAAACTATGTATAAAATTAAGGGTTGATATCCCATTTGATTCCGGGTTATACACCACATTTTACGTTTCTTTACTGAACGAAAATACTTCATTTTTTTTTTTGCAGATTAAAAGGAAATTAAAAACAAAAATACAGAAAGGGAACCTTATAATAATAAAGGACAAAATGTCGTATAAATATTGTGTATGGATATTTTTCATATTATTATATATCTTACATAATATATTATTATAATATATTTATTATATTTAAATTTTATTTAAAAATTTATTATTAATTAATAAATTATTATATATATAAAATAAAATTTAAATTTTAATACTTATTTAAATAAACAAATAAGTTAATTACTGTTCAACGAATCTAAGTTAGTTGTGATACATGTGGCTTTAGCATTGATGTCCTCTGACCGTAAATGAATATTTAGATATATCATCATTTATTTACACTGCAACAGCGTGATTTTTTAATTAGACCATGGTCGAATTAAATAAATGGGTGGGTTAGAATCTTATTCAATGCAAAGCATCTGTCTCACGCCTCAAAGGGCCCTAGTTATATGTATGCTGGCCTACGCCTATTTAATTATAATATTAAATTAATACACGTCAGCAATAAATAAACAAATAAATAATAATTGTATATAATAGTTGTGCACCCAGCTAACTATATATCCTACTCTATAAACAATATATATTTTTTTTATTACGAGTAATGTTAAAAAAATCAAAGATAAATACTTAGGAGAGAACATTAATAATATTAGATAAATATTTATAATTGATGAATATAATTATATGAAATTTTTCTAAAAAATATAACTATAGAGTTTGGCTTGTTAAGAAAGATTTAGATCTTCTAAAATTTGAATTTCACTTTAGAAAGTAAAGTGTAATCTCTCATCATTTATTTTATAAGTAGAACCAAAAATAAATATAAAAAAAATTATTCAACAGTAAAAGATCACACTTTATTCTTTAAAGTGAAATTCAAACTTTAGAAGATCCAAATTCTGTTAAAAATATCAAAGTAAAAAATTAAAGTTCTCAAGATTTTTATGTATTTTATTTTAAAAGACTAACTAAAAGGTTTGATATAACTATTTAATTTTAATATAAATTACACTTATTATTCAATTATATATAACAAAATAACTATATTACGTCTATATTAAAATTAATTATTAATATAAAATGTATATTAAAAATGAATTAAACAATATATATATTTATATATAAATGTATAATAATTAATTTTAATATATAAATAATAATTTACTCTGTGGCTGAAAGCTGAAACTGTACTATAACAGGAAAAATTGGAAATTTATCTTAAAACTATGACCTTCAATTGAGCCCTGAATGAAGATGAGGCTGACCTATAGAGAGAATGAGATGAATGGAATTTAGCAAGTCATAAGAGAATAGTGAGGAAAATAATTCAGCCAATAATTCATCAGTGAGATTTTTAATATACTATGACTAGCTCAACAATGCAATCAGGCATTTCCTGACATTAACATCAATTTAATTCATATCCTGACACTGTGACACACACAGAATTGTTTAATACAGTGCCTAGCTATAGTACTATAACCCCCATATATGGTAGCTTCAACAGGCCCTCCTTAGTTCAACAAATGCCTCCTCCATTATCAAGGATTCTATCCTCCTTTACTTTAATTTTGTTTAATTTGACTTTTTATTTATTTTTTTATTTTAGAAATTCGCTACCAAATTTTTATCTCATATATATATAAATGTATATATTTATAACTGTGGTAAATATATTACTCGAAATTGGTTCATATAAATCTTATTTGAAAAAGTATAGAGAGTCAATGAAATATTTGTATAATATATACAATGGAGGTTTAGAGAGTATTAGAGATATAACCATTAGTGCTACCTTTTTCCATCAGTATAAGCCTCTGAGATGAGTAGTATCATGACATGATATTAGAATTTTAGATTCGAAAGGTCAAAAATTTGATCCTTGGTGAACTCCAAAATCAGCTTAAACTTTTGGGACGAGTGATTTTATGACATAAGATATTTATTATCCCTAGTAGCCGAATGATTATTCTGAATATTATGAGTGATGTATAAATAAGTCATTGTCTCCTCAACAGGACTCATCTTAATTAAAAATTAGTACAAATTAATTAAGTCATTTGAATACATTTTAAATTCTATATTAACAACAATTATTAAAAGATGCTTATATAAATTAGTTGTTATGATGCATTTAATAAGTAACCAAATCAGTAGTACACTGATATATCTGTATAATAAGTAATAACTATTTAGCTAATAAAATTTAAATATGTAATTTTTTTTACATTATTTTTTTTAATGCTTAATTATAGTTTATCAAACATTAGTTTTATAGTATGCACAAATTTTAATATTAAAACCTTTTTTTTGCTAACATATATTATTTATATTTCCTGTAATTTTATTTTACAAACAACTAGCATTAATAAAAGTCAGATATAAATATATAAAACTCATCACATAATAAAGAGGGGGGGGGGTGACCTTCATAAAAAATGATATACGAGATATCTTCTCTCAGTCTCATATTTGAAATAAAGAATTATTAAATAGACTAAGTGTTTTATATTTATTATGGAATTCTATTTATTACATGTTTTTCAGTTTATCAACTTTTTATAAACAAAGTATTGACTACATAATTTTTTCACTTACCTCTAACTTTCTCGCATTCATGATATTGTCACCTCTGCCATTCATATATATGAGTATCAAGAAATACAAATTTAATTTAAGAAGAGCAAATTATTATAAAGATGTTATTCAAATATCACCATTTAATAATTAATTTATTATATTATATTAATGTATATTATTTTGGTTATTATATATACTTATAATTATGTGGAGGATATAATAAATAAAAAGTTCTCAATAAAATTACTTCTTATCAAACATTGAAAATAATAGATAAATAAATAATAAATTAAAGTTATCTAAAAAGAAGCAAATAGATGTTACAAATCAAATTGATGAATAACTCCATACAGCGATTTTATGAATTTCTGACTCAAATTTAAATTTGAATTTGAATTTATATATTAAATAAGTTTAAGTTAAATTTAAATAAGCTCAACTCATTAATTTGTAAGTTGACTCGAATATATATTGTTCATTTTAATTATTTATATTAATACAAACAAATGATAATTATTAGATAGACAATATATAATTAATAATTGTTTATATATAAATTATAATTTATATAAAATTATAGAATATATTTATGTGATTTGAACTAACTCATGAAATCAAGTTAATTTATATATTTTTGATGAGTGAAACTTAAATTTTAATTTACAAATAAACAATTTAATTTATTAATTATTAATAAATTAAATTTAATTTTTACGAGACGAACTTAAACTTAATTAATCTTACTCAGCTCGGCTCATTTTTAGAACTACATTTAAGTGTGATTAATAGTTAAAAGCTAATGAGTCATTCTTACATACAAAGGAGTCTACACCAAACTTTGTGCAACTTATTAATTAGTATCATCATTATTAAATTACAAACCTATGCCTTTTGGTTTTGGTTAGGCGAGGCATCATGACGATTTTAAAACAAATATAAACAACCCAAAGCAAACAAAGTTTATAATCAAATTAAACAGTTAAATAAGTACAAAATTCCTTCGACTTTCCCATTAAGTAAACATCCAATTCAAAGATATCTTATCTCTTTAATTTCTCCCCAAGTTATCCCACAAAAAGTAGACACGTAGTTATGATAAGATATTAATCTAATTAACACCATGCTTTTTTAATTTCATTCTTCATGAGCCTAGAAAAAAAATGCCTTTTATGCTTCATTAAACTCATTCATCAAGCTATATATTTAGTTTTATTTGAAGTTGTTCACACGCATGCCCAAATCGTTTATTATTCGTAACACTTTTGGCATTTTGTGTCTGGAATCATATCCTTTGATTGTATTATGCTATAAAATGCTATAGAGTAGTGCACCTGAAATTTATTATTAAAAGGTAATGTTAGGAGAAAGGGGCATTACATACATATATATATATAGTTAGGAAAAGTCTAGAGGGCCAACAGTTTTATTGAATTTTGGCCAGCATATAACCAGCAGAAGAAGGTGAGCCATTGGATGAAATCTCATACCAATCTCACACCATCAAATCATCATTGATGGCTAGTTGATGGCTAACTATCACAAAAATTGCTGCCCCCTAGCATTGCTCATATTGTTAATCTATAGCTATGGCAAATTAATGCTTGGTTTGGTGGAAAATGAATGGTGATCAATATTCTTAAGAAAAGAGCATCACTTTGGTCTCAATCAAGTGGGTTCTACGTTGCCAAACCCTATTAGTCACTTCAACCTCACAAATTGAAACCCTATTAATGTTTTAATTATATTGTATTTGTTACATAAGCAGGTTGTAATAAGGGAAAGCTTTGAAATTTAAATTTTTATTATATGGATAAAGACATGGTATATATGTATAGTAGTTCCTATTTATTACTATTAATAATGTAAAATACAAGTAAAGTGTGTAATTAACAACACTAATAATAATAACAAATGTCCTAACTGAATTAGCTAGTGAAGACTTATTTTTGTAATTTAATTCAACTAATATTTTTATGTATTTTTTCTTTATTTATTTATTTTTATTGTATCAATAAGTTATTAAATTAACTTGGTTGAATTTAATTACTAAAACTTGGTCAAGTAGTATATATTACCGATTCTAAAATTTGATATATACGTCCTTTTTTTATATAATTTTTTTAAAAATTATGTTTCATCCTCATTATTTATATCTATGGGTGATGGGAAAAATCCATTGTAATATATAATGGAGGAGTAACATTATCAATATGTTTATGCATTAAAAATATCTTTTATTAAAATCTTTAGCAGCACTCTTAGAACATTGTCTAGTTCTTAATTAGAACATGATTAAGAAAAATTTATATATACAATTATATTGAACATGTTTATATATGGCAAGAGAAATAGGCAAAATAAGAAAACATATTTGACAATACAAATAGTACTAGTTTGATTCCCAATATTATGAGAGTTTGATGGTAGGTGATATTATGTAATCTATAAATACAATGAATTTAGAAGATGTACCCTATCTAATTTAATTTGATTTGATGTCTAGCACTGCCAAATTTATTTAATAACTTAAATAGTTAAATATACATTATTGCATTTTATCATGATATTTAAATAATATTTTCATCAACTAATTAATTAATTATGCTCGGTCTTGCTCTTTAATTTGTGTACGTCTCGAGTTATATTCAATGTCCTTATCGAAAATTTTTCAATAATAATTATTAGATGCTAACAATAAAAGAATGAATGAAGCGACTGAATTAGATTGAATAGAGACCAAAACCAACCATATTTAAAGACACGTACACTATTCATTATATTACACTTTAATTCACGGGTCCTTAAATTAACAATTGATTTCATTCATACCCAAAACTGCTTTTAATATAATATATAAACTTGATGTCTTTATCTTCCTCTTATGTATTTTTTTATTCTTGTGGGGAGGGATCGATATATCAATATATATATGTTCTGATCTTAATTCTTGTCACTCAAGTTTGTCTTGACAAAATATAGCAATGCTTTAGAATCTACTTTACCAAAAGAAGAAAACAAACTTCCCTTAAAATAAGCATTGATAAGAAGACATTATGGTCCAACCTTGCATTAGTATATATTATTAGCAGTATTATTATTATTATTATATATAAAGATTTATGATGCAAACTTTTGAACAAAGCTTTTTCACCTCACCTCTTTTTTAAATGAGGACATAAGGTAAAATTAAAATGAAGGTAACAATTGAATAATATTGAAATTTGAGCTGATGACTGATGAGTGATGAGTAATTTAATGGGGTATGGCATGGTGTCTCTGTATCTTTTACTATAATTCTTGTGAGATTCTTTTGAGATTCATGGTTTTCCATATTGCCAAGTTGGTAAACTGATTATGGTAATCAACTCTTAGCTTAGGCCTCGATCAGTTCTATATAGCTTAGAAGTAGAGTAGTTGATTATTTTCAGAGAAATGTTGCTTTAACAAATACATTTTTTAAATGAATAAGTATAAACAACATATTTTTAATTAGCTAATTTTAGTCAATTTTTTTACTCTTGTTTTTTGAAAATTTAGTGTTAAAATATAGGATTTAGAAGATTTAGAGGTTAAAATTTAAGATAAAAAATAATTTTAAAAAATTAACTGATATTGAGTGAAAATATTAATTTTTAATTAAACTCTTTTTAATATGTAATTAGTGGAGAGGACATTTTTTATTAAAATGCTAAAATTTAAAGAAAGATGCCATTTTATTAATAGTAAAATTGAATAAATATTAATCTGAAAATGTTGAAATAACATTTTTTTTCCCGTAAAAATAAGAGATGCTATTTTGAACAGTTAAAATAAACTTTCGTCTAGACAACAACATTTTTTTTTATTTTTAGGGTAAATATGAGAAAATAATAAAAATAGTGGTGGTTTAAAAGTGCTAAAAATCTGTTTGTCCACACCTTATAAGACGGCGGTCTAACAAGCTTCACAGATTTATTTAGTGACAGTCTAAAATTACCGTAAATTTTTTTAAAAACCGCCACTTACCACCATTTTTCTTGTAGTGATACTTCTTTTAAAATGAAAGATTATATTTTCAAATTTCCTCTATGGTAGAAGAAATGTTAATTGTTGATGAGGTAAATAATTTACTTTAATTTAATTTGATTCTTCTCTTCTCTTTATTTATTTATTTTTCACTTAATCAAAATTACTATCACATTTTACTTTTTAAATTTAACTCTAATTTTATTGACTTGCTGAAGTAACATTTATGATTTAACTAGCGGGAATTTTTTTTAAAGAAAATTGTTTAGCGGACAACCATACACAATTTGTTCCAACACACGTCTTCTTTTTCTAATATATATACACACCATTTCTTTTAAAAATCACACTTCTCATGTACCGAGAAAAAAAACAAAAATCAATCTTCTAATCCAATCTTTGACCCACCTGATTGTGATATGGCAAACTAATATATATGTTGCAATATCACCAAACATAGCTCTTAATTAATTATGTTTCATCAACAATATAATAATAATCCCTCAATATTATCAATGTGAATAACTTAATATATAGCTAATTATTATTACTAGTGTCATCACCACAAGAAAAGTGAAAAAAAATATTAATAATAATATAGAAAAATTATTTTACCACTTTTAAAATTTATAATATTATTTTTTATGTCATTTTTCTTAAATTATCCTTCTTGTCTCATTTTTTTCACAAGAATTTTTTATTGAGAATAATTTAAAAATAACATAATAAACGAGTGATATTATCAATTAGAAAGGGAAAAAAAATTACTCCGATCTCCTATACTATAATATATTGATATTACCCCGTGTTTGACCCACATTCCTATATTTTTGTTGGATTCAGGTTGTTTTGGTGTTGTTTTTCGGATAAATTATTGAAACTCAATAATATATATATATATATATATATATATATATATATATATATATATATATATATATAAAGATGATATAAGAGTAGTTTTGTGTCTAAAATATTTATTTAAAATACCTTTTATTATATATCTTCTTATTTTCTATTTATAATAGGAATATGAGGAATAGCTTGATATCCAAATTATTTTTTTAATTAAAATGAATTTCATTATATATAATTTATAAAATAAAATATTATATACTATCTTGACTCATTTCAAATTTATTAGTACTATATTTATAAAAAAAATTGAATTAATAGGTACGTTAATAATAATAATAATAATAATAATAATAATAATAATAATTGTTACTCACTGCATTGACCCAAACTAGCCAGCAACTTGAAGCCACCAAGCTGTAGGCGCGGCTTAATTTCCTCTCTCTAACCCTCTCTTAGTTCTTAGTTCTTACTGTCACTGAAGTTTATAATAAGTTCAACTAAGTGTTTGTCCAAAGAAAAAAAAAAAAATTATTTTACCATACCTAAAACTGAAACTCTGGAGCAGCAGCTGTAAGTGGAATATGTGTCATTTATAACCATAAAAATGAAATATTATCTTATGATTCTATTTGTTTTGAGAATAAATAGAGAAAATAAGTAATACTTTTCATTATTTACAACAAGTTACATTCAAAATATGAAGAAACTAATTTTTTTTAATACTAGTAAATTAAAAAATATTAATTAAATTAAAATAAAGCAAAGATACATATTAATATACCTAGGTCTCATAATTCAGTTATTACCTTGCCAATTAATTTTTATGAGTATGATGAGCACTAAAATTTTAAATTCCCAGTAACCAATAAAAGTATATATTCACACCATAGATAATACATTCTTATCTTCTAGTTATTATATATATATATATATATATATATATATATATATGTTATTTGTATGTTATTAATAATATACACAAATAATTATTAACAGATTATAAAATTTATATAAAATAAATCTATCATATCTTATATCTAATAATAGAAAATACATAAATTGACTTAATTTATGAAATGAAATTCAAACACAAAATATTTTTTTATTTTTACCAAAAAATTTTGAAAAAGAAAACAGATCTTTTTGTCACAAAGGTCCCTACAAATAACAAAGCAATTAATTGATGAGGGGAACTATATATATATAATAAATGAGAACCCATGAAATTCGTTGCGCCGAGGAATTTAATTTTTAAATTTCTTTGAAAAAAAAGAAAAAAGAGTTTAATTTTAACACGTTGATAGTATAAAATATTTTATACAGTTATATAATTATATCTATTTTTTTAGATAATTATTTATACAATTATTGTAAAAAGTAGTTATATTTATTAATACAGTATTATATATGTAACTGAATGGACGTATAAAATTAAATTAAAAAAAAAAAGAAAAAAATCAAATTCCCTAGAATAAATGGACTAAAGCCTAAGCACACAAAACATGGCCCTCATGAGAGAATTGGTTTAGGGTCCCCACTTTGTTATGTTGGCACCTTCAATAATAATAAGCTTCCCCACTACTATTACTGATGAAACCTAGAACTTAATACTCCACACACTGTGTCCACATCAAACAGTTTGGCCTAAAAGTAAAAAAACCATTATATGCTCAGAACTCTGCTCATTTTTATTGGCTATGCCGTGAATTTTGTCTTAATCTTTTAATGTCAATATCGGTTCAGTTAATGAAAGTGAGTTTTATATATTAAATTGTGCCATGCAGCTATCTAACTCTGAGTAACTTGAAGAGTGTCCAATGCCCTAAAACAAGAAACAAGAAACAAATAACCAAAAACTATAAGCTTTTAATAGTGTGTCCTTTTATGTTATGTGCACTTAACGAAAAGGTTTGAAAATTACTACAAATTAAAGAGTCATAATTCATGTTATTCTTATTCTATTATGCTAATGAGCTAGTACGTGTTTATCGAGTCATCACATTTTAATTTTATTAATATAGTAATTCAATAATGCATACTGTTTAAGGGTTTTTTGCATTTATAAAATAATAAAAAATCTAATTATCTCTCTATATCTCAAACAAAAAAAAAATTTAATATTTGTCTCCTATTTTTATTTCTAAATTTTAAATCAAACTTAACCGTCACGATTTATTAGTAATAAAAAAAAAACATAACAGAAACATATGTTGGTTTTTTTCCGATAAAAATAGAATTATGTTTTGTATTTATAAATATAAAAATAATTTAATTTTAATGTACTGATAGTATAAAATAATTTTATCCGGATTTAGATCCTCTAAATTTTGAATTTTACTTTAAAAAGTAAAGTATGATCTCTCATCATTTATTATAGGTGGAATCAAGAGAAAATATGAAAGAGAAATTATTCAAGAGTGAGAGATCACACTTTACCCTCTAAAATAAAAATTCAAAATTTAAAAAATCTAAATTCATTTCACACATATTCAATCATGTAATGTCATATGAAAGCAAGAATAATTACTTTTTATATCGACCATGTAAATAGTTATCCAAAAAATTAAATATAATTGAATAATTAAGTAAAATATTTTACACTAACAGTACATCAAAATTAAATTCAAATAAAAAAACCTATTATTTAATAAAATTCTCATTAGTTAAAACAGTTTAAAAATAAAACTAAAGAAATAACGAATAGGCAATTATATTACATATAAAATTAAATTTGAATATATATTAAGAGTAGATAATATATATAGAGATATATGATATTTGTTGATTCAAGCCTAGTTATTATTACCAAATATAAAGTATCTTTGTTTGAGAAAAAGGACCACAAAGAAAACCCAATGAGAAGAGAAGGTAACGACATATATGTAAGGAAGCAGATATTAGAGGCTAAATAAATGCCGTGACATACATGAGTGACCAGTGGGTAGTGGCTATGTGATTCCAACAGTACTATGTTCTATTTTATATACGGTGCATTCACCAAACTCAACCACCGGATCATAAGCTCCAACATCATTCACTGGAGACCATACTATAAATGAAATACAGAAAAGGATGAAATGCTGAAATTAATGGATATAAAAAGGTTGCTTTTCTGTCCTCCAATAATTTTTTAAACGCCTGCAGGAAGAAGAAGATGGTGGATGGTTTAATTGGAATAATATAAAATCTTTTATTTCTTGAACGGTTTAGAAAAGACGAGTGTTATGGTTTATGTATATATATTTCTGTGAGATTGGCACCACTAGAAACAAAACACGTTTATTATCATGGGATTTTCTGTCAAAATTATCTAATGATAATTATTGTTATAATCATCTTGAGAAATTTTAATGGTATCTGATAAAAATTGAATTTATTATAGTGTTACGGACGGGATGTTCCGGATTCTCATGGGTCTTTCGCAAGGTGGAAATTCAGGTGCAGTCGACTTTACGTAAAGTTGATACCTGAGAGCCGTTAAATGATTTAACTAATTTAATTAAATTTTTATTTAACGACTTTTAGCTATTAATTTCATGTGAAAGTGACTGTAATTGAGTTTTTACTTTTTCGCAATTCGGTTTATTTTGAATAATTTTATATCCCAACAATTTTAGATAATTGTCTTGTATATATACAGCAAGATCAAATTTTATTTTTATAATCTATTTTATAAGTATTAAATTTAGTTTGTTTTTAAGTTTGATGTGATCTGAAATTAAATAGAGGGCTTAAAATTTAAAAAATTAAAAATAAAAAAAAATCACTTAAATTTTATTGAAAACGTAGACATTTTATTAATAGATACAGTTTTTTGTTAAATCGATGAAAATAAATGAGAATTTATCGATGCATGATCACATACATACATGTTGTTGGAGCTTAAATGATACGGTTGTAGTCAACGCATGTAAGAATTTATCTGAATTGAGACACAAGAAACCCAAAACGTCATGATTTTGTTATTCTTCCCTTGCAACTTGCAAGCGTCAACATGCCAAGTCATAG
The DNA here is from genome assembly GCF_003086295.3 of Arachis hypogaea. Lineage (NCBI taxonomy): Eukaryota > Viridiplantae > Streptophyta > Magnoliopsida > Fabales > Fabaceae > Arachis > Arachis hypogaea. The sequence goes on from NC_092037.1 coordinate 9,610,306, forward strand.
TGATGAATATGAATGAGTGCTCATGGTTGGTCCCCGATTGTCCCCACTATAATTTTCTTTGGGCCCAAAAGATGGCACTCAACTCAAGATCAGAGTGAGAGAGAGTAGGAAAGAGTGAAAGACAATGTATAAAACAATTCTAATATCTGGAGTGTGTATACTTTAACCATGATACATCAAACGTCTTTTAAAAGTTTTTTAGAAATAATATTTGTAATATATTTTTATGACATAAAAAAGATGGTTAATTAAAAAATGATACTAAGCATTTCTAACGAAATATTTTTAGAATACCATATTTTTTATATTTTAAAAAATAAATTGATTTAAAATTAAAAATTATATTAAAATTAATTAATGAAATAAAATTGATATTATTTTAGAGATATAATATCATTTTGATAAATAACTAATAAAAGTTTATTGTTCGTATAATTATATGATAAAATAATTAAAAATAATATAAAATTTTAATTGAATTAAAATTAAATATTAAAAAAATAAATTTTGTTTTTAATTTTTAATCATTATTTATAATATATGATACCATAAATATTTATGGTCATTCTGTAAGATCTAAAATAAAATTAAAATTAAAACTTACATTAAAAATGCTCTAATAAATAATAGCTATTATTTCTCAAAGTTCTAACGCTATCTAGGAAACATGTCTTCTGTGTCACAATTATTCTGTGTTGAGATCGATCAAAGTGAGTTCTGAGATATTGGTCAGAGAATTGTGTTTGCACTAATTTATACTTTTTTTACTTTTTTATTCCTCCTTCAAAATATTTATGGCTAAGTTGACACTCGTGATTAATCTCTTCACTACTTGTTTTGGACAAGAATAACACCAATAAATACAATTAATTGAGAATCTAATGTTATTAAAAAAATACATATAACATCATAAAAACTAATAAAATTAAAGATACACAAAACAGTTAAATCATGACATTAAAAACACATAAAAAAGACAACAAAGCAAAACAGTCATCCTAGAACAAGGAAATAAAAAGAGAGTTTAATAAGTAAAGACGAATCATCTTTAACACCTAAAAATATTACTAACTTAAGTTTCCAAGTGTTTTTGAGGTTGTCTTTCCAATCTAATTTTACAAATTAACTAAATTAAGATATCCGGTACCTTAATTTCATAAATTCGCATCCTCAAACTAAGGTACGAACACTACTCAATCATCAAAGTTTTAATTAAAACTTATTATACAATTGATTAGAGTTAAAAAAAAACCATCAATTGGTTAATAATATCATATTTAAGTATAACAAAACTTATGCAGTTAAATATAAACTATTGAAATTAATCTTCAACTCATCTAATAGTTAATATGATATATAAGGATAATAAATATACTTAACATTCTTTTGATGAAAAATCATATAGCATTTTAAGTCTGATGTTCCTCTACTCCACAAATTACGCAGTCAATTCAGGGGATTGACAATTACAGTTCCAAGTCAAAAGGTGACTAAGAATGAAAAGGTAAATGGTAAGTCCAATAGTTGTGTCTCCCACTATGAGTAGTTCATTTAAGGCATTTGATGACTGTTCTTCTGCTTTTTTCTATGGAAGGTTTAGAACTCAAATTTTTTGGAGGGTGTTAAAGCTGTATCAATTGAGATTTGAAAGAGTTTCGATTAATACTTAGAATGCAGTGAACTTTAAACACAAAACATCTGAAATATTTATACACCAAACAATGCTCATCATCATGTACGCCACTACTTCACTCTTTCACTCCGGAAAAAAAAAATTATAATGCAAGTGAATATAATGCTAGGGAGACCAAAAAAAAAAAGTGAGAATTTGTCTTATTTAGCATTTATTAATTGTCGCAACAATTAATGAATGCTAAATAAGACAAGTTATGACTGATTTTAGTTGATTTTCTTTGGTTATCAAACATTTCTGTTAATATATATATATATATAATGCTTTACTAATTTAATTTTTATCCTAAATATATCCAGTTAACAACATATCAATTTCAAATTGTTTAATAAGTTGGTTTAAATAGTTTAGCACTTATTAAATTAAGTTTTAATTTTAATATTATAAATAATAAATGGCTTCCACTATGCTTAACATTTTAATGAAGCAACTATAGTGTCATAATTTAAGAAAGTAAGAAAGAGGAAGTAACCCTACCAGGTTAATTTCTTTCGATAGAACTCTACCAGATTAATTATTGATACAACTGGCACAGCTAAGCTAGGTAAAAAAACTTGAGGCAATTTTTTTTGGTCATGTTTTCTTTTTTTTTTTTTTCACTCCATGACAAGTTGACCTTGTCATCTTGGTTACACCTTGCAATTACAACTTACAGCATCTAACAAAGTAATAAAAAGGAAAATTAAAATGAAAAAGCCAAAAGAAAATTCGAGAAAAAAAAAAGGAAAAAAAAAGAATCTAGCGGCCGTTAACCAGAGGGTTGACGGCGGAATTCTTGCGGGGACTTGACAGCGGGCTGGGTTTTCCGGAGGCAACAAGCCGTTGCACGAAGCTATCGATTCTGTTTCCGTTAGTCTCTGTCAGTAACCGCTTCCCGCCAAACGGTAACGACTCCAAAGCCCTCTCTTTCAGCACCTCACTCTTCTCTTCCACTTCTTCCGTTACCGTTCCTTCACTCCCCAAACCAAATGCCTGCAACAAACAAACACACATTCTCCGTCAACATTCATTTAGATCATTCCGTTCCACATTTTCTCTTTCATTTTCTTAGAAACCAAACATCAATGAAATAAATAAATAAGTAGAAAGAGAACCGTTTCTACTTTCATGTACCTGGATTCTGACGTAATCATTGCGATTCCAGCAGAATGCGTTTCCTAACATCTGGTCAATCGTCTCGGAAACACCGTCGAGGACAATGTCGATCACAGAAGGTTCGTGATTCTCGCGCGCTTTGGCGCTGGATGATCCATTTCCGATGGAGAGGACGAGGAGGTCCTCGACGCCGTTAACCGCGGGGAAATCGCGCTTGTTGTGAAGCACGTGCGTGACTGCTGCGGCGGTAGGGTTGTTCATGACGAGTCCGCCGTCGACGGCGGAGCAGGATTTTTTTCCGTCAACGGATTCCAACGGAAACGGCTTGAAGCAGCTAGGAGTGGCCGACGTGGCACGGCAAACCTTCCAGAGCTCGAAGTCGAAACTCGGAGACTCGCACGCGTCAGCGCGTGAGAACACGAACGGCGCTGAGCTCTTGAGGTCGAAGCATGGAACAAGCAGAGGCTTGCACGTGTCCTTCAATGTCAGCGATTTTCCGTCGTCTTTTCTCGTGAACACTTCCTTCAACACTGTTTCCATGCTCCGGGAAGAGAATCTCCGGCGCCGACGGAATATTCCGGCGGTTTTGAGCTTGTACAGGTCGGAGTTTCGATCGGCGACGAGATTCACAGCGTCACGGGCGGTATAGAGCGGACGGCCGAAGGAGTCAGCGGCGGTGATCATCGCGGCGAGGACTGCGCCTATGCCGGTGCCGGCAACCACGTCGAAGAAATCTGCGATGTGAGCGTGGGGATCGGACGTGTCGTGACGGATCTGGTCCTCGAGGCGGAGTAGGGCCGCACCGGCGACAATGGCGGTGGTTCCTCCGCCGTCGATGCTGAGAATGCGGGTTTTCTTGCTGTTGGCTTCTTTGGTGCAATGAGAGAGCCATTTCTGCTCCAGCTTTGAGAAGATCTCTAAGGTCACTTTACTTAGCTCCATCTTTTTTTTCTCTCTCTTTACTCTCACTCTATCTGTGCGTGTTTGTTAATTGCTATGCTTTGTTTGGTTTTTCACAAAACAGAGGGGTTTTGGGTTATTTTTATTCTTTGATTGTGTGTATGTGAGAGAAATAGGAGAGAATAGAAGGTGAGTAAAGAAATAAAGGAGTGAATCACGCTTTCTTGATGAGAAGGGTTAATGGGTTGGGAGTGAAGTGAAGTGAAGGGTGTGTTATGTGTCTCTGTGTGTGTTGTGTGATACGAGTTGGTGAGATGAGAGTTAAAAGGAACAGGGGACTGAAAGGTGCGTTTCGGAATGGGGGTAGTTATATACGCCACCATGTCGCTTCCTTGTCTTTTATTACAGTGCGCTACTTCATATCTTTTTTCATTTTTTTCATTTATGATTGTTGTACGTACTAACTTATATATAATCTTCTTCTTGATCTTTTCTCATTTTATTTTTCTTTCTATATTGAGTCAACATCCACATTTGTATATAGAATGGAATGTAAAATTCTTATTAAATGAACTTTTATATGGTACCAAATCGAATATATATGTATAATTTTTAAGCAATCAATGAAAGCATCTAATCTGGAGAAGCAAAAGTTGATATGTATAATTCTTCTTAAAAACAAATGAGAAGTTAATAAGCTGATTAGACAGAAGAGGATTAAACTTCTGGTTTCAAAGCCTTCACCTGTCACATGAGTTTAGGAAAGTGCTGCTTAAGGTACATTTTGTTTTTATTGGCTCAACCTACCAATATTATTATTTTAGAAACTATGAACATTATTCTGTCGATAAATGATAATGCAAGAAATATTTTTTTATTAATAAATTATAAATCATCACATTAATTTAAAAATTACTTTTACACTCACTATTTCAAGAGAAAAATCAAGGCCCATAAATTTTGAGACAGTAATATCACATATTTAAAAAGCTATGTTCTACTCTTTATCACTTGTTACATGAGTTAATTTCATTAAAAAAAAAGGAAAAATCATTTTTGAAAACCTCATGCTAATTAAGAATAAATGAATAATAATGTTATAGACTATACAACAATTTTTTCTACTCCGAAAATGTTAAGAATTCCTCATATTAAGATATAGTAAGAAATCATAATGATGATCCCTATTATAAAAACGGAAAACCAGAGGATCTAATCACGCTCATGTGGCAGTGTATTAATTTTGTTTGTTTGCATGTTTGCATCTTATGGTGTTGGTCCCGTGAGGGGGTGTTACGTGGTAAGAGTGAGTTTGCACGTGCAGGTGCGCGTGCCGTAATGGGGTTGCCGGATAATAGCGTCAAAGTCGGCTTTTGAGTCGGCTCGGCTTACGCTGTCTCAGCAGTCAGTAGTAACCAGTAACCACTAACCAGCAACAAATGCAGCAGTACAGGCCATCATCACTCACTGAGTCACTGAGTCGGCACACAGCAGCCGCAGTCATTCCCCTTGTTTATGTCACAATTCACAGGTAACATTTCACTTTCTTTTTTCTTTTCTAAAATAATATGTTATATTTGACTATGTTATTTTACATTTGTTTTTTTTTCGTATGCGTTTATTATGATTAGTATGTAGTCTGTACTCTAGTGTGTTGTGTGCACTTGTCTTTTTAGTTTTACTATGATTTAATTCATTTCTTCCTTGGAGCGGGGAAGCAATGGGAGTTTAGTAATGCGTATAAGCAAACTTTGAATGGGGACTATAAGTAAAGAAAATTAAAATTTTTCAAATAATTCATAAAAATTGGATTAAGTATAAATATAAAGGTTTATATAAGAATCTCTTTATAAAATATATTTTTTTATTTTGGCTTCTATAATTTTTATTTTGGTTAAAAATTACTGACGAAATATGTCATATCATTTCAGTATTTTTACTTATCATATTAAATTATTAATATTTAACACTTGATAAAAAATATGAACAATAAAGACTAAAACAGATAATTTTTAAATTTTATTAGATCAAATTAAAGAAAAAAATTACAGGGGCCAAAAACTTATTTAAGTCAATTTAATGGTATATATATAATATGAGTTATTTATATGCCACATAATCTCCCCATTTTCACCTCTCAAATTCAAGTCTCAGTCCTAATTTCAGAAAAAAAAATGAGTTCTTTATGTAAAAGAAAATAAATATAATAATATAAAAAACAGAACTTTTTTATTTGTTAAAAATGGAGAAGAACGTATCAGGAAATCCTTTCACTCAGAGAAAAATAAATATAAATATAATACATAAACACACCACTATTTATTTCAAATCTGCCAATTAGTTTCACTATAATTTTGTCTCAAATTATGGCTATTGTAAAAGTGAACTCCCGGCCCCCTCCCCCTCTTCCTTTTCTCATTGTATTAAACCATAACTTAACCACTATAATCCAAACACACGAATAGTTTTCGACAACTAAAAGGTTACAAAGTTTGTTTTGTCCCTTCCAGGAAAGGAAAAAGAGTCAATATGATGACCAAATAGCACCAATGTAAAATGCTTGTATTCAATTTTATTTATCTCCCTGACCTCATGCATTTTGTTCATATATTTGTGGGATTTTCACTCATGCACAAACCTGGACTTCATCATGCACACAAATGGAACATAAGATTTATAAAAAAGACAAAGTGCAAAATGTAAAAGATGTCTAGGGCCCAAAAATGGGGAATGTAAATGCCGTATTAACTCATTTACAAAGTTACAAAAAGAAAAAGGCCTAGTGTCACCGCCCAACTGAATCAACCAGGCCGCAGTTTCACCCAATGCGAAAGAGATACATAGAATAACAAAATAGTATCGAGTTTATCTAACCAACTTGAGTTGGTCGAGTAGCCAGCTCACTCGTCCGCTTAAACAAGTGTCGGGAGTTCGAACCCTTCCTTGTGCATGCAGCAATTCATTATCGAGTTTATCTAGAGCTGATATATTTGGTAAAAAGAAAAAAAAATGTTTAATTACTTACGCATTAAGGTAATACAATTAGTTATTGGATCTCGCACGGATAGCTGAAAGTAGGGTTGTTAAAATAACAGTTTAAAAAATACCAAAAAAAAAAGTTTTTAAGCGGTGCTTCAGAATTCGGAATTGCTTTCGTAAAGTTGCTTTCAAGCTATGGTGCTAATGATAATTCTCATAATACAAATTAGAGCTATTCTAGAATGATTATGCTATGGTTATTATGATATTTTAAAAAGTGTTATTAAAATTAAAATAATATTTTTTTTATTATTAAACAATACTTTTTAAAAAGTATTGTTTAAAAATGGTATTACCGAAATATAAAATAGGTGTAACTTTAATTTTAATAACACTTATATATAAAAAAATTATTCTAAAAGATCGTTAGGAAGATTTAATTATTAAAAAGAACTTTTAATACCAACATTAATAAGAAGGACCAAATCTTTTTATAATATTTAAGAAAACAAACCAAATCTTTTTATAGTAAAGAGATAAATCTTTGAAAAAATTATTCTAAGGACGGTAATCACAGTAACATAGCCATATTAGATTCTTCTACGAATTAAAGGATTTTCTGACCAACTGCTGGAATCCAATGTATAATGTATATTTACATTAAATTAGTCAGATTGGCACAATCACTAAAAATAAAATACAAATTATAGTGTGATGATGGTTCAAAAGATCTGTGTTGACTATAAAACAAATTTAGAAAAAAAAAATAATCAAAAGGAAAAAGAGAAAGATAATGAAAAAATCTGGAAACATAACTGGTCCCATTCCAGATGTGGGTACAGTCGTACAGGATACTCAGTTGTTGGATATCACATGGAAAACCAGATCCACATATTGATGAACAGATTAATTATAATAAAATGATCATGCATACTAATAGCATAAGAAATGAATGGAAAGCCTGCTCTTATACCTGAGCATATGATCTTTGGAGCAAATGGAGACAACTTTTGCATGAGAGAGCAAAACAAGGAATAAAGCAGAAAAGAGCATCATATATGTCAATCCATCAAATGCTGAAACACTATATTGGTCCCTTCTGACATGTATTGATATAGATCTGATATATACCTCTCATTGTTTCCAGAGTACTTAGTTAGTATAACGTTTTATCAAAATATAATGAACTGAATGCAATACTTTTCCTATTTTTAATCATAAAAAAGAGGTCAGTGTACTTTAATATTATCAAGAAATATTAATGATGCTAAAAGGGGATAGCATGAAGGTTAGCATTCCCCTTATTTAATCTCATTAGACATAAATGCAATTCATGCATAAACTTAGTAAAATCAGGAAAATATTTAGTTGTTCATACAATTCCGTATCTATCTATCTTTAGTGTGCTAATTAATATGGTCAGTTAGACTGTTAGTCTTGTAAATGCATAGTGCAAAAACAGTTGCAATGGTGAGGTAGAAATTCCTGATAATTGCAGCATTATTACTACTACTCTGTAACAATAATAGTAGACAGTGACACTTATAAATATGCTTTGCCATCCTAACTGCCAAGATTATTAAAATGATGGATGTCAAATATGATGGACCTTAATATGAAGCTTCTGTCCAGCAGAACAATGGCCATCATTGCTACAAATGAAGTAGAATTCGCCTGGCTTGGTGAGGCTGACAGAGTCAGAGCCAGTGTGGTAAACGGCCTTTGCAAAGTTAGTCTTGCAGTGAACATAGTCATGGTGACTCACCTCCATCACATCATGGTATTGCTTGAGGTAAGTGAAAACTGCATGTTTTAAACTCTTGTTATTAATTAATGAACAGCAGCAACTTACTAATTAGCCATGCATCTTATATGAATTGAATAGAAATACATGCTTTGTTCACAATTGAAATAAGGAAGAATGCCACATAAGGTACAATTGAACAAATATCTTTTTTGATAAGGTTTTGAACAATTGATAATATTGACTGTACACCACTAATTAACACCAGTAAATACAGGGAAATCATGTGTTAAATAAATAATTAAGGGTTATATACTTGTATGGATATTTCAATTATTCCGTTAGAGAATCTGATGTTCAGGGTTATATTCTGAGTGAATCTTTAGTTGATATAAGAGCTAGTGTACAACTGGCAACTCATTCTTATTATCATGTTCATGTCAAACATATATATATGCATAACCATGTATCCATCTCATAATAGAATTTGAAAGATATTCATTATATTTCATGATTTGGAGTCACAAATATAAATAATGCCATGCCAGATATTTTTTATTAACACACAGGAAAAAGAAAGAATAGAAATGCAGAATAATTTATATATCAATTATAGTATATATAGTGAATGAATCACTCACTGAGAGTATCCCCAACATGAAATCTCTTGGTAGAAGCCCACCTCTTGTAATCTGGGTGGTCTATCATGGTCCACCCAGCAGAATCTCCCACCCTGTAAACTGCATTCATAGAAACCTCACAAACACTAAACAATACCACCGTCACAAACAAGAGAACCAAGGCCATTATTAGATATTATATTTGGTGTTGACAATGTATGAAGATATCATCAAACAAAAAGATTTGGAATCAGAATAGGTAACTAAATTAGATGGCAGAAGATACATGAAGAATGAGATGAAAATTAAGAAGTTTGGTCAGCAAAATTGTGTGAAGTGTGTCTTGTTACTTATGCAGAGCCAAATCATGATTATGCACACTTTTGGGATATCATAGTTGTTAATGTTATAAGTGTGAAGAGTGTAGGAATTATGAAATTAGTCTCGTATCAAAGAAAATAGGAGAGAATGAGAAATTTATAAGATGAAAAATTCATTAATTTAATATTTTAAGATTTTAAGTTGAATGTGATATATTTTTATCTTATATTTTCTCATTTGATTCTTCTTTAAAGTAAATTGTTAATGTTAAAAGTGTGTTTAAGTTTGACAGCTTAAAATTTTGAAAACAAGAAAGAGCTTGGAAAATGAAATAACATTAATTCGCTTCTAAAGATCAATCAATTAGGTAGTTTTGACTGATAATTTCTGTCAAAATTAGAGCCCCTTAGAAAGAGAGTAAAATAATAAAAGTTTACTATCATGATGCTCTTCATATAAGAATAAGAGTAATTACCTAAATCAGTTTCCAAAGATTTTAAAAGCTGATATTTTAGTTCTAAAAAAAATTAATACACAAATCAATCTCCAAAGTTTTACTCCGGTAGACAAATCAATCCCAGCTCATTTTTGGCAGAATAATTACCCAAATCAGTCCCCAAAGATTTTAAAAATAGATATTTTAGTCCAAAAAAAATTAATATACAAATCAATCCCTAATGTTTTTTCCGTTAGACATAACAATTATCGGTCCAAAAAAATAATAAAATTATATTATTAATTGCATGATAATATTGTATCATAATTTTTTGTATTTTTTGAACAAAAGTAATAATAAATTTATTTATTAGATTTTTATGTATGTATTTATAATATATATATATATATATATATATGTATTCACTAAATAATAATAATAATAATAATAATATTAATATTAATATTAATATTATTATTAATATACTCTTTTTTGTTAAAAACAAGTAAGGTGAATAATGCATGATGCTTTGAAATTTAAATTAAAATATTTTCTTTTAATACAAATATAATTTTTAAAATAGGACATCTTTTGATTATATTAAATACAAAAATATCAAATGATTTTAACTTTAAATATTTTATAAAATAATCTCTAATAATTTTATTGAATATTATTATTATTATTATTATTATTATTATTATTATTATTATTATTATTATTATTATTATTTAGTGACTATATATATATATATATATTATAAATACATACATAAAAATTTAATAAATAAATTTATTATTATTTTTATCCAAAAAATACAAAAAATTATGGTACAATATTATTATGCAATTTATAATAATAATAATAATAATAATAATAATAATAATAATAATAATAATAATAATAATAATAATAATAATAATAATAATTTTATTTTTTGGACGGAAGACTGTTATGTTTAACGAAAAAAAATATTGGAGATTGATTTGTATATTAATTTTTTTTGGGGGGACTAAAATGTCCATTTTTAAAATCTTTGGGGACTAATTAGTTTATCAGAAAATGAGTTAGGAACTGATTTGTCTATTGGAGTAAAACCTTAGAGATTAATTTGTGTATTAATTTTTCTTAGGAACTAAATGTCCGCTTTTAAAATTCTTAGAGACTGATTTACATAATTATTCTAAGAATAATATTCCTTCTTCTTGACATTTGAATCAGGCATGTAAAAATAGACATTTTATTTTATTGGTTCTTTGATATGACATTTATCTCGAAAAAGTGAAATGTTAAAAAATTGGAAAAAATTGTCATGATGTTCCTGAAAGGCTGTGAAAATTAGTAAAGCTAATTTTAGAAAATATATAAATAAATAATAACCAAATAAAATGAAAGGTAATAAACAATCTTAGTTTATAACCTTAGAATTTTAATGGTTGAAAAATAGAAGAATTATATACCTCTAATTGACGGATGGTTCATATTGAAGAGACTCATCTATAAATTGAGTTTTTCTTTAATTCATTTCAATCAAGTCATTCGGATAGAATAACATAATATTTCTTTGAGTAGTTTTCTCCTGTATATGGAGAGAAGTGTGTTCTCCTTTTGTCAAGAGAGAGTGTTAATGTAATCTCCTTGTGATAGAGAGGAGTTGTAATTCTCAAAGAAAGTTATTCAATTGTTTCCATATTTTATACAAATTTCTAATTTTTTATCTCTATGTTTTGTTGTGTCATTTGTCTGGTACCTAATAGTGGTATCAAAGTCAAAGGTTGCTGATTAATATATTTTTTTTCCGCTACGAGTTACCGTCTAAAAAAAATGGCAGCAAAGTATGAAATTCTAAAATTCAGTGGGAGTAAATTTTTCATATGAAAATTGAAGATAAAAGCCATTATGAGAAAAGACAATTGCGTGATAGCAATTGAAGGTAGACTCATTGGAATTACAGATGAAAAATAGAAGGAGATGGACAATAATGCTGTTGCAAATTTATACTTGGCACTAGCTGATTCAGTTTTATCAAGTGTAGTAGAGAAAAAGACAGCAAAGAAAATTTGGGATGCTCTCACCAAATTATATGAAGTCAAGTCGCTTCACAACAAGATATTTTTGAAGAGAAGACTTTATACTCTTCGAATGAGTGAGTTCACATCGGCAACGGATCACATCAACAATCTAAATACGCTATTTTTCTAACTCTTATCGTTGGAATATACCATAGCAGAAAATGAACGTGCAGAGCTCTTACTTCAAAGTCTACCAGATTCAAATGATCAACTTATCATTAACTTAACTAATAATATTTTGACTGATTATCTTTCTTTTGATGACATGGCTGATGCGATTCTTGAAGAAGAATATAGGAGAAAGAATAAGGAAGATAGATTAGAGAACTCAAAACAAGCAGAGACTTTGTTGATGACAAGAGGAAGATCAGTGGAGCGTGGTTCCAGTGGGAGTCAAAGTAGACCAAAGTCACAAAGTAAGAAGCAGGTCAAATGCTACAATTGTGGTAAGAAAGGACACTTCAAGAAAGATTGTTGGAATAAGAAGAGTATAGAGAAGGTTCTAGAAGGATCAAGTTCTCAAGGAAGTGTTGCGAGCACCTTTGATGATGGAGAAATCTTATATGGCAAAGCAACAATTGGTTCTAAAGGCAGCAAACAGCTCACTGATGTTTGGATTGTTAATCCAGGAGCAACATGGCACATGACTCCTCATCGTAATTGATTTTGTACATATGAACTTGTCTTGGAAGGATTGGTGTTTATGGGAAAGGATCATGCCTTAGAAATTGTTGGAATGGGTACTGTCAAAATAAAAATGTTTGATGGTTCTATTCGTTCACTTCAAGGGGTAAGACACGTGAAAGGCTTGAAGAAGAATTTGTTGTCGATTGGACAATTGGATGAACTTGGTTGTAAGATCCATATTGAAGGTGGGATCTTAAAAGTTGTTAAAGGAGCTCTTGTAGTAATAAAAGCAGAAAAGATTGCAGCAAATCTATACATGCTTGTGGGAGAAACTTTGCAAGAGGTAGAGGCATCAGTTGCTTCAACAAGCCAAGAAGAAATGATGATGATATGGCATTGTAAACTAGGCCACATGTCAGAACGAGGCTTGAAGATTCATATAGAACGTAATCTCATTTCCGGGCTTAAATCGGTAAACTTACTGTTTTGTAAGTACTGCGTTACAAGCAAACAACATAGATTGACGTTTGGTAGATCAACTGCTCGGAGCAAGCACATATTAGAGTTGATTCATTCTTATGTGTGGGAATCGACGGAGATGTTCCTAGAAGGAGAAAAATATCTTGTATCATTTATTGATGATTACTCTAGGAGGCTATGGATGTACCCGATCAAGAAGAAGTCAGACGTGTTTGTGATGTTCAAAAAGTTCAAAGCAAAGTTAGAACTTGAATATAGAAAGAAGATCAAGTGTTTAAGGACAGGTAATGGAAGAGAATATGTTGATGGTGATTTTCTAACATTTTGCAAGCAAGCAGGTATTCAACGACAATTCACAGTTGCATACACGTCTCAGTAAAATGGTGTAATAGAGCAAATAAATAGGACTCTCCTAGAAAGAGCATGAGTTATGTTGCAAACTGCAGGTTTAGCCAAGTCTTTTTGGGTAGAAGCTGTTAAAACCGCCTGTTATATGATAAATCGGTCACCATCAACTGCAATTGGGTTAAAGACACCAATGGAGATGTGACAAGGTAAGCCACCTAATTATTCTTCTTTACATATATTTGGTTGTCCTGTGTACGTGATGTACAATTCCCAAGAAAGAACAAAGCTAGACCCAAAGTCTAGAAAATGTATATTCTTGGGTTATGCTAACGGAGTTAAGGGGTATCGCCTGTGGGATCCCACTGCCCGCAAGGTAGTTGTTAGTAGAGATGTGATATTTGCAGAAGATGATTTACAAAAAGAACAAGAAAATAACAGTACTATTAAAGAAATAATCACTGTTCAAATAGATGAAAAATGCAGAGAAAGTGATCTTTCTGAAGCAGAACCACAGCACGAAGAACAAGAAGCAGAGGCTAATGACATAGAAGTTCATCGATCCACTCAACAAAGAAGAACACCATCATGGCACTCAAATTATGTTTTGACAAACCATGATGTATATTGTCTTTTGACAGAAGATGGAGAGCCAACAACTTTTATGGAGGCTATGCGCAATCCATACGCTTCTATGTAGATGACAGCAATGCAAGAAGAAATTGAGGCTTTACATAGGAACCATACCTGAAAACTTGTTAAACTTCTAGCAGGTCGAAAAGCCATTGGTAACAAATAGGTTTACAAGATCAAATGAGATAGTAATGATCAGGTGGAACGATATCGTGTAAGATTGGTTGTTAAGGGATATGCTCAGAAAGAAGGTGTTGACTTCAATAAAATATTTTTTCCAGTGGTGAGACTAACTACTATTAGAGTAGTTTTGGCTATGTGTGCTGCATTTGATTTACATCTAGAGTAATTAGATGTAAAGACTGCTTTTCTTCATAGAGAACTTGAAGAAGAGATATATATGCTCCAACCAGAAGGTTTTGAAGAACAAGGAAAAGAAAACTTGGTTTGCAGGTTAACTAAATCTCTGTACGGTCTAAAGCAGGCACCAAGGTGTTGGTGCAAGAGATTTGATTCTTTCATTATTAGCCTTGGATACAACAGACTTAGTTCAGATCATTGTACTTATTACAAAAGGTCTGGTGATAATGATTTCATCATTCTGCGGTTGTATGTGGATGCATGTTGGTGGTAGGTCTCAACAAAGATCAAATCTAAGAATTGAAGGTACAGTTGATTAGGGAGTTTGATATGAAAGACTTAGGACCAGCAAACAATATTTTAAGGATGCAAATTCACCAAGACAAAAAGGATATGAAGATTTGGCTATCGCAAAAGAATTATTTAAAGAAGATCTTGCAATGCTTCAACATGCAAGAATGTAAGCCAATTTCAATTCCACTTCCTATAAATTTTAAATTATCCTCAAGTATGTGCCCTAGTAGTGAAGCAGAGAGGATGAAAATGTCTCGAGTACCGTATGCATCAGCAATGGGAAGCCTTATGTATGCCATGATCTGTACAAGGCCAGATATTGCTCAAGCAGTTACGGTGGTAAGTCAATTTATGGTAGATCCGGGTAAAGAGCATTGGAATATTATTAAGAGGATCTTGAGATATATCAAAGGGACCTCGAATGTTGCATTATGTTTTGGAGAGTCGGAATTCATTGTCAATGGATATGTCAACTCAGACTTTGAAGGTGATCTTGATAAATGAAAATCTACTACAAGCTATGTGTTTACACTTGCAGGAGGAGCTGTGAGCTGGCTATCTAAATTACAGATTGTTGTAGCTTTATTTACTAAAGAAGCTGAATATATGGCGGCTACACAAGCATGCAAGGAAGCTATTTAGATCCAAAGGTTGATAAAAGAACTTGGGCACAAACAACAGAAGATTTCTGTGTATTGTGGTAGTCAGAGTGCCTTGTACATTGCAAGGAATCTTGCCTTTCATTCAAGAACAACATTGGAGTACAATATCACTTTGTTCGAGAAGTAGTAGAAGAAAGAAGTGTTGATATACAGAAGATTCACACTAAAGATAACCTAGCAGATGCCATGACAAAATCAATCAACACAGAAAAGTTTGAATGATGTAGATCCTCATACGGCCTATGGAATACATGAGCAACATGAATTTCAAAAATTTATCAAAATTAGCTTTAAGTGGAAGATTGTGAAAATTAGATACATGAGCAACATGAATTTCAAAAATTTATCAAAATTAGCTTTAAGTGGAAGATTGTGAAAATTAGTAAAGCTAATTTTATAAAATATATAAATAAATAATAACCAAATGAAATGAAAGGTAATAAACAATCTTAGTTTATAACCTTAGAATTTTAATGGTTGAAAAAGAGAAGAATTATATACCTCTAATTGACGGATGGTTCATATTGAAGAGACTCACTTATAAATTGAGTTTTTCTTTAAGTCATTTCAATCAAGTCATTCAGATAGAATAACATAATATTTCTTTGAGTAGTTTTCTCCTATATATATAGAGAGAAGTGTGTTCTCCTTTTGTCAAAAGAGAGTGTTATTGTAATCTCCTTGTGATAGAGAGAAGTTGTAATTCTCAAAAAAAGTTATTCAATTGTTTTCATATTTTATACAAATTTCTAATTTTTCATCTCTATATTTTGCTATGTCGTTTGTCTGGTACCTAATAAAGGCAACATTAAATTTTCCATAAGATATAATGTTTTTAAACCATAGATTCTCTCATTTTTATGTTCAGTCAAAAAGTAGCACTTTTTTATTTTAACATGGAGAAGAGTTTGGTGTGATACAACGTTATGGAGAACATGGGTACTTTACCTGCATGTGGTGTCAAGGGGACTGAAATCAGACGGAGGGAGTTGGAGGTAAGAACTCAGACGGTCTGATTAGAAGACACAACTCAGACCGTCCGATTTGTGCGTTCCCAGCCATGTGTCGCGCGTTCGTTGCCCCTCAGAACGGTGCCCCCTTATACCAACATGCTTCCTAAAACCTCAACTCACTCCCTCCGAGTCACTTTCATAGTGAACCCCACCAGCAACCCCTTTCCTCTCTTCTTTTTCTTCGGCCTCTAAAATCCCATTGTTCTTCATGCAAACTTGAAGGAAAAATTCACAATGCCAAAGAAACAAAAATATAAAGATGTTGATCGTCCTGAATTTCATATTATACATTATCTCAACCATCCTAATTATGTAAGTTTAGGTTTTAATTTTTTTATATTTCAGATTTATTATTATTATTGTTAAAAATTTAGGAATATATATTTAAAGGAAGTAAATCTTATATGTTATAGAATTATTATTATTATTGTTAGAAAGTGAATTTTTAAGAACATATGGGTTAAGAAATTGTGATTATCGTTAGAACTTTGGAATTTATTATTGAAGGTATGTATGTATATATATACAGTTGTAGTTGATTAGTGAATTTTTTAATTAATGATAATATTTAAATTGATGTAATGTGATAAATTAGTAAAAATATATGTTTAGAATTTTTTGTAATAATTTTAGAAATTATAATTAATTATTATGTTTAAGTTGTATAATTTTTGGAAATGGTTGGAAAAATTTTGAGTAAATTAGGTAGAATTTTTTGTAATAATTTTTTGTTTGTTGTTAGATTTTTAATTGAAATAAATATGTTAGTGTAGCTGAGGGTTTAATGAAGTGATATTTTATTAGTTAAACAAGAATTGGATTTATTTATTAGTTATTATTAGTAGTAAGGTAGTTTATTGTTAGTGACTAAATAAATAAATAATTATGTAATTCAATGTTCAGTTGGGAACAGAATGAGTAAAATATGTATAATAATAATATCGTAATTTTTTATATTTTATAAAGTATTCAAAATAATTTATAGGGTTGTTAATTAAATTTAGCAGTTAAGTTAATTACTCGAGGCTTTAGTAAATTTGATTAAGTAAAATCATTTGTTTGAATTAGATTTAATAAAATTATATATCATAACTTTGTGATTTTAATTATTATGTCTTGTTTAGTTAATTGTGAAAATTATTTTATAATGATAGTTAATTAATTAGTATGTTAGGTTAGTCATACATGGTAATTACTAAATTAACTAATTAACAAAAAATTTAACATGAATTTAATAAATTAGTTGCCCTAATTAAATAATTATTATCTTATATATATACTCAATTCTAACCCTTCAAAATTAATAATATCAATCTTAAAGCACGTAATAAATTAAAATAATAGTATATATTATAACAAATACTTTAAATATACATTCAAATTCTCTATAATTATTCTTATATAAATACAACATAGAACACACAAAGTCAAATGGTTCAAACGATGAATAATTTTCATTAATTAAATCTAATAGTTGAATTGGAAGCTTGTCCCTAAAGCTGAAAATTTCTAAAAGTTATGTTTCTTTTTATTCTTCTTTTACTTACTGCTCAGCAATTGAAATCTATTGCTGGTTTTATACGAGGTTATATTTCCTTATGTGGTTTGATAAATTTTTTTATACCATACAACTATATTTAGCTGAAAATTATAAAGGCTATTTTAATGACAATAATTTCACTGTATATCCTCAAGCATGAAATTTAATATTAATATTTATTCTGTATTTTAATCATAATAATTATATTATAGATGTTCTTAGAAAAATAAATTAATATAATTTCCATAACAAAAATAAAACAAAGTCTTAACTATATTTCTCTTTTTTCACAAAACAAGTATTTAGTGGCTCCTCATTCATAACAAGATTTACTTTTTAACAACATTCTGATAGCAAGAAGCCATTATCCAAGCTCTTTATTTTCTCACCAACTAGAAATGCATGCACTTGATTTCCAATTTGAACCCAACTGTAACCTGGATTTTTTTTAGCTCCCCTTGATTTCATCAATTCCCTAACTTTGTTTGCCTCATCCCATCTTCCAGCTTCTGCATACATATTTGAAAGCAGAATATAGTAGCCACAGTGCTGAGGCTTCAACATTTCCATGTATCCGACATGCGCCGAGCATCGCACCCCAAATATTAGCATCTGCTTCTATGGAAAGGCCTCTAATAAGGTTTGCAGCTTCTTCCATTAGCCCAGCTCTTCCAAAAAGATCTTGTGTTGGTTCAATATTAAGATCCTGCATCATTATAAAGTACTTCATCCCTTCTTCAATTAACCCCCCATGACTGCAAGCTGACAAAACCGCGATAAAGGACACTGAATCGTAATCCACACCATCTTCCTTCATTGCCTCAAAGAGGTTGATTGCAGTGTCAAGCTCACCCAGCATACCATAGCCTAAAATCATAGTATTCCAAGAGGTTGTATCCTTGTATTCGATACAGTCAAATACCTTGCTAGCAAGATCTATTCGTCCACATTTGGTATACAGATCCAAGAGTGAATTTGCCACAAAAAGATGTCTGTAAAAATGCTGTCTCACCAGCAGACCATGGATCTCTTTCCCTTGCTTTATGGAAGCCAGATTTGCACAAGCAGATATGGCACCCATGAATGAAACAATATCAGGTACCATGCCAGAGAGTATCATTTCTGAGAATAAATTCAAGGACTCTAAGCAATCACTTGTTTGGGAATATCCCATAATCAACATATTGTATGAAACTTCATCCTTGATAGCAATATTAAAGATATTTCAAGCAAGGTGTAAGTGTCCGCATTTTGAGTACATGTCTGTAAGAGCATTAGATACAAACAAATCAGAAAACCATCTCATCCGAATTATTTTGGCATGAATCTCTTTTCCAACATGCAAGAAACCTAATCTTCCACAGGCTGAAAGAACATTTGTGAAGGTGACCGCGTTCGGAATTTCTCCATTAGCTTGCATTCGCCTCACTAACTCTATGGCTGCAAATTCAAGTCTGTTTTGAGCAAGATTTGCAACCATGGCATTCCAAGATACAATATTTCTATCTATCATTTTGTTGAATACAGCCGATGCTACACTGGAATATCCTGATTTTGCATACATATCTATCAATGAGTTAGCAATAAAAATATCCTCCATACCAACCTTTAAACTTAACCCATGGACTTCCCTTCCCAACTTAAAAAGTCCTAATGCTGTTAACACAGGCAACATGTAACATTCCTGCATCAATCATCAACCTAAATACATTAAAAGCGTCTTTGTAGAGCCCTCTATAAGAAAAACTTGTCATAACAGCATTCCAAGAAACTATATTTCTCTTATCCATTTCATAAAAAAACATGTTTGGAGGCTTTCTCATTCCCGCATTTCCCATAAGCATCAACCAAAGCATTCCCAATCTTCACATGACAACCCACCAAACCAACTTTCAAAGCATAACAATGCACTAGTCTCGCCATCACCTTGTCCTCAGTCTCCGCACAAATAGGCAACACACTAATAACGGTGACCAAATCCGGTTTAAACCCCGACGACTCTGCAACCATCTCTCTGAAAAACCAGAGCGCCTTATTATAGAACCCATTCATAGAACATAACCCAATAACAGTGTTCCAAGACACCTTATCCCTTTCAGGCATTTCATCAAACACCTTCTTAGCATCAGCAAAAAATCCACAATTACCATAAAACATCAAAAGGGTATTCCCAACAAAGACATCATTATCAAAACCAAGTTTAAAGACAAAACCATGAACCTCTACCTTTTTCAACCCGCTCGAAATCAGAACAACACTTTAGGACAAATGGAAAAGTGTGATCATCAGGCTTAACTCCAGCACAAATCATTCGATTGTAAGTGTGAAACCCATCAAACACTCTAGAAATGGAGTTTGCACGAATGAGAGTGTTCCAGAGAAAGGCGCTATGGGAATGCAGAGAGGTTCGCTGGAAGAGAAGGAGAGAAGCAGGGAGATTTCCAAAGGTGGCATATTGAAGGATAAGGGAGGCGCAGAGGGAGATGCTGTATGGGAGGAAGCCATGGATGAGGGCAAAGGCGTGAACTTGCTTGGTTTGAAAAAGAGTATTAGAAAGGTTGCAGAGTTTTAGAAGGTTTGAGTGGGTGTGTGTGTGAATGGCTGAAGAAAAAGGGTTTCTTGAAAAGATGGGAATGGAATATCATAGAACAATGTTGCTTCCTTCTCTGAAAAAAACCAACAAATTTAGTGAGATTGTGTGTAATAGATTTTGTTATAAGCTTTTGCTAACTTTTTATTTTTTTTTTTCCAAAAAAAGATAATAGGTTATATTTCATTAATTAATTATTAAAAAATGAAATACAAAGATGTTCAAAAGCAGGACAACATAATAAAAGGTGGGGATTTTCCAAAAATACTACACTGAAGGTATTCATCTAACGGTGCGTGGTCAAAAAACGAAGAAAAATCTTAAAGAAAAAATAATCATAAATCAAATTGAATGCATCTAAGAGCTTGTCTCATGGAGATGACGACTTAAACTAGGAGTTCTTTGGATTTCACGGAACAACTTGACAGAGCTTGCTAGAATGGCAGACGGCATAAAAGTAGAACCTTCAAAAATCAACTGGTTGCGAGCTTTCCAGCAGTTCCAGCAAATGATGGCAAGCAATTGAAGATTACGGTCAGCATTCTTCAACGGGTTAAGTATCTCTATTGATGCAGTCCACCATGTCCAAAAGTCGTTAGAACTCTGAGGGGAAAGACAGTCACGAAGATAACTCTGAGACCATACGTCTTTAATTCTAGAGCAATCGATCAAACAATGAGTGACTGTTTCCGTTGCTTCATGACAGCAAGGGCATATTGGTGATATAGATGGGATGCGGTGATGAATCTGAGCAAGCACCGGAAGTCGGCCATGGAGAGCTTTCCAGATAAATAGCTTAATTTTGTGAGGCAAGTTCAACTTCCATAGATCAATCCACGGCTTTTTCTGTTGCATATAATTAGGGCAAAGCTCCAGAGGCGGATGGTAAAATAAATAGCCAATTCTGTAACCTGAAACTGTATCATATTGCTTGGATTTGTTCAAATCCCATTGCAATTTGTCCCTACTCTACTGAATTTTAACTGACAAAATCCTGTTTGCAACGTCTTGGGGAAATAGTTCTTGAATGAGATTTTGATTCCAATTTCTATCTTCAGTAATTAGATCTTTAACTCTTGGAAACAACTCAGAAATAGCCTGTCTATTTGGCATGTCAGAAATCATTAAAGGATACGGAGGAGGCAGCCAAGGATCCTCAAAGGTTCGGATATCCTCACCAGTACCCACAGCCCAATTAAGACCTTTTTCAACAATCTTTCGGCCTTCCAGTATGCTCCTCCATCCCCAAGAAGGTAAGACTCCAATTTCTGCCGTTATAGCATTACCATTGCTAAAGTATTTACCTCTTAAGATTTTGGATAATAAGGAAGTAGGCTGTGTTACAAGTCGCCAAAACTGTTTGCCTAAAAGCGCCAGATTTTGGATTATGAGATCTTTAAATCCAAAGCCTCCTTCTTTTCGTGAGCGAGTCATAGTGTCCCAGCTAATCCAAGCCATCCTCTTTTCAGATCCTTTTTGTCCCCACCAGAACTGAGAAAGTAGAGAGTGAATTTCCGAAATTAAACCATCAGGCAACTTGAAGCAAGACAATGTATAAATAGGAATAGCTTCTCCCACTGCCTTAAGCAATACGTGTCTACCACCTGACGAAAGAAGATTGCACTTCCACCCTTGGATTCTTTTCCGAACCTTTTCTTTGATCATACTAAAAGAAGTCTTTTTCGATTTAGAGACTGTAGAAGGCAAACCAAGGTATTTATCCTGAGCCCCAATATGATTAATATTCATAGAGTTAGCCAGTAGTGTACGAGTAGTGGACGGAGTGTTGTGGCTAAAGAATACAGTAGATTTATTAAGATTTACCCTCTGGCCACTGATGCTTTCATAAGAATTCAATAAATGCAGGATATTTGAACATGCTTCAGGATTAGCCTTACAGAATAAAATGGAATCATTAGCAAACAGGAGGTGGTTGACCTTGGGACATCGCCTATGTATCTGAAGACCCTGAATTAGTCTGTTTTGTTCTGCCTTGTGTAGCAAGAAGGAGAGACCTTCTGCACAAAAAAAGAAAAAGATAAGGGGATAGAGGATCTCCTTGTCGAATACCTCTATTTGGTTTGAAGAAACCATAAGGTTGTCCTTCCACAATAACAGAATAAGAAACAGTTGTCACTAATTCTCGAATCCACATGATCCATCGAGAGTCAAAACCAAACTTCTCCAATATAAACCAAAGAAAGTGCCATTCCACCCTATCATATGCCTTACTCATATCTAATTTTAGCGCCATTTCATTTTCGAGACCCCTTTTTTTGTTCTTCAAGTAATGCATACACTCGTGAGCAATTAGGATATTATCAGAGATTAATCTTCCTTTAATAAAAGCACTTTGCGTAGGGCTAATTAGTCTATTCATCATACTCTGAAACCTATGTACAAATACTTTGGAGATAATCTTGTAAAAGACTGAAGATAGGCTTATTGGTCTTACCTGAGTCATATCTTTAGCATCAGAAATCTTGGGAATAAGACAGATCTGAGTGTGGTTAAAACCCTTCAAGATTCTGCCCCCAGAAAAGAAGCTCTTAACTGCTCGAAACACATCACCACTAAGTATGTTCCAGATGCTTTGAAAAAATTTTGCTGTCATACCATCATCTCCTGGGGCACTTTGAGGATGAATGCTAAATGTTGCGCGTTTCACTTCCTTCATAGTCACTGGTCTTTGAAGCCTACGGTTCATGTGAGATGTAACCTTAGGTTCAAAATCAGTAAACAGAGGTTAAGGGTTCTCATGACAAGTGGAGGAAAAGATGTCCTTGAAATAAGATTCAGCCACAGAAGCAATACCAGCATTTGAAGTAGCCACTTCACCATCATTGCCAGTTAGTTGCCAAATTCTATTCCTTCGGGTTCAATTTCTAAATTTCTGATGGAAGAAAGCTGTATTCTGATCACCAGATTTGAGCCATTTGACTCTAGACTTATCTTTCCAATAAGATTCCTCATTTTGCAATGCTTTTTCAAGTTTGTCCTCTATTTCTGAAATGATGTCGCCTCCATGAATTCCTGCTAAACGAAGTTCCTCTAATTCCGACTGTAGTAAATCAATCTCCACCTTCGAATTAGATCTGTGTTCTTGCTGCCATTTGACAATCTTATGCCGACAACGCTTTATTTTTTGAGCTAGGATATACATGGCTGAACCATCAATCTGTTCATGCCAAACCTCTCTAACAATCTGCCGTATTTCATCATTGGAACACCATCTTTCTTGAAATTTGAATCGGCGTTTAGATCTCTCAGTTCTCGGATTAGAGTCTAGGATAAAAGGGGCATGATCCGAGCCTGATTAAAATCAGTTATAACTTTTTATATATCCTTTACATGATTTAAAATCAGTTATAACTTATGACTATACAAAAGTACTTTACAATAATTTATAAGAGCTTTTATAAAATATCAATTGAATAAAAATCTGAAATTATAAAATTAATCTGTATTATTTTATATTCAAAATATTTTAGACTTAATATTACAATCTTAATAAATGAGAGTGAAAAATGTAATTTTTTTCTTGAATGTAAGTAAATCTAAAAATCATTTAACTTCATAACGACAATGCACATGCCTGTATAGTATTAAGTGTAGATTTAAATTATTAGTTGTAGAAAATAAATTTTATGTTTAGTAAATGAACAAAATAATTAAATAGGCAGTTTGAAGTGGGAACATAATGTGATAGCGGAGAAAGGGATTTGCATAGCAAACAAATAAACCTTTGAAAATTGGCCTATAATGAATGTACATATTGCAAATAAACAATTTTGTGTCGTGAACCATGATGCATTTTCCGAAGTTGGCTAGCGATATAGTGTGTGTTTGGATTACAGTATACAAATGAGAGTTTGTATAAAATTGATTTTGTAAATTTAATTTTGATCAAAAGTAAGTTTGTGTTAAAATAATTTATATTTGATCATTTTTGTATCAAAATAAATTATAGTAAAATAAATATTATTTGGCTTATACCATTTAAAATCACTTTTTGATAATAAAAATTACTAAAATGGACATCAACTTAAAATTTTTTTTATATTATGCTATTATTTTAATTTAGATATTTAAATATATCTTATTAGTTAATTTTATAATAAAATTAATATTTACTTACTAAAATAAAAATAACATATAAAAATAGATAAAATATATTTTTAAATAAAAAAATATAAATTATATATATATATATTATATAAAAGAATATTTAATCAAATGTTACATTTTCTAAGTATTAAATGTTACTTTAGTATTTTTTACATCGTACTCTTATTCTAGTATTCTTAATAATCTTATACTTAATATTAATTTGGAATCAAACGTTTATGATTTTATTATTATCTATGATTAATTTTTTATTTAATTTATCTTTTTTAATAGAATCATAATCTATATTATAAAACATTACACTAAAATATAGTATACGAGAATTACAATTATAAAAGAGAATACTGAAAATAATAAAAAAAAATTAAATATTTACTTTATAATGATTGAAACAAATCTAAAAGTTCTTGGTGATCTTTTTATATAATATATTTTTAGTATTTTTGGTACTCGTTTTTTAGTATGTTATAATTTTTTACTATTATTATTATTTACAGTTAATTTTTTGTTTAATTTACTTTACCTAATAGAATTAATAAATTATATTATAAAAAGATAATAACAAACATAATACACAAAAATCATAATTATAAAAGTGTATAATGTTAAACAAATAGTTAAAAAAATAAAAATAATAAATAATAGAAAATAGAACTCATATAAATAGAAATAACAAGAATTTTATAAATAATACAATAACATATATAAAGGATAAAGTTAGTAAAAGGTAAATAAATTATTAGTATCTATGACTAAAAGCCAGTTAAAAAAATGCAAAAATTACAGATAGTTGCTTCTTGTAAACGTAATTTTGACAACAAAATCACTTCTGCGTTTATGAGAAAAAAATTTGACAAACCAAAAGTTAAAACTTTCAAAAGATTTAAACGTACTTCTTCTCTTCCAACAAATTTTCCAAACACAACCATAGTTGTTCTTTTATTCATATTCTATTTTGTAATTAAAGATTGGTGACACTATTAAATGTGAGCGTTGTAAAGGGAAGGTCAATTGTACATACTAAGTGGGCTTCTAATTATATACGTACCTATCAATATTGCAGATTTGCAGCTATCCAATTTAATTCATGACCCCCACAAAAAAAACGATATAAATCTGAAAATTGTTAAAAGAACAAAAGTCCGCCTTGCTCCGCCAATTCTCTTTCTTTATTAATTTTTGTCTTTTTATTAATAATTTATTAAATATTAAATAACATATATAATTTTATAATTATTTTAATAAATTTATAATTTTTAAATTCACAAATATTAAAATTTTTATAATTTTAAATATATAAAAAACATAATTATTAACCAAATTTTTTAAAATAAAATTATAACTTAAAATATTTTTAATTATCATCTTCAATTAAAAAAAAACCGACAGACCCACCGAAAAAAACCCACCCTACCAAAACTGTCAAAACCTGCAGATTAAACGATACGAGTTAGGCAGAACTTTTTAATTTTTGCGGTTTTAAATATCCAATCTATCCCATTTTTTTAGCAAATTACGCAGACCAGCCCGAGTTTCAGCTCGTTTGCCACTCTTACTAACAACGGAGGTTTCGGCCAATTGGAATGATTATGCTTGTGTATGAGAGCAAAAAAAAAAATCAGGTTTTTGAGATTGAGAATGGATTAGTCGGTGGGTTTGCAAAAGATGAGGATGCTTTAGTGAAAGGGGCAGTTTTTGGACACGTTCTTATTTTGGCTTACTTGAGATTGCTCCATTTAAAATGATGTGATTGGGCCAAGCAAGCACAACTTAATTGGTTCTCACTTTATAAAATGGAGACCAATGTCATAAGAACACTTAAATTTTTTTTTAAAGACTTTTGCATGTGTCACATTGTTCATAACTTCATATTGTTCATGGACGTATTCAATAATTTATTTTTTAATAAATCAGAATAAAATTAATTTATTATAATAACAACAATAAATTCAATTGTGTACATTATAATTATCAGACCCAATTCAATCCAATCAGTTTATATAATCTGAACTGAGTCACGCTTAAATTTTTTGACAAAAAAACAAATATATCTCTAATTTTTTGTTCCTCAAACATGTAAATTCCTAAAAATTTAAAAATATAATTAGGTCCTAACAAAAAAAAAAAATACACCCTAACCCTAGGCCCTGTGAAGATGGATTATAATCTTAGTTTGAATTATTCGGATTATAAACATTGTCCTTGTGAAGATGGATGAAAAAAAGAGAGGAAATATGTGAATTTTAGGTTTATTCTGTGTTATTATAATTTTGACATCTGAATCATTTTTTAAACTTCTAATTTGTATTTTAAAATGATATGAAGATACAATGCACAACAAATTCTAAAATAAGCATCATATTACACATGCAAATAAATTTATGCGAGAAAAAATTTTAAATAAGCAACACTTTTTTCTTATGGTTGTCTCATATTTAAAATAATATTAGTTGATATTTTTTTACACATGCAAAATTTATTCTCCTTGAGCTTTCACCATGTCAGTTAAAGTTATGTAGGTAAATAAAGATAGTGTTTTCTTTTTGGGTGGGAATAATTTCTCTACAATTCTTGTTTAGCACTGAGCATGCCCTTTTACTTTGGAACAGTTTTTGATTACTAGGTGAGAATTCCCCCCCCCCCCCCCCCCCCAAATCCCCAAAACCAATAAAAAAAAAAAAAACAAAAACTGTTTTGGTGTTCGAACAAAATACTTAATGACAACTCCCACATATAAATTAATGCTTGTAGGCAAAGATTACCTTCATGGGCAGCCACTTCAGGCAGGTCTGTGGCACTTCGCCTTGTGTTTTAGCGAGGATCAGTAAACTCAACAATTATACCATGTGTCCCTCCTCCTACCTGCAAAGGAAAACCAGTCGAATCTGAATGTGCAAAGAATTCCAACTTCCAGGTGATTGTCAGGTATTAAAATTGAATAAATGGGAGATGTGGTGTCCTTAGAACAAAAAGAGTGTTTCAATTCTGCTTTTGTAGTTCAGTTGGAAGTGATTCACTTAAAATTGATCTTCCAGTAAATCAATTTATGTTTGGTACTTCATCTAAAACTGATTTTGACAGAGTATACAACTCAGAATCAATTTTTGCCTCCAAAATCAACCTTGTGGGAAGGGGCACCCCCCAAAAAAAGTGAATAACAAAAAGATAAAAACACAAGACTGGATTATTCATTCATTCTACAGATTTGAATTGAAAACTAAATTAAGAATTCTAAAAAGACAACCAATGGATAGGATTGTAACAAACTTTCTATTACTAAAGCAGTTGGAACATAGATCAATCTGCCTGTCAGACACATTACACGACTGATGAAATATATAACATGAAACAAAGATGCAAATAAATAATCATCACTGGAACAAGCATTCCAACAATGCATGTTTTTAATAATAGAATTTTTCTATCAACCTCAATGCAATACTAATTGAAATCCAAAAATTTAAATAACATCTCAAACTATACTCTCATCACACTATACTAGTTAATGCTACTGCAAGCCGTTGAACTTCGGATATTGTCCTTGTTGTAACAAATTCAAGGTACAATCACTAAGAAATTCAACTCAATGTTATCAATAAGTAATTATTTGAGTAGACCAGCAACAAATACAAAATTCAGGGAATGTTATCAATAACAAATTCATCTTAATGATTTTTCAGCAAAAAAAAACTAGCTCAGTGAATTTTCATCAACAAATTATTTAAGGTTCAGTGAAGTAACAAATTCACGGTTCAATCACTAACAAATTCAACTCAGTGATGATTTTCAGCAACAAAAAGATTTAGCTAAGTAATTACTTGAGTAGATAAGCAACAACTTCAAAATTCAAACCAATAACAAATTCATCTCAGTGATTTTTCAGCAATTAAAAAACTAGCTCAGTAAATTTTCATCAACAAATTATTCAAGGTTCATAATCAATAACAAATTCATGTTGATATTTTCAGCCACAACATCAAAGACAATAACAAAACAGAAAAGGGAAGAACAGGGAATTTGTTGGAACTCCCCAAATCGGGACCAACTTCTGGCTGCGCGAAAGAAGCTGACGGCGGGGAGGAAGCTCACGGCGAGAGTTGCTGACAGCGAGGAGCAAGCGCCGGGACCTGATGCTTCTGCCACCAGTGATGATGAGAGCAGGAAAGCTGCGCGAGACTGTGAGAGAGAGAGACCAGATCCGAGAGAGCGACGACGAGCTCGATGGCGACACCGGAGACCATGAGAGAGACCGGAGCCGAGAGAGGGAGGGGAGTTTGGGTGCGACAGCAGTGACAGGGATGAGAGAGCTCGAGGTTCAGTCTAGTGACATCGAGGGAGGAGTGTGAGAGTTAGCCTTGCCAAACGACGTCGTTTGTGGAAGTGAAAAAAACCAAAAAAAAAAATCATGATGCAGTCCGAGTCATGTAAATTGGCTGGTTCGACCGGGTCGAATAATAACTGGGTTTATGTTACTAGTGGCTCAGCCGCTTTTCTATTATTTTTAAAAAATTAATTTTTTTAAATTATAAATTTGATAAAATAATTTAAAAATTAAGAATAAAAAAATATTTAAAATATATATATAATTTGTAAGTTATTTAATTTTTAGAACGTCTAAAAATTATAAATTTAAATTAAATAAGATATTAAGAAAATTATTATATTATTATTTTGTGTAACAAAATCAAGATAAATATTTATTAAGTAATTATTTATAAATATTACATAAGTTTTTTTATTTTTAACAATATTTAATTTGAATCAAAAATAAAAATTTATGTTCAAAACATTCTTTATCTTCATGCATAATTTTAATAAATAAAAATATTTTATTTTTTAATTTTATATTTAATTTATTAAATTATCTTTAATTTTTATTATTTTTTTAAAATTATTAATTTATACTTTTATTATATCTCCTCATTGTATCACACACTATTATTTTCTTACTATTATTCTCTATACACATACCTGTCATTGTCTTATCCAAAGTTCTGAAAATCGGACCAATCACCGAACTGCTCTAATCACTTACACTAGTTTATTAGTTCAATCGGTCTAATCGTGGTTCAACCGAAAAAATTATTCCATAATAAAATAATAAATAAATTATAAATAAACATTCAAAAATATCTTTCAAATTTAAAACTCTACATAAAATAGTCACAAAAAAAACTCTACATAAAATATCATCAACTAAATGTTAAATTAACAATTTTGTTTATTGTATTTTAATACGTTTATTTTAATAATATTTTTGGATTATCTAAATTTTTAATATAAATTATTTAACATTGTTAGAGCCAAAAAATTTAAGAAATAAAATTAATATTTCTTTTAAGGATGATTATCATCAAAATTATAAATACATGATAAAAACTTAGAGTACATTAAAATAGAATTATAATAAAAATAATTCAAACAGTAAATTAACAATATAAATTTATTAAGTGAATAATTATCAATCATTGTATTATAGATATATGTAACATATTATATTAGAAATAATTGAAAGTTCACTAAGTATAAAATAAAATTTTAAAAAAATGATAATTTATATCTACTAATGTTATTATCACCATATAGATCAACTCTATTACTGCTATGAGTATCTGAATATTTAAAAAGTAATATATTGTTGGCATGAGATAAATATATTTTAATTTTTACCGAAAATGAAGTGATTTCTTATATAAATCATATCTACAAAGAGCACATTAGAATAAAAGTATAATAATAATAATAATAATCAAAATATGGATGTAACGAAAAACTTATTACTTATAGTTTATCATATTGTAGGAGTAAACTATAGTATTTGTTTTGTTGTAGAATTAATTTAGATAGAGCTCTTAGGCAAAATATTAACGTTGAAGTATGGAGCTGCACTAATAACATGAATATATAAAATGAGAGAAATGGGCAGGAAAGTAGTGAGAGACAACGTCAAAGTGGGATAAGTGTGTAGTTGTTCTAATAACATGAATATGAATATGAATAAGAATAAGAGATGAGAGAAATTGGTGTGAGTTTTTTAAAATTGAAGAATTGACGTTAAGTGAAGTAGTTAATTAAAAATGTATTATTGAAAAAAAAATTTGAATACTAAACACTATAAGAAAAACGTTAAGTACTGTCGAATTTAGCGTTGCAGAATAATGACAAAATTACTGTCGGATTTACTGATAATAACGGCGTCGAATTCGTAAGGTTAAGTAATTATCGGCGGATTTTGGTTTTCTACAGTAAATCTGTCAGTAATATTTGGAGAAAAACAAAAATAAAATGACGCATTCTTTACCGTTAGATTTATCATCAGATTTTTCCGACGGTAAAACCAATTAGTAAAACGATGCATTTTGATGACTCATAATGGTTAACCGTTGGATTTTTTCGACGGTAAATCCGATGATAACTGGGACGTAAATTCAAATCGCGAACCTCTTCCCCATCATTCAAGATTTACTCCCTCTCTCACTAAACAATTTCCTTCCCTCTCCCCAAAACCACCATGCCGCCGTCAACACCGCCATCATCACAGCCCCCTCTCCGTCGCCATCAGCCCACCCACCACCGAGACCCCTTCATTCTTCTTTTTCTCCCTCTTTTCTTTTTGCCACTTCACTGTTAACCTTTTTCGTTCTTCGAACCGCTGTGTCGCACCACAGAGCCACCACTGTCACTGCCCAGCTTGGCCTTTCTCCCCTCTCACATCTCTACTCGACTTTGCTTTCTGCTCGCGTCTCGCTGCACCTCGCTCCGCCGTCTCTATGGGTGGTTTTTGCTGCTTGTGGAAGGTCGTTCGTGCGTCCGTGATTGTGCTGTCTGCACACTGCTGTGAGTCATCCACCTTCTCAAATTGATTCTGTTTCTGCAAGAATAGGTAACAGATTCAAATGTAAATATTAAAAATAGAAGCTTCTCTGCTTAATGCTGATGCATGTTGAAATTCGATTAGATTATACTTTATTTCGTTAATTAAAATATCTATATTGAGTTAATTGAAATCTCTATATTAGGCTAAAATATTTTGTTGGAAATTGAAAAAATTATCAAGCTATCCATTTTAACATATCGAAAAATGATTGAGAAATTAAGTTATATTAAAGCATATGTTGCTTATTAAGGATGCATATTTGAAAAAGAAAACTAGTTTAACCTTTTCTTCTATTTGATAAAAGTGGAGATGGATGTTTATGTCTGATTGTTTATATCTAACTATTTTTCTTTTAATAGATTATATCCACATGTATGTAAACTATATACTGAATGAAATATTATTCTAACAGATTTTGTTTTTAGAGTGAAAAAATTTTTATTTTTTATTTAATTATTTTTTTCTTTTTTCTATGAAAACCTGGTTAGATTATGTATATGATGAGTATAGAGACTGTGTTTTTATACGTGTTTAGAGATGGTTGAATTTGAGTTTATAAATATACTGAGGTTTTGCTGATTGTTGAATTGGTTTTTCTTATTTTAAATTTAAATTTAAACTTTTAATTTCAACTATAAAAAGTGTTTCGGTTATTGAACTGAATTGTTGAATATTGTTACTTGTTGTTTTAAACAAAACAATTATATTGTAGCTAAATAATTAGAAGACGAGACAAAAAAGACAAGGGTGATATAGGTCCTATTAGGGTTATCCTCTGAGGTTCAATCAAATTCGGTGTAAATGTATAGTATGGGTTGAGCTATACTGTAAACTATGTTTATCTATTTAGATAAGTAAATTTTAATTAGTACATCCATTTGGTTGTAATATTTGTTTTGCTCTTTATAATTAATCTTATTATTTGTAAGTATTTAAATTTATATTGAGTTAATATTTAAAGTGGTCCTTGAACTTGCAGTTGAGTTTTAATGTCGTTCCTGAATTTAAAATTACTCTAAATTTATCTCTAAATTTAATAACCGTTGTCCCTACTTTTCGGTGACGAAATAATGATGCAGTTAGATAGAAGCCACGCTAGACTGGTAAAACATCGCCGTTGTCTTTTTGGTTTTCAAAGAGAACAGAAATGACTTTGTTTAGGGTATTTTGAGGGGTTTTAAACATTCTGTCATTGAAAAATATTCTAGAAACGACTGTTGTTAAATTTAGGGACAAATTTGAGACAATTTTAAGTTTAAGGATGACATTGAAGTTTGATTGTAATTGTAAATTCAGGAACCACTTTGAGAATTAACTCTATATATATTCTCTTAAAAAAAATTTAAGGGTGAATATCCACCTCGATTTCTAATAATTGTTTCGAAGGATTACAAGGTCCTTAATAAAAAAAAAAATACTCTTTTTGAATTTTTAATATTTAATTTTGTGAGACTAATTAGTTCCTCTTTCAATAATCTCTTCAAAACATACTCATGTGATTTGTTAGTTACTAAAATTTAATTTTTATAAAATTATAATTTAAAAATTATTAATATTTTTCAGTTTTACACAATAAATTTAATTAATATATTTAAAAAGGAAAAATATATGGAACCAACTAATAATCAGCCAAGAATGGAACAACATAATTAATTATAATTAGTTTTATTAATTTATAATTTAATTTGTTTGTTAAATTATTGTTGACCACGTTCAAAACATGAGGGAAGATACACTAGTGTTAGGAGAGAATCACGGAACAGATGCTTTGATCATTCATTAGTTGGTTTCATATAATTAATTATGTTTTATTAATGCGTAACACATGAAACATAAAAATCATATCCAAAACCATCTAATTTACAAGAAAAAGAAACATCCGTGTGCCTATCAGTAGCAACATCCGGTTAAAGTCATCGGTGTCTTTGGTTTACCAGTTGGCTGATTCTTGGCTTATATAGAGTTGGTTCCCTAGCATTGTTGATTTAAAAAATAATTTAAAAACCTAAATACTTATGACAATTATTTCTAAAAAACAACGAAACTCTCAACAAAAAAAATCTATCAATCCTAATTGATTCTGAATAGATAAATTAACAGTTTAATATATCATGTAGGTTTATTCTATTAATACAAAAAAATATTAACAAAAAAATTAATCAACCTAACAGAAATAAAGATAAAAAATCGAAAAAGTTTTTTCTCTTAAGGATCCCGTTTCGAAGTAATTTTCGTGTAGGGATGTCAACGGAGCAGGGCGGGGGCGGGGGATGCCTCCCTGCTCTCCATCTCGCCCCCAGATTTGCTCTCTATCTCCGTCCACGTTCCTGGTCGTGGGGAATATTGCTCCCATCCCCATTTTTCATAGAGCTCCATTCCCAATCTATCTGATAGTTCTAACTAATTATTAATTTCCATATGAATAGAGTTGTAAGTATCCATCCTATACAAAAACAGCAAGATTTTATACAAAAAGTCTAAACGATAAGATGATGACTTCTTTTGAAATGACGCAGTGAGAGACGCAATGGCGAGTCAAAGGACAAAGCAATGGATGAGGTGGAAGACGCGTGAATTGAGAGGAAAATGGACACGATGGTAGAGTTACGAAAAGGAACATCGCAAATAGAGAGCACGACGCATTAAGAATGATGGCACGGTGAGGTGTAACAATGCGGCAAGAAGAGAGAGTGACGAGGGGTGGCTGCAGAGAGGCTGGATGGAATATGAGGATTAGAATAATTCAACTATTAAAGACAATTCAATAAATTTACGAATTTTGGAGATTATCGAAAATGGACAGGATCCCCACTTGGATCCCACACCTACGTCGGAAAAATTATATCCCCTGTTTCCATCTCTGCAAAAAAAAAAATTTCACTATCGAATCTCCATTCGGAACATTCCCACAAGAATCTGCTTATAGGAGTTTTGCCATCCCTATTTTCGTGGCCGTTTGCAATTTTTTCTTGGAATTTAATTACAAACCAAATTCCTAGCCAAGCCAAACAATCCCGTGAAAATTCTTATCCACAGAGACAACACCACAAGGCTTAAGCTTCGCGCTCAGCAGAGTCACTACTCACTCATAGGGTCAGCTTATTTGGGCATGGCAACGTCAATCTCTCCGACTCCCACACTACCCTCTGTCCGCTCCTCTATTTTCCCACAAAACCCTCCCAAACCCCTCCTTTCCCTTCCAGGTACCTCTCTTCTCTTCTCTTCTCCTTTCACATCTTCATCACTTCCTTCACACCCAAAAACAAAAGGATCTTTTTTCTTTCTTTCTGCAGAGTTCTTTCGTGGAGGCTCCAATTCCAGCTGCGTGAAACGCTCATGGGCCTCTTCTTCAAGCTATGTCACTCTCAAGCTTTCCAATGCCTTTAGAGTCTCTGCAAGACCCTTACTTTCCAAAGGGGCCTTGTTGAACAGGAGGTAAGTAGAAAAACCTAGTCCTGAAGAGTGAAGACCCTTACTTTCCAGTTCTTTATTTGTTTATATTTGTTTTGAAATGGTTATGTGGCTCCAAATTGGATTATGGGGTTGTTGAATGTCTCCAGAATGGGAATCGTGAGGGCTGCAACTATTGAAGAAATTGAAGCTGAAAAAGCTGCCATTGAGAAAGATGTCGTAAGTCTCTCTCTCTCTCTCTCTCTCTCTCTCTCTCAATGAAGATTGGTTTTTTTGAAGCTTTTGAAGAGAAACATATAATGTGGGTGGTTGTGTGAATTTTTGTTGATTTTTTTATGATATATATTATTTTTTTTATTCTGCTTCTTTTATCCATGTGGGTCCGTAGAAAATCAGGATGGAAAGAAGTATTGAAAGTGTTCGGGCAAATTTCAATTCCATAAGGACAGGGAGAGCAAACCCAGCAATGCTTGATAAAATTGAGGTATGCATGCAATGCAGTTACTCTATTTTCTTTTTCTTTTTTTTGACTCATTGTGCTATTAAATTATAGAGAGATGCTTAGCAGCTTAGCGATTTTTTTTTTTTTATTTTTAACCAATTTTGTCTAGTTGGGTACTGTTTGATTTTTCAGTTATATATCACTTATGCAGTGTTGAAAACAATTTTAATTTTTGTAATCCAAAACAATTCACATCATATGATTTGTTTCATTTAAGAAATTTCAGAGGGAGGTTTAGGAAATGTCTGTATGTGGAACTCCATGACTTCTATTCTATCTCTGTAATTTTCATCATTATATATCTCGGCAACTATTTGAATTATCATAGTCCTTTGCTAATAACAATCTATGTTATTTTGATACAAACTTCACAAAATTTTTGGATGGTGAAAAACGCAGTGAGAACATTCTATGTGTATGTTTTGCATCTTTGTTACAAAGACGCATGTAGGTTTACAGAACTTCTCGACATTCTAATTTGTCAGTAATGGTCACTTTCTCTTTGTTGCATAGTCCTTGCATTGCAGCATTTTATTAATTATGAACAAGACTTTTCATTTCTCAATTTCATTTGTACTTCATCTGCTTGTCACATTGTTATTTAGTATTGCTAACAATTCTACGGAACCTACATTGAGGAAACTGCCACACCAAATTGGCAACTTGTACTTTTTATCCAACCCACCACATTGCTTATACCATAATGCATTATTTATACGATGAATTAGATGTCAATGTATTCATCAATAGTTTCTTTCTGTAGATGAGCAATTTTATAACATGTTTCTAGGTGGAATACTATGGAAGTCCAGTTAGCTTGAAGAGCATTGCTCAAATTAGCACCCCTGATGCCAGTTCTCTTCTGGTACAGCCATATGACAAATCAAGGTATGTTGTGCACTTATCCATGATAAAGGAGAATGATTGATTATTGTTGAATTAGATCAAAAACATTAATTTGATCTTATCCATGTTTTTGTAACGGTAAAGGTCTTTTTGTTATGGTCTGTGTCTTTATTACTTCAAGTACTCTCTGTGGACTTTATTATATTAGTTTTGAGCGAGAAGTGCTTATTAGTGCATACAATCTCATTTTAGGCATTCTTCAATCACATGTATATGTTGTGTGTAGAGTATTTCTTAATGAACTCTTGGTTCTTTGTATTGTCTTTCAGCTTGAAGGCTATTGAGAAAGCCATAGTTAGCTCTGATGTTGGTATGACTCCAAATAATGATGGTGAAGTGATAAGGTTGACTCTCCCACAATTGACATCTGAAAGGAGGAAGGTATTTTCCATTTCCAGTTCTTTCCTTAATGAGATTCCTTATCATTCCCCATTCCTTATGGGAATCATTGTATACATGGATTCAATATAATATTTCTAGTTGGTTCTTCAATGTTTATTTAATTATTAACAAAATGACAAAGCATTACCACTTCTGTAGCCACGAGCCCATGACCCATGAGAAAAGTGAGTTCTTGAGGGAAATGTTTACTAAATATCCCACCATAATTCCAATAGAATTGTTTTAGTTTTCAATTTATATTGTTTACTGAGTACCGATGTTATATTGTGTTTCTTTATGCATATGTTCTAGGGAATCTTATGAAGGTCAAATTGAACATTTGAACTTTATGTGATCTCAGAAATTTAAGCTATATTTTCTTGCTTTTCTTTCTAGGAACTATCAAAGGTAGTGGCTAAACAAGCTGAAGAAGGGAAGGTACATCTGCACAAATTTTAACTTGAGATAATGAATTTCCTCTTGTTTGTTGCCAAATTGAGGGGTACATGGGGAATGCTAAGGCTAACACTCTTAGTGGAAAAAATGGGAAGTCGGTCACGCAACATTTATCTTATTTTGATGTACCATCACTTGCTGACTTGCCATGCAAATCATATAATTTTTGTGTTGCATGCTTCTAAGATCAATGTTTTGGCTAATGGCAGCTTTTTTAAATTTCCTTTCTATTGGTTCCCCCCTCCCTCTCCCTTTTTTTTAATTTTCTTTTCCCCCAGGTAGCTTTGAGGAATATAAGAAGAGATGCATTGAAAGCTTATGAAAAACTTGAGAAGGTTTGAATTCTTGGATTATTCTCCTTTCTTGATTCTCTTTAAGCAATTTCTCCGTTGCTTTTCACTCTTACTTTGCTGCTTGATTGTCAGATTTCAATAATTTTTCATCATTTTCTTGAAATTTTATTATAGGAGAAAAAGCTTTCTGAAGATAACGTGAAGGATTTGTCAAGTGATTTGCAGGTAACAACTTGATACCATAAGCATAGATTATTATAAACTTTTAGTCTAGTTAAACTTCCCTGCCATCTCTCTTTTTACTCTCTTGGGAGCATATTAATAGTGTTAAATGGAAAACAATCACATATGCAAACCTCAAGGTTCAAGAAACGATGTCACCAAAAGAATACATCCTCTGCCTTCAAGGAAACAAGAGAAACGAGGGGTTAGATTATGCTAGATATGTGCATTTGCATTCTTTATAGAGTTATACCTGTCCAATGTAGTGGGAATACTCTATAGGTATGAAAGAGTTGAATTGATCTTTTGGATATTGCAGATACATGACCATTTTTATGAATTTTATTTTTTCATACCTTAGCAATATCTGTTATATTTTTGTGCACGTCACATGTCCGCTCAAATATCCATGTTGGTTTTCCATTAGCATGGTTATTTTCCTCCTATATTTATTTATTTATTTTACAGGTACATGGTAAATACCGAATTTGTAAGACAAGTTTTATTATTGAAAAGTACAAAAAAATAAAATAAAATAGAGATAATTTTAGTTCTTTTCTCACAGAAATTGTGTTATCTTTTTGCAGAAGTTGACAGATGAGTATATGAAAAAGGTTGATACCATCTTCAAACAAAAAGAGAAGGTGTCATATATTTTCTTTTTACTCATATGCTCAATTATAGCATGCACAGATGATCAAATTAACGAGACTACTGCACAAACGACTTATATAAGTCTTTGTATAGGACTAATTACTTGTGTGATTTACCTTTTTTTTTCTTTAAATAAATTTTGTGGTATTAAATAGATCAATATAGTGTATTAGCATTTTAAAGTTTTATACAAGTTGCTTCATTTGAATATGTTGACTCACTTGGGTGCCTTGGACATGCAAGTGGACAATGTTAATAAGTTGATGGATCAATGTTAAGCTTGTGTTCATACAATAATCTCATTCATCTGACTAATAACTTCTCCTCTCTTTCAGGAATTGCTGACAGTTTGATGCTTCAGTATACAAAATATATTGGGATCTCTAGAAGGTCAAGTTTTGTATATGCTTTTATTTGAGTTGGATAATTGATGTCTGTTTATAGTTTTATACAACTTATAAAGAACAACTTTTGAATTGAATATGAACATTTTTTTAACTTGGATAATGGTGAATCAATGATTCAGCTTGTCATTTTAATTAGGCCCTTGTAGAGTATATATGCTGATTTTAATCCTAATTGAGTTCTTTATGAGTTTTGTTGAGTGTGAACTGGTAGATTCTATAAGACTACAATCCCAATTTGAGTAGAGAAAAAGTAGTTTTGACCATTTATTTTCAATTTTCCAAACATCTAAGATTTTACATTAAAAATATAGTTAAAGTAAGAGGCATGAATGACCAATAATGCCAAAGGATTTGACACTGAAATGTATAAAACTTTCAATTATTTTGTTCTTACAGAACCATCTAAGAATTTCTCTTTTTTCTTTTTATCTTTTGGATTTTTAGTGTGGCATAAGGTGATAAGGATGGGTCATATGCTCATATTGATGTGGTAATAAACTTCGGTACAAAACTTTTAATTATTTTGTTCTGATCATCTAAGAATTTCTCATTGTAAATTGTTTACGTTTTTTGGTGTGTGGCATAAAGATGGGTCGTATGCTCATTGATGTTGCACATGGTCGACTCTCCAAAAGACATGAGTTGTGTAGGTTTCGTTGAAATCCTGTGATTCATGCAAATTATCATACTTTTCTCTCCGAATTGCGTAAACAAGAAACAGCAGTGCAAATGTAAATTTTATGGGATGTGAGACATGTTTTGTGTTGCTCTACTCGATTTTCATTTCTCTGTCATTTTCTTTGTATACATAACATTTATTGAGAGGGTAAGTCTAAGATTGGGCATATCTTTGAAATAGCATAAATCATGGAATTGATTTTTACTTGTAGCGGTTGAAAAGATGAGAATAAATTTAAAATCAGATTTTAAAAAAAAAATTTGTTGAATATTTTAGTCTTTTATAAATTTAACAAAAATATTATGTATATATGAAAAATTAGTTATCATGAATTTGTGTATAAATAGATTTGTTATTTAATTCATTTTTAATATATTTTTTATTTAAATGTATAAGTAACTCATTTAGTAATTGATCTTTTGTATATATTTAATATGGTAGTAAATTTAATTACCAAAACAATTTCTAAAAAATCTTAGACATACCTATTGTTACGGTGGGTAACCGGAGATTGTCTGAATGGATAGCGCTGGCTGGCCCGTATGTGTGAAGGAGGAGGTTTCCGTGTGAGTGTGCAACTCGGGAGACTCCGCCCGACTTGTGCTCGTGAGTGAATGGGGGGTGGTACCTGCAAAGACACTCCGATGCCTAAGTTAGCAAGAGTGTGAGCAGGTCTATATAGTATTGGATTTAGAGATACCTGAGGGGTGTCAGTGTATTTATAGTGGTGAGCCAATAACCACCGTTGGAGTAGTGCCGTATCTTTTGGGTGTTAACTGCCCCTCTATCTTAGGGAGGTTAAGATATGGCTTGATGAAGCGGTTAGAGAGATTTTAGGGGCGGTTACTCATTCAAATGAGTGTTTATCCGCCAGCTAACCTCATGTCCGACTTCTTCGAAGTAAGTCGTGGTCGACACCGACTTCTTATATGAAGGTCGGCGCTTAGCTGGGCTTAGTTCTTCGGATTGGGCCTTTCTATTTGGACCTGGGTCTTTATCATTGGGCCAGGGTATGAACAGTGCCCCTACTTGAGCCCAAGATCTCTTTAGGGCTTGGGTTCAAGTATTTAACTCGGGTTCGTAGCCGACTTTCTTGGAGAAAACACGGGATTTTTAAACCGACGTGATTTTCGCGACCTTTTGTTTTTGACAGTTACGTCTATTCAAGCGTCGTGTCCGTTAGGGATGCACTTTGGGATTGATGGCTTTGGTAACGGTGCATTCTCATTAATGACTGCTCCGTTTTTACCATTATGCCCCTTAGCATGTTTATAAGTACTTTCCCTCTCTTTCCTTTTTCCGTTTCTGCAATCTTTCAAACTTCTTCTTTCTTTGTTTGTGCTGTATTCACTCGTACTACATTCTCGTGCTCCGGAGACTTTTGCTTCTTCCTACCTTCATTTCCAAAAGAGGTTAGTTTCTTTCTCCTTCTTCGCACTTTCCGTACGACTTTACTTTGTAGAGAAATAGGTTTGTAGACTCTTGCTCGGTTTCTTTTTCTCCTCTCTAGAGACCTTTGTTTTTGATTTTGCCTTTTCTTTTTCCTTTTGTAGGTTTCCTCATTTTTCTTAGAAAAAGAAAATGGCCTCCGTAGATTGGGTCGATGTTACTGTTCTAGGGGAGGAGCCGTTGGTTGATGCGGAGTTTATTACTCACCTTCGCACCCACCATCGGCTCTGTACTTCGGATGAAGATGAGCCTAAATACGAGTTACTTGTTCCCGGTTTAGAGGACCGGGTTTGTCATGGGAGAGCCGACGAAACGGCCCCCCATTTCTTCTTCATGTATGAGTGTATGATCACCCGTCTGGGCGTCTTTCTGCCCTTTTCAGATTTTGAGATGTCTGTTTTGCAGCACTGTCGTGTTGCCCCTACCCAGCTTCATCCCAACTCCTGGGGTTTCTTGAAAATTTACCAATTTATTAGCCATGCTCTGGATTTCCCGACTACTTTGAAAATCTTTTTCCATCTTTTTCATATGACCAAACCTTTTAGTGGGCTGAATAATAAACAACAATGGGTTTCCTTCCGAGCCATACAAGGTCGGAGGATTTTTACCCTTTTTGATGAATCTTTTCATGACTTTAAAATTTTCTTTTTCAAAGTGCAAGCGGTAGAGGGTCATCATCCCTTTTTCCTGGATGATAATTCTTTTCCTCGCTTTCCTTTATACTGGCTGGAGGCCTCCCCTTGTGAGAAATATGGTTTGGATGACCTGGATGAGGTAGAGGCTGCCGTCGTGGGGTTCCTCCGAGAAGTGTGGGGGAGGGCCCCCTATTTGGATACTAAAAAATTTCTCCAAGGGTTTCCGACCTTTGTCCAATCACAGCTAGGTAGTTTTTTCTAGTATGCTGATTTTCCGACTTGTTAACCCGATATTCCGACTTGTTTGATTCTTTAGCTTATTGTTTTCTTTTTCAGAAATGGCAAAGACAAACGCTCAAGAATCTTTTCAGAGGGTCCAGGAGGCTAAAGCTAAGTCTCGCGCTCGGTCTGGTGGTGCCAGGGTTATCTCTCCTCCTCCTCCTCCTCGTAATGTTGGAACTCTTTCCAATCCTATGGTGATTTCTTCTTCAGCTCCCTCTCAGCCGCCACCCGTCGTCCGACCTTCTCCTGATCCTAAGAAGCGCAAGCTCTTAGAATCTGGCTCTTCTGGGGAGGTTAAGGCGGACGCTCTTGCATTCGTCCGAAAGAATATCTATCCTTATGCCCGTATAGGCATGGATGATATGTCTGTTCGGGGCCACCTTACTACTATGGTCGAGGAGAGCCTTAAGGCGGCGGGGGTTTGCGGTAAGCTTTTAGATATTTTTGATAGGGCTCCTCTCAGCTCTTTAGGGGCGACCTCGAGGGTCGAGGAGCTGGAAGGGAGGCTCCGTGTATATCAAGAGCATGAGGGAGAGTTGAGGAAGGAAATTGCCAAGCTAAAGGAGGAGAGAGATACCCTTCGGGAAAAAGGGAAGGCTTTGCAGGCCCAATGCAACATGGAGATGGAATTGAGAAAAACGGCACAGGCCAGCTATCAAAGCCTATTCAAGGATCTTGTGTCTGTAAAAACTGACCTGTTGAATTCTCGGAAAGCATATGAGGAGTTAGAGGACTCTATTGCCGATGGCGCCGAGGAGTCTTGGAGGATTTTCCTGGAGCAGGTCAGAGTCATTGCTCCTGACTTGGATCTTTCTCCTTTACATCCTGACAAAGTTGTCATCGACGGTGCCATTGTAGATCCTCCTGTCCCCGTAATTGTTTCTGAATCAGAGTTGAAGACTCGGGGGCAGAGGATCATCGAGTCTCCTCCTCGCTCCAAAGATGCTCCGAGTACTTCGGTTATTCCTCCGACTTCCTCTTCTTCTCCTGTGGGTGCTTCTCTTCCTGGTCCCGGCGGTGCTCCTCCTGATTCTGGTGGTGGTTTGTCTACTTCTGCTGCGAAAAAATGATCTAATGACCTTTGGCTATTTGGGGGTCCGGCTTGTGGTCCCCCCCCATTTTTGAACTCTTTATTTATTTTGTTCTTGGTTGTGCAGTTTGAACAATTTCTTTTGGCCTTTTAAGGCCGTAAACAAAATATTTCAGTAAGTGCCCTTTGAATAAGGGTTTAGATTATCAAAGTAAATGCCCTTTTTTGGATAAGGGTTTAAGTTACCTTATGCGTGTATCCTTTTCTAATTTTGATATTTCAAAACCCTCTTGATCTTTCTCTGAAAACCTTTTTATTGGCTTGTCTTGTTTTTTCGAGCCTTTTAGTTTAAGGGCTTTTATGCAGCCTTTAAACCTAGGTTTTCCAATCTCTTTTTGTTATCCTTTATACTCAACTTTGCTTTAGTGAGTTTTTATGACTTAGGTTATTTTTGTGATGCGTTTTTAATCTACTCGGAGTATTTCCGAGTTTGTTTTACTCGGGTTCTCATTTCGACTTAGGAGTCGGATTGTTCCCGAGTTTTTTACGATCAACTCATACAACCTCTTTACACCGACTTGTACCTCGTCGTTTTATCCTGACGACCATCTAGGTCGGTTCATGGGATTTTCACGCTTTGTCGAGCTTAAGTCGGCGCGTTTCGTAGAAAGACTTAGAAAAAATAAAGAAGGATATTATAAGAGATATTATAAAAAAGATCTTTATTAATTGGGGAGGTACCTTCTTGCTACTAAGGGTCTTGATAGCCTATTTCCCTTAGCCTCTACTATGATGCCTCGTTAAAAACCCTTCTCTAGAAAAAACCCTTTTGGGAAAAAATCATGAGGTTGGGAAAAGAGTACATCAGGGAGTAGAGTTCGCTTTTAACTGTAGTACCTTTTCATATTACAAGCATGCCACGATCTTGGTAGCTCAGTTCCGTTCAGGTCGGTTACTTTATAATAACCTTTCCCTAATACTTCCTTGATTTTGTATGGTCCCTTCCAATTTGCGGCGAGCTTTCCTTCTCCTGACTTGTTGACTCCAATGTCATTTCTGATTAGGACCAAGTCATCTGGGGCAAATACTCTTCGAATGACTTTCTTGTTGTACCTGGTAGTCATCCTTTGTTTCAATGCCGCTTCTCTTATCTGGGCATCTTCTCGGACTTCGGGGAGCAAGTCGAGCTCCTCTTTGTGTCCCCGTACGTTTCCGACCTCGTCATGGAGAATTACCCTTGGGCTTTGCTCATTGATTTCTATTGGAATCATGGCTTCTACACCATAGACTAATCGGAAAGGTGTTTCTCCTGTGGCGGATTGGGGGGTTGTCCTATAAGCCCATAACACCTGAGGGAGCTCTTCAGCCCAAGCTCCCTTTGCTTCCTGTAGTCTTTTCTTTAGTCCTGCTAGTATGACTTTGTTGGCTGCCTCGGCTTGCCCATTGGCTTGTGGGTGTTCTACCGAGGTGAACTGATGTTTGATTTTCATACTGGCTACTAAGCTTCTGAAGGTAGCGTCGGTGAATTGGGTTCCATTATCCGTAGTAATGGAATAAGGTATCCCATATCTTGTGATGATATTTTTGTAGAGGAACCTGCGACTTCTTTGAGCGGTGATAGTGGCTAATGGTTCTGCTTCTATCCACTTTGTGAAGTAATCTATTCCCACGATCAAGTATTTGATTTGTCCTGGCGCTTGGGGAAAAGAACCTAACAAATCCATTCCCCATTTTGCAAAAGGCCATGGAGAAGTGATATTAATGAGCTCTTCTGGGGGAGCCACGTGGAAATTTGCATGCATCTGGCACGGTTGACACTTTTTCACAAATTCTGTGGCATCTTTTTGCAAGGTCGGCCAGTAGAATCCAGCTCGGATTACTTTTCTGGCTAGTGATCTTGCTCTGAGATGATTTTCGCAGATCCCGCTATGTACTTCCTCCAATACCTCGGTGGTTCTTGAGGTCGGTACGCATTTTAACAATGGTGTTGATATCCCTCTTCTGTAGAGGACATTTCTCACCAAGGTGTAATGCTGTGCTTCCCTTCGGATCTTTTTAGCTTCTTTCTCGTCCTTAGGGAGGATGTCG
The DNA here is from genome assembly GCF_003086295.3 of Arachis hypogaea. Lineage (NCBI taxonomy): Eukaryota > Viridiplantae > Streptophyta > Magnoliopsida > Fabales > Fabaceae > Arachis > Arachis hypogaea. The sequence goes on from NC_092037.1 coordinate 9,655,110, forward strand.
AATTTCAAGTATTCGACTAAGGGATTCATCCATCCGAGGTTTAAACCGACTACCTCAAGTACTTCTTGCTTATCTTCTGTTTTTGCTACCGAGGGCTCTTGGAGGGTTTCTTGAATCAGGCTTCTGTTGTTTCCTCCTGGTTTGGTACTTGCTAACTTGGATAGGGCATCCGCTCTGCTGTTTAGATCCCGAGTTATATGTTTGACCTCAGTTTCTGCAAAGCGCCCAAGGTGTTCCAAAGTTTTTTCCAAATACCTCTTCATATTAGGGTCCTTTGCCTGATATTCTCCACTTATTTGGGAGGTCACCACTTGTGAGTCGCTGTATATCATCACTTTTATAGCACCGACTTCTTCTGCCAATTTTAGTCCAGCTATCAAGGCTTCATATTCTGCCTGATTATTTGAAGCCGGAAATTCAAATTTTAAGGAAACCTCTATCTGGGTTCCTCTTTCATCTACTAGTATTATGCCTGCGCCGCTTCCCGTTTTGTTGGAGGATCCGTCTACATAGAGTTCCCTGTAGTCGGTTTTTCCTCTTGGTCCCCTGCGTATTCTGCCACGAAGTCGGCAAGGCATTGGGCTTTAATTGCTGTCCGAGTTTCATATCTCAGATCGAACTCGGAGAGCTCTATTGCCCATTGAACCATTCTCCCTGCAACATCCGTCTTTTGAAGGATTTGCTTCATGGGTTGGTTTGTACGGACTCTTATTGTGTGAGCTTGAAAATAAGGTCGTAGCCTTCGTGAGGCTATTACTAAGGAGTAGGCAAACTTTTCTAGTTTGTGTACCTTAGTTCAGGGCCTTGTAGGACCTTACTGATGAAGTAGACTGGGTGTTGTCCGACCTCGTCTTCTTTTATCAGGGCCGACGAGACAGCCCTGTTTGCTACGGATAAGTACAGAACGAGGTCTTTTCCTGGTACTGGTCGGGTTAGGATAGGAGGTTGGCTTAAAAACCTTTTGAACTCTTGGAACGCCTCCTCGCATTCCGGAGTCCATTCGAATGGGCATCCCTTTCTTAATGAGGAAAATAGTGGAAGGGATTTTAGTGCCGACCCTGCCAAAAATCTGGAGAGGGCTGCAAGTCGGCCATTGAGCTGCTGGACCTCTCTCAAACAAGTCGGACTTTTCATTTCTAGGATGGCTCTACATTTATCGGGATTGGCCTCAATCCCTCTTTGTGTTAGCATAAATCCTAGAAATTTTCCTGCTTCAACCGCGAAGGCGCACTTTGCAGGATTTAGTCTCATCCCATGCAACCTTATGGTGTCAAAGACTTGTGAGAGGTCGGATAAGAGGTCGACTTCTTCCTTGGTTTTTACTAGCATGTCGTCGACGTATACTTCCATTAGGCTCCCCAGGTGGGGGGAAAACACTTTATTCATCAACCTTTGATATGTGGCTCCTGCATTCTTTAATCCGAATGGCATGACCACGTAGCAATAGTTGGCTCTGGGTGTGATGAATGATGTTTTCTCCTGGTCGGGCTTATACATCGGGATTTGGTTATATCCCGAGTAGGCGTCCATGAATGATAAGTATTGGTACCCCGAGCTGGAGTCCACTAGGGTATCAATACTTGGTAAGGGATAAGGGTCCTTAGGGCATGCCTTATTTAAGTCGGCATAGTCGACGCACATTCTCCATTTACCATTCTGTTTTTTGACTAGCACTACATTGGCTAGCCATGTTGGGTACTTGACCTCTCTAATAAAGCCGGCTTTCAGGAGCGCCTGTACTTGCTCTTCTACTATTAGGGCTCGTTCCGTGCCGAGCTTGCGTCTTCTTTGTTGTACAGGTCGGGACCCTGGGTAAACCGAGAGCCTATGGGACATGAGCTCGGGATCAATCCCGGGCATGTCAGAGGCTTTCCAGGCAAAGAGGTCGGAATTGTCTTTTAGGAGTTTAGCCAGCCCTTGCTTTAGAGTTTCCCCTAGGTTGGCTCCTATGTAAGTGTTTTTTCCTTCCTCTTTACCAATCTGTATCTCCTCGGTCTTTCCTCCCGGTTGTGGTCGCAGCTCTTCTCTGGCCCTTGTGCCGCCGAGCTCTATGGTGTGGACTTCTTTGCCCTTTCCTCTCAGATTTAGGCTTTCGTTGTAGCATTTTCTTGCCAACTTTTGATCTCCCCTCACCGTTGCTATTCCCGCTGGGGTCGGGAATTTCATGCAGAGGTGGGGAGTGGATACCACTGCTCCGAGGCGATTAAGGGTAGTCCTGCCAATTAAGGCATTATAGGCTGACCCTTCATCAATGACTATGAAGTCTATACTCAGAGTCCTTGATCTTTCCCCTTTTCCAAAAGTGGTGTGAAGGGGCAAAAATCCCAGTGGTTTTATTGGCGTGTCCCCTAATCCGTATAGGGTATCGGGGTAGGCTCTTAACTCTTTTTCATCTAACCCTAGCTTGTCGAAAGCGGGCTTGAAAAGGATGTCCGCCGAGCTTCCTTGGTCTACTAGGGTTCTGTGGAGATGGGCATTGGCTAGGATCATAGTTATCACCACTGGATCGTCGTGCCCGGGGATTATCCCTTGCCCATCTTCTTTTGTGAACGAAATAGTGGGGAGGTCGGTTGACTCTTCCCCGACTTGATAGACTCTTTTGAGATGTCTTTTGCGAGAGGATTTAGTGAGCCCCCTCCCGCAAATCCTCCTGAGATCATATGGATATGTCTCTTTGGAGTCTGCGGCGGTGGGTCTCTTCTATCCATATCATCTCGCTTTCTCTTTCCGTGACTATCCGACCTTTCCATGAGATATCTATCAAGCCGACCTTCTCTAGCCAGCTTTTCTATCACGTTCTTGAGGTCGTAACAGTCGTTAGTGGAGTGACCATATATTTTATGGTACTCGCAATAATCGATGCGGCTCCCCCCTTTTTTATTTTTAATGGGTCTAGGGGGTGGCAGCCTTTCAGTGTGGCAAATCTCTCTGTATACATCCACTATAGAAGTTTTTAGAGGAGTATAAGAGTGATATTTCCTGGGCCTCTCGAGACCGAGTTTTTCCTTTTTCTTGGCTTCCCTTTCCCTTTCTTTAGTTGAGGGAGGGGGTCCAGGTCGCCAACTCAGGTCCCTTAATTTGGCATTCTCTTCCATATTGATGTACTTTTCAGCCCTTTCTTGTACATCCCTTAGAGAAACGGGGTGTCTTTTAGATATGGACTGTGAGAAGGGACCTTCTCTAAGTCCATTGACTAACCCCATTATGACTGCCTCTGTGGGCAAGTCTTGGATCTCCAGACATGCTTTGTTGAACCTTTCCATGTAGGCTCGTAACGACTCTCCGACCTCCTGTTTTATTCCAAGGAGGCTCGGTGCATGTTTTACCTTGTCTTTCTGAATTGAGAACCTCATCAAGAACTTCCTTGAGAGGTCTTCAAAGCTGGTGATCGACCTCGGGGGAAGGCCATCGAACCACTTCATCGCTGCTTTCGACAAAGTGGTCGGGAAGGCTTTGCATCGCGTCGCGTCGGAGGCATCAGCTAGGTACATCCGACTTTTGAAGTTGCTCAAATGATGCTTAGGATCCGTGGTTCCATCGTAGAGGTCCATGTCCGGGCTTTTGAAGTTTCTCGGAACCTTTGCCCTCATTATGTCCTCGCTGAAAGGATCCTCTCCGCCCGAGAGTTGTTCTTCTTGTTCGTCGCGGGAGTTGTGACTCTTGAGGGAAGATTCTAGCTTTAAGAGTTTTCTTTCTAACTCTTTTCGCCGCTCCATCTCCTCTTTGAGGTACTTTTCAGTTTCCTTTTGCTTCTCCCGCTCCTGCTCTAATTGTTCCAGGCGGCTGTGGACTAATCCCATTAGTTCAGCTACGTGGGATGGTCCGCCTTTTTCTGATTCGCGCCCATCTGAGGAATTTACCTTCGGGTTTTTTACCCCGGAAGTGCCCTCTCTGTGTTGATTGTTAACTTCCTGGTGTAGGGCTAGATCCGCATCGTTATTACTCATGTCCAGATTCTCTTGTTCGGAATCTGTTTCCACATGGCCTTCTTCGCGGGATCTGTCCGCCATCAAGGGATGATCTCAGGTTCCCCGGTAACGGCGCCAATGTTACGGTGGGTAACCGGAGATTGTCTGAATGGATAGCGCTGGCTGGCCCGTATGTGTGAAGGAGGAGGTTTCCGTGTGAGTGTGCAACTCGGGAGACTCGCCCGACTTGTGCTCGTGAGTGAATGGGGGGTGGTACCTGCAAAGACACTCCGATGCCTAAGTTAGCAAGAGTGTGAGCAGGTCTATAGAGTATTGGGCTTAGAGATACCTGAGGGGTGTCAGTGTATTTATAGTAGTGAGCCAATAACCACCGTTGGAGTAGTGCCGTATCTTTTGGGTGTTAACCGCCTCTCTATCTTAGGGAGGTTAAGATATGGCTTGATGAAGCGGTTAGAGAGATTTTAGGGGCGGTTACTCATTCAAATGAGTGTTTATCCGCCAGCTAACCTCATGTCCGACTTCTTCGAAGTAAGTCGTGGTCGACACCGACTTCTTATATGAAGGTCGGCGCTTAGCTGGGCTTAGTTCTTCGGATTGGGCCTTTCTATTTGGACCTGGGCCTTTATCATTGGGTCAGGGTATGAACACCTATGTTTTTATTAAATAATGATAAATTTGTTTTTATTATATAATGATAAAAATTGATTTATCAGTATTTTTTAGAATAATTTGACATATCACTGATTTATTTAATAAAATAAAATTAAAAAATAATTTAATGATTAAAATTTATTTGAGAGCTAAAATGTTTGATAAAAATTATTTTTGAAATGATTTTGAAAGGTGATAAAGTAAAAATTAAGGATGTGAAAACCCTAGTTTTGAGTGCGGTAAAGAACCGTGTGCTTGCTTGGATTGAGTAGAACAATAATCCAACCATTTTTTCTGGGTCAACGAAGCCTATTAAAATCTTTTAACAACTTCAAATAATGTTATCCATCAACTGTGTATATATACCTGTAGAACTTGTAAAATATCTGAGGTTAATTCATTTTTTTTTTGAAAAATCACTAATCAGTTTTCTCTCTTCTCTGTTTTCTTTTTTCTCCGCACTTCTTCTTTTCTCTGCTCCTTCTTCACTCTCTTTCACTTTAAGCTTGATACCTTCACAATGAGGCTTAGTTCAGATAATAATCCATGTGGTGTGTTGTGAAACTTAGTGTTGTAAAACTTAGGATAAGGGGTGTTCAATTCATTCACTATGTGCTTAGTTCAAATAATAATCCATGTGGTGTTTTGTAAAACTTAGGATTAAGGGGTGTTTAATTCATTAATTATGTGCTTTTGAATATCGGTATAAAACAAAGAATACAGTATTGTGAGTATTGTACTATATATTGCCAACTTATATGTGTCTACACTTTATTTAAGCGCGAATAAAATTCGAAAAAATAATATATTATTATATGGATAACTTATAAAGTGGGTCAAAAATTGTTTGGAAGAATTGTTTCTTTTAAAATTTAAAATGATAAGTTGATAACATGCATTGTAAATGTAAAGTGATAAATAACTTAGAAATAGTGATAAAAAGATTTGCAAGATGACCAGACATACAAATTTAAATGAGTTATATATTAATATTTAGGAGATTATTCTAAACTCTTGTTTTTATTTCTATATTTCTATATTGACATTGTCATATGGATATAAAAAAAACACCCAATTATTATTCACTGTCTAATTGTTTATCCTTCGAATTTAGTGAGATCAAAGTAATAAGGTCAACAAACTTATGCGCTACCAAAATTACTAACAACAAAGAATCTTATTTTTCTATTGCTCCAAACTTAGATGTTTATTATTTTATTTTGGGTTTATACTTTCATATTTAAGTTAACGAAGCTGAGTATTCATTGAAAAGAGTTTATTCATGAATTAAATGAATGAACGAAAAAATTCATCAATCCTGTTTAAAATAAATGAATCAGTAATTATTAATTAATCCCTCCCCCGAATGGATACAAGAGCCTCCATATTTGCCATCTTATTTGTCAATTTATTTCTCATGATTCATAGCATGCAACAAATTAAAGTGCTTTTCCTTTTTGTTTCTTTTTATTCTTTAAACTTTTTGTTTACTTCCTTGGAGGCCAAAGATATTAGAATCTTGTGAGCGGTAGAAAGTTGATCATTGTTAACATAGAATAACATTTTTCATTAATTAAAATAAAATTAATGAATAAAAAATAAAAGTCACAAACCTAACAATCTAGCATTATTATATTTAAAAAAAAAATCATATCTCTAGAGTATTCCATTACAGCTCGAATTCTTGCAATAGAAACGTTATTAAATAATAATAACTTCGTCATCCCAAGTTCAACTTGGAAGTAAATAAATTAAGAAAACAAAGCATTATATATAAACATAATAAATTAATAAAGCATTATATATGATATAGTACTACAATTAAATATATCATTGTTTTGCCTCGTAGACTAATTAAATATTAAGCTTCTTAATCATGGCAAACTCCTCGATTAGCAACGAGACAAATTCACATTCCCGGAAGTCTTCAATATTCAAGAATGAAACTCCAACGTGGAACAACATATTCTTGACACATAGACATGTAAGTCCAAATAAAATTAAATTAATGTTTTTCTACTTTTGTCTTTGAAGACAACTTGAATCCAACACACATAATTAAATAGAAAGATTAGATTTCTTTCTTTGGTTTAATTATTTGTTTTAAGTTGAATGAGTGGGTTTGTCTTAACCCACTAATTATATTTTATTGTTTTTCTCATCGGTTGTGCATGTTAGTTAAAAAAATAATATAGTAACGAAACTATAGCTTAGGTCAAAATACAATAAGCTCAATTATCTATTTTATTAATTAAATTCTTTCATTAACATCCCAAATCGCGATTGGTCATGTGCAGGTGGATTGAACCCATTAATCAATGATCAAATCTCATTGAAGGTGCGCATAAAACAATTTTTTATATCTTAATCATGAGGGCATTACCAATAAATATATACCATATAGGACAAGTGGAAGAGGGTGGATCCTAGGGTTTCTTAAAATATCATATATCTTATTATTATATACTAATTAAAAAGTGTCGGAAAGCCGATGAAGGATGCTTTTATTAATTCTTTTTTCAATTTTATAATTGAATCATTTTTTTATGCCTTTATAACATATAATATACTATGCAATAACGTGTACTTTTATTTGTTTTTCTTTTTGGAATAAAATATAGCGTCTACTTTATTTTAGCTTTAGAAAAATGTTATTTGCTTTGATTTGCATCACTCTTGCATTAAAATAACACCCCTTTCTCTTGGCCAAGAGATGCAAAATTAAATATTATTTTTTTGGAGGATTATTTAATTAACTATTGCCTAAGGCATCTTTGTGCATGGATTTATACATGCTTTTGATCACTATGACATATGGTGTATTTGTTTTCTTTTGTTGTATGTTCAAGTTAGATTCAACCTTTTATTCAAGTAAAAGGGGAAATTAAAGAAAAGAGAGGAATAATATTATTCCCAACCCCAATATATTTTTTTTTGTTTATTTAATTTTGTCACCAAAAGAAGATAGACTGTGGGACAGGCTTTGCCCCCATATAATAAATAACTAAAATTATTTAAAACTAAAAAAAAGGCTATGTATCATGTGGACTGAATGGAAGGCAAATACTATATATTTGAATTAAAGAATGTAATCCGCAACTCAAATTAATTTTATATGTTTTTATGACCCAATGGCCTACAATCGAGTTCCTTTTTCTAGAAGAAATAACTAAATGTTTCTACAGATTTTCTCGTATATTTTGATTATTTAATTATAATAAGATGATAATGTTATTTGACCGGTATATAATTCGTTCATGGTGACACATAAAAAATTTTAATTTTATGATAAAAAGAAAATTAATATATATATTAAAATTCAGTCAAAATTATCTTTATATATTTATGTATAATAATTAATTTATCATCTACATATATTTTGGTATAAAAAAAGGTACTTATTCTAATAAAAAATTATTTTTGGTAATTAGTAATTGAGTCAAAAGAGGGCTTCAATGTATTTTTAGTAGTTACCAATTATCAAACACAAAGAGTTTACTACTCTTAATTACAATTATAAATGTCATTGAATTATTACAAATTTTTCTTTAATTTAAAATACTTTTATAAATGTTTGGTTATTATATTCACGGTAAAATAAGTGTCAATAAAATATTGTAGATAGAGTTTCTGCCTTTTTTTTTCTTTTACAATTAACTAGCTTTCAAATATATTTTGAATCTTTTTTTTATACCATTGTTAGACTCATTCTTAAATGATTTTTTTAAGTAAGAAGTATTACATTTATTATCAATTAAATAAATCTTAGGTTTTTATTTATTATATTTTATATTAATAATTTAGATTTAAAATTTAAGATTTTGAATTTAGTGTTTAGAATTTAAAATTAAGATCCATAATTTAAGATTTATGATTTAGAATTTATGCTTTAAATTTTAAAAAGCATTACATTTCTTATTTGTTTTGACACGTGTTAGCATTTACCAAATTATTGATACAATTATTAGTTATAACTTATAAGAATGCTAAAACTTTTTTATAATAATTAATTGTTTTAAAAAAATACACAATTAAATTCAGAATACTAAATACCTTTTAAACAATAAATCTATTAATGGTGGTCAAAATTTCTATTTTCGTTTGTGTGTATTGATTCTATTCCATTCCACAGTCTTATATAGAATAATAGATGATGTATTACAAAATTACAAGTCTGATATAGTTTTTATTTATAAGTGCGAAACAATTATTACCTATTAATTAATTTTTAGAGTTGAATTAGGACTATTTAATTTTATTATAATATTCAAACTCATCTGATTCAAATTAATTAATCTATTTACAAATATTCAATTCTAAAAAGCATAATTTTTATACTATTTATAAATACAAAAAAAAAATCTCATCAACCCTAGTTTAGACTTACTCAATTCCAATATAGTTGTCATAGAAAGCTTGGAAAAGCCTGAAAATTCATATTTTTCTAACCATGTGTCAAACCAAAACATAGAAAGTGTTGCCACCTTCCCCAATGTAATATGTATAAATAACATATATAATTCGTTTGTAAATAATAGAAAAATAATAAAATTCGTTCTTAAAAAATTATTATTTTTAAGGTGCTTTTTAAAAGATTTTTTAAATTAAATTTGTTATTTAAAAATGTTAAATTAGTTATATTAGTATTTTTGTCATTTTTATTATTGACGATATTAAAATTTATTAATGTGACACGTTAAATAACATCACACTAATTATAATGTACATATGATAATTTTAGTTTACTGTTAATATGATAAGTTTATAAAATTATATAAAAATAACTTTTAAATTAAAGATGACCTTGAATTATTAAATTTTTTCAATTTGAGATTAATTTAATTTAATTTTATAAATTTATTATATTAATAATTAAATAAGATACTCAGATATATATTACAGTGTCATTTATTATATTAATAAATTTTAATATTATCAATAATAGAACTAATTAAAGAATTAATATATTTAATTTAAAATTTAAAAAAAATAATTTAATTAAAATAATTTTTTAAAAACTAAAACTTGAAAAACGAATTAGAGATAAATTTAATCATTTATTCTAAATAACGTGAAAAGAGAAGGAAGGGAACAAAGGAAAATATCTAGAGGCATGGAAGTTGGAATTTGGAAGATACATAAATTAAAAAGGGAAATTAAAAGAAAAGAAAATATTAAAGTTGTGTTTGTTTATAAAGATGGAATATTAAAATAGAAATATAAAATTGTATTTGACATATAAGATATAGATAAAAATAAAATTATATTTAACATATAAAATATAGATAAAAATATTATATTTAAAAATATTAAATTATTGTATTTTATTTTATATTTATCTTAATAAAAAATATTAAGATACTAATAAAAAAATATAAATTATTTATTAATTATTTATTAATTTTTTATAATTATTTTTTTATTATTATATTTTATATTTTATTTTTAATGCATTATCTTATTCTATTTTTAAAACTAAGTACCGCCTAAAATACATGAGAGGAAGAAAGGAAGGGAAATTAATGGCGATTGATGGTGAAATCGGTGGTTTCCTTCTAAGAATGAGGAGTGAGTCAAACTCATAATATTGTATTAATTAGCGACACTATTTTTTCTTTTTCTTTTTTCTTTTAAAATATTATATTTTATCATATTCCCTTTTGTGGGACCATGCATTCTTTGGTGGGGCCACGAAATTGTTAGGGGTTTGGAAACCATAAACAAATTCAATGTTCAAGTGGAGAGAAGGGACCCATCGCACTTTAATATCCCATTCCCATGTAACACCATTATTCTATGTTGTTTCCTAATCCTAATTACTATATAATATATAATTCTCCAAAAGAAAAACCCCAATAACTATATAAAAGTGTTTGCCTAAACAATTATACATGATAAGGATGCTAATGATAAAAAACTTTAAAAGAGATATTTTTTTAATTAAGATGCATAAAAAAACTAGCTAGTAGTTTTATCTTTCTTATAAAAGAAAATTGCAATAAAAACCGTAACAAGTATATATATAATTATTTTATTTTAAAATATATAAATATATTATTTTATTACATTTAATTAAATCTCAATTAATTTTTAAATCTTAAAAATTTATCTTTATTAATTTAATGACCTGTGAATTTTTAAAATTTTGATATTAATATATTATTCATATATTAAACTATGTTAAGATATATAAATAAAATAAATATTATTTTATCAATACATACAATTTTGGAAGAAATTATGTTTTTTAAGTATTAAGCGACTATTTTTTTTTCTGTCACTCACAACAAACGTTGTTACTATTATTTTTTTTCAAAGATATATAATTGTACTGTTTTATTAAAAATATATATATTGTTTATTATAGGAATAAAGACAAAAAATATTTCACTTTGTTAAACACTAAATATTAATGAAAAAAAAGTTAATAAAAGATATTAGAAATTTATAAAAAACGATACTCTATAACTTGAGTCATTTTTTTTAGAAATTTTTTTGTTGTTTTCTCAATTATTATTACTTCCAATTTCTCATCTTTAAAGACTTTTAAACTTCTTGCCTTTCACAACGTTTAATACATATATGCAAAAAAGGCATAAAAGATTATCCTCTTTCAATGCATCTACTTGTCATTTGTCACTAAACTACAAACTCAACGGTTTCATTTTACACTATAGCATTTACAAAAGGAGAAAAATATCAAATCTCAGGAGTGTGATCGCATTGCACCAAGGCGTAAAGAATTATTTCATTGCCATTTCTGCATCTTAGGCACATTGCTGAAGTATATGAGAATTTTTAGTTGATCAAATTGAGTACAAGTAATTTTTCATGGGCTACTCTTCACAGAAATTTTTTTACTTTGAATGATAATTTTAACCCCAAATTGATTTTTACAGCGTAGAATTTGTCATCGCCGTTGGAAAGCGCTCAACTGGCGCATGAAAAAAATCATAAGCCAACTAGTACCCCAAGGCCACATCGTACTGCTTCCTCTTGTTCCAATTCCGTTCAACCTTGTTCTCACCGTCGTCATTCAGTAGCAGGGAGAGAATTCGCGAACTAAGCTCAAAAGAAAAAACTGCTTCAACTAGCTCTTATTCCATTTTTCATCCACTATAAGTAAATTATGTACCCAATTAATGTTTGTTACTGGATTATTGTTGTTATTGAGTCTAAAAAGGTAGGATGGGGATAACCATAAGTCCTCCCAGATATGAATATTTGTGCTAGATCTTATACTCTATTTCAAACTTTTTTCTACCACTTTTTTTTCTCCAGTAGACTTTGCCAACTTGAAAAAGATTGGTTTTCTTTATCTACCAAAAGAGAGTTAGTAGATCTATAGTATTTTTCTTTGAGCATACGTGCAAGTAGCAAATTAGGTTTAGTAGTAATTCGCCAAAACTATTTATCCAACAAGGCTAGGTTCTGGGCCCTAAGATTCTTGAATCCCAATCTACCTTTTTTTTGGTCTGGTCAAACAATCCTAACTAACTCAAGTCATCTTTCTCTCTATTCCTTTCTGACCGACCAAAACTGTCTTAAAATCATGTGTATGTCTTCCACTAGGGAATCTGAAAGCTTGAAATATAAAAGCGTATATATTGGAATAGCTTCTCCGATAACTTTGATTAAAACATGTCTGATACCTGCTAATAACATATTTCTCTTCCAAGCACCCTTTTAGATCTCTGAATAATAGAAGGAATGCCTAGATATTTATTTTGGACTCCCACATGCAGAATGTTAAGTAACTCTGCTAGCTGTTATCTTCTGGCGAGCGGCGTATTTTGACTGAAAAAACTGCTGATTTGTGGAGGATAATTTTTTGTCCGTTAAGCATCTCATATTCATTGAGTAGAAATAGGATATTGTTGCATGGTTCCTCATTAGCCTTCCCAAATAAGATAGAGTCTTCAGCAAAAAAAAAAATGATTGGCTGTTGGAGATCTTCTGTGAATCTGAATTCCTTGAAAAGACTTATTTTGTTCTACCTTGTGTAACAGATAGGATAATTCTTTCGCACAAAATAGAAATAGATAAGGTGACAAAGAATCTCCTTGCCGGATATCCTTTGTTGGCTTAAAAAAGCCATAAGGTTGACCTTTCACAAGAACAGAGTAAGAAATAGTAGATACTAGTTTTCCAATCCAAAAAATTCATCTGGTTCCAAAATTTATTCTCTCCATGATGAACCGTAAAAAACTCCACTCAACTCTATTATATGTTTTACTCATATCCAATTTAATAGCTATTTCACATTTCAATCCGTACCTCTTAGTTTTGAGGTAGTGCATACATTCATGAGGTATTAGAATATTGTCAGAAATTAATCTACTCTTTAAAAATGCACTCTAGTTTGGACTTATTAAATTATTCATAAACTCCTGAAGTCTATACACCAAAATTTTGAAAATAATCTTATAAAAGATTAAGGATAAGCTAATAGGTCTGACTTGTGACATGTCTCTAGCATCTGAAATCTTAGGAATCAAGCAAATTTGTGTAAAATTAAACGCCTTGAGAATTTTACCTCAACCAAAGAAGTTACAAACCGCCTTAAAAATATCACCACCCACAATATCCCACTAAAATTAAAAAAATTGTGCTATAAAGTCATTCTCACCTAGAACACTTTGAGGACAAACGCTGAAAGTGAATCTCTTGGTTTCCTCCTAAGAGATTCTTCTCATTAGTCTCTGGTTCATAAAAGTTGTAACTAGAGCACTGAAATCGTTGAATATGTCACTAGGTTCTAATGGGTTAGCAAATGAAAATATTTCTTTGAAATAATTTTCAGCCACAAGCAATATTCTATGGATCTGAAGTCATTTCACCATCGCTCCGAACTAGTCCCTAAATTTTATTTTTTCGATTTCTAGCTTGAAACTTTTGATGGAAGAACTTTGTGTTGCTATCCCCTTCTTTCAACCACTTGCATTTTGATTTTTTCTTCCAAAATTTTTTTCTTTTGATAGTTATTCTAATTTTTTCTCCACCTCTAACACCTTTGGCCCACTAAAATAATCTGTTATTCTCAACTGTTCTAACCCAAGATTTAATTTTTCAATTACCTTCCTAGAGTTGGATTTATTATGATCCTTCTACTACACTAGATGGTGTCTACAACACTTCAATTTCCGTGTCAAAATGTACATAGGTGAACCATTAAATATTATACTCCAAACTTTCACTATCAATGCCCTATATCTTCTATCTCATACCACGGCTCCTGAAATTTAAATATTCTTTTGATAGAGTATCTTAAAATATCTGAATCAAGTAAGAGAGGAGTATGATTCAAACCATTCTCCGATAATCTTCTTACCACCGCATCTACATAAATCTCCTTCCAAGCTATTCCAACCATAAAACGATCAACCCTCTCTCTAATTAACACCTCTCCAACCCTCCTATTTAACTATGTGAACTGCTGCCCTATTATTCCAAGATCAACCAATTGATTATCGTCAATGAAACCATTGAAATTTTTAATGGAGACATCAGACCTCATATTCCCTCTCTCATTTTCTCCATAATTTGTAATTGCATCAAAGTCACCTAAAATGATAAAGCTACCTTCAAATTGCTGAAGTCGAGAAGTGAGTTCTTTGAATTGATTGATTTGAGTCAGTTCATTAGTGCTCAAGTAAACTCCAAAAAATTCCCAACTCACATTCTTTTTCTCATATTTAAACGAAGCAATTATCAAAAAAGAGTTTTAAAATAGAATGTGTATGTCCACGTGATCTTTCTATGCTAGAGTCATTTCTTCTGATGTTCCATTCGAGTCCACTAATGTGAAACTTTGATATCCGCATGATTTGACTTTACGTTACACCATTCGCGATTGGTTTTTAGTTTCATAGAGAAAAATCATCTCGAAGGTGTGGGATTGACACATCCCTTTAAGATGTGGACTATCAGGGGTCTTCCCAAACTCCAACAATTTCACATTAGGACTCTTATAGTGCATTGGGTGCCTCTGAACAGATGCCGTCCTCCACCATCTCTTGATCCATATCTCCAATAACTCCTCCCGTTAATGATTCTGAAACTATCTCCAATTCATCGTCTGCCCTTCTTTTAGTCCCGAATAGCATCTCTATCCTTCCATGGTTTGATCTAGCCATTTATTTCAGCCTTTTATATTTGACAGAGTATTCAACATGAAGAGTACTTGGCATGCGATTTTTAGTTAGGACCTCTGTGTTAGCATGCTTCATTTGAAAACTACTTGCTACTCTCAATTGAATCTGATTCGAGCTTATAACCATAGCATCTTCTATACTCCTATCATTCTCCTTTTTCTCATCACGTCTTTCATTCTTGACAAGTCTCTTGACTCTTTGATCGTACCTTTTTTTTTTGTATTTGACACTCAAATTTAAAAATTCACCTACTAGATAGTTTGGGAGTAGTTTCTTTCTGCGAAAGGATTGACCTGTTTGAAAACTCTTTTCTCCCTTTCTCCCTTCATCCTCCTTAGTCTCCATACTTATACCAATTTGATAAGCTCTGATCCATTCTCTTATCTTATCTTTTTTTAATTTGTTTTTCATTATATCCTCCAAAAATATAATACATATTTTGTAGTCATGGCTTATTAATTGCATAGTACGTATACACCGTTCCTAGCTTTTCATACTAAATCACCACTCCAATTGGAAACTTGTCAGGACCAACGACCTTAAGAGAGTCTTTTACAGCTCGATTTTCATCAATAACCACCCTTACTTTGATGATATGTATCTCTCTCACTTTTAACATCAAACAGTTTCACATCCATCACCATACTGAGCCCTTTACCAAGCTTTCAATCAACCTCCAGCATCTTAAAGGTTTCAGAAATTTCTCAAAATTGGGCTCATATTAGTATTTCATTTATTAATTTTTTTCCAATGCATACCCCCTCTTTTCAACGCTGGACATGGAGAGCATAGTTCTTGAAAAGTCATGGGAGCCTCTCTTCTCAATTCTCATAACATCTCACTCGATATCGAAGAAGAATTGAAATTAATTGTGATTAATCTCCTTTATTTGAAACCCTACCTACTAGTCTCCCCCAAATTACTTTAAGCGTCCATCCATAGTTTTAGTTGAAAAAGATTTATCAATAAAAAGTCTTTTAACCAGATTATTAATGCAGTTGTAAGTAACTCTCTTTATATCCTCTTTCACAATTGTATTACATCATTCCTCTCTTAATTATTCAAAGGAATGAAGCCAATTAAATTTTTTCCACTTTTTACCATGGTTCAGAGAGGTAATACCAAAAAAAAAGATAAAAAAGAACTTACATTATATGATGACTCTGGATTAAGAATAAAATTGTGGTATGTATAGAAAACGTTGATTTTGGTAGCACAAAAATTCTGATAAGTTAAAAATCCTAGCAAAGTAGTTTAAAAGAGTATGTGAAGTTGCTACTATTTCTTAAAAAAGCTACTACTAGTATTTTATAATTTTGGTCTCCAATTAAATTAAATCGTAGCATGAATATACTATGATAATAAAAAATTGAATAAAATAAATTTTTAAAAATTTATACTTTTGAATAGATTAATTCTTAAAAAAATATTAATAAAATTTTTTAGGATAGTAGATGTAAATATATTATCTTTAAATTAGTTTATAGAATTAAAATAGAAGATCATAATTTAAATTAATTTGTCCATATTTATTATCTTAAAAATTTTTATTGATAATTTTTTTAGAGACGAATTTATTCAAAATATAAATTTTTAAAAAATTATTTATTATTTTATTCCAAAAAAATTATTGATTTCTTATATTCATGAAACCCATTTACATTTTATTGAACTAATTAAATACATTAAGGATGATTATTATTATTATTAGGGTTTAATTAATATGTGTTTTTAGAACACATGATAAATTTATTATTAATAAAAAATTTAAATATTTTTATTTAATAAATATAAAATAAATTCATTAAAAGTTTAAAATTTATGTATTTTTAATAAAAAATTTTAATTCTTAAAATTAATATGTGTCTTCTAGGTATAAAATAAATAAATCCTTATTATTATTATTGCCACTTGTTATGTGGTCAAAGGGTCACCGAATGCATCATTATACTTTGTCATATCATCCCTTTTTCTAACACGTAACATTAATAAATACATGTATACGAATTCGATCAAGCTAAGTGGCACACTCTAACACTTACATTTTTTTTTTCTATTTATCCATTTTCAAACATTTTTCCCCATATATATTTTTTAATATTATTCATGCTAACTTCTTGATTGCAACCTGGTGTTATCACTTTCCAATTTCCGTTACAAAATGGTCATAACGTCATAATGGGATTGCTTCAGACAATTAAAAACATTTTTTTTATAAATATAAAAATATCAGTTATTATATATTTTTTAATGTTGTATACAACAATTAAAATAATTTATTTTTTTAGTAGAAGAATAAAATATTTTGCAATAAATAATTAAAAACTCTTTCATAGTAAAATAATTAATTTTTTCATTAACATGAAACATTACCTACTAATCAGTTAATATTGTATTCCTATACAGGTGGTATAATTGGTGGTTATCAATATACATAAAAAATTCAACTTGTCCTATAATTTATCAACATCTTTTTAGGAGTATTTCCAGGTTTGGATAGGTTTTGAAATAAAAATCAATTTAATTTGAATATATAATAGTTTGTTGTTATTTAAGTTTGATTTAATTTTTCAATCTAAAAAATATTTTGTAGTTTAGTTTTCTATCTACATATCCAAAGCTATAGAATTCATTTAAGGAATATAATGATTAAACTACTTAATAAATTAATTAAACTAATAATTGATTTGATAATTTTTTTTCGTGTGACTTGAAAATTGATAGGTAATTTATACCATAATCCAAATACGCAAATCCATTAATTTTTCTTATTTTGTTAGTTATATAAAATTAAATAGCATACATAAAAAATATGATAGTATCTGGTTTTATATATAATCAAACACTACAAAAATTAAAAAATTGTAAAAAAGATGATGAAAAGATATTATTGAATAAAAACAAAAATTCAGGTACAAATTTGTTTCGAATAAATTTATTATATTTTCTACATATTCTATAAAAATGATTTTTTAATTATATATTATTTTTTATTTTATAATTAACTTCTCCACATCAGCATGGAGAAAAAAATTTACTGTGTCGCACTCCTTTATACTTATTTTACCACAAAATCTTTCATTCAAATAGATACTTTCTTATTTTTTATTATTTTAGACTATTTTTAGCTGCAATCTAATTTATTATTTTTTTTATTGACTGATTTCACTTTTGAATATAGATCTTATGATTCATTATTAATTAAATTTGTTGGAGGTCTATTATCTATTCCTCCTTTCAATGTAACCTTGTTTTCAAGGTCGACTTCAGAAAACAACTTTAACAACTTCTTTAGATCCTCTCAAATGGAGTCATCATGTGAGGTCCCTTCCCAATCGATCAAAACCTGAATACGATCTCCTCAGGAGTAACAACTGAGCGACGACCCAAAATTTTCTAATGGATCTAGTCTCAAAGAGGGTGATAACTCAGGCGACGATGGAGTAATGGTTGGTGATTTTTTCAAGAACGACTTCACCTTTGAAATATGAAAAACCGAATGTAGGGCATAAGAAGGTGGCGAGTTTAAACGGTACATAACTTCACTAATTCTATGTATAATTGGGAAGGGACTATAGTAGTGTTTTTGAAGCTTATTGTAGGAGTTGTGAGCGAATGATTGTTGGTTGTACAGTTTGATTTTTAACAACACTCAATCTCCAATCTAAAAGTGTTTCTCGTGTTGATGTAAATTTACTTGTTTCTTCATCTTTATTTGCATCTGTTGCAGGGAACAACATTGTTCTCTATGTAAGACTTCCCGAACTCCCAAAAATTCATTAACTACAATCATAGTAGTAAACTCGGGCAGGGCTCGCATAAAAAATCCTTAAAGTGTCTCATGGAGTGACATTTGTAGCAAAGAGTGATAGGAGCTGTTGTAGCATAACTTAGCTCAGGATAGATAAGATAACCAATGTTGAGGGTATGAATGGATAAAGACATTAAGATACTGCTCTTAAATTCGATTCACCACCTCCGTTTGACCATCACTTTAGAGATGGTAGGTAGTGTTGTAGTACAACTTAGTTACATTAAATTTAAACAAACTCTTTCAAAATTTACTGAGAAAAATGGGGTATCGATCAGACACTGTGATGATTAAAAAGTCATAAATTTTAATCACCAAATTACTGAACACCCGAACAGCCTCCTTGACGGTAAATCCAAATTTCAAGGTAGAATAATAGCCTATCTTAGTGAATCAATCGACGATCACTAGGATTGTTGTGAACCCAATTGGTTTGGGCAATTGCACAATAAAATTCAGAAAAAGCTCTACCCAAAGACCCTCTAATACTAGCAGGGATTGCAATAACCTCTAAGTTTAGCCAACACATATTTTGTTAGTTGACAATCAGTGCAGTGTTTAATGAATGTTGGACATCTATCTTTATCTTTGGCCAAAAGAAAAGCTCCCCTAACGATTTATAGGTCTTTAAGACTCCACCATGTCCTCTCCGAACTAAGGCATGCAACTTTTGTAAAAATAATTCTCGCAAATCTGAAAAGTTTGGTATTTAAAATGATTTTCACTCAATTAAACAGTGCAAAAACTTAGAAATTGTGAGAAAGATGATGAGAAGATATTATTGAATAAGAAATGAAATTCAAGTACAACCTCATTTTGAGTAGGAAAATACTCCACTGTAATTCACTCTACTAAAATGACTCTCTAATAATATATTATTTTACATCCTGTAATTAACTTTTCCAAATTAGCATGAAGAAAATAATCTTCTTATCACACTCTTCTATAGTCTATACTCATTTTGTCACAAAATTCTTCATTCAAGCGAATGTTTTTTCATTTTTTATTATTTTAGATTTTTTTTCTTATTGTAACCTAATTTTTTATTCTCTTTCATTGATTGCATTTTTTTAAAATTTGAGTCTTGTGATTCATTATTGATTAAATTTGTTGGAGGTTAATTAAAATATCTATTATAAAAGAAATAAATTATACAGTATCTTATTATAAACCAATTTAATCGTGTGATGTATATGTTAAAAATTATTTGTTACTAAAATAATTTCTTACCTATAATATATATTATAATAAAATATGTATAAAAATTTGTAAAATAATATATGATATATATGATAATTTTTAATTTATACTTAATTTTTGTTTATTATTTTAAACTCCATTGTTTTGAGTTTTACCCTACATGGCTATATTCTGGTATACAACTAGATTTAATAAGTAGTTAAATTTAATTTCAAGAAAGATGATAATACTACTACTCTTATTTTAATAATTTTATTTTATTTTTATAAATTTATACAAAATATAATAAAAAATATCATATGAAAAATAACATTGCAAAAATTAAAAGTGGCATTAACGTTTCTCAATTTCAATTAAAACATGTTAAATTGTTATATATACACGTGTTTTGATATTTTTTGTATACGACGTTCTTCGTTTTTATTTCCTTAAAAAACTATGTAATGCATATATAATCATGAATTGACTAATAACAAATAATCTAATATTCACTGGTATTTGATAAGTAGCTTGTTTTTAAAATAATGGAAATATTCCCATGTCATCATATTGTGATATATTTTAAAATAAGTATATAATAATAAGTGAATAATGCAAATAATCAATTCGAAGTGATTAATAACTACACTAGTTATAGCCTTAAAATATAATATTATTTTAATATCGTATTGAAACAGAATGATTAAGAAATGGAATAAAAAAATTGAAAAATCTCAATCTTGACAACTTAAAAATGCATGGAATAAGGATGGTGGGTGCATATGAGATTTTTTTTTTTACAATAAAAAATAGAGGAAAAAATTTAGTCCAACAAGGATAATTTAATAGGGATTTATCCCTGTTACTCTAAGGGTTTTTATCTTCTTTATTTTTCATTGTACACAAAATAAAAAAATAATAGAAAAAATTAGTCTGTTAGATGGTGATAAAGATAGTAACACTAATTCAATTTATTGAAATTGTCTTCGATCTTGGGCTTTCAATTAGGATTATAGCCTAATGATTTTTATGTGCCCCATATGCATTGTTGTACTCTTTTTATTTTTTTTAAAATAGTAGGTTATATTTCATTAATTATTAAAAAATAAAATATAAAAATGTCTAAAAGTAGGATAGCATAATAAAAGGTGGAATTTTTCAAAAATACTACACTTAAGGTATTCATCTAAAGGTGCGTGGTCGAAAAACGAAAAAAAATCTTAAAGAAGAAAGAATGATAAATCAAATCGAATGCAACTAAGAGCTTGTCTTATGGAGATGACGACCTAAACTGGAAGTTCTTTAGATTTCACGGAGCAACTTGACAGAACTTGTTAGAATGGCAGACGGCATAGAAGTAGAACCTTCAAAAATCAACTGGTTGCAACAGTTCCAGCATATGATGGCAAGCAATTGAGGATTACAGTCAGCATTTTTCAATGGGTTAAGTATCTCTATTGATGCAGTCTACCATGTCCAAAAGTCGTTAGAATTCTGAGGGGGAAGACAGTCACGAAAATAACTCTGAGACTATACGTCTTTAATTCTAGAGCAATCGATCAAACAATGAGTGACTGTTTCCGTTGCTTCATGACAACAGGGGCATATTGGTGATATAGATGGGATGCGGTGATGAATCTGAGAAAGCACCGGAAGTCGGTCATGGAGAGCATTTCAGATAAATAGCTTAATTTTGTGAGGCAAGTTCAACTTCTATAGATCAATCCATGGCTTTTTTTGCTGTATATAATTAGGGTAAAGCTCCAGAGGCAGATGGTAAAATAAATAGCCAATTCTGTAATCTGAAACTGTATCATATTGCTTGGATTTGTTCAAATTCCATTGCAATTTATCCCTACTCTGCTGAATTTTAACTGACAAAATTCTGTTTGCAACGTCTTGGGGAAATAATTCTTGAATGAGATTCAGATTCCAATTCCTATTTTCAGTAATTAGATCTTTAACTCCTAGAACCAACTCAAAAATATCATGTCTATTTGGCATGTTAGAAATCATTAAAGGATACGGAGGAGGCAGCCAAGGATCCTCAAAAGTTCGGATATTCTCACCAGTACCCACAACCCAATTAAGACCTTTTTCAACAATCTTTCGGCCTTCCAGTATGCTCCTCCATCCCCAAGAAGGCAAGACTCCAATTTCTTCCGTTATAGCATTACCATTGCTAAAGTATTTACCTCTTAGGATTTTGGATAATAAGGAAGTAGGCTGTGTTACAAGTCGCCAAAACTGTTTGTCTAAAAGTGCCAGATTTTGGATTCTGAGATCTTTAAATCCAAGGCCTCCTTCTTTTTGTGGGCGAGTCATAGTGTCCAAGTTAATCCAAGCTATTCGCCTTTCAGAACCCTTTTGTCCCCACCAGAACTGAGAAAGTAGAGAGTGAATTTCCAAAATTAAACCATCAGGCAACTTGAAACAAGACAATGTATAAATAGAAATAGCTTCTCCCACTGCCTTAAGCAATACGTGTCTATCACCTGACGAAAGAAGATTGCGCTTCCACCGTTGGATTCTTTTCTGAACCTTTTTCTCTGATCATACTAAAAGAAGCCTTTTTCGATTTAGAGACTGTAGAAGGCAAATCAAAGTATTTATCCTGAGCCCCAATATGATTAATATTCATAGAGTTAGCTAGTAGTGTACGTATAGTGGAGGGAGTGTTGTAGTTAAAGAATACAACAGATTTATTAAGATTTACCCTCTGACTAGTGATGCTTTCATAAGAATTCAATAAATGCAGGATATTTGTTGTACTCTCGTTTAATTGGTATAAATAAATTAAAGTTTATGAAATATGGGGCGAATTAACAAGAAGGAACACTACTAAATCAAAATAAATAAATTCGATTTAATAGGAATACGTTTTTGAACTCACCCAGTTTATGATAAATTGAAGTAAAAAAATTTGATTTATGAAATAAATTAGACAATAATAAATCAATACAATAAGCTTTGATTTACGGCTGAATATCCAAGTAAATCGGATTTATTTTATTCGAATTATAGTGCTCCAACTAAATCAAATCTAATTTATTCGAATTATTATACAGAATTTTAAATTCAGTATTTCAAGTTTAATTAATTTGATTTAATTATGAGTATTTTCTATATAAATACAACCAAAAAATCACTATTATTATTGACGTTTTTAACTTAAAATAAGTTCTAATAAAATTTTTAGTCACTAATCATTCTAATATTTATAATTTAAAAATTTTAATAAAATTTTTAATTACTACTCTAACTAACATTTATAGTTTTAAAATCGTAACAAACCTCTAAATTACTATTTTAATGGACATTTATAGTTTAAAAATTCTAACTAATGCTTGTAATCAAATAATCTAAGCAATTTAATATTGCTAATATTTTAATCTATCTTGAAGAAAAAAAATATTTATTAACTTTTTTATTGATGTCACTAGTGATACGGACAACTCCTGTCCAATCGATAGATACGATCCGAGTTATTTTTCATGTCCGCAGTTTTGAACTTTATCGTGTTTGTGGCCTCAATGTTCTCTCTCGCGTGAGTTGTTGCAGGTGAGAAATATTGTGACTATAATTCGAAACAAGCCAATTCGAATTCTATACATAGAGTATACGAATGTTAAATCGAATCAAATAGAGTCAATTAATGTTGTTTCCATTAGAGAGTAGTTTGAATATATTTGATTCGATTTACCTAGAGCTCCTTCATCTATAAATCAAATTCAATTGTGTATCGATTTACTATAATCTATAAATCAAATTCTTTAATTTTGCCTCGATTTACCATGTAACGCATGAATTCAGAAGCGTATTCTTACTAAATTTAGTCTATTAATTTCGATTTAGTACTACTCCTGCTAATTTAAATATAATTAATTCGATTCACATAAATATACAAATAAAACACGTACATACAACCAATTTCACTTTAAAATATTTATGTCATATTTTTTTCTCAACTAATTTATCTGTATACTTTATCCTAAAGTCTATATTTTGTATGAAAGACCAAACTTTTTTCATCCCCATAATTTGTTGATTTTTTTAAAGCATTCTTCACTCATAAATATAAAATCAGCATAATTTATTTTTTTTATCAATAATTATTTAATAACATTTACAAATACTAATTAAAAATATAAGATTAAACTGTTATACTAAAGGTTTTAAACTACTAATTAAAAATATTAGTTAATATAAATTAAAATTATTGATACTTAACTATTTTTTTCATTGTTTAATTTGCTTAAACTTTATGTCTTCAACTTTTAATGGAAATATAAATTTCTGAGTAATATATTATTCAATATCGGACATAAATCAATTTTTTAAGCTATCGTTTACTATGAGACACATGCATGCACAGCTTTGAATAAATTGTAGTATTTTAATTTTATTATACTCTTTTGCTTTTTCAAATGCATGTTTATTAATACATAAAAAAGTACATATATATTGATCAAATACCGATAAAGTACACACCTAAAGTTTAATGATGATGATGATATATAATATATAAATATAATGATGATGGAAAATCCCTAAGAAAATTAGAACTAATTGAAGTATCTATCGTCTTTTGATATACTTCTAATAATATCTCTTAATTATTATAATGCTCTTATCTGTATTTGTTAATTTAACATATAGTCATATACTATTATTTTATCTTAACAATGAAGTTTCCAGCTGTCTTGGCCTTAACATAGACATATCTTTCAATATTAAATTAATTTTTTCTCCGTTTATTCCATCTTGAAAATAAGTGCTTATTGCTTTAATTATGTTTTGTGCAATATTTTTTTCTGGTTTGTTTCTTGCCCCTCATAGTAATATTCCTCATTGATATTATTTTATGCTAATTCCATACCAATTTGCTTCAAAGTTTTATTTGATGTGACCAATTGCTTCAAGTTTAATAAAGAAGACACCATTGTTTGAATCTTTAGTTTAATATGTTTGACTATAACCTATTTGGTCTTAGTTCGAATGAATATACATTTTCTAATGAGCATTGCTTTAACTAATTGGCCTTTATTAAAAAATATCTCTCACAGTTCAAATTTAATTAAATTCAATATTTTAGATACTCAATCTTGTCGCAGTTGGTATTACTTATTTCTAACAACTTAATTAATCTATTATTAATTTATTATAAATTAATTTAAAAATTCCTCGATGTTCAGCAGTAGTAGTACTACCCTTGTATCTTTTTCTTACATATTATAAATTAATAAATTAATAATATTATTGTTTAATATTTACCCCACCCCAACTGCACCCCACTACGACTGGGCTGGTGTATGCTGACGCTTGCAAATACACGCGCATCACATACGCGTGTGCACCGAAGATGGAAAATATATTTTTTATTTAAATTTTGTTAATATATATTTTAAAAATACTAAAAAATATTTTATTATATTTTTAATGAATTTTAGAATAGAAAAATTAAAAAATTTTCTATTATTACACTCTTAAAATATATGTTTATAAGACAATAACTAAATTATTATTATTATTATTAAAAAATAATAATAAAATTCTCATTTTTTTATAATGTCGCTTTATATATAATTTTTTATATTTTATGAATTGGTCAAAAATAATAATGATATCATCAAAATTTGAAAGACAATATTCATTTATT
The DNA here is from genome assembly GCF_003086295.3 of Arachis hypogaea. Classification (NCBI taxonomy): domain Eukaryota; kingdom Viridiplantae; phylum Streptophyta; class Magnoliopsida; order Fabales; family Fabaceae; genus Arachis; species Arachis hypogaea. The sequence continues at coordinate 9,680,493 of NC_092037.1, forward strand.
ATTATTATTATTATTATTATTATTATTATTATTATTATTATTATTTGCATTAAGCATTTAATTTTAATAAAAAAATTTATATGATTATCTAATTAAATAGATTTGGATCTTCTAAAATTTGAATTTCACTTTAGAGAGTAAAGTGTGATCTTCTACTTTTAAATAATTTTTTTTATATTTATTTTTAGTTTTATCTATAAAATTAATGATGAGAGATCACACTTTATTCTCTAAAGTGAAATTCAAGGTTTAGAGAATTCAAATCCTTTTTAAATTACAAATTTAAAAATTAATGACTTTTTAATATAATAATATCCAATTAATTATCTCTAAAAAATTTATATTAATAATAGTATAATAAATTACAATAAAATTAAATTCTTGCATTAATTGTTGTTTTGACTTTTGACTCTTATAATTACATGTGTGAATTACTTCAATTTTAGTATGCTTTAATAAGTCAAAATAGTTATCATAAATAATAAATGTGACAAACTATTATTATTATTAGACAGCATTTATTATCATTATTATATTAAATAATTTTCATATCTAATATTATTATTTTATTTTATCCAATAAATTGCTATCTTATTTTATAGAAGATAAAAAAGGAAAAACAATCTATAAATAATGAATTAATAAAATAAAAAAAAGTAAGACATGGTCACTTTATTTCGCATTCCATATTCTATCAGACAGCAACGTCACTTGCCATGTTGGCACCGTCGAATGATCACCGTTGGATCAAAGTATAATCCAATGGCATAGAGAGCGCCAATATTCTCATCAGCAGATCCTGGCCGTTCGCAACGAGGCCATCATGATGCATGAATCGTGAAAGCGAAACATTTAACCATTTTCTCTTTTTCAGACAAAAAGAAAATCCAATTTCACTTTTTTCTAATAAAAAATATGGAAAAAGGAGAAGGTCAGATTATTATAGTATTCAATAATTTCCCATTTAAATAAAATAAACAAAAAATTAGATTTTAAAAATGAAAAGAAGAGAAGAGAAATGTTACACTACACTTTCATAGAAAGAAGCCACACAGCAGAGAGAGAATAGAAGAGAGAGAGAAGAGAGAGAGGAGAAGAAGCTCAGCCGATCGCCGCCGTGAAAGGTAAAATTCCGGCGACGCGCCGCCGTGAATTGGAAGATATTTCTCGGCGAGGTTGATTACATGAGAGAAGAAGTATACTCATGGAGAGAACTAGAGAATCGAAGAGATCAGCCATGGCGTCTTCCACCGCCGCCGGCAACGGTTTCCACAGACGCAGTAGGCACCGAACCATCGCTCTCAGGGAGTCCTCAGGTATCAACACCAGGATCTTAGTCTCCTTCATCATCATCTTCAGCTTCGCCTTCTTCTTATTCTTGTTTCTGTGTTGTTCGTTCTCGAAGTGGTTTTACTGTTCGTTTTTCGCAGAGGAAGGTGTGAACAAGAGAGGGAGGAGCAAGAGATTGAGAAGCTCTCAATCGCGCAGGGAGGAAGGCGACGAGCACAGCACCGAAGAGAGCGTCGGAAACGAGCAGGACGACGACATAGTACAGCAAGACGCCGGAGCTACTGCGACAGGTTCCGTCAATACGACGTCGTCGTTCGCCGCCTCCGATCAAATTCTTCGCCGGAGCTTCGTTCCGCCGCCGACGCTAAAGGTCACGGACGAGATGATCGGCGTCGCGGTTCCGAGGAAAGCTCGTTCAGGTTCTTAGAATAACTATTAACTAACTCTTCGTTTTCGATTTTTCACTCGCTTAGTGTTTTTATATTGTATTTGTATTTTTTTTCATTTGTTGCGTGCCTGTAGCATCTGTGAAAAGATCGAACGAAAATTGTGTCTCTGCAAGCGGCGGCGGCGGCGACCGGAATTTCCGGCAACAGTCGAATTCTCCGGTTGAGCCAGCATCTCCTTCTTCTTCGAGTGTTTCTGGGAAGAAAAAGATGGTCAGCGGAAGCTTCTTAATTTTCATTTTTCATTTTTCATTTTCAATCTGTTTGATTTTTCTGGAAAAGAAAAAAAGAGAAGAAAAAGTGAAGTTTTGAGGCGTATGTTATATTATGTTGCAGAAAGCGATTGGTGATTCTTCTGAGACATTGAAATCGCAATCATCAGATATTGAGATTGAAATAGCTGAGCTTCTTTACGGTTTGAGGACTTCCAAGAAAAACGACACGTCGTCTTCTAAGGATGCAGGTAGGTTTGATCTTAGAATTATTTTCCTAAATCTTTTGATCTTTTATGTTTTTATTATTCTTTTTACCTGAAAATTTGAATTGGAATTTCATTACCAGATAAAAAGAAAGTGGACGAGTGCAACAGTTCTCATGCTTTAGTACCTTGTAATTCAACAACAGCAGAGTTGGTTAGTGTTCAAACTGAGCAATCTGCAAGTGTTCATTGTCACGGTGGTAATGCAGTTGTTAACGAAAGTGGATCATCAGAGGCTCCAAATGATGTCATAGGGGAAGATAAGAATTCAGGTGCCGGAAGTGGTGTTTTCACTGATGGAAGATCAGCCTCCCCTGTGAGGGAAAAGCCGAAGTGGCTCACCGAGCTGGATGTTGAGAAACAGAATTCAGCTTCAACTAAAGTGTGAGCACCAATGAACAATAATTTCTTTTTCTTTTTCCTTGTTATTGATTTTTCTTTTTGGTACATGGTTTATGATAGGAAGCAATGGCAATGTTTGATTCATGTGGTTGATTTCACTTAGTGGAAAAAGGATTAGTTGATATAGCTGAATATGATAATTGGAATAAGTGATTGTTGATCCCATTTCCTTGTTCCTGAATTTTTTTAGGGTACCTACTGTTCCGGGGACCAGTGGCCAAAGAGTAGGCAAGTTTGAGATTGATCTGATGGTGAGGATCCTTTTCGTGTTAGCATTCATTCCGATTATACTGTTTCCCTTGGTTTTTGCTGTCAAATATCTGAAGATAAAGTGCCTTTTGAACAGGCTCCTCCTCCTGTGATGCCATCCCCTGAAGGAGATGACTTATCAAAGGGTGATGTCATACCAGAGACTAAACCTTGGGCACTGAATTTGGAAAAGGTAAGATGGTTGCCTTGTGATACTGAATCTAAATTATTTCTGTTAATTTTTTCCTTTGGCTCATGCTTCAACTTGTCCCAATTGCTGAAGCAGAAGAGAGAAGATAGCAGTGCGAAGGTTGAAGACATGGAAAAAACATTTAAGAGAGAAAAAACTGCAGATGAAACAGAAGAGGCAAAAAAGGTCACACTTAGAGAAAGATGTGATGTGCTAAAACATGATTTGGAGAAGCCAAACAATGTTAATGATACAAGTCCAAGCATTAAGTTAGAAGAGCAGAATAGTAATAAGGAAAAATATACTAGATTATCAAATCCCAAAGTTGAGAAAACTGGTAAATTTTTTATTTTATTTTATTGTGACTTAATATGTGATTACAGTATATGTTCACTCTCATTCTAGCCTATTTATTGAATAGAAGTCTCTTAATGCCTTCTCTTCAGCTCAATATAGCTCAATGCCTCTATCAACTGCTGGATTGGGTCATCCAAACAATCTCTCTTCCGTTGGGTATCAGATCATTACTTCTCTAGAATTAAATCCTTTTGTTCATTCTGTAGTCAAATTTTACTTAATGTTTGGTTAAAACAATAATGTCACTTTTCTAAAGGTAAATAACTATGATTGCCAGATGCACAATGCCTTCAGAGACAGTTTTTAAGATGGACAAAGCCACAGGATCATCGACAAAGTTTGAGGTATTAGGTTTTGTCACAGAATTTGTTCTTCTAGTCATATGTTTTCTTTTTATTCTTATAGTTTCTCATATACCAATATCATTCCTATTTATATGGAGTATAGTACATAATTCCTTCAAAATTCAAACCTGCAGCATGTGAAGGAAGTTCCTTCTCAGCCACAACCAAAGAGATGTGCAACCCATCATTACATTGCTCGTAACATCTTCTTACACCAGCAGTTCACAAAGATGAACGCCCTTTTGGCACCATCTATTGGCTCTGCTTCGCTGTGTGGCACAAAGCCCAACAATCCCTCGGCAGAAAGTTTGGTTATTGGGAAGCAATCTCAGAAACACCATGCAGTACAGGGGAAAGGGTCATCTACCACAAGTGATTCTAGTCTTACGGCAGTTAAAAGTTCTAATAATGCCAATGCAACGGATTCAACACAAAGGATGCAGCTCATGCTCCAGCAAGGTTCACATCCTGGCTCAACTAGCAATCTAGTGGTATGCACTTGTCTTCCAATTGCTTCAATACAGTTCAAAAATATGATGTTATCTATTTTACTGATTGCACAAGTAACCCTTATCTTGAAAAGTTGCGTGCTTTAACTTTGAATGTAGCATGCTCCTGCTTATTTACTTCCTCCGGGTCAGCATCAGGCATCAGTAGCAGCAGCTACAAGTCAGGCAGGTTTAAATTCCACCACCGGTGCTTTGTCATATAAGTCCCATAGTTCAGGTGCTAGATCTCTTGCTACCTCTTCAACTTTGCCAGCGGTAGCAGCTTCAATGAGCTTTAGCTACCCAAATTTTTCAACCAGTGATACTCCGTATGTGACAATAGTTCAAAATAATGGTTACTCATTCCCGTATTCGACCTCATTGGCTGGGGCTAATGCAGCAATCAGAGGTGCAAACCCTGCACAGGCACCACAAATACTCAATGGGACTTGCTACTCTTCTCAATCAATTCATCCTCCTCAGCATCCACAACAGCACCCTCATTCACAAGTACTGGTTCCACCAAGTTATCCCAATCCAAGCACATCGAGCAGTTCATCATCATATAAGCAGTCACAGGGTGCACAGTTTAATGGCAATAGCATTTTGACCTCTCCACCTATGCAATCACAACAGTCACAAAAGCAACACGCCTCGCTGTCCCACCATCTCAAGCATGAAACTGAGGTTAACAGAGACAATGCCTCATCTGTTGTGAATCGAAAATCTTACCCACAAAAGAACGTGCATGGACACAACTTCACAATTCCAGCTCAGCCAGTGAACTTATCTTTCCGGCCATCTGTAATTTCAGACAATGTTGGTGGAAACAGTCGGAATATCAGTGACAAGCAACAACAGCAACAGGCTTCTAAAGGCGGAGTGGAGACTACACCATCTCAAGCATTTGCAATATCATTTGGTGCATATAATGGGACAAACGTTCCTTCAAACCTTAACTTCTCAGCTGTGGGACAGAACCCCGTGATATTTCATAGCCTGCCTGATATTTCATGGCAAGGATATCAAGCTGCAAGCACACCTCATTCTACTCAGCAAAGGCCTTATTCAATAACTGAAGGGAAGAGTGGAGGTAGTTCTTCCCATCAAGAAGATGAGAAGAAAATCACTCATGGAAAATCATCAACCAATTATGGACCAACAACTCTTGTTTTTGATAATTCATCAAAGAATGTTAACTTTATGTTTTCTCCTTCAAACGGAAACTGGCCTAATTGCACTGTTGCTTCAAGTTCAGTAACAAGTGTGTCTTCAACTGCAATAACAAGTGCGCCTCTTTCTAGTAATGCCTCAAGTTCTCAAGAGCCATCATTGCTTCACCTTCAGAAGCAGTATGGTATTCAACAGTCACAGCAGCAGCCTGCTATGGCTACTTGGTATAAAGCACCATCCACCAATATCAATTCGGCTACAAAGTTTGCCAATGATATCCCTGTTTTCACACAAACTCAAAGCAAAAGTTCTACCCAAGCTTCTAACTCTAGGAGCTCAGGAAGAACCATGGATTCTCATCTTCATCATGCACCTGTTATAACATCTAATGCTCCAAACCTCAAAAGTTATTCTCAGGAGCAAGGAAGAATTTCACAGGGTCGTATGCAAATTTCATTTGGGGGAGATTACACAACCCCCCTGCCACCGCAAGGGCAACTAATCAGTAACAACCGACCTGTGTCTACAACAGTTGCAGGCACTCCACCTAATGGGGGCAATGTGAAGCCAAATCCAGAGGGAAGGAAAGTTAGTTCATCGATGAACACTTCATCGGTGAACACTTCTCAATCGCAACAAACTGATAATTCTTCTGCTAGGAGTGGTAAAAAATCTTCTCCAGTTTGTGGGAGAAATGTTCCTTCAATTTTAAGCTCATGCCCCAGCCAACTATCTGAGCTAAAGTATTAAGAAAATAAACTGTGTTGTACACCAAAAATAGAATTAGTTCTATAGAATCCCCTTGGAGGACTTGCTGATGTTGCTTCAAGCTCAAAGTGCAGTAGATGAGGGGTTTTGTTACCTTTCCTGGTCTCGTGCATGCATTTGGGATGCAGGGTAATTTTGAAGGCACAGAAGATTTTGTTTCAGACGTGGCAATGTAGTTGAGGTACTTATTTGAAAAATTCACTCTTGCACATATGATTGGTGGTTACTACATTTCTCTGTGTTGTAGGAATAGACAAAACAGTTGGTGATAGTGCAAATTGGGATGCATTAGGCCTACAATTTTGAACTAGTTGGCACTGCTATTTTGGCATATTTCTTGGTTGGTTGGTTGGCTTAGAAGGGCCTTTACATTATCAGGGGGTTCTAAGTAGTTTGACATATAAATTCTATTATGTAAATAAATATTATGTTTTTACTTTAGTTCCATAGCAGGAAATGTACTTATATTCATTTTTTAGTTGAAAAAAGCCTGCAATTATTTCTTTAATGTTCTTGATTTTTGTTATGAAGTTGCAACTTTGAGCCCTGAAAACTCTGAAACCCTGTTGGCATTAAATGCAACAAAAAAGAAATTATGGTTTCTACACACCCATATTACAGTAGAATAATTTAATAATTTTTATGTACTAATTTACCGTGAACCTCTGATTAATAAAGATTTTAAGAAAATAAATTACAATGATAATTGTTATTGTTGCAAGTTAATTTGTATCATAAGATACTTTTTAAATTTATATCAATTAATATTGTAAAGTTGTTTTATATTGTCATCGTATATGCGAAAAATAACTGATAGTATAATAATATATAAAATATTTTTCTATTTATAATGAATAGAAGTTAAATCTATTTATAAACAATGAAATGAAAAGCACATAAAACTTCTGCATTATGCATGATTTCTTACCGTGAGCACTGTAATATTATTAATTTATTATACCAAGCATTAAATTTTAGAAAATATTGTAATGTACCTTTTAATTTTTATATAGATCTTGCTAACATATGTTTTAAAGACATTTTTTATTGAATTATTAGAAAGATATTATATTTTCAATATATTAAATATATAAAACTTAAAATGTTTATATTATTATACTATTAAAATATTTTATACTAGGGTAGGGGGAAGTAGGTGCCACCTTGGCATTGCTGGGATGTCCTGCCATGCACAAGGCCCGGGTTTTGGACTGAGACAGACTGAATATAACAGTTCTTTCCTTTTGTCGTTTGAAACAGAATCAATCAAAGTTTGAGTCATCATGTGTGCAATAATGTGACACACTGTCCTACTTCCATAAAACTGATTGATAGGAGATAGCAACTCTACTAATCTAGAATAATTATTAGGTATTCTTGATGTCATTAAAAAAAAGTGCAGGGGAAAAAGGTTTGAGGTCATTGTCCGAGGAATTTTGCAATGCGCATAAAACAAACAATGAGAAAAGAAAGAGGATTTTCAAAGATGATAAGTTACTCTCACGCATATATCAAAGCAACAAGGTGAAAACGAAAGTGTTACAAATATATTTTGCACCCGTTGGCACGAGAGAGATATTTACCTGAGAGAATCGAATTTAATTTTGATGTATCAGACAAGGTCATTAAAATAGTCGAGTTTGTCGGATTAGTTTGTTTAATCACTTTAAATGAGTGGTACATTTTTTTTTTTTCTAAAATTAAGTCATTGAAAATAAAATGTTTAATGGACTTCACCTTATTAATCCGTAATTATACGGGTTGGCACGAAAAATAAATAACTTACCAGTTTAGCCTGTTGAATTTTTTTTTATTCTTTTTTCTTTTATCTACAAGATTTAACCTTTTTTTAACAATCTCATTCAATTACCTAAGTTTTGACTAAAATATCTTAGATTCCAATATAATAACGTACTATTAAAAAAAGTAAAAAATTTATTTTAGTTCAAAAATTAAATTTCTATTTTTTAATTAAAAAATATATATTTCTTTGTTGCTTACGGTATTCCCTAATCCAACAGGTCAAAAACTCATCCATTGCGGATCTGAGCTCCATTTAAGGGTCTGCCACTGGCCAATGAGTTGCTGCATGAATTCAAATTCCTGACACTTGTTTAAGCGATCGAGTGAGTTGAGCACTCGATCAACCCAAGCTGGTTAATTAAAATAGAGCATATTAGGAATTCACAAAAAATCACAAAAAATCAACTATAGTGTAAAATATATATTAAAAATAAATTAAATAACACAAATACACAATAGTTGGTTTGATAATTGATTTGTGTGTATATATAACATTTTTGTTTCAATTTATACGCCAATCAAGCAACTATATACCAATATTCACTATTGTCAATATTTAAACAATTAGTATTAATGTTTTTGATTTTGAACCTTACAACACTATATGTACATTGTATTTGAAGTGCCAATGAATTTAGAAGAGAAAAATCATTGATTTAATAAAGATTTTACTATTTTTAGTATGACATGTGTGGTAAATCTGTCTAACAAGTTGACAAAAATCACCAATTATCGAACCAAACATCATCAACACGTAAATTCAGTCTCATGAATATTTGCACAAGTAACAAAGGAGTTAAGAGGTTCAATCTTAACCCAATCATGACACCAAAATGAAGCAAAGCAATTCCAACAGAAAATTCAAAGTCCTCTCTCAAACACAACCCCAAACAAGATGCCGAATAAGACAATGTTTTGAGGTATTCAAGTGGTGGTAAGAACTCGATTGATTAGTTTTTTGTTTTTATTTTATGTTCTTCTCATGCTTTTATGCATTAGAAACATAAGAAACTAGGAATAAAATTGGATATATTATTATTATTATTTTGGATTAATTGGGATTATTAAATTCCTTCTGAGATTCTAGACTAAAGTGTTGCTCGCCATCCTTTGGCAAACTAAACAAAAGTCTGTGTTTTATACAAATGAAAGGTGCATTTGTTTGGTGACACTCTTTATTTTCTGTGTTTTATAAAAAATTGAGAAAATGACAAATTAGTCCCTGACTTTTTAACCCGCGGACATTTTTGTCCCTGACCATTGAAAAATACATTTAAATCTCTGACGTCTTTGAAAATCAGACGGATCAATCCCTCCGTCCATAACTCACCGCCAGACCCGCCGGAAAAGGCTGGCCTGGCTCCCCCTCTGCTTACCTGGCTCAACGGCGTTCCCACGTGGCACGTTAGTGGGATGAAACTTTTGAAAACGGGACACATAAGTCCCTCTCACTCAAAACGACGTCGTTTTGAGTGCTGCCCTAATCCTAAAATTTGTTTGGGTCGTTCCTCCGAGAACTCAACTTGCTCCGCCGATAGCCGCTGCTTCTTCTCCGCCGGCTGCGTCAAGTACTCCTCCATGCTCTCCTCCCCGTCCTCCTCATATCCAGAAGAACTATCCATTTTTACACCCCTTCCCTCCTGGAACATCTTCGAAGCTCACCATGGATCGAGAACCTAATCAATTAACATGAACAATTGAACATGGCTCATTTAAACAATTCAATTAATTGGATAATAAGATTGAACCAATCAAATTTTTGGTGAGTGCGCTTTTTTGATGAATATAAAAATATAATATTTTGAAAATTCTTGTTGTAGTGGATTAAATAGCTAGCTAGCTAACTTAGATTAATGATTCGATGTGACAAACTTTGATCACATCATCAGAGCCATTACAGAACAACAAGCAATAACAAGTACAAGAAAAAAAAAGAAAAAGGGGTCAACGACGGGAAGAAAATTACGGACCGAGAAAAGGAAGTGATGAAGATAGGAAGAGGGACGGAGGAGGAAGCGGCTGGAAAGATTGGTTCTGATGAAGAAGAACAGTGTTACTGTAGTTGGTGGTGGAGAAGACAGAGCTGAAGAGCCTCCCACCCGCCATGGGTAATGATGTGTGTTAAGGGATAAAAGAAAAAGGAATGGAAGATAGAGATAATATATTTCTCAAGGAGTCATGGAGATGAGAACTGAAGCAAAGGATCTAAATCTTATGGCAGAAGAAGCTTGTGATTATGATCTCTGTTATGTGTGAGGTGTGATGATGCCCATTAACGCTTCTTTTTGAAGTTGATGATGTCCCTTCATAGCCATTGTTGAAATCTGAACAACTCTTCTTCTCACCACCAGCAACCACCATGAAGGAACGACCCAAATGAATTTTAGGATTAGGGCAGCACTCAAAACGACGTCGTTTTGAGTGAGAGGGACTTATGTGTCCCGTTTTCAAAAGATCCATCCCACTAGCGTGCCACGTGGAAACGCCGTTGAGCCAGGTAAGCAGAGGGGGAGCCAGGTCAGCCTTTTCTGGCGGATCTGACAGAGGGTTATGGACGGAGGGATTGATCCGTCTGATTTTCAAAGACATCAGGGATTTAAATGTATTTTTCAATGGTCAGGAACGAAAATGTCCGCGGATTAAAATGTCAGGGACTAATTTGTTCTTTTCTCTAAAAAATTTAAATATAAAAGATTTATTTCTATTTCTTTAGTTTAAGGAAAAATTGACGATGAAAAAATATAATAATAGTGTTCAGAAAATATATGTTCCATATGAAAAGGTGATTCTTCTCTCCCTTGATCGGATTACAGTGGGAAATTAATAAACCCTAATTGTTATCTATGATCTCTTTCTTCCCTAAATAACACTCACTATCAGGAGTTCAACTCATGAAGAATCTTAATATAATATAATAATTAAAAAATTATATTGCAAAGAATCTTGGGATATATGATCACATGTCAATAATTCAATATTTAACCATCATGAGACATAACTAAGACTACTTTCATTATTTTTTAATCAAGCATCACTAAGACAATTTCTGCTAAAAGAGGGTAAATAAAACCGACAAAAGAGTCGATCCTATTTGTTTTATATACTTTGTCATTATTTATTGGCTTATAATATTCCTCTCCGTGATTAGAGTAATCTTTGGATATTTTGTGCGGAATAAAATAAAATACAATGTAATAAAATAATAACTTACAAGAACGGTTGGTCTCACTATAGTTGGTAATAGGTAGGGTGGCAACCGGATAGGTAGAGACGGATTTTTGTTTTATTGGATTCTATTTCATCCTACAATAATCTACATAATATTCGTTCTATTCCTATATGCAAATAATAAAAAGTTAAACTCTAATTCGTTTTTGTAGGTACCCGCACGCCCTGCTCCTATTCGTCTCCATAATTATTAAAATTTAATAAATTAAATTAAATTTCAAAATTTATATAACTATCATCACATACATAACATAAATTAAAGTAAAAATTTAAATATAATACAATATTATTAGTCATTTTACTAATTATTTTACATATATTAGTATATTACACATATTATATATTAAAATTATATATATTATATATATACCGGAACAGGTATTACCTAAATCCGGCCCCATCCCGTCCCGATAAAAACCCGTCCCGAGCGGATACGAACGCGATGGGTACCTGCGAATTCGGGTGGTGTTGCCATCCTTAGCTAGTAATTGGTATTCATGAATGATCTGCTGAGCAATTTTTTTCATTTGTCCCTAATATCCCGCAATTTGACAACTCATCAAAGGCTAATTTATTACGAATTTGAATTTTATTTAAGTGTTTACCACTGGTCAAACCAATAAATTGATGTATAATCTTCGATATTTACTTAGGCAAACGAATAAGCTAATTATTCGACTAATTCAAATTGGTTAAACTGTTGAGCAACTTGCAATATAAGTACATGTTATTTTATTTATGGATAAAGTATATTTTTTGTCCTTAACGTTTAGTTTTATTCAATTTTGTCCCTAACGTTTTTAATGCATCTAATTTTGTCTTTAATATTTTTTTATTTATGTTAAAACTATCTCTAGAAATTTTCAATTTTATTAGTAATATTTTACATAGAGTTAATATCTAAGGATAATTTTAACAAAATTTAAAATGTTAGAAATAAAATTAAATACAATTAGACGTTAAGAATATTTTTAAAAAAAATCACAAACATAACAAAATTATAATTTACCTTTTATTTATTTATTGTTAATAATATTTTGTTAACCAAATCATTCATCAAAGAGAAATTTTTGTCTACGTACAATTTATCACCTACTCTTTTAGGTACTTCAATTATTGTTCAATACACCAAAAAACAAATAAAAAAGAATTATATAATACAACTTGCGTTGGTATCTCTGTAATCTTACACCTGTTAAATAGTATTTTGCATAGTTATGGCAAATCATATCTAATAATCGTGAACCTTTATATATATATAAAACAAAAAAATATGCAGTCAAAAGGATCTCATTTTATTTTTAATTATAGTTTATTATTAATTAATTATTTTATTATTTTTTATTATTTTTTTAAATTTATAGTTAAATCTTTATACTTTTAAATTTTTCAATTAGAATTTTATATTAATTTTAAATTTATAGTTAAATTATTGTTGACAATAAACAAAAAGGATAATTTACTTATATAAAATATTATAGAAGAATTAAAAGAGTCTAACAGCGAAAATAACACAAATATTCAATACAAAAATAATATAAAAATATTCACAATACAATATGACAATAACAATGAGCAAGCAATTATATATCAAGTAAAGCAATAAGAAAAGCACACCAATATTTCAACGTGAAAAACTCTCTCAATGTGAGTGGTAAAAACTACGAGTCGTCCAAACTAATGAAATAACTCTTATTATAATTAAATATGAGGTATAAGAGAGTCTCAAATAAAACACAAATCGTATATACAATCAGCCAAAACACTAAAGCACCAAAACTTACAAATTAATAATAAGAAGATGAAAAATACCCAAAATTAGAGAGCTGCTGTTCGAAAGCTATTTTCTTTCACTATAGATCTTCAATCAACATCTCCACTATCCATAATAAAAAATAAGATGAGATAAAACTGCAGTCCAAATTTCAGACCGATGCAACGATGAACGAATGAGAAACTACTGTTTGAAATCTACTACTCTGTATAAAAACGAAAATTCTATTTTTTCTCTTCTCTCTCACTTTGTGGTTGCTTTCTCTCACTCTCTATTACCCAAAAAAAAAATCTGATTAGGATAGTGACACAAAGGTGCAAGGAGATACCCCAAAAAATTGGTCTTGGACATCACAAAGGAGAGAAAAAGCCCAACAAATCGTCTCCTTCTCGACTAGGTGGAGGCTCTTACCATCTCAACGATCAAACAACATGTTTCAAGTTTATCTCTTGACAATGCTTTTGTCATCGTATCAGCACCATTATCATCAGTGTGAATTTTCTCAAGTTTCAACAACTTCGAATTCAACACATCCCATATTCAGTGATATCTAATATTAATATGTTTAGATCTTGCAATAAAAGTAGAATTTTTAGCAAGATGAATAACACTTTGACTATCACAAAATAACACATGACGGTCTTGTTTGAAACCAAGCTTTCCAAGAAACTTCTTTGTCCACAACAACTCTTTACATGCTATAATTGTTGCAATAAACTCTACCTCTATGGTAGAAAGTGAAACACACTTCTGTAACTTTGACTGCCATAAAATAGCTCTCTCTGCAAACTTGACTAAATAATCTGAAATAGACTTTTGAAAATTAACATCTCCATCATGCCATGTCTGCATTAGTAAAGTCAACTAGCAAAGATTTTTTACCACCAAAGCTCAAACTTAAGTTAGTTGTACTTTTTAGATATCTCATAATCCATTTAACAACATTTCAATGTTCCTTACTTGGATTAGAGAAGAAACGACTCACAATACCAACCATATGAGCAATGTCTGGTCTAGTGCACACCATAACATACATCAAGCTTCCAACAGCTGAGACATAAGGAATTTCATCCATTACTTGTTTCTCCTCGTCAGTGAGTGGACACTGCTTGGTGCTCAACTTAAAATGAGGATCAAAAGAATTAGCAACAGATTTGGCATCATTCATGCCAAACCTTTGAAACACCTTCTTTATGTACTTCTCCCATAATAAATAAAGCTTCTTGGAATCTTTATAACAAATAATAGTTATATCCAAAATCTATTTGGCAGGACCCAAGTCCTTCATAGCAAAGAACTTACTCAATTGTTTCTTCAACTCATTAATTCTCAAAACATTCTTTCCTACAATTAAAATGCCATTCACATAAAGTAAAGGAATTATAAAATCACCATCAGAAAACTTTTGCACAAATATACAATGATATAAAATTATCTTATGGTAACCATGCTCTCCTACAACAAATTTAAATTTCTTGTACCATTATTTTGGAGCTTGTTTCAAACCATAAAGACTCTTTTTAGACTTACACATAAGGTCTTTCTTTTCTTTAACAACAAAGTCATCTAGTTGTTCAATGTAGATTTTTTTGTCTAAATCACCATAAAAAAATGTTGTCTTCGCATCTATTACTCAATCTCTAGATTAAGAGAAGCTGCTAATCCAACTACAGCATGAATGGATGACATCTTCACAACAAAAGAAAAAATCTCCTCAAAATTAATACTTTTTCTCTTACTAAAGCCTCTAACAACCAATCTAACTTTATACCGAGACTTAAAATTGTCTTCTTCATTCTTGATTCTAAATACCCATTTGTTCTTCAAAGTTCTCATACCTTTAGGTAGCTTCACCAACTCATAGGTATCATTGTCAAGCAAAGACTTCATTTCTTCTTGCATAGTTTCAAGCCATTGAGCTTTACTTCCATTTTTAACAGCTTCTCCATAACATTCAGGTTCTCCCCTATTAGTTATTAACAAAATATACTCATATGGAGAATACCTTGATGACGAATTTCTCTCTCTTGTAGACATTCTAAGTGCATTTGCAGAAATTTCTAAAAGTGATTGTTCATCGTGATCATCATCACCAACTTCATCAAGCGTCGAATCAACTGTTCCATCTTCACCTGCACCTGTATCATGCTCATTATTATGAGCTTCAACTCTACCAACTTCCACCATAGATATAGAGAAAGTAATATTCAAATCAGAAAAATCATCACTAGACTGAACCATTGGCTTCTCTGCATTATAAATATCCTTCAATATTTGGTTTTCAACAAAGACAACATCTCTACTTCGAATTACCTTCTTGTTAACAGAATCATAAAATCTGTAACTAAACTCATCCATGTCATAGCCAATAAAAATACACTGCTTAGTCTTTATATCCATCTTGGATCTCTCATATTTAGGAATATGAACAAACACTTTGTATCCAAAGACTCTTAAATAATAATAGGAAACATCTTTACATGAACATATCTTTTCTGGCACTTCAAATTATAATAGAATACATGGTGTCTGGTTTAAGACATGAGCAACAGTGCTCAAAGCTTCACCCCAAAAGATTTTGCCAATCCAGACTGTGACAATAAGTACCTAATTCTTTCAACCAATATTTTGTTCATTCTTTCAACCAAGCCATTCAACTAAAAAGTTTTCTAATGTCTTATACCATGTTCTTTACAATAAGCATCAAATGGACCTGAGTACTTATCACTATTGCCAGTACGAATACTTTTCAACTTCTTTCTAATTTCTCTTTCAATAGAAGCTTGAAATTGTTTGAACACACCAAAAACTTGATCTTTGGTCTTTCAAGTGTAAACCCATAATTTTTTAAAATAATCATTAATAAAGGTTACAAAATAGATAGACCCTCCAAGTGTTCTTGTCTTTATTGGCCCACATACATCAAAATGCACCAAGTCAAGTATCTCCAGCTTTCTTAAAGGTGGATAGCTCTTGAAGGAAACCCTGTTTTATTTTTCAGCAAAAGAATGGTTGCACTTTTGCAAAGCACCCTTGCAACCAGATAAAAGATTATTCTTGGATAATATATTCATTCCTTTCTCACTCATATGACATAATCTCTTATGCCATAAATTAGTTTTCTCAACAAACTCAGTAGTATTAACAACAATTTTTACAATCTTTGCTTGAGTTAAATAAAGAGTAGAATATCGTGTATCTCTAACAACAATTACAGAACCTTTGGTGAGTTTTCAACTATCACAAGAGAGTGAGCTATCTAAGTCTTTGTCACACAACTTACCAATAGAAAGTAAGTTTAACCGAATATCTGGAATATAATTCACACGCTTCAAAATCAATTTGGTATCATTGGATGTTTCTAGACAAATCTATCTAACACCGGCACATGTTGCAACATCTTGATGAACCACTTTCACATCACCAAAATCACCAGGAGTATAAAACGTAAACAAATTTTTTCTATGTGTAATATGAATAGAAGCACCACTATCAATCACCCAACTAGTGCTATTATCAACAAGGTTAACAGATTCAAACTACTCAACAAGAAGAAAATCATCATGAGTTACATTGACGTTGTCTTCATTGCTATCGTCATCTTTATTTGCCTTCGCTTTACTTGCCTTCGCTTTCTCCTTCTTTAGCTGCCAACAAAATTTATTTACATGTCCCTTTTGACCACAATGATGACACTCAATATTTTTATACTTTTCTTGAGACTTAATTCTATTTTGATTTCTACTTTTATAACCTCAACTTTTGTTTCTTCCCTAGACTTAGAAACCAGAACATCTGAATGTGTCACCTTATGACTTTATTCTCATTTCTTCATTCAAAACATTATTTTTGACAAGATCCATAGAGATTACACCATCAAAAACAGAATTGGACAATGAAATTCTGAGAATTCTCTACGAGTCTGGTAAGGAACTAAGAAGTAACAATTCTTGAACCTCTTCATTAAACTTGATACCCATAGAAGATAACTAATTCATTATTTCTTGGAAGTTATTTAATAATCTGTCATTGATGCACAATCTGTATATTTCAAAGCCAACAACTGCTTAATAAAAAATATCTTGTTATTCCCAGTTTTTCAAACATACCACTGTTCAAGTTTAATCCAAAGGGTTCGAGCATGTGTCTCTCCAAGAATATAGTTCAACACATTATCGTCAACTCACTGTCTAATATATCCACAAACTTGTCTATGCAACAAAGCCCAAATAATTATCAAATTTATTATTAGACTTCTTAGTACTAAAAATTGGTTGATGAAAATTTTTGACATAAAGCAAATATTTTATATTTGACTTTTACAAATTATAATTAGGACCATTAAAAGTGATCATCATACTAGTATTAGTCTTAACTTTCACTGTTCACAGAATCACAAGCCTAGAAAAATACCAACAAGTACTAATGCTAGTATGAAAGAGCCCAACAGCAGACACAACACCAATATCCAATACAAGAACAATATAGAAGCATTCACAACACAATATGATAGCAATAATGAGCAAGTAAATATATCAAATAAAGCAATAAGAAGAGCACACAAATATTTTAATGTGAAAATCCCATCAATTTGAGAGGTAAAAATTACAAGTCATCCAAACTAATGAAATAGTTCCACTATAATTAAATATGAGGTACAAAAGAGTCTCAAATAAAACACAAATCGTGCATACAATTAGCCAAAACACCAAAGCTTATAAATGAGTAACAAGAAGATAAAAAATACCCAAAATCAGAGCTGATGTTCGAAATTATTTTCTCCCACTACAGACTTTCAATCAACATCTCCACCATCCAGAAAGAAGAACAAGATGAGATGAAGTTGCAGTCCAAATTTTAAGTCGATCCAACAATGAACGAATGAAAAACTGCTATTTAAAATTTGTTATTCTGCATAAAAATAAAAATTCTATTTTTCCTCTTCTCTCTCACTTTGTGAATTGTGACTGCTCTCTTTCATTCTCTATTATCTCAAAAAATTTGATTAGGATTGTGATAAAAAAAATGCAAAGAAACATCCAAAAAATTAAACTTAAACCTCGTAAAGAAGAAAAAAAAACCCAACAAAAATAATTATATAATTGTTCTAAAAACAATTTTACTATACATTTATCCTCAAATTTATGATGTAGATAGTAGAATTTATACGC
Source organism: Arachis hypogaea (assembly GCF_003086295.3). Lineage (NCBI taxonomy): Eukaryota > Viridiplantae > Streptophyta > Magnoliopsida > Fabales > Fabaceae > Arachis > Arachis hypogaea. The sequence continues at coordinate 9,698,654 of NC_092037.1, forward strand.
AATTTATATTTGCCCATAAAATATAACAAAAATGGAATTGCTTTTAGGATAATCACGTAATTTTACTTTTTAAAAATTTATATAATTAAATTACCCTTATAAAAATGTTTTAAAACCTATACATTTTATATTAAATAGGATTCATATTGAGGTTAAAGATCTCTTTTCTTCACTTTTATATTTTATTAACATTACTACCACCACCAATTACAATACTAATGTCATTATTAATAACCACCACTATCGTCAATAATAAATCAGTAATATAATAACGATCGATCGCAATAATATAAAAACAAAAAAAAACAAAAAAAAGAAAAATAATTCGACACTACCACCCATCACCGCCACACCACCACCACCACTCGTCTTTTAGACTCACTACTATTAACATTATCAACATTGTTCTCATTGTTATCAACAGCATCTATACCCACCACTTCTTGCCACTTCTTAAACATACTACCACCATTTTTCCAAAATTCAAATCCCACAGTAATAGTCACACTTCAAACCAAAAATGAATCCAAACTAAAAATCAGCACAAACCAAAAATAAAAAATAATCCAAAACGTTAACAACAATAATAATCCAGAAATAAAGCTCCAGATAAAGACAAAGAAATCGAAAAGTTGAATGGTTTAGTAGTGGTAGTGATAAAACGAATCTTTATATTGATAATGGAAACAATGGTCTTCGAAGTAAAATTAGTCCCCAAAATTTTACAAATTACTTTTAATATTTTTTTTAATTTAAAAAAATATATATTCGTTTTAAAATACTTGTTATGCTAATTTATTAATGTATATTCTTTTTAAAATAATATCAAATAATATTGAGACATCTCATATATTTGTTGTCTTTGAAATTAATTTATTATACAAATGTTTTTTTAAAAATTTATTAAATATGTAAATAATTTAATGAATTTGACTAATAAATATCATATTTATAAAAGTTAAAAAAACTTTTTATTAAAGAATTAAAAAAGCATTTATTGGATGAAAAAAAGTTAAATATTCTTAACAAACTTTGATTTATTTTTGCTATATTGTTCTATATTTTATTGTGTTAAAAAATTTGACCTCCCCAAAAAATTTTCTCAAGTTCGCCATTAGTGGTGATGAGGTTAATTAGAGTTGTGATAGTGAAGGTTAATGTTGGGGCTAGTGATGAAATAGAGAAAGGAACATAGGTGGAGAGTGATTAATACAGAGAAGACAAAGTGTGGAGTAAAGAATAGGTTTAATTATTGTATTGGTTTTATAGTTTTATAAAATTTTTAATTAGAATTTTACATTTTTTTAATTGGTTTTTGTACTTTTTTTAATTAAATTTTTTTAATAGTAATTGGTTTAATTTTGTAAAGATTTAATTAAAAAAATTAGTGCAAGAACTCAATTAAAAAAATATAGAAACTTAATTAAAAATTTCGTAAAATTATAAAGACTAATAAAATAATTAAACCTAAAGAATAAAAAGCTGAACATGTTTTTCATCTTTCTAAAAATGAGGAGTTTGAAGATCAGGAAATTTTGTTTTAAATTGTTGATTATGTTTTATCTATTTTATATTATTAACTAATATATCTAAATATATTATGTTAAATTAAACTTTTTTAGAATAGAAGAATATTATTATAAATTTAAAATTGATGTGTGTAAGAATTTTACTAAAAATTTTAAAATATAAATACTTAATTATAAATTTAAAAAATTATAATGATTAATCGAGTAATTTAACTTTTATCATTTGTGCATATTTAATGATAAATGTGTTTGTAAATTATAATGTATTTCGAATTCGACACCTGGATCTTCCATTGAAACAGTACTGACCCAATTATTGGGTCTAGACTATATTACGACTCAAATTGATCGGCTGATCACAAATTCTTAATTAATATTTAAATTTAAATATTTTGTTTATTTTAATAAATAAAATAAAATAAAATAACATACACAAATTATATAAAAAATCAGGTACATTACACATTCTTAACTATTATTTATATTTTTTCATTCTGATTTAAATTTTAGAGTATTTTTTCAAGTATCATTCCTACTACTATAGAAGTCCGATCCGTCATCGTTAAAGGTCGACAAATACCACTTCTAACCTCTGCTACTCTAAAAATTCGATTTCGTCACCATAAAAATCCATAAGTTCCCCAATTTGTACCCGCGAAATTCTCTACATAATAGTACGGGTGAAAAACTCAAATAAGCCAGGTTGAGAAACATATTATTTAAATCAGCCAAAATGATATTTTTTTCAGCATTCAACCAAAGATCACTTTAATGTAATTCGAATCAATATAATTCGAACTATAATTGCAAGTAATTCGAATCAACTAGCTTCGAACTAAGAGCATAGAAATTTGCATGTAATTCAAATCAAGTTCTCTCGAATTACAATAGCATAATTCGAATCAAATCGATTCGAATTAGGAGGGAAAAATGAGGTAAACATAATTCGATATATGTCGATTCGAATTAGTAAGAAAAATAAATCAAACCTTAAAGTCTTTTTCTTATAGTTGCTAACATGGATAGTCCAACGCTGTGTCCCTGTCCCATATACTGATATACCTTCCATTAGTTTGAATAATAAAACTTATTTTGAACAAAATAATAATAATAATAATAATAATAATAATAATAATAATAATAATAATAATAATAATAATAATAATAATAATAATAATAATAATAATAATAATAATGAGATTTCTTTAAAATATTAATGAGTTATCAATTTGAATTCCATACAATACACTTTTGTCCATTTTTAATAGTTCATAAATATTTTTTAATAAGCACAAGTACTATAAGTGTGTTTGGTAAAACAGCTTTTAAAAATTAAAAAAATATAATAAACATAGTTATAACGAAGAATAATATTTTTTTTCAAATTTTAGAGACCAATAATTTAAATATTTATTTGATTTACTCTCAATATTAATATAAATAGAGTTATCATTAGTCAATAATAAAACTTGTACTGATACGTTTATTACCCATTTATATATATTGACTCACTTATACAAATCACAAAAAATGAAACACATATCTCAAGTAAAATTATATGAAGATTGTGTTAGAATTTGTGAAGGTTAGGTTGAGAAATTAGAAATATACGAGGATTCCAATGGCAACATAATGACAGGAAATATGTGTGGAAAAATAAATGAAATATATTTTTAATTGTTTTGTATGGAATAAAATATTTTCTTTAATTTCTAAATTATTAATGACTATGTAGAGTACTTTATTTAAAATTTGAGTACCTAAGTCATTAGAACATTACAAATTTTTATAGTACTCCTAACATTTTTTAAGCCTTTTTTTTAAATTGTTTTGCATAGAATAAAATATTTTTTGTAGTATAATTTAAATAAATTTATTAAAAAAATTTATTAAAAAATATTTATGAGCTATTAAAATTAGACAAAAGTGCATTGTATAGAATTCAAATTGATAGCTCATTAATATTTTAAAGAAATATCGTCATTATTATTATTATTATTATTATTATTATTATTATTATTATTATTATTATTATTATTATTATTATTATTATTATTATTATTATTATTATTATTATTATGTTCAAAATAAGTTTTATTATTCAAACTAATGAAAGGTATATCAGTATATGGGACAGGGACACAGTGTTGAGCTATCCATGTTAGCAACTATAAGAAAAAGACTTTAAGGTTTGATTTATTTTTCTTACTAATTCGAATCGACATATATCGTATTATGTTTAACTCGTTTTCCCTACTAATTCGAATCGATTTGATTCGAATTATGCTATTGTAATTCGAGAGAACTTGATTCGAATTACATGCAAATTTCTATGCTCTTAATTCGAATTACTTACAATTAGTAGTTCGAATTATATTGATTCGAATTACATTAAAGTGATCTTTGGTTGAATGCTGAAAAAATTTTCATTTTGGTTGATTTGGGTAATATGTTTCTCAGTCTGTCTTGTTTGGATTTTTTACCCTAATAGTAATATAGTATGTTGAGTTTATGTTCAATATGCAGGCATTATCAAAACGAAAGACGTAAGATTGCTTACCCATCCTTTTTGTTCCAGAATTAACACTTCTCATGGTGATTAACTTACGAAGAATCTTCAAATTAATTTTTTAAAAAATAATATCTTCTAAAGAATCTTAGCATAGGGTATCGCTGAAGACAAGTTTTGCAGAAAGAGAAAGACTACAAGTCTATACCTAAAAAAAAAATATTCTAAAAGCAGAAAAAAAGGATAAATAAATAGGTCACACTTGGGCCTTATGTTTTTGTTTTTGTATATTTTTCCTTCGTTCTTTATTTTTTGAGGAGAGAGTTGGCCCTAGTTTATTTTATCGGTTATATTTTATCTGCCGTGATTTGAACTTATGTTTGCATAAATAAAAAGCCTACTATTTTACTTCAACCAAAACAACAAATATTTTATTTCATTATTTGGATATAAGAAGGATAAAATTTTTATTCGGTTTATTAAAATATATTAGTATAAAATATAAAATATTGTAATTAATTAATTCTATTTAACTCTATATAAAAAAAAAACAATTGTAAATAGAAAACTATTATTCATAAATATTAATTTATGATTGTTTACTAAGAGGAAGATAAATTTTAAAATTTACGCGATAAATCAAACTAAGAAAAAAGTTTAAAAATTAGTAGAATTTACTATTTTTGATTAATATTTTTAATAATTAGTCTAATTTTTTTATTCTAATAATCTAATAACATATTTTTAATCTATATTTTTAAATATTATTAACTAATTACTGACCAAATATAATAAATTCGATTGACTTTCTAGTATTTATTTAAAACTAAAACATATAAATACCAACCAATAATCCATTGACTATTAAATTAATTAAATTCAACAAAAAAAAATGGATGAAAAGAATTATAAGAAACTTTATTTTGTTAGGGTGTTTTTTTTTGATATGATAACGGAATGTGAGTAATGCAGCGTTATGGAGGTTGTGGGTGTTATACAAGGCTGTGACGGCGGAAAGCTGAAGTTAGGTGGGGGATGAAATCGGACCGTCCGATTTATTTCTGAGCGAAAGGGAGTCTAATCGGACTGACCGATTTGGGGTTGGTTTGTATATGATTCATAAAATCGGACGTACCGATTTATTGCTACTCGAATCCAGGATACCTCAAATCGATCCCAGGGATTTGTGGGTCAGCAAAAAACCACAAATCGGTCCCAGGGATTTGTGGGTCAGAAAAAAATTTGGAGACCTCAAATCGGTCCCAGGGATTTGTGGGTAAGCAGAAAACCACAAATCGGTCCCAGGAATTTGTGGGTCAGAAAAAATTTTTGATCCTTTGGAGACTAAATCGGACCCACCGATTTGCTGCAACGTAAAACAGCTGCTGAGAAATCGGTGGCAGCGATTTCTAGTGCGTGAAAATTTCTGAATGAACCGGTCGGTCCGTCCGATTAAGCGACTCATGCGTACATAAACGAAGATTATACCAAGAACCCCAATTCTTCTTCTTCTTCAATCCGTGAGTGTCTGCAACCCGGTGATGTTCTTCTTCTTCTTTCATTTTTCTTTATTTTTGTATATTAGATTTATTGAGAGTGAGACTGTTTAAAGTAGTTTGATATTATGGATGATAGAGTTATATTAAAAATTTATTGTTATGGACAGATTTTGTTAGAAACATATGAGGGAGTTCAATTTGTATGTCAAAATCCAGTAGATGTTGTTATTCCGTTCACATTGTCATTGGATGAATTGAAAGGTGTGATTTGTGAGAAGATACATTCAGAAAGATCAGGAAGAATATCGTGTATTTTGTACAGGTATCCTTTACCTGTGTTTGGTGGATTCGTCCATTTTCAGACGAAATACGTGACAGATGAAGCGAGTATACAGGAAATATTTTCAATGTATATTGAGAATCGCCGGCGAATATCGTGCATCGAGTTGTATATTGAGTTCGAGCAATCTGAAGTGGACCGAAATATTGAAGTCGAAGATTATGATAGTGGTAGCGACGAGGATTTTGAAAGTAACTATGAGATCGTTGGTCCAGGTGAAAACGAAGATGGAGCTGACGGCCCCATGAACCCAGATATGGCGGAGGTTGCTAATGCACTAGCAAACTCGCATCCGTTTCAGGAGCCTTCTTTCATGCGGTCGTTGGATTTGGAAGCGATGAATGCAGCTGAGTTTCCGCAATATATGAATGCAGGTATGCCGTTTGTTACCATACCATTTGATTAATATATTAATTACTAGTTCTCTATGTAGATAGAATAGGGAATGTAAAGACTATTATAGGAGGATTTTATTTGTTAAGATATATATATATATATATATATATATATATATATATATATATGTAATGATTATTTATGAATATATATTTCCTGCGGTGTGATTGTGGCAGAGCTTCCTGTTGTGGCCGACGGTGAATTTACAGTGGGGATGGAATTCAGTTCAAGGGAGGAAGTAATCAAGGCAATGAAAGACTATACCATCCGTAGAGGGGTAGACTATCGGGTTTATGAGTCGGAACCGACGACATTCTATGCTAAATGTACACATTATGGCAAAGGTTGTGATTGGCTGATCAGGGTTACGAAAATGCAGAAGAAGTACTGCTGGGAGATAAGGAGGTACAATGGTAGTCACACTTGTACCCGGTCGACAATTTCTCAAGACCATTCGAAACTGGACTCCAAGACAGTTGCAGAAGCAATTAAGCCGTTGGTAGAGGTTGACCCATCTTTGAAGGTGAAATCAGTCATTGCGGAAGTGCAGTCGAAGTTTAACTATACCATCAGCTATAGGAAAGCTTGGTTAGCAAAGCAGAAGGCGGTTGAGTCAATTTTCGGAGGTTGGGAGGCATCGTATGAAGCTTTACCCTTATGGTTTGAGGCCATGTGTCACAAGGAGCCGTCAGCAGTGGTTCACTTTGAAACAATGGATGCCTACCAGGGGGATGACTTGGTTCCTGATATCCGTGTACTACATAGAGTCTTCTGGAGTTATTACCCTTGTATTAGGGCCTTCAGACATTGCAAGCCAGTAGTGCAGGTGGACGGGACTCATTTGTATGGTAAATACAAGAGTTGTTTGTTGGTTGCAGTCTCACAAGATGGTAATAACAACATCGTGCCTATTGCATTTGCCATAGTGGAGGGGGAGACCTCTGATGCATGGTACTTTTTTCTAAGTAAACTTCGTCAACATGTGGTCACACGTGATGGTGTCGGACTTATCTCTGATCGACACGATTCTATCAGGTCAGCTATTGATCGGAGTAATGGGGCTTGGTCTCCTCCCAGAGCTTTCCATATGTTCTGTATCCGGCATATTGAGTCGAATTTCTTGAGGAAGTTCAAGGCACCGTACTTGCAGAAGCTCATCGTCAATATCGGTAAGTTTAATTACGCGGTTGATTTCCACTGTTTACTAAGTAAATTTGGCTCGATAGAACGTGATTCATTCATGATGGTTTTTTATCGTAGGGTATTCAAGGACGATACGGGAGTACCAGATGCGCTATGAACGATTAAAAGAACGGGGTGAGGCTTACACCAACTGGCTTGACCGCATCCCACGTGAGCAGTATGCTTTGGCATTCGATGGTGGATACAGATGGGGACATATGACCACCAATCTTGTGGAGTGCATCAACTCCGTTCTGAAGGGTGCACGCAATCTCCCGGTCACTGCGCTTGTTAAGGCTACATTTTACAGATTAAATGAGTTGTTCACTAGGAAAAGAGCCGAGGCTGAGGCTCGAATTAATGCTGGACATGTGTTCTCTGAGATGGTCACCTCGAAGCTGCATGCAAACCAGCGAGCATCGGGAAACATACAGGTGAGCTGTTTTGACAGAGAACATGAAGTCTTCGAAGTTCGTGAGATGCCTAATGGGGTTGAGTATGCAGTTGACCTACGCCAACAGCGGTGCGACTGTGGTGAATTCCAGGTTGACTGAATTCCGTGTCGACATGTTCTAGCTTGCTGTGCAAATCAGCGGTTGGATTGGCAAGTATATGTGCATGACGTATACAAGATGGATTCAGTTCGAAGAGTATACAGGGCGAGGTTTAGACCACTGGGAAATCCTACAACGTGGCCTGCGTATCGTGGTCCACGATTCGTTGGCAATCCGTTCCTCAGACGGGTGGCTAAAGGTCGGCCTAAGATGACCCGCTTCTTGAATGAGATGGACACCCGCATGTTGCGTGGTCCTAGGAGATGCAAGCAATGCGGTGCCGAGGGCCACAGCCGGAGTAGATGTCGTCAGCGAGGTGGTCCAAGTGCGGTCTTCATCAGCTTGGTCGGCCGGTTCATCAGCGACGTCATCATCGTCATCCTCGGAATCATCCTCGTACTCGTCCTCATCATCATCCTCATCCTCATCATCATGGTTTCCATCACTCTCCGGATGGTCTACTAGATAGTCATCAGTGTCATCATCAACTCCCATATTACTCTCATGAATTAGACTCATCGGAATACGCCCCTGGTTTCGAGTCTGAGTAATTCCTCCCGCGGCTTCAACACTCCTACTCGAATCAACAGACATTCTGGCTCCAGAATTTTCAGAGGAAGTGCGATCCCGAGGTCTCAAATCCAATGACCTCCTAGGTTGAGTAACACCACCCGAACGTGCCCAGTGGTCGGCGGGAGACCGAGAATCATTGCCACATCCTCCAATGTCACCGCACACTCACCAACTGGAAAATGAAATGTGTGCGTCTCAGGACGCCATCTCTCAATCAGAGCATTAATCATTGCTGACTGACACTGAATTACCCCAATTTGAGAAACATAATAGAAACCCGTCTCTCGTAAGTGAGCCTCAACAATTTGGTTGTACGGATCGGGCGGTTTCAAATGATCACAAACCAACAAGCGTGAACCCTACAAAATCACAGTTCCTTTATGAATTCCAGCATAATAAGTATATTAACAATAACATAATTTCTCTTACATGTCCCTCCTTACAATAATATAATCTGCCTATCAAACATACATACATTTGTAAAACATACAAATTAATAAATATGCTTAATTATTTGTCTAAATTATACTCAGTTAATAATAATAATAATAATAATAATAATAATAATAATAATAATAATAATAATAATAATAATAATAATTAACATTACCTATGGACAATATCAATAATAATAATAGTAATATCGTTAATAATAATAATAATAATCATGCTAATAATTAATTACATTTATTCACAGATAATAATAATAATAATAACAACAACAATAAATCGATAATAATAATAATAATAACAATTATAATAATAATAATAATAATAATAATAATAATAATAATATTAAAAATAAAATTTTTTATTAACCTCCACGGATAATAATAATAATAATAATAATAATAATAATAATAATAATAATAATAAAAACAATAATAATAATAATAATATAAAAATAATAAAATTTTTCGTTACTGTTACTCTACGGATAATAATAATAATAATAATAATATAAAAATAATAAAATTTTTCGTTACTGTTACTCTACGGATAATAATAATAATAATAATAATAATAATAATAATAATAATAATAATAATAATAATAATAATAAAAAAAAAAAAAAATTAAATTTTAAATTTTAAATTTATATACAGATCTTCATTTCATTTCAATATATTATTCAATAAATTCAAATCAAATAAAAAACCTAACATTTATTATCTATTGTGAAAGCTTTAAAGGATAAACACTAACTAACTAAACTCAAGTTTAATTTCTATGTCTAATATCTAACAGTAATCATAACCATATCATACATATATATCATTAACAGTAACCATATACATATATATATATATATATATATATATATATATTATTAATCTCTACTTAATGCTATAATAATATATATTGTTATTAAAAATAGTAAAATTTTATTACTATTATTATTTAATTATTAAATTAAAATATTAAAAAATAGAAACTTACATAATTAGAATGTCCAAGATAATTAGCAATATGAAGCTCTGGTTAATTTACATCTTTGATTTTTTTTCTCTTGGACATTTTTTCAAATTTTTCTGGTGTTTTTAGTGGTCCAACAATGGTGGTGGGTGGGGTTGGGAAACACAGAGGAAAAGAGATGAGAGTGATGGAGAACAAAGAGAGAGAAGAAGAGATGAGGGTGAAAGGGACAACTAAAGTTATGAAGCTGGGATATTAACTTGCTTCCTTTCAACCAAACCGACGGAGGAATGGCTTGCATGCACGCCACCTGGCATGGAGACCTCAAATCGGTCCCAGGGATTTGCTTCCCTCCGATTACAAGAAATCGGTCCATTCGATTTTGGATTCCTAAATCGGTCCGTCCGATTTCAGTTATGCCGCCATCACAACTCGGTGATACACCCAATTCCCCCATAAGCCTGTTATACACAATCGTTACTTCCATATTAAAATTAAAAATCTCTATTTTGTTATTGGTTGATAACAAAAAGATTTATACATAATACTTTAAGCAAATTCTTTTTAGGAGACTGCTAAAAAACTTTTAGTATTTAGAATTTGGCAAATGCTAATATATTATGAAAAAAATAAAGATTATAGTATTTTTTGAATTCTAGATTTTAAATTTTAAATAATAAATTTTAAATTTTAAATTATAAATTATAAATCCTAATCATTAAATTTTAAATTTAAGTTATTGATATAAAATATAATAAATAAAAAATTAAAATTTATTTTAACATTTAGTGCAACACTCTTTATTTCATGGAGAGGGTTTAAGGATGAACCTTAAAATATGAACAAAATATTTAACAAAAAATTTATAAAAAGTAATATTAATTATTATTGTTGTTGTTATTATTATTATTGAAAAATAAACCCACATTAACAAATTGACCATATTTTCTTTTCTTACCAGAAAATTTCAGCTTCACTCTTATCCGTGTTCACTGTTCAGTGTTCACTAATTACAGACTACAGTCCCCATGAAATGAACAAAGGCGCGTGAATCAAACCGGAAGATACCCCCACGTGTCACTCGCGTACCGGTCACACGCGTCACGCAAAACCCCATCGTCTCAATATTCCAATCACCACCACCCTTCTCTCACTCCACACCTTTCTTCTCTTCTCTTCTCTCTGTTCTCTGCAACAAAAAGTAATAATACAAAAATATAAAAATAAAAAATAAAAAATAAAAAAAATGAGAATGAGAGTGTGAAAATGATAACAGAATCCACAACCACCACAACAACAGTAACGACCACCGCCACGCGCTGACGCGTGAGGAAGAAGAACAACAGCAACAACCAGCAGAGGCTTATGGCAATGGACACTTTTCCTTGTTCTTCGAAGCGACCGTGTCCTTCTTCGTCGCAGGAGCAGAACAACGCTAGGGTTGTTCAGGGTCTGGATCACGTGGAGCAGGTGCTCCATAAGTTCCTGTGCCTCGACGATGACGACTCAACTTCTTCTTCTCCTTCTCCGTCGTCGCCGTGTTCTTCGATCTCTTTGGATCTGTCGCTGGAGAAGCTTCTGGAATCTTCTGCGTCAGATGCGGATCGAACGGTGCTCATCGACCGCGCCCTCAGGATGGGATCGATGCTCCTCGACGCAGCGAAGCACTCCTCCAGGAAGCGGGCTTCGAAGCACAACTCACTCGCTTGGCCACTCCCTCCGGACCTCACTATCAAGGTTTTAATTCAATTTCATTGCTACTTTTCACTTCGTCTTGTTCATACTTTATGAATCAGTAGTTTTCGGATTTTGATTGCGATTAATTTGATTCGAGCTAGGTTGATTCAACGCTAGCTTTTCGAACGCTGTGTTTTTGAGTTTACAGGTATTGATCGGAGCGAAAGTTTTCACTTTTTAGTTTAGCTGGTTTTTTAGCTTTACAGTCACTGAACGGAACTTGCTTAAAGTAGCAATTGTTGACTTACTTCAAAGTTTAAACAAGCTAGAGTTGATTATATAGTGTTCTTAATTGCTCTTTATCATTATCATTTATGTTAGAAATGATAAATTTGTTTCCGTGTTTGTTGTTTCCTATTCTAATTGGAGTTTTGCTCCCCCTTTTAATTTCGCCTTTTCTTAGTTCTTTTCATAATTTGATTAATTTTTTGTTTTTAATGTTTTAGTTTTGAACTTTAAGTTATTCTTCTAATGTTCACTTTTCTTAGTTCTTTAGTATGTGGAGTCCCCTCCTTTTGCAGTATGATGATAATTCCCCTTTTAGGCATTCGAGTAGCGTTATGATGAACTTATGATAATTTGTTCCCGAAATTTCTGTGTTGATTCCATGTTGTGGTGTGCAGGTCTTCTCGATGCTTGAAACCCAGAGTCTGTGTCATGCATCAGCTACTTGTTCATTGTTTAACAAATGTGCTAAAGATCCTTTGTGCTATGCAAACCTTGATTTGACATCAAGGGTTCCAAAGATTAACAATTCAGTAGTTTCCACGATGATTCAGCGAGCGGGGAATGCACTAAGGTAAAAGCTATTGTATCTCACTGTAAGAACCTGGCATCTAGAGCAAGTAGAAGAAAGAAACAGTAATAGAAAGACAAGGGGGACGGAGTGATATCAGTGGGATATCACCCAATTTCTCATTATTTGTTATTATTATCTAGTAAAAGGAAGTTATAACTTAAAGATATCAGTTATTCGAGAGACCTGATTCTCTCCTAGATTCTAATCCGTTCTTTTTCCCTCTTTTCCATGCCTGCTCGCGACTTGTCGACTTCCCACCGCTCTTTATTGTTCCCACCCCTCTCTCTCACTCACTTTCCAGCTAGGCAAGTTAGTTACAACACCCTCCCTAGTCCATATTTCACTCAATTACAGCAAGGTCCCTAATTTCTATTTGCATTGATACATAACACTCACTGATCCTTTACATGCCATATTTACTTTTTTCCCCAGGTAAATTTTGATTAACAGCATACTTAGTGACTATGGGGCATAAAATTAAAACTTAAAAGTATGACTAACTAATTATAACTATTCACCTAGCGAGGTGATCATTCTGTTTCTCTTTGCCTTGACCCACAAACGGAGAAAAAAGGCAGGTATTTGATTCCATATGGTATTTTTTGGTATGTGTAACTGAGTGTTCACATTTTATTAGCGAGTAATTTTTTGCACTGTAGTCCTATCTGTTGAAGTTGGTCCATTGAAGAAGTTGTATAACTAGTTTAGTAGTTTCACGTATAATTCTACTATGCAATTGTTGCTAGTTCTGTTATCTATGACATGACAAAAGTGATAAATTAGCATTAGGCTAACATATTGAGCATGCATCACAATCTGATGTATTATCTCATTCTATCTATCTATTTTAATTTGTGTAAAAGGTCTCTTAAGCTTGGTGTGATCCCTTGTGCTACTCCCTTGCCTGGATCCTGTCAACCATTGGTTTATACCAACAGAAATTCTATTGTAGAGGTATCTAACTTCTCTTGGAATGATAAGAGATCTCGACAAGGGAGAGAATCTTCCATTCTTACAAGATCATGTCTAAGCCCTTTAAGTAGGGATGGTGGTGCTCCAGGGTATGTTCTTCATGGACCTAAAAATCTAATACTGTGGGTTTCTTGTTTTAAATGGGCTTATATACGTTCATCTTGCAGGATTCTTTTGAGAAAGTTGTATTTGTACAATATTGAAAGGATGGATAATGCATCTCTTGGTCAAGCCTTATCGGCGTGCCCCTCTCTCCTTGATCTGGAAATTGTTGGGCTGTAAGTTAGCTAACCCTTACCAGCCTTTCTCACACTTCTCTTCCTTCTAAGAATTTTCTCATTGCTAAGGGATATAAGACTATCTTTGGTTGGTTAAACATAAACAAATGGTGAATTCCTTCTATACGATTACTTTATTTTTCCTGTGGTACAGAATTCACGCTTTTCTAAGTTATATTCTGGCATTGCTAGAGAGGAAATCTTTTCTTGATACATTTTTGGCTTTTTGTTTAGAGTTACAACTACAATTTTGGTTACTTCAATTATTATAGTTAGTTCTTCTTTTATTTTATACTTGATATGAATATGCAGTGGATACAAAATTTCCGATTAATTAGGTGCCCATTTTCAGTTTATAGCTACCTTTTGTTACTTATTAAGTATTTAATATGTATCATTTGCATTCTCTCTAGTCTCTTCTCATAAACTGCATTGAGCAATGATTTTTGTTCCGTTTCTGTTTTAAATGGTAGTCATGTTGAGCTGCGGCAAACATTAATGTCTGTAAGTGCGAACTGCCACTCAATCGAGCGTTTGTGTTTCGAGTCTTCTAAAACAGGTAAATGTTTTCTCCGGCATCTTTTACTGTACAAGTATCTTTATATCTCTGCTTGAGTGCTTATCTATGTGTGTAATTATCAGGTAGAGATGACAGCTTGAAAACGCAAACCTGCCTTGAGCTAGTAGACAATTGTCCTCATCTAACTTCTTTATCTCTTAGAGGGTTTAAGCTACATGATTATAAAGTCCGTGTACTGGTTAAGGTATGTTATCAAGATATTCTTGATTATTGTCTCTGGTTAATCCCGGTTAAGGTTCCTGTGCTAATCTTGTTCATGAGATGATCTCTCCCTCTAACTGTGTTCAATTCTATATCCATCTTTTTAAAGTAAAAACGGGGAGGATTGAAAATAGAATAAATCTGTTAATCCAGCCTGCTATATATATGATCATATATTTTGTTTGTCATATTACCATTGCAACTTTTTGCATCTGAAGCCCCTTGAGTTTGAGAAAAAATCTGCTAATCCGCTCAGCTATATATGATCCTACTTTGGTTTGTCATACTGCAATTGACTTGTTTTGAACCTGACCTGAAAACCCTTGAGTTTGAGTTAAAGGAAGTTGTAAGCTTATGCAGCTCATAATTCTTCATGGGTTAATGGGTGTGATAATCCATATAAAGGCTATTAGATATTTTACAATGTACTAGTTTAAATCTATTATACTTTCAGTTTTAATGGTTCTTTTAATACATATTGCTGTGGATTGAAATGGTTGTTTGAACAAAGGTCGTACTTTGTTAAAAGTATTGTGTCAATGTTTGATCTGGAGTTACCCTTTGTCATTTTGATGTTTGAATTATGACCTCTAAACTAAATGGCATCCTCCTATTTCTCACTTTTATCATAGATGGGAGGGCGGGGAACTCATATTCAATGGGTAAATAATAATTCAGTACAATACTGTCGTGCAGGGATTTCAGAAACTGAAATATGTTGACTTTTCAACGTCCTACTCAATCACTGGAAGCTTCTTGAGGTCAGTTACTAGCAAGAAACAATAAATTGTCACATTCTGTCTATCTGTTGAGATCATCCCTTCATACAACTTCTTTTATTTTTATTTTTGGCCTATTATTTTCATTCTAACAAATGTTATTTTTCAGAAGCCTTGGAAGCTGCATGGGTGGGAATTTGCTTGAGGTCTTAATTTTAAGGGATTGTATGCATTTGAAAGAGGTGAGAGTGATACTATGTCTGCAAGTTACGATTCCTTGCTTGTTTTGTTTTTAAAGCATTCCCTCTGTAATGCTAATGCTTTCATATGCAGGTGGAAGTTGCTAGGTTTCTGACAGCAATTCTTGCAGGAGATTTCAAATTTCTACTACGTCTTGTGAGTACATAGAAAGATGCTGTGTTAAAAAGAATAATTAGTTTCTAGTTGACTTTCAAATTTGGTTTGAGTTCTTACTATTTGCCTTTAAACAGGATATATCAAACAAGGAGGGCTTAGCATCTGAGGGTGACTGGTATCACAGGTGCTTCAACTCTAGGTAATGATTACATTGGCAGTTTAGATGTTTCAAGTATCAACTTTCAGAACACCCATGCTTTGATTGTATATCTATTTACAAATTTGGGGCTTTATGGTGCAGTATTATGCCTGTAAAGCAGGTTTTGGAAGCAAGGCCTGATATAAATTTGGTGGCCGAATATCCAGCTGAAGGAAGGTCAGATATTACACCAATTGATTAATTTTGTGCAATGTCTTTCGGTTTCTGATGAAGGGCTTTTCCCTTCCTTTTAAGTTCTAAAGTTTGACAATATGTGTTTCTGGAATGTTGCAGTTACAATGATTCATTTGATACTGATATGAACAGTGAGATAAGTCTGCCATCACAACTGAGCTCCCATAATTCAGATAGGTCAATTTTTCTGAGTACATCTGAAAGCAGCTACAATAGTGATCAGGGCAGCGGGAATGAAGATGGCCAAGATGCCAGCTATGTGATTTATGAGGAAAGTTCAGATGAGATAGACTTCTTGTCCTTGTAGGGAATGGTCATCCATGTGGTATTAATAAAAAGGACAAACAATTTGTGGTTTTGGTACTCTCTCTCTCTCTCTCTCTCTCTCTCCATTGTGTTTGCATGTGTGTGCGGTAATGTACATTTCTCTTGAGGTTAAATGCTGTTACACATCGCTTGTTTATTTGTTTGTAAAAGTATACGTTGACCTGCATTAGATTTATGTTATTTGACACTTGGTATTACTATAATATGCTCCCTCCTTCTCAAATTATATGTCTCTTTTTATCTTTATCGTTATTGTGAATTAAGTATATTTTTTAATTTCAAAAAGTCATTAATTAAAATTTACTCATTATACCATGTACTATTAAATAGAAAGAGAAAGTTAGAAGAGTAAAGAATTACTGAAGAGAGAAAATAATATTAGGTATACTTTCGTCTTTCTTTTGTTTGTTTATATTTTCAATAAACTAATGATTGTCTTGATAACTTTGCACAACTAAAAAAAGACATTTAATTTGAGGAGGGAGTACAAAATGTGATACTGATCTCCACTATTCAAAGGGAATGTTAGTTTAGGCATCACAAATTAAGGGAGAATATGATCCAACTTCAAGATATTTTATCCAAGTGCAATTTACCCTAAATCAGTAGTTGATTGGCTTTTCTTGGTAACACATTAACTAGTTTGGAAGACTTGTCATAAAACAGATATTAAGATATTATGGTTAATGTCATTGCTGACATGTTGCAAATGGATGTCTTTGCATACCCCATGTTGGAAACTAGAGATATTTCCTTGTGCTACCTTTATTTTGTCAAATGAGTAGTTGGTATAACTAGATGCCTCAAAAAGTCGGTCAGTGGTATTGCAATCTGTTTTCCTTCATATGTGACATGCATTATTCACCTCTTGCATTTCCTAATACTTGCTGTTTATGATTTCTGATTTAAATATAAACTAGGGGAGCAGCAGATAAGGCGGATATGGCAGAATACCAGATAGTGAACAATGGACAGTGATATTTTCTTCAACTTCCATTTTGACCTTGTATTGATTGAAGTCTATTCCTGTGGAATGTTCAACCTGGAAGAAGATTGGAGGTTGGTATCGATTTATCAGCTTTATTGGGCCTTTATCTCCTTTTTCGGAGTTGGTTCCCCATTCTCTCTCCCCCTAAATGGAATTTGCTCCATTCCATATCTATGGTTTTATTTTTCATTTTTTTCCCCTGAAGAAAAAGAAGCATTCTAAATTTTTAAAATATTTTCTACCATGTATTTTGTGGCTTTCCATACTGTGTCTACTTGCCAACACTGCAACTACAACCAGTGTGCCTGTAAACTACATATAATGACATCCCATACTCAAATCTTGCAAATAAGTCACAGTTTATCTAAGACAGACAATAATCATATGTATGTGCTATACTATTGCCATCTCCAAATGGCCAAACAGGATTAGAAAAATCTTTGATCCCGGCATGTAGGATATAGTAATGTCTGTTATAACGCAATCCTGAATTAACAATTAAGTGTATGAGGTGCTTAAAACGTATTTCAACTAGATTATAACCCATATTGTCCGTGGAGATGGGGTCTGATATTAAAATTGTAATACCATTACAGTTTTGATAATTTATAATCCTGCTATTGTTATGATCAGCTGCGTGATACTTAGTTATGGTAAACGAATTATATGATATTGGTGATTAATTTTTTGCGAGCAATGATATACTCTCCCACCTGTGTCTTGACTAAGGTTGCAGAACAAAAATTGAGAGATGATTTGATCATCTCAAATAACAAAGGAAAATGATCTTGTTAACGTGGGTTTTAACTTTTAAGCGCGCTTTTAAAGGATAATTATAAGTAGAAAGATATCATAGAAAATCGTCATTTTTTATTTTTTATGTAATACAAATTTTTTTTTTTGGTCTCTGAATGTTTTAGAACACTTTTCTTTTAGATAAAAAAAAAAAAATATATATATATATAGAAGAAAAATACTTCTTTCGTTTAAAAATAGCTAATTATTTTTAATACCAAGGTATGTTAATTTTATTTTAAAAAATTCTTAATGTTAATTCTGAATGTACTTACTTATCATTTATATAACGGTAATTTTGTCTATTATACATAATCTTCAAGTGGTTTGTTAAAATTTATTTATTAATTTTTGTAATGTGCGGTTTCAATTTATCCTGTCTCATTTCATTAAGCTATGATTACTATATTTAATTAGTGTAATAAATAAGAGGATAAATTAAACATTAATTGATGCATTATAGATATTTACCAATGACAAACTCTAACCCATTTTTTCCTTTTTGCTAGAAAGAAAACAATGAACGAAAGGTGATTAGTTTGTCAAATTAGATTTTGGTTTTAATGGAGAAAATAATAAGAATATGTTTGGTTAATATATTTTTAAAATATATATTTAATTTAAAATAAAAATATAATTTATTTAATAATTTAGTTGAATTATCAAATAATTTTTTTCAGAACACACTAAATCTAATTTTAAAAGATTTATTTGATGACAAAAATCTAAGTCAAATAAAATAAAGAATAAATGTAAGAATTTAAAAGGTAAAGATACTATTACTTTAATAAATTTTATTGTTTAAACAAATAAAAGAAGAAAATTAACATAGAGAATTAAAAGGTAAATATCTAGCCAAAATAAAAAAAAATATCCAAACGTAATTTGTGAGGATTAAGTTATAGTAGAAAAGGAAAGAAAATAGTGTCCTTTTATGTGAAAATGTTTTTTAACAATCTATTTATAACAATCTATTTATAATATATAAAAGGAGAAATTAAAGTTATTTTATAATGAACTAAAGATCTCTAGATTTTCTATAAGTTTAAGTTTATTTTCTCTTCTTTCTCTAATATTCTCATCATAACCTTTGCCTTTGGAGGTTAAAATGTCGCACTATTTTTTTCATTGTTATACTTTATGCTTTATTTTTTTTAAAAAAAATTAAGAGACTTATTAAGACTTTTTAAATTAAGTATTAAAAATTTTAAAATCATCCTTACTATTTGAATCATTTCTCTACTTTTTTTTTATTTATCTATATTTTCTCAATTAAAAATAGTTTATAGTATAAGTTATAACGAATTTGAGTTGATTAAATGTTTATCTTATGTTTTTTATTTTACATGTCTTTTAAAAAAATTTCAAGTGATATAGATTAAATACTATATGGAATACACAAAATATAGATTAATAGTATAGAGGAGGTAGAAACCTTTTTTTCATAGAGTAAATAAAGTTTGGTAACTTACAATTCTAACAAAAGTATTGGATGAAATTAACTGATGTACGCTATAATATTGGTTCGCTAGTATTACTCTTGTAAAAAATATACGAATTGGGATGGATATTAATTAATTAATATAATCAAAATTATAATATTAAAAAAATTGGTTGGTGTATAATTTCGTTTTTAGCGAATTAAGTGGATAGGATTACATTTTTTTTAGACGAGAATCCTCGGTTTCGTATTATCAAATAAAAATATTTGTATAGAAATGACTTGGACTATATATTAAACTTTTTTTTTTCTACTAAATGATAGAAAAACTCGAATTCAACCTCTTAGATGAGTATAAGCAGATTATACTATTTGAGTTATAACTTATTGGTTTAAATATTAAGCTTTTATAACTTAATTTTTGTTGCTTTGGCATGTTTTCTTTTAAAATGTAATTATATTTATTTTTAATTTGAAATTTATTTTAGTGACAAATAAAATAGAAATTGTAAACGGATTGAATTAACATAAGTACATTCTAATTAACAAACATGAATTTATAATAAATGCGTGTAAAATTATATATTATTATTTTAAATTAAAATTATAAAATACATAATATATGTATTATTATAAATAATTATAATAAGTAATATACAGTTATAACCTATGAAACATGGACACTTTGTTGAATTGCTGTGTTCACATGTTAGATATATTTTAGATACGATATTTATCGACACTCGTCTAACATGCATGTCTACCGTGTCCAACTGTGTCTTAACAAAAAATAAAAAATTCTTTTTCAAACACATTTTGATACACCTAAATACCTTTACATGTGTGTCCAGCCTTATTCTTAATATGTATTATTGAAATGAATTTAAAAATAATATATATTATTATTTATTAAAATAAAAAATATTTTAAATTCTTTGTATAATTAAAAAAGACGTTAAAAATAGTTAAAAAATTATTTTATAAATATAAATAAAATATCAAAATATCATTCTAATTTATCTAAAAAATACTTTATATTTTATATATATACCGTACCATTTCCCCGTGTCTTATAAAATTTTAAAGTCTGTGTGTCTGCGTGTTCCGTGTCCGTGCATCAAAGGTTATAGAGAGAGAGGATATATCTAATGAGAATGGATTGTTTATACGACAATGTAAGAATGTACTTATTATCATTGGATTAAATTTAATGGCCAAGATTAAATTTGCTTTAAAAAGTAAAATTAAAATTGCTACTCCTTCTCTTTCTTTCTCTTTCTCTAACCAAAAGTGGCGTCCCTCTCACGTCTTTTTCTTTTCTCCTTTTGCATTTGGATACCAAAAATCAAATCCCTAGCTAATTTTTGAACATCCCTTGTGCTGCGTTGTTCTCTTCACTTGTCATCGCTCCTCCTTGTACTCGTCATTGTCGTCGTTGCCACCACTCTTCTCTACGTTTTCGTCACTGTCGTAGTTTGTTGGAAGCATGCTCTAAATTTGAAAGTAAAAGCAAGTTAATTTCACATGCAAGGACTCAATTGTTTAAATGTATGCATATGACTGGTAGATCTACAGAAAAACTACAACTTATCATAAATGGAGGTTTAGAAATTGAGTCACAACTAACTAAGATGAAAGGTGATATCCTCCCAAGCAAAAAGGATGAGTTAGAGTCTTTTAAAAAATAATCCAAAATTCTTATATTATCCTTGTTATCTTCTTTGTCATTTTCATCACACTCTCTTCTTTCTCCAGCAGTCAATTTCACTATCTCCATCATTATATTCATTATTGTTGTTGTTCCCACATATTCTCGAGTTCTTCGAATTAGGGGAAGAGGTGGAGGACGATCCCATGTTGTTCCCGCCTAAGTTCAACTAACAAAGAGTTTTCGCATCACTAGATTTTTTATCTTTGACAGTAGCGACACTTGATCTCAGAGAGAAGTTCCTTTTGGCCTCACTTGAAATGTTCGTTGGCAAATTTTTATTTTTTTGGCACAATCTTTTAAAATTCCTAATATTCTAACCACCTCCCAACGAATAATATGTTAGCTCAACACTACACTCATGATTTAATTTGTATAGTTTATGTCGTAAAAACATAAAGCATATAATTTGTGATTGTTTTTTTCTAATCTGTTAATTATAACCCGGTCAGTTACACCTATAAATCAAAATATGAATAAAATAAATAAAAAGTGACCTATTTTAGTTAGAGAAAATCTCAATTATAACGGACTTTTTGTATAAGCTCAAATAACGTTTAGAAGCGGTTACCACAAAATTAGGCTAACATCCCCAACAACTTCGCAATACTAGGTCAATGGAGTAACCGCCTATAGCATAACAACTTTATAAAAAAGAAGAAACCCTAAAGGGAGAAAGTACGGTATTCGCTCTGAATAAAATTTTTCTCATTTTTTATTCTTACTAACTTGAGTATCGGAGTGCCTTTGCAGGTGTCTGCCGCTGCTATTCCTCTTGAAGTCGATGTATACCTTATCCTATTTAGGCGAGGACGAGTTTAACCTTGAAACGGATGAGTTATACTACTTCAAGGCTTACCACGCAGAAATATTTGACGTCCACCATGGGGCCGAATTTTATTTAACCCTACCATCACCTCTTCTGCTTGCCTTTCCCTCTCTTTTGCAAGTCTTCAAACAATGGCGGAAGAGCAGAACATTCCCCTCCTCCTACTCAAGCCGAGTTACTGGCTATAAATGATTCATTACGGGCCGAGGTCCAGAGAGTGATTGAACTACTGAATCAAAAGCAGAATGACCGAAGTGAGGAGGAGAACCAGAAGAATACTGAAAATGGAAATAATGGTGATCATCACACCTCGGAAGTCACAACCGGTAGTGGTCATCCCACCAAAAACAACAAAAAGGACAACCCCTTTCTCAAAAGAACTCATCAACTTTCAGATGCCTAAGAAATTCACCTTGCCGACAACCCTAAAACCCTATAAGGGGATCGGCGACCCTAACATCCACTTATAAAGTTCCATTTTATGATGCTTTTAAATGGTGCATTTGACCTTATACTCTGTCGTTCTTTCCCTACCTTTTTGGATGGTGTTGCCTTGATCCGTTTTTCTAGTTTACATGCAGGTTCTATATTAAACTTTGATGAGTTTGCCGATCTATTTGTTAATAACTTTGCAGCTCCAAAGATTTATGTACATGACTCAGACTAGTTCAACACCTAGCCGACTTTATCGCAGAATTGACATTTTATAATTCTACTCCTGCCTACACAACATAGGCACTATACATTGACAGAACTTCAAACACACAAGGTTTTAGAGTGGGTATTACTCAAAGATAGCAAAGGAATAGTCATAAAACAATATTTACAATTCAGCTTTCACACTAGCAATATCTGAGCAAAATATAAGGCACTTATAACTGGTCTTAGATTAGCTCAAAACCTTGGAATAACGCATATAAACGCAAATGTGATTCAGTCTTGGTGGTACAACAGGTAACAAGTAACTTTTAAGTAAGGGTAATTTGTTACAAAAATACTTGTCTACTGTTAATAACCTAATCTCCTACTTTTTAAAATTTGAAATATCCCATATAGCTCGGGACCAAAACTGCCAAACTGATATTTTGCCAAAACTAATAACCAGTAAGAACCAAAGTTATGTGCCGAGTTTATCCCAACTAACACTGGATGAGCCCAGTGTTACGTTAACATTTGTTTTAAGTATTGTATAAGAAACAGATTGGCGAACACCATTTATTCAATACCTAAACACTGACAATATACCAGAGAATGTCAAAGACAAGCACAGATTCAAAAGGCAATCAAGTTTCTATACACTAATCGGAACCGAGCTATACAGGCGCGGACTCACTAAACGTTTGCTAAATACATTAGTGATGAAGATGCTAAATTTGCCATGGACAAGGTCCACGAAAGTGTATGTGGTACACACATTCGGAGATAGGTTGGCCTTTTAGTAAGTGGGAGCTAGACATTTTTTGTCCTTTTTCACAGACACTAGGTTGGGCCTTACGAAAGAAGTTAGATGATTCTTAAGGACAGTGGGCTGGGTTCATGCCCAAAACCTTATGGAGCTATAACACAACATAACACTCATCAACAAAGGAGACTCCATTCAAACTAATATATGGTTGCGATGCCATGATATCTATTGAAAAATCACACATCAATCAGGCCGAACATATGACTTAAATGATAAAGTCAATGCGGAGCTAAGAACTAATGAGCTGGATACAATAGAAGAAATACGAGATTATGCGTTAATTCCACAACGCGCACCACAACTTGCTATAGTTGGGAAGTACAACAAGAAGATCAACCCAAGATCATTCAATCAAGAGAACTTTGTCCTTAAAAAACCTCAAGGCCATGTAAGGCTCGCTATAAATTGAGAAGAACTATTCAGAATATCAAAGGTCATCGGATGAAGTGCATACGTTTTGCAAACTTTAGAAGGCAATATTCTAACAAGTACATGAAACATATCTTTCCTAAAGATATATTACGACTAAGTTCATAAGTCAAGATAAGGTGATGTATTTTTTGTCTTGGATTTTATCTCATATTGGGTTTTTACTAGGAGAGATTTTAACAAAGCACACCTCTCGCACCTTCAACCCCGAAGGCCCTCCATTCAATGATACTTTCTATTTTTCTATATTTCTTGTTATTATTTTTTTTCATGTTTCTTTATTGTTAGAAACATAAACCGACCTATAAGTTGGAGCAAAACTCGTGCTAATCGACATCATATACACTATCCCCACAATCAATGTTACCTATTTGACCTATCAAAAATGGTTGTAAAACCTAGTTAATTAACGGCTAATTAATCCATAAATGAGAATTTATTCTAGAAAGTCCAAAATGTGATTTTTATGGCTAAATGTGATAGAGGAGATTGAGACGAGAATTTCGGTACCAATTTTATAGAATTCGGACCAAGATTGGACCGAACGGGCCAAACCGGGCCAACCGGACCCAAAGTGGGCCCTTGGCCCAACATAACTAAACCAAAACCCTAGTTTTCAGCATTCTCTCTCCTCATTAAACACACACACACGCTGAAATGGTGGAGAGGAAGGGAAGAACACTCTCTCAAGTTCTCTCCCTTGGTTGATCTTCAAACCACCATAACTTTTGATCTAGAGTTCCGATTGCCGCACCGTTTACGGCCACGCGTTCACCGCGGAGAGCTCTACAAAACCCATACAATCAATCTTGAGGTAAGCCACGTTTTTCTCTTCAAATTTCCAGCCTTGTTTTCGAGTTTCATGAGCAAAAATATTGAGATTTTGGGCTCTTTGATGTTATAGGATCCAACTCTCTTCAGGAGGAGGTTAATCTTATCTCCTTGGACCTTGGGTGTGGTAAGATTCTTAACTTAATGTAATTTGTTGTTCTATGATGTTTGGGTATTGAGATGTTGTGTATGGGTATGATGATTGTGACTTAGGTTGTGTATGTGTGAATATTGGGGCTTGATTGGTAATTTTGAAAAGCTTAAAAAGGGATTTGGTGGTAAAAAAATCTGTTCTTTGAGGTGTTGAGGCCTTGAGAGCTTGAGGAAAAGTGGTTTGGAAGTGCTCCGGTTGAGCTTGAGAAATCGGCTAAGGTATGGTGTCGGTTTCTCGTATCTAATATGTAATGTGGTAGGAAATACTTAGGCTAGAGGCCCTAAGATAGGCATTGAATTGTTGATATTATTGAATGGTTGAAATATATGATGTGGTCATATATGTGATGATGATTATTGATGCCTTGATGGTATGATGTATGAGAAATATGCATGTTGTGATATATGCTTGATGATTGGTTATGGTTGAATTGTGGGTTGAACCATGTTGATGGTGAGTATGATATTGATTGTGTACGATGATGATTTATTGGAATTGGTGTTGTTGAAAATTGGCATGAGGAAGAGTATGTGATATGTCAATGTGTTTGAGATAGTGATTTTGGTGAATTGTGGTAAAGTGTCAATGTGTGAGTTGAGGAGGCTTGATGTTAAATTTGATATATTTTGATTGATTTCAAAGAAAAGGGATGAAATTGGCATGTTATGATTGATTTTGAAAAGAGTTGAAAATGGCTTGTTTTGAAAATGGCACTTTGTGGTTTTGTATGAAAAAATAGTTTTTGGGCATACTTTGACAGGACATAACTTGGACTACGGATCTCCGTTTTGTACCAAATCTATTTAAAAATGAAATTGGATCCGGGATGTCCATGCCGTTTGAAGAACGGGTGAAAAACGATTTAAAATGAGAAAGTTATGTCCGTTGGAAGATTGGGGTTTGAATCTGTGAATTCTGCAGCTTTTAACTTAGAAAATTTTTAGCATAATGACCCCTCGCGCGTAGGTGCACTTGGCGCGTACGCACCGTTCTTCCAGAAAGTGCCATCCACGCATGCACGTGGTGTGCGCGGGCGCGCCGATGTGCTGCACCCAATGCCCAGCCATTTTCCAGAGAGTTGTGCCAGAACTGTGCCAGTTTTGTGCCTGGGGCACGAGAGCACCCACGCGTACGCGTGGCTGACGCGTGCGCGTCGCTTGGCTATTTTTCAATCCACGCGTTAGCGTACATGACGCATACGCGTCGATGAGTTTTGTGGCCATCCACGCGTGTGCGTGGAGTGCGCGTACACGTGGCCCTGTTTTCATCCTAAAGTTGATTTTTGAGTTTTTAAAGCCAAATTTCATACTTTTAAGCCCCCGATCTCACCACTTATGTCTTAAATCATTATGATATGCCTAGCAATGAGAAAAGTAGTTAGGAGATGTGGTAACTTGCGAGTGAATCAAGGGAAAAATGAATGATCAATGAGGATCAAAGGTGATTATGTGAGATGCGAAGGATGGTGGTGGAAGTGCTTGTTATGCCATGGGCCGAAGGACCGTAATTGTTAATGAAATGGCTGGTTATGGATTTAACCGTGAGCCGAATGGCTGGTTATGGATTTAACCGTGAGCCGGATGGCTAGATTATTGCCGTATTACGGCGGAGCCATGATTATGGCTAAGTATAAATGCATATATGCTGTTGAATGAATTGTGAATGTTGCACTTCCACTGTTGGAGATGAGAGTTTCCCTGGAAGAAAGCAGTGACTAGCCACCACGTGCTCCAGGTTGAGACTCGAAGCTCTTTCGACCCTATGTCGTAAGGGTGGCCGGGCACTGTGAAAGCCCCGGATGAGCTCGCCCCCGTAAATATTCACCAGTGAAGGTGATGGATATAGATCATGATTATAATCACGTTTATGATGAGTATAACTCAAGTTGGGGATGCGCGATAGAGGGACAGTCCAATGGTTAGCTACCAGGACTTGTCGGGTTGGCTCTATAACCGACAGATGATATCATCAGCCACTAGGGACATGAATTCATCATATGCATACTATATGAATTGTTTGAGATTGCCTATTTGACTGCATATTACTTGCTAATTGTCTAAATGCCTTATTTGTTCCTATTTGTATATTTCTTGTTTGATATAACTGTGTTTGCTACATTATACTCCTGCTGGTGGTTGGGGGGTCCGAAAGAATTGGAAAGGGAAGTATTATTTAGACTGAAGAATCTTTAGTCAGATGCCCTTTTATGGTTTAACTTGTTTATAAGCTTTGAATTATCTGGAGGAAGTTCTAGGATTGCCTTTGGCTTTCCTCTATTATTATGTATTATATATGTGGAAGCTGTTACTATGCTGGGGACCTCTGGTTCTCACCCATGCGGATTTTGTGGTTTTCAGATGCAGGACGGAGGTTTTCCGCTGAGGCATGCTGGAGACTTCTAGATTTGCGAAGATCCTTTGTTTTTGGGACTATGTTTTGGTTTATATGTTTTTCTTAGATACTTTTATCTCCATTAAATAATACAAACTGTGATGACTCCTCTTATGAGAGATTTTGGAGAATAGGTTTCTGTATTTGTGTCCCTTTGGGTTTCCTTTGGGGTTTTCCTTATTTTATCATATGTATATATTGCTATGCTCGGACCGGTTATCTTCGCAGCCGGATTTTGAGTCTTGATATTCCTGTTTTTGACACTCTTTTGTATATATATAATCTCGCGTTGGTTATCCTTGTTCGTTACGTTATCGATCGGAGTGTTGCGCTTTCAAGTTGCGATTTTTTGTTTACCCCTTTTTCTACAAAGGCTCCTAGTTATAATCAATCATTCATACTACTATACGTACTAAATTTTTATTTTAGAGGTTATAATATCTTGCTATCTCTAAATTATGACTTAAGCATAAGACTCTACATAATAGGGTGTTACAATGGTCCTCATTAATTACCACTAATAATACCTATTCAATCCTGTAATTTCAGGAACAATGCATATCAATTACTCTACCCTTTATAATATCTATACTTATTCATAGATATTCATGGATGCATGTCACCGTTTATTTCTTTATATTTTTCTTCTTATCATTATTTCTATCTCTTCTCTACTAAAGCGAAACTCATACTGACCTATAAGCTAACTTATCTACTATCATACATTAAACAAGGCACCCACCTAAATACCTATCCACTCGACCTATATGTCTAATACAAATAGTTGCGATTTTGAAATGTTTGTAATCAATCTCTTCTATTTCAATGCATATCAAAAATTAAAGAAACAATTCTTTTTTCCACAATATATTTCATAATTCATCAATCAATTGCTCAATACAAAAGGAGCAACAAAACAATAATGATTTCAAACAAATCGGCAACTATAAGTCGGAATTAATCCGAATAAATTGACACATCGAAATTAATCCAAACAAATCGACACATATAAGTCGGAATTACTTCAAATAATGACAACTATAAGTCAGAATCAATTCAAATAAGACGACACCTATAATTTGGAATCACTCCAAATAAATCGTCAATTATAAGTCAGAATAAGTCAAAACAAGCCAACACTTATAAGTCAGTAAATAATCAACTATAAGTTCATTCAAAAATATACTCATATAAGCAATACCTTTTTAAACAACAAGCCTAGCCAACTTTATTTTTAAGATTATCAAGTTGATCTTAGGACTAATTCTCGTATCTTCAAATTATAACACAATTGCATCTGTTTTTATATCCCACCGAGTTATAACTATATATGCTCTACCAATCATTATTTTTCTACATTTTATATCCTCCATAAGACCATGACTAATAATCTTCTCTATTGTTATTGTTATATCAATTTTTGAAAGCTAATATACCAAGTAAAGCTCTTATCTAAAGAAGAACTA
Source organism: Arachis hypogaea (assembly GCF_003086295.3). NCBI lineage: Eukaryota > Viridiplantae > Streptophyta > Magnoliopsida > Fabales > Fabaceae > Arachis > Arachis hypogaea. The sequence goes on from NC_092037.1 coordinate 9,727,513, forward strand.
TAACAAGCATTATTAAATATGCAGTGATATCATAAATCACTAAGCAAATTCAAATGTGGTTACTTGATCTATGGGTAATTAGCTCATCTTTTTATTTTCTTATTTTATAATAGCGCACGTTTATTTTCAACACATTTTTATTTATGTTACAACATTTTTATTATTCACTCAATATTCAATAAATTAATTGTTTTGAGGGAGAAATTTATCAATAAATTGTTGTGTGTCAAAAAAATTTCCAAGACGATTGATCATTATATCCTTGGGTCATACAATCGATTCCGTCAACGAATATATATTTTCGAACTTTTCAGTTCGCATCAATCAAATGTTACAGGCATGTCATGAAAATTGTTCTCAAGCGAAAAATATCTCCCACACAATTTTCTTGATCAAATAACTTACCATTCAATTATTTTATGAATAATTGCCGATACAATAACCCGACTAAGCTTGGGGCTCATCATGTTATCCTTATTCATAATAACTCTCAGTTTTGTTTTATTTTTCTCTTTAACATGAGTGTTATTTTCTATGTACAACAAGTTGAGTTTGGGGACTACTACTACTATTACCACGATTCTCATTTATAGGTCGAAAGCTCAACCTGTTTTATTGAAAAATATCACAGGTCAAATTTGGGAGTTGTGATCTGTTTAGCTATAATCCGACCAGTTATACCTATAAATCAGAATCTAAATAAAATAAATAAAACATGACTTATTTTAGTTAGAGAGAATTTCAGTTATAACGGATTTTTTGGTATAAGTTCAAATAACGTTTAGAAGCTGTTACTACAAAATCAGGCTAATATCTCCGACAGCTTTGCAATACTAAGTCAATGGAGTAACTGCCTATAGCATAACAACTTTATAAAAAGAAGAAATCCTAAAAGGAGAAGGTACGTTATTCACTTTGAATAATATTATATTTATTTTCTATTCTTACTAACTTGAACGTCGAAGTGTCTTTCCAGGTGTCTGCGACCGCCGTTCCTCTTAAAGCCGACGTATACCTCATCTTATCCATACGAGAACGAGTTTAACCTTAAAACGGACAAGCTATACCTCCTTCAAAGCTTATAACAGAACATCTTCTTTGGCTCCATGATTAGTGTCACCGTTAACAATAGTTGTAGTTTTGGTCGTTGATAATGAAGATAATGATATTAACGAGGGAGATAGTGAAATGGATTCTTAAAAAAGAAGTGTGATGAAAATGATAGTAGTGATAAAAAATATAACATGAAAGTTTTAGTTTATTTTTTTTAATTGAGTCAATTAAAATTCAGTAGGATTCGAACCCAGATGCAGTTCTGACTATCTGTCAGAGAAAAAAGAACGATTGGCTCTATATCAATGGAATCTCATCATCCATACATAATGAATTGGTGTGATATATTCAAATCATAACATATGAACAGTAAAAACTAATATTTGTATTGAGACTAGAACTCACAGGGAAGACTATTTATGAATAGAATCAAATATGAATGAAATAAAAAATGCAGTATATACAAACAAATGTATTCAGTTATTGGTGAAAAATCAATATACTTCTAATGTCAAATCGGAATCAACTAGGACAAAAATAAAGCATTGGGTAGAACTTTTCTTTGGTGTCAAGGTAATAGCTATTGTTAAATAAAATTTATTTTTTATAAATATAAATTTATTTTTTTAATTTTTTGAATAATTTTATTAGTATTTTAAATATTTGTTAACAGAAATAATTATTTTTATTTTATAATATTTTACAAATATTTTTGTTATTACAAAAGCTGATAGATATTTTCATGGACGTCTCTTAGGATGGGATTTTGAGTGTTTAGTGTTTACTATTGAGACTTGAGAGAGAAAAAAAAAGCACCGACCAAAGCGAAAGTGAAAAACAGATAAATTAGCGCGAAATATCGCGAGGGAGTTTCATTTGTGTCCCGAAATGGCAGCAACGAGCACGACCACGAGCGGTAGCGGCAGCCAACCTTACCGTCCGTACAGGCACCTCAAAACCCTAACCGCCCACGAACGCGCCGTGTCTTGCGTCAAGTTCTCCAACGACGGATCCCGTTTGGCCTCCGCCTCCCTCGACAAAACCCTAATTATATGGTCCTCCGAAACCCTCTCCCTCCTCCACCGCCTCACCGACCACTCCGAAGGCATCTCCGACCTTGCCTGGTCCTCAGACTCTCGTTACATCTGCTCCGCCTCCGACGACCGTACCGTCCGCATATGGGACGGCACCTCTGGCGAGTGCGTCAAGACCCTCCGCGGCCACTCCCACGCCGTCTTCTGCGTTAACTTCAATGACCAGACTAACCTCATCGTCTCCGGATCCTTCGATGAGACCATTAGGGTTTGGGAGGTATGCTTGTTTTTCAATTTCATCACGTTCTGATCATGTCTATTATTCAGTTAGTTTGTTAGATTCTGGCACAAGGAGTAAAATTCCATCAAATTAATCTCTTGATTGGCTATAAAATTTCATTACGTTAATTGTGTGGGTCAGTTCAGTTAGTTAGTTAGTTAGTTAGTTAGTTAGCTAGCTAGCTAGCTAGTTGGTTGGTTGGTTGGAGTTTGTTGAATATGGAGTGAGTAGTAGATCGTTAAACCGAGTTTGAATCATTGAGAAAATTTCGATAGTGAGAAAGTGAAGTGCATAACACCCTTGCTGGCACTTTCTCAGTTTAGGAAACGTTTCTCATTTAAGAAGATTGAATTCCTGCCAAATTAGTCCCAAAGTTGGTAATGCTGTTTCTGTCTTTGTTGTCGCAATGCAGCATGGATAGCAGCTCAATAATAATATTGGTGCTATAGTTGTGGTTGTTCACACTATCTCCACATCAGTTGGGTTAGTATTTGCCAACTTCAGAGATCTTAGGAGAGGTTTCAAGATTTCCGAAGTCAAACTTGATGTGGAGATTAATTTGAGAGTTTACGAGTCACTTAACGTTGGTTGATTTTTTCTTAAAGTTAGACCTAGAAAAACAATTGCTTATAGTCATATACGTAATGTAATCATTTACAAACTGCAACTATGAGCTATAGGTTATTGACGGGACTAAATTTAGATAGATATGTTTTATTCCCTGGTTAAAAATGAGTTATGTACATAAACCATTTCTTTGATATGATTGAATTAATGAAATCATTATTCTCTCGCTTTTTCTCTACCTCTGAAGTCTGAATTATTCTTAGCTTGATTGATAGGTGAAGACGGGGAAGTGTATCCATGTCATGAAAGGCCATACCATGCCAGTTACTTCAGCACACTTCAATCGTGATGGTTCGCTCATTGTGTCTGGAAGCCACGATGGTTCTTGTAAGATTTGGGAGTCGGCCTCCGGGACGTTGCTCATGACACTTATTGATGATAAGGTCCCTGCTGTTTCATTTGCGAGATTCTCTCCCAATGGCAAGTTTGTACTTGTTGCCACTCTGAATGATACCCTTGTAAGTTTTGCTTTGTTTTATTTATCCTGCCATCTCATTTATTTTACTTTTGGAGTCTATGGAAACAGGTGAAACTAATAAAGAACATAAGAGGGACATGATTTTTCTTGGGAGTCATTTGATTCTAAATTTTGTATACAAGCTAATCCAAACATTAATTAGTTGCTCGAGTTTGATGCAGTGACAAGGGAATTAATGGTATAATGATTAAATTGGTTTGGAAAGACGATAATCCAGTTATCAACCATAAGTGGTTGGTTGCAGTTGAAGGATAATGTAAACATGTCGCCACTCAAGCTGCAAATACCAAACTAAAATTAAGCATTATTTTGAAGGAAAAGTTAGCTAATCTTCCTAATTATCACATGTACTTAGATCAATCATCGGGGAAATAAGTTTTAAATCTATAGTGGCAAGCGTTAATTATCTATCATCTTTAATTGCAGTGGAAATGAATTGTGACCTTAGACAAACTTTACCTATAATGTTAGAGCTTCAAATCCTATAGTTTCCATCTTTGAGATAAGTTTTGCCTAGGCACCAGCCCTATTAATTCAATTGTTAAACTATGAAAGTTGTTTCATGTTTTCTTTTATGTAATGGCTACAGATTTCTATTTCCAGTGTTTTGGAATCTAAGTTCATTTACCACTTTGATTTGTATATTAATTAGTAAAACTGTTATATTATTCCAGCATATCTTCAAGCACTACATTTACTTGGTCTGGCCCTAATGCCAGTTGTTGCAATTTTGGTGAGGAAAATAATTCTTTGGCGGTTAGTTTTTCGAGTTTGTTCTAAGAATGTTAATCTTGTGTACATAGATTCCTAAGGTTAAGATACACATGTTTAAACTTGCGGGCTATGGTTCTTGAAATCAAGCGAATTGACGTACCAAAATCTTGTAATATTGCTGGTTGTCCCCAGTTGAACTTTTTGCTCTTAAATTAATCTATAAACATTGCAAGTATTGGGATAGATAAGTTTGTCACTAATCCTGCACTATCATTCGTGGACGAGGTTTTGTTTTACATGGTTTCTGAGGTTTCAGGTCTATGAGAGTTACTTCCAATTCTGATATGTGTCCATAATCTAATAGAATATTAGTTTAGTATATCCATTAATAACATGCCAATTAAATTCTCCTGTTGCAGAAGCTATGGAATTACTCGCAGGGGAGGTCTGTAAAAATTTATACAGGTCATGTGAATAGAGAATACTGTATAACATTCACATTTTCTGTTACACAAGGGAGGAGATATATTGTTGGAGGATCAGAAGATTGCTGTGTTTATTTATGGGATGTTCAGCAGAAAAATATGGTTCAGAAACTCGAAGGCCACACAGATACTGTAATATCTGTTTCCTGTCATCCAACAGAGAATAAAATTGCTTCTGCCGGCTTAGATAATGATAGAACCGTGAGGATATGGGTTCAGGATGCCTGAATAATAGCTAAACCGTATGTAGATTCCCCCCTCTCCAATTATGCTCTTTTACATACAGTTTTGTTCAAGACATCAACTGCAACCATGCTAATTGTTTTTTATTTATAGTCTCTGTTTTTGAATTTTCGCATGCATATGCATGTCTGCTTTCAGTATTCTGTGGCCTTGTTTCCTTGATAAACACCTCTTCGATATTTATCTTCTGGCTCTGTTGCTAGCTGCTATCAGTTGAATATTTTCTTTGTGAAGATTTGAGACAAATTGATGATGAGCATTTTCTCGGTCTGCCACTCTGCCTAATTGATATTGAATGAACAGTCTCAAACTCTCAGTCAGATATTTTAATCAGGGTGAAAGAATTAGAGTCCTGCATTCTGTGTCATTGTCTTGTTTATTTTCTTATACTTGGTATTTTGTTGCGTCATGTATTCTCATCATAGATGCTGAACTAATCAAACATTCAATTTTTCATTCTCTGGTGATAATGAGAAGTGGCTGGCATTTCAACCATTCAAATCCTGCCTGCAGGTTGTATAAATTTGGATCTTGATTGTGGGACACCGATGGCGCTTTGCGTTGTATTAATCAATGAAAGGTGCATTTCATGTAACTTGCAAATCAGTAAAGCAAGGGGGAAAAAAGCTCAAAATTATTAGAAGCCTGTATTCAACCAATCTTTTTAGTATTTTTATCGTTGCACTATTGAAAATAAAGCTGCTCCACACGATTCCTGTGGTGCCGAATTTTTTGTTCTTTTGCTTTATGAACGGTGGCATTTTGCAATTTGCATGATCCATAAAAAGAGAGTGAACGCTAGAATCTTATGACATGAATATATAGAAAAGTTTAAAGGACTCAACATCGTTTTGGGTTCCAATAATACTTCTTTGATTAGGTACAGCGGTATGCTAACATACTACGTTGGAATTACCCGACAATGTGAGAAATAATGGCATTTCTACAATCCATTATTTGAATGTAATGCCACGTTAGCATCACTTGCTTGTTCAGTTGGACAAGATTTCTTAACAAAACCATGTGTTTGGTATTGTAATGTCACTCAGTTCCAGTGATTGAAAATTTCCCTTTGTCTTGGAGGAAAACGGTTGTAATGTTTTTGTTGTTATGGAGGATGGCCTACATCACCTTCCCTAATTCAGCTATAGCTACTGTCAGTGTATATGTATATACTTACAATTTTTTTTTTCTGGTTGTCTACGGTATTCCAGTATTCCTTAATATTTCGGTGAACTTTATTTAAGGGTCTTCTACTAGTCAATACAATGGGTTGTTACATCTATAAGATGAGATTTTAACTCCTAATATTTGTTTAAGCAAACGGATAAACTGACCATTCGATCAATCCAAGTTGGTTAAATAATTTGGTTTTGGTATTATATAATTAAGTAAAATTGTTTTAACGAAGTAATCTTATAATTGAGCATTATTTGAATATTACTTTCGCTGCATACTTACATGTCACTAAAGTGATTAAAAATAGAATATAGAATAGACTTTTGTAGCAAATATACAATATCTACGCTAATTTCAAGCTATTGCGCCGAAATTTTATGAAGTTTGCATAAAATACATGGCAAAGATCTCTCTTGGAGCATGCATCTATGATGAAATAATTTCCCTTGCGTCCGCAATCTACATTGATTAGAATAGTGTTGACAATTGCGACTTTGATCTATAGAGATACATTAAACAAAACGTTTATATTATAAGAACTAAGATTAAGTTATCCAACAAGAGCTGATCACAGTAAGAATATGAGAAAATCACACAAACTGGTTCAAGCAAACTCATTAGATTATATATAATATATATATATATATATATATATATATATATATATATATATATATATATATATATATATATATATATATATCATACCTTGTTGACATGACTTTGTGTGTCCCATAATTTAGGTAGCATACTCTGCATGTTTCATGTTATTCTGCAACCTAACATTAAAGAAGCTTTATCCTTTCAGTTTCACCAAAATTAATTAGTGCTGAACCCGAGACATTGTTCATTAATTTCTCTTATTTCTTTTATTTTTTTATATACTATGGTTACTTAATTTTCTTAGAAAACTTTGCTTAAAGTGAAATAACAAAAATTTTATATATTCATACAAAAATCAGAAATCAAATTAGTCTTTTTATATTTGTATATAAATATATAAATTTAATTTTGATACACTGTCAGTTTAAAGTAGTTTTACACGTGTATTCAATTATGTAATGTCACATCAGTAAAAATAATTATCTTTCACGATCTTGTGAATGGTCATCCAAAAAAACGAATGTAATTGTATGAACTGTATAAAACGTTTTACACTGCTAATGCATTAAAATTAAACTCATATATATTATTTAATTTATTTTAATATATATTTTATATTTTAATATATTCTATACGGATGGTTAAGTGTATACATACATTTACGTAGCATGGTCGGTGAAATAGCTGCCAAACCACACAAGTCAATTAAGCATTTCTCCTTGGATTCAGGGTATCTGAAATTAATCTTTTAAAAAAAAGTCAAATGCATTGATTTTGATCAGGATTTTGCCTACTGGCTAATGTTTGATTTTAACTTCTACAAATAAAATACAAGTCCATCAACATTGCTAAATAGTTAAATGTTATTATGGTTGGGTTCTAGTTGAAGATTACAATCACAATGAAGATTGAAGAGACTAAGAAAAGCTAAACCAGTAAAAACTAGAAAGCAAATTATACATATCCAAGATGAGAATCAAAAAATAAATAAAAATAAAATAAAATTGCCAGTTTCATGTACTTTTTTTTGTCACATCACTTTTGAAAATGTATTTATCAAAATCAGTTCAACACTCGAAAAAAAAAAAAAGTAACAACTCTATTGATTACTCATTCTTCCAAGCATACAAAATGAGAGAGAATCCAAGACCTTGCAACTGTGAATCCTTAAACTGTTGACAATAAGCCCAAGTTAATGCATCTTCATGATGATGATGATGATAGTGATGATCTTCAGAAGAAGAAACAGATTGAGATTGAGTTTGGAACATGAACACAGCATTCCCCATAGAATTCCCAAAGAGCCAATTATGCACATCCCAGAACACTTCCACTGGAACCCCATCAACCAAAATTGTATGATTCCCTCTGAATTTCCATTTCAACCTCTTCACCTGAATCACAATCTTGCTATCAATTCTTATCACAAGACAAGGATCACTGCTAATACTATTATTACTATTAGTATTAAATGTGTCACATTCAATTGTCACATTGTGCAATGGACCCTTGTCACAAAATTGAGCCTTTGCTCCATAACATTTCTTACCAAAAACATGTTCCCTCTTTGCAATGAAAATTGCACCAGAAGATTGATGAAGATTGTAAGAAATTTCATCATCACCATTATTATGATGATCAAATAGTTTCTTGCATGCATCCTTTTTGAGATCACCAAGGAGCAACACCATGACATGGTTGAACATGATTGCTAGGTAGTACCCTTCTAATGGTTCAGGGCCAGAACCAAATTTTGCAGAGCTCAAATCCCAAAAGATGTCAACTTTATTGGATTTAACATCAAAATTCTTGGACCCTTTTCGCCTTGAGAACAGCCATGGCTTTATGTCAAACTTGCAGAGACAATGGTTGCTGAAAAGATCATCAATTCCCACACTCAAGCCTTGTCCCATTAGGGTTTTTGTCCATGTCACTGTGATGAAGCAAATCGAAGAACTTCCTTGCAGCTTGCACTGGTACACACATGTCACATTTTGTGCTGATCTTGTTGTTGTTGTTGAACCTAAAGAAGATGATGAATCAGCAACTTGAACACCATTCTCACCGAAGCAAGAAGGAAATTCCCTCATTATGCAGCAGCAAGAAGAAATTAAAAACTATATATGAACTCAAGATTGAAGACTTCTTTAATTTTCCTATGGTTTTGGCTAACTAATAATAATTAAGCAGAAAAAGGATAATAGTAATAACAATATATAGCTATATAAACAAAAGGGTATGTTTCTTATGTTGATTTTGTGTGAACACAAGGAATTATAGCTAAAATGGTTCAAGATCAAATCCAAAAGACTTCACTTTTGACATGGGTTTTTAAGAGAGAGAATGTGTATGGTGGCTTTAGATGTCAAATTATGTGCTGTGACCAAGTGAGTAATGACCAAATTCCTAATATGAGAGATTAGAATATGGCAGGTGAACATGAAAAGGGAGAGGTTGCTTTAAGCACGTGGGGTACCATAAAGGTTAGAAGTTGAATTGCCCCATACTATTGATATTCATCATTAAAATCAAGCAAATGGCAACTGGCAATTGGATAATGTTGCTACTCATAATCATGTTTCTTTTTTATTATAGTTATTATTATTTGCTAAAAAAAATAGGTGAATTTGACACCGGTTAATTTACTATAGATTAATTTCTGATATCTAGCTAACAAGTCCTCACAAGTTATAGGAAATATATCTTCTTAATTTTTTTTAATACTTGAGAAAATAAAATATAATCTCTTATATTTATTTTTATAAGTAAGACAAAAAATAAATATGAAAATGAGAGAACAATAAAAAATTAAATTAAACAATTAACACCATTTATTCCCCAAATCACAGCAGTATTCAAATTTAAGAGATTTTTACTAAAATATATGCTGAATTTTTGCTATGTTTATCAACTCCTTTTTATATAATAATATTTATTTGATGAAAACAAATATTGTCACTTTTATTTTAATAACATTATTCTTTTTTCTACAAATTTATACATACATACAATGTAAAAAATGATGTGTGAAATGAGAATTGATATTATCATTTCTCTTATTTGATAGTTAAGAAAAATTAAAGAGTATATTGAAAATCAGTCACTAAATTAATTTTTTATTTAAAATATATGTTAAAATAATAAAATACACATTAAAAATGAGTTAAATAATACATATATGTATACACAATATATAATAATTGATTTAATGACTAATTTTTTATATGCACATAATATTTTTAAAAATAAATATATTTTTAAAGACCTTTATCTATTCACAATGGGTTGAAATTTACTTTCTTATCTTTAATAGGTGTCTTTTACTTTTAGTATTTTTTTATTATAATTTTTGTATCTTTTGGCTTTCAGGAATGACAGCCTTTGTAAAATCCACATACATAACCCATCAACACTTATTACCATTATTCCCTTTTCAAAAGGCTTTCTCCTCCTCCCCTCAGTACTCCTTTTCCTTTTCATTCTTTTTTTTTAAAAAAAAAGAAAATTAAAGAAGAATCATTTTCTGTTCTATAATTATGTCTTGTGCTAAAGAGGAGACAAGATTGCAATACTGTGCCCAGCACAATTGTTAGAAAATCATGAACAAGTAAGTGTAATATTCAAGTTTTAAAATGTTAATTAATAATTATTACTCTATTTGGTGATTATAGATATCTTTCATTATCAAATGCTAATATTATAAATAATTGCTTTGAATTAACATCATGAAGGTATTAATTACCCAGGCTTATACATGTTTAATCAAATTAAAGCGTTAATTAAGCACTAACTTTATGCTTTCATAGTCAAGATTGGGTGATGTGTGACCTTTGCCATAATTAGTGGTAATAACTCTGATCAAGAAAAACCAATTATTATAGCTTATAACTCACACAGCTTTTATGATTCATTTTCCAATCTGAAGAATCATGGTTGCTTCAACAACAAATCACTATTATATAATATATATGTTCATTCCATGATTATCTTGGTGCATCCATTATCATCTATTAATCTTCTTATTATGTATTTTTATTGATCCATATATATGTTATAATTCGGACTAATATACACTGGAAGAATGACTCGTATAGAACCGTTACCTTTTTTTAAAGTTGATTACATGACAAAATATTATATGTTGCTTAAACCGAATTATGATATAATAATTCCGTATATAATTGAAATGGAAAAATTACCCGGCCAATAACTATATTCACATTAACAAAGAAGAAAAAATTGGAATGAATCCAATGCTTTTCTAATCTTTTAACATTATGTATATACATGTTGATTTGAGTGTTGAAGTGTGTGATGTAGATATACCAGAATGTTAGAAAGACAAAAAAAAAAACAATTATTTTTTACATATAAATCATTTTTTGAGATAAATCTATACAAGTCATTTATATTTATGTGCACACGTTCTTCTTTTTTTTCGTTCTTCTTCTCTTTCGTTATCGTTGTCACCAATACCACCTCCTCCTCCTCTTTCTCCTTTTTTTTCATTGGAATTTCTCATCCTCCTTCCTTTTCCTCATTCTCCTCCATCATCAGTTATTTCGTTGTTGAATATAATGAATAATTCAAGTTCAGATTGTCAATTGAACCAGAACGAAATTGATTATTGTTTTGAATCCAATCAAATGGCTGAGATGTGGTTCGATTCTAGTTAATTTTTTCGTTAGTAGTTTATGATTCTGTAGGTGAATAATGTTTCATTGTTGATGGTTTGAATTGAATGTAATGTAAAAGTTCTGCATTAAAGAAAATATTTTTCTGTATTTGCAACAAATTTGGGTGTAACACGAAGATATTTGAGTATAATACGAAGATATTTAAGTGTATTATTTAAGATTTTTTGGTGTATGTGTACTGATAAGTTCTGCATAATTCAAAACTCTTTTTCTCCCTTGTAAGAATGCAGTTTTCGGTAAACAGGCTTTTCTTGCTATTTTAAAATTTATTTTGCAAAATTTCGAACCACGGGCTAATAAAAAATAGTAAGGCTGACCTGATGGTAAAAAAAATTAAAGAAAAAATAAAAAACTAAATAGAAAAAGACCATTAATAAGGTTAAAATTGACTTTATGAGGGTAATTAATCCCCCTAAGTTAAGTTTGACTAATAAATAATAAATATTAGCTTACCATTGGTTTATTTTTCTCACTAAAGACTTTTTGAGCCAGAAATCCACTTTTAGTGACGGTTTTGCGCGCGTCGAGAAAAAACTCTTGTAACCGAAAACTTTAAAACCAGTGGTTTTCTACATAAGTAATTGTGTCTCAAGATTATTATTAGTCATCTATTCATGATTTATTTCTTTAAAAATAAATCTTAACCATTAATTATTTTACCATATGGTAAAATTTACTCCGAACTAAATTTCTAACTAGTATTCTGCAAATGACTCCTAGAGATCCCAAATCTTCTAACTTGTCATCCAAGTAACTTATCTCTCCTTCTCAGCCTCTAGGTTGAGACTATATCATTATTTCACCCCTCTCTGCTGTGTTTTTAACCTCAATTAACTAACTGCGGTTAACTGTGGATAAGCTCAACATGCAAGCGCTGACCAAACTTCTTCATTTTCATGCCCCTTCTTCATTAAATTCCAACCTTGACCACGAAAATTTCAGCCTTTTTACCATCATAAATTTAGCAAGATTTTGATTTTTTATTTAAGGAATTATTGGCCACAAAATTCACAAAATACTTTACACATTTTTACATTCTTTTGACCGAATTCTTGAGAGAGAAAGAGAGAAAATTCTTGCACTTGTTCTCTGGGCTCCAACCCCTATTTCAACTCTTCTTCCATTATTCTTAATGTGTTCTTCAAGTACTCAATCCATACAAACACAAACTCTTGCTCGTTTTCGCTAATTCTTGCGTTTATACTGAAATTTTGGCTAGGTAAACTCTTATTCTTTCTCTTTTTTTCTGTTTAAAAATAGTAGCCATGATAAATTCTTATCCTTCTCCATGTATAGAGAAATCCTTTTGAAGCACCCATGGAGCACGCCTAAGGAGTTAGAGAGATTCGAGTTCAAAGTGGTTGAATTTCGACGTTTTTGCGACACTTTCGGCAAAAAATAAAAATGCACCATCACCAACTGTGTTCCTGCCCTTGTGTAAGAACCACAATTAATCAAACCGGTTAATTAAGTGGTTGTATTACCCAAATTTGATTCCGAAAAGTTAGAGTAAGAATTTGATATTTTAAACATCATTTTTGGATTCAGTGGGTCTTTTTGAGTCAGAAAATGTGCTTTCTGTGAAAAACAGTGAAAAATAGTAAACCGATAGTTGAACCAGTTGAACGTGTTCAAGTATGCCCGGTGCTGTGCAAGAAAAAGTTGAAACAGTCAAAAACCTTAGAAAAATATTAGAAATAGAAAACCGAGCGTTAAGTTTAAAGGTTTGGCCCGAAGTTGGGCCAAACGGGCTAGAAACGCTAACGGGTTGAACCAGGCCCAAGTTGGGCCCAAGTCCAACATATATAAAGGTTCATTTAATGAACCCTAACCTCCATAAACACACACACTTCAGATTTGAGAGAGGGAAGGAGAGGAAGAAGAAACCCTAATCACCTCAATCTTCCCAAGCTCATATTTTGAGCTATAGAGCTCCGATTTGCGTGCCGTCAGCGGCTACGCGTTCCTTGCGAAGAGCTTTACAAAATCTATTCAAGAAACTCTAGAGGTAAGCTCGAAATTCTTCCAGTTCTGCTCTCCAAAATTTCGGGTTACATTAGGATTTTGGATTAAATGGACTTTTGTGATTTTGGATGTTTAAGTTTGCTCTAATCCTTGCTTAGCCTTAAATTTTGGCCATCAAATCTGTTGAGAGAGGTAAGAGATACTAAATCCTTGTGAAATTATATTTATGTTGAGCCCTAGGTTGATCTTGTGGTGATTTATATGTATATAGCTTGATTATTGTGAATTTAGAGCTTGTTGGTGCTTGTTGGAGTTACCTCGGTGGTTGGATTTTGGTTGAAAGCTCATTTGTCTCATATTGGGGATCAGCCAAGGTATGATTTTGGTTTTCTCTATGTAGTATATAATATTCATGGACACTTAGGCTAGTGACCCATAGGATAGGATTGGATTTGAATGGTTCATGAGTTGTTGGATTTAATTGTATGATAATGATTGATGAAATGATGAATTTTGAGTGGATAATGATGATTAATAGTGATATATTGAGGATGATTTGTGAAGTTGAGTAGTGGATTTTGTTGATACATGTGATATTGGTGTTGATTTATTGGTAATATAGTTGGAAAATTGTTAATAAAATTGGATATATGAGATATATTGATATTAATGTTGTGGATAAGGAAAAATGTGGTATGTTTGGTGTAATATGCCATAGAGTGTTGAATTTGATAAGAATTTGAGTTTTGGAGTGGTTTGGGTTGGTTTGGTTGTGTTTTATGAAGGAATTGTGGACCTTGTGATTTTGGGTAAAAGTGAAATTTTGGTGAACTTTGTCTGATCATAATTTCTGCCTCGATTTTCAAAATTTGTTGAAATTTGTTTAGAATTAAAGATCTTTGAAAACCCTTTTAAAACGGTATAAAGTCTGTGAAATTTGGAATTTTGTAGAGGAAGTTATGATCATTCAAAGTTGGTGTTGAAAATTTGACAATTCTGCAAAATTACAGAATTTTGAGTTTTCTGATATGTGCGGACGCATAGCCTTGTGCACACGCATACCCTGCGAGAATTTTGACCTGTGCGGACGCACACACACTTGTGCACACGCACAAGCAGGGAAGTGCGTTCTGTTGGCAGCGCTAGCACAGCTTGTGCTCGCGCATATCTAAGGAAGAATTTCAACCTGTGTGGACGCACACGTTGGGGAGAACTGTCTGTTGGGGGTGCTGGCACAGGTTGTGCGAGTAAACAGACCTTTTGCATTTTGGCACCTGTGCGTACGCACACCCCCTGTGTGTATGCACACCTTTAAAATTTTCTTGGGCGTGCGCACGTACACCTCTGTGCGGACGCACACGCCCCTTTTTTTTTCAAATTTTGCTTTGTTTTCAACTATTCTACTTCTCCAACAAGGTTGTAAGCTTCTATAACACCATTTTAAGACTTTTGGGCCTAGTTTTGAGTATTAGAACATGGGATATAACTTAAGAGTTCTAGTACATGATTTTATGATAGATTAGAAAATGGAGGCCTAGGTTTCTGGTGTGCTGAGAATGGTTTGACGTTAGGTGAAGGATGATTGATACATGAGATGAGGAATGATGGACTTTGATATTTGGAAACTGAGTTATGAATGGACACTGGTTGAGATGAGTCGAGGACTCTGATTGAGATGATAGATCTATGTATACTGAAAGTGTTTTCTAAAACCACTGATATGTTATTTTTACTGTGATTATGAGACGCTATGCGCCCGACAGGGACGGTAGTTAATTCCGCCTGTCGAGGTAGCGGCGGCGGCGTAAGGACGTTGGTTAATCCCGCTTGCGCTTAGATGTGAGGACGGAGGCAAGAGATCCCGCTCACATCCCTTCGGATCTATAGGGCGTGCAGGCGCCGGTACCTGGACAGTGATCTGAGCACTATATCTCGGGGGTTCCCATATGAGAAAATCTGAAGGGCGACGTCTCCATGCAGATATTTTGGGTTGGCAGTTGAACCGACAATGTGATATCACAGCCAGTAGGGCAGGTATTCATCATATGCATTTTCTATCTGTTTGTATGCTTTGTTTACTTGTAATGGCTTGTCTAATTGAATAACATGCTTACCTGCTATTTGACTTAATTGCCTTATATGCTTCTACTTGTGTTTTACTTGTATTGTATATATTTGTGTTTTCACTGGGATTGAGGAGGTTCGGAAGGCGGTGGCGATGGGATCGCATGGAGGATCAGGTGGTAAAGGCTGTGGGACAGCGGTGTTTGAATAGAGTAGAAATTCTCTAAGATAGATTATCCTATTACGATACTATGGTTAAGTCGTGTTAAGGAATTACATACTATGTTGTTTTAGTTTAGAATGCTTTAAGTTGAATTTTTTGTGATGGATATGGAGTCTAGAATTGCCTTTGGCGTCTCGGGGTCTTATATCCTACATCACTGGGCAATGTTACCATATTGAGAACCTCCGGCTCTCATACCATATTTTTGTTGTATTTTTCAGATGCAGGTCATAACCCACCCCAGTGAGTTATCTAGTTGGTGACAGAAGCGGAGGATCCAGATACTTCTTTTGAGTCTTTGATGTATTTTGAATATGTCTCTCACTTTTGTACTTTGTTTCGCCTAGTGGCGTGTACTTGAGAGAACAAAACTTGTATAAGCTGTTTTTACTGTCTGGTTTCATACATGGTCTGTATATGGCTAGTCGACTTAAACTCCGTGACTCATGGCTAGCGTCTTATGATATTATACTATTATACTATGATGTTTGGTTATTCTATACATGTTTCTTATGCTTCAAGTTTGTAGCTTCGTTAGTATGTTTTGTACTTTTGAAATCCTGTCTTGAGGTATATATCTTCATCGGGCTTTTAGATATTATAAATTCCTTCTATATATGTCTTATGTATAAGCTTAGAACTGTTGTAACCTTCGATTAATCTTTGCTTTATGACGCAATGTAAGGCTTAGGGTAATTAGGGTGTTACACCTTGTGTGTACGTTTTTTAGTATGTGAAAAGTTTAATAACTGAATGACATAAGAGGTAAGGGTTAGGATTAGTTAGAATATGTTTGTGCTTGTTTTTGGTGTTTATATGAGCCACTTTGTGGTGATTTTGTTCTTGATTTTTAATTCTAAAAATTCAGTGATGCTTCTCAATTTTTGGACTGTTATTTGAGTGGTATATGAAGCTTATTTGCCTCTAAAAAACGTATGGGACAGTAACAAATTAATGGAGTACTTAGGGTTTAAGTTTCAAGCCTTAAAAGTGGATAAAAATGAAAAACTACATCCCTGAAAATTTAGCTACTAAATGATCATGAAAGTCATGTAGATAAGGGTTAAAAAGAGGTTAAAAAACTAATTTTAATCCTATGGAACAAATGTGTAAAAGTAAAAACGGTGTTATGGTCATTTTTGGGTAAAAAGAGGGTTAACGATGTATTTAATTGAAAGAAAAGTAAAATTCTGAACTTAGTGTCATCAAAGATAAATTAGTAATTATATAAATTAACTGGGTCAAAATTACAATTACAATAAAATTTTGGGCCTAAATAAAAGTTTTAGTAAAAATTAGAAGTAAAACGGTGAAAAGCGGTAACTAGAATAAGTAAATAAATTAATAAAGGATAAAATAATCTTTTAGATCCCTAAAGATAGAATTGGCATTAACTAAAATTATTATGGATAATTTGATCATAGAAAAATATTATGATTAACCCGGTAACATTTTGACGGTAAATCAGGTTAAACGGTAAAATTAGAGTACTTAGGGGCATATTAGTAATTTTAGGCATAAAGTCAAAATTAAAAATTATTAATTAACTTAATGAAGGGTAAGAAAGTCTTTTAGGGAAAAAATATATGAGGATAAAATAGTGAAGTGATAACACTAGTGGTGAAAGTGTCACTAAAAATCTAAAGAAAACTAGAAAAACGAAGTTATGTACAAAAAGGGCAAAATTGAAAATTTAAAAAAATACCAAGGACAAAATGGTAAAATATGTGACAAGGCTGAGATATTTTAAGAAAGGATTGGGCACAAGTTTTATTTAAAAAGAAGGGCAGAGAAGTCCCTTAAAGATAAATTTTATTGAGATGTGATGCGGAAAAAGAAATGTAAACCCCAAAATGCTTGAGGTTGTTTGGAGACAGATATTACCCACTGAATGTTAAAACTCTATTTTCTTTTGTGCGTATATTATGGCGCAAGCTTTGCGACGATTGCCTATTGTCACATACTGGTTATATTTTTAACCACATCGACACGTATGCATGGACGGACGCAATCGGGAAACCATATCTGGGACTAGTTCCTAGCTAACATCAGGTTGCGGTAATCAACCGACGCATGAGCTCATGGCCTGCATAGGACCAGATATACATCATACTTGGTTGCTACATTTATCTGTGATTATGATTTATCTCTACTACCTGTACTTTGTGTTTGTTTACTATTCTGCTATATACTTGTGCTTGTACTTGTATGTGTGACTTACCAACCTAATTGCGCAAAGTCTTAGACTTAGGATGCGGAACCCCTTAGAATTCCTCTGTAGTACCCTATTGGGAACCTTAGGTTCTCACCCCTTACTTCTCCATTCCGCAGATGCAAACCGGTGAGATCTTCTTTGAGTCTCCAACCTTGAGACTAGTGAGCAGCAGTAGCATTACCAGAAGGTCAGAACGACTTCTTTTACTTTCACACAACACTTCCGTGTTTCTTCAGCTACCAGGAATTGATGACTAGTAGTAGTTATAATAGTAGTAGTAGTGGTAGTAGTCTTTGCCCTTACTCTGTATAGGCTTTTAGAGGGCTAGGTGCTTTTGTAAATACCTATATAAACAAGTTAGAACATGTCCCAGACTAGAGTGACTCTTGTGAGTCGAGGCCCATTAGTTTAAATATGGAGTCTGTAAATATTTTCATGAATAAGCAACGATGTAACCCAGTGTGAATAATGATGTACTAAATGAGCCTTCGGACACATATGTATGATATTATATGCTTCATGTATATATTATCTACTTAACTATTACCTATTTTGTTACATCTATATATCTGACATGTGATCTCGACTAACACTACTGGCTCATATGTATATATTTAATATAAGGTCTAAAGTCTCTAGGAAAAGCCATGTAGTAGTGCCTAGCGGCTAGCATTGGTCATGACGTGCTAGAAGTTGGGTCGTTACATCCCTTCTCCTCATTTTCTGCTGCTTCTTCTTCTTCCTTTTCATCATCATCATCATCATCTTTTTTTTCTTATTCATCTTTTTTTTCTTATTTTATTTTCTCAAGTTTCTTCTTGTTTTACTCTTTTAACAAGAATGAAAACAAAAAAAAAATAAAAAAAGAAACACATAATGCTAAAGAATCACTTAGAAGAGGATGAACTTACATTCAATCAACTAAAAGAAAAAAAATAAAAAGAAGAAGAAAAATGCAGTATTAGAAAAAATATTTTTCTATATTTGCAGTAAATTTGGGTGTAACACGAAGATATTTGGGTGTCACACGAAGATATTCGAGTGTATTGTTTAAAAATTTTCGGTGTATGTGTGCTGATAAGTTTTGCATAATTCAAAACTCTTCCTCTTCCTCCTCCTCATCTTCTGCTGCTTCTTCTTTTTTTTCATCATCATCACCATCTTCTTCTTTTTTTTCTTATTCATCTTTTCTTTTTTTATTTTACCTTCTCAAGTTTCTTCTTGTTTTACTCTTTTAACAAGAATAAAAATAAAAAAATCAAATAAAGAAGAAGAAAAAACACATAATGCTGCAAAATTACTTGGAAAAAGATGAACTTACATTCATTCAACTAAAAGAAAGATAGAAAAAAGAAAAAAAAAAGAAGAAAAAATGCAACATTAGAGGAAATATTTTTCTATATTTGCAGTAAATTTGGGTGTAATACGAAGATATTTGGGTATAACACGAAGATATTTGAGTGTATTTTTTAAGAATTTTCGGTGTATGTGTATTGATAAGTTCTGCATAGTTCAAAACTCTTCCTCTTCCTCGTTCTCATCTTCTGCTGCTTCTTCTTCTTCTTCTTCTTTTTATTTCATATTCTCATAATTCTTCTTGCAAGAAAAAATATCAAACAAAGAAGAAAAAAATACATAATGTTGCAAAATTAATAGAAAGAGGAGGAAGAAAAAAATGTAGCAACAACAATCGTAATAAAAAAAATGACAATGAAGATGAAACATAAGAAGAAAAAGAATAAAAAACGCAAAAAAGAATGAGAAAAAGAAGGAAGAGGAGGAGGAGGAACGCGGGATACAAACAGGAACAACGTGATTTTACGCGCACGTTATGTAATGACTTGTATAACTTGTATGTATAACAGTACTCTAGAAAAAATAGTCAAAACTTATCTTATTTAATATTCATTAATTATTCAACAATTAATAAATGCTAAATAAGATAAATTCTAGTAATTTTAGCTAAATTTTGTTTGTTATCAAATATTTTTGTACTCTGGTTGTATTGAAAAAATTTGAGGGATTATATGGTCGCTAAAAAGTAAGAACCAAACACGTTATATAATCTCGATTAAACTTAGATAAATTAGAATACAAATTTTATCCGGATTTGATTTTCATATTTTTTTTTATTACTTAATGATTTAAAAGTATATTGAGCGGATGAATTGAAATGCAGAATTATCCTTGAATTGAGGTAAATTTTCCCAACCTAAAATTTATACTAAATAGAGGAATATAGGAGTCTAAAAGAATTACTTAACTTTTTTTAATCAAGTCCCTTAATTTAAACTTTTTAAATCTAGTCTCTCATTGAAATCTTTTCTGTAATCAAATTCTTTGTAGCTTAGTGCAATTTGTTTTCACAAACTTTTGAATAAATAAAATAAATTTTTATTTGACGAAATAAAATTAGAAAAAAATCTATTAAGTTATATAAGTGTCTATAATCTTTTGCCATATTAATTAAGATTTCACTAAAATCTTATTACATAAATTTTATTTAATACGAAACTAGATTAAATGATAAAAAGCTAATTGAAAATTGAGTACAAGTGTACAACTATAATTTTTTTAAGTATAATAAGAATTAAACCGAAGTTTTCACATTAGATAATCCACTTCTACAAGGAACTACTTGTAAAGTGTTTTTTCAAATTTGAGGCCGTTTTGACGATGATGTTCATAATTACTCCCATGACAAAATGAAAAACATCTTTTGTCAAAACCAAACTAAGGATTAGGTGCCCCAACTTTTGGAACAACTAGATTATGGACGCACCAACTACTTGAAACCTTGATCATGCCACTCTTTTGATTTTGGGTATTTGTCGTCGAGTACAATGATTAATTTCTTAGTATTACTTATAGGAGGCCACTCAGATAAAGACGCTAAAAACGTCTTTTTATAAAGATGTTTTTTAATAATTAAAATTTAACATATATAATCAATTAAATCGTGTTATTTTTGTCAAAATTAGGCTTGACAAATTGATTTAATCGAAAAATAGTGAATTAAATCTTGAACTGATCTAAATTAATATTATTTTTTATAGAAAATGACTACAAAATCCTATTATAGAAAATGACTAAAATACTTCTATTATATATATTAATTTTGAGAATCCTAAATTTTAGTCTTTTATTTTTCTATCGTAGGGTTAGGATTTAGAATTTTTAAAATTAATATATATATATATATAATAAGAGTATTTTAATCATTCTTTATAATAAGGATATTATAGTCATTTTTTATAAAAAAATAATATTAATTTAGACCAGTTCAAGATTTGATTCACCATTTTTCGGTTAAATCAATTTGTGTAACTTAATTTTGACAAAAATAACATAATTTAATCGATTGTATATGTTAAATTTTCATTATTGAAAAATATCTTTAAAAAAAGACGTTTTAAGCGTCTTTATCTGAGTGACTCCCTTACTTATAAGCATATATATCGATTGACGAGACATTTAATGTGAAATTAAAATAAATAAGTGAAAAAATTAATTAATCAATATTAGTTAAATTATTTTTTAATCCATTTTTTAAGAAAATTTAAGTTTAAAATTTAAAATTTAAAATTTATAAATATTAGTTAAAAAAATTATTAATTGAACCATCAATATTTTTATTTAATTGATTTGGAGAATAAACTCTTTTTCTCAACCACGTTCTATTTTTTTCTTTTGGCTTTCTAAGATCAAATTAAGGGCCCTCAAATTAAAGTGGAGGAAAAAAGGTTGTGTGTTCTGACAGTCATTCTTCAGGTGCTATCTGTATTGATTGTTTTGTTTCAGAAAAGTATTTGGGAAAATAATTGGTCCCATTTTAGAACCTTGCAATTTGCATGAAGGAAAAATGTGATACTTAAAAGTGTTGATGCCAAACACTAAAGAGCCAAGAACTGTTTGTGTGGTTCATGTTTTTTCAATTTTCATTACTTGTTTCTCCTTTTTCTTTTTTCTTTTTCTTTGTTTCCGTTTTTCATTGTCCCTTGGCTCTCATTTATAAATGGATAACCATTAAATTGGAAAAAAAATGTTTAAAGGCCTTTATGACTATAAAAAGTAAGTGAAGAAATTAAAATCGTTGTGGTCCTATATACATATATATATGGTGATTGAAGGAGACATTACCGGATTTTTTTTTTTTTTTGTGCTATATGATATGGCATATTGAGGAATTATGTGTCAATTAAATTCTTGGTAAATTCAACATAACTAGTAGGATATATAACAAATAATAAGTTCACATAGATGCGATTAAGGGGGAAATGGTTAGAAAGAAGAAAAAAAAAATAAGTGCATGTAAAATTTAATATATCTCTTCTAATCATATTCACATGAAAATTTTAATGTGAATTTTTCATTCATAAAATAATTCTGACTACAGTATCGCCATTATAATTATTGGTGTATTAATATGTATTAATGTGTCTATAAATTCATCTTTTTATCAATTAAATGTAGATAATAATAATAATAATAATAATAATAATAATAATAATAATAATAATAATAATAATTTTGGTCAAGATAGTAAGTTATATTAAAATAAAAAAGTTATGGTCTAATTTTTGGAGTTGACAAATTTTTTTAATAAATTATATAAGATAAAAGATTTTTTTTTTAAAAAAAATTGTACATCAAAATTTTTCAATCATGTTATCTCATGTATGTATTTGTTATGATAAGAACGAATGAGGTGGATGACCATTATTTAATATGGGTAGTTCATATTTTACAATGTTAAAGGCTGAAATATCAAAGGAGAATGAATTTAATGATAGTCGAAAAAGAATATCTTTTATATGTATAAATAGAGGAAGTGAACGTGTGAAACAACACACATGAATAATAAACATCTCTCTCTTTATACAAAAAACTTTTCTTCTCTCTCTTTTATGGGTTCCTAATATATATAATAGTAGTAAATATATAATTACTTCTATTATTATAATGAGATTATTATATTGGTAAATACTAATACTAGAGTCTTCTATTTATACTTCTTTAGTTTATATATCGTCTTTATTTATTCTACAACACGTTATTAGCACGAGACTCTGATCAAATTTTAGGAATACTCCAGATAATAAATTTTTATTATGTCGAAACTCTCTTATCTTGAATTTAATGCTCTTGATATATCTGGAAACAACTATTATCATGGATACTAGATGCTAAAATCCATCTTAATTCAATGGATCTTGGAAATACCATTAAGGCTGAAAATAATGCATCCCAGAAGGATAAAGTCAAAGCTATAGTTTTCCTTCGTCGTCATCTTGATAAAGGATTGAAAAATGAATATCTCACATTAAAAGATCCTGCAGATCTGTGGAAAGACCTTGAAGAAAGGTACTATCATCAAAAGACGGTGATACTTCCTCAAACCCGATATGTTAGAGAAAACTTTCTCGACTTTCTATGCCTCGAATGTGCTCCTGCAGCAGCAGTATCGAGAAAAAGGATTAAAAAAATATTTTGAGCTAATTTCTTGCATTCTTGTTACTGAACGCAACAATGAATTACTTTTAAGGAATCATGAAGCATGCCCAGTTGGCGCCGCCCTATTTCCTGAAGCAAGTGCGGCAAATCATAACCCTAGAAGAGGTAAATGATAAGGTTTTGGTAACAAGAAAATTATGGAAAGAAAAAAAATTATGTTCACAAGAAAGGATCTTACTAGAAGTGGGATAAAAAAAAAGAAACAATAGGCAAAGTAAATCAATTGAGGATAAATATTTTCGTTGTGGTGGAAAAGGCCATTGGTCACGTACCCGTCGTACCCCGAAGAACCTAGTCGATTTTTATCAAGCATCTTTGAAAAAAGACGACAAAAAAGGAAACAAATTGTTTCAAATGATGCAGAAAATTCCAGCACTCATTATGATGTATCTAATTTCTTTAAGGATCCTGAAGGGAATATTAGCCATTTGATCAATGATGAAATAGTTTAATATGTGTAAGTGTTCATGTGACTAAATAATGTAAGAAACTTCTTGTTAAATTTTATGCATTTGAATTTCAACGTTACTGAATGTGCTAATAATAATAAAATTTTTGGTAAATACTATACTTCTTATAAAAATATTTTCAATCAAAAAAATGATTTTACTGCGTAGATATTTTTACTCATTTTATTATTATTTGTCTTTGAAGAGAATGACAAAGACATATAGTGAAGATATTTATTTACCTTGCGGATAGTGCGAGTTCGCACATCATTCTCAAAAGTAATATATATTTTACCCATGTTGTGCCAAAAGAAGAACATATTAATACTATTATTGGCTCGGGCAATGTGATAGAAGGCTTCGGAAGAGCTATAATTTTGTTTCCTGGAGGAACAAAATTCATAATAAATAATGCACTAATGTCTACGAAGTCTCTAAGAAACTTATTAAGTTTCAAATTCACAGAAATGGATATCATATTGAGATAATGAATGAGAAAAATCATGAGTACTTATATATCACAACCCATGATTTAAATAAAAAAGTTATATTAGAAAAGTTACCATCACTTTCATCCGGGTTGTATTATACTAGAATTAGTGCAATTGAATCATATGCCATTGTAAACCAGAAGTTTAATAACCCAAATGAATTTATAATTTGGCACGATCGATTGGGTCATCCGGGAATAACCATGATGTGGAGAATTATTGAAGACTCCCATGGACATTCACTAAAGAACCAGAAGATTCTTAAATCTAGTGAATTTTGTTGTGTTGCATGTTTTCAAGGAAAGCTAATTTTAAGGATATCACCAGTAAAGATTAGATTTGAGTCCCCTGAATTCCTAGAAAGGATTCAAGGCGATATGTGTGGACCTATTCATCCACCATGTGGATCTTTTAGATATTTTATGGTCCTAATAGACACATCTTTGAAATGGTCACATGTGTGCTTATTATCTTTTCGCAACCTGGCGTTTACGAAATTACTTGCTCAAATTATTCGATTAAGAGCACAGTTTCCAGAAAATCCAATCAAAGCAATTTGTCTTGATAATGCTGGTGAATTTACTTCCCAAGCCTTTGATGCTTATTGTATGGCTAATGGAATAAGTGTTGAACATCTAGTAGCTCATGTTTACACACAAAATGGGTTAGCAGAATCACTTATTAAATGCCTCCAATTAATTGCTAGACCCTTACTTATGAGGACAAATCTCCCAACCTCGGTTTAGGGACATGCTATTTTACATGCCGCGGCACTTATTCGTTTGAGGCCAACGAGTTACCATCAGTTCTCTCCTATGCAATTAGATTTTGGCCAGCAGCCAAATGTTTCCCATTTAAGAATATTTGGGTGTGCGATATATGTTCCTATTGTACCACCTTTTCGCACCAAAATGGGACCTCCAAAAAAATTGGGGATATATGTTGGATATAATTTTCCCTCTATAGTAAGGTATCTTGAGATACAAATTGAAGATATATTTAAAGCCCGATTTACAGATTGTCATTTTGATGAATCAAAATTTCCAACATTAGGGGGGAGAATAAGCTTCATGTAAAGGAACTTAATTGGAATGCATCATCGTTGATGTATTTAGATCCTCGATTACGGTAATATGAACTAGAAGTTCAAAAGATTATACATTTGTAAAGAACAGCAAATGAATTTTCTGATACATTTTCCGATACAAAGAGGATAACCAAATCTTATATACTAGCGGAAAATGCCCCAATTCGAATTGATGTCCCAGTCGGACAAATAGCCACAAAAATAAATTCACGTCAAAAGTGTGGCATGCCTGTCGGTTCCAAAGACAAAAATCCTCAAAAAAGAAGAGGTAAATACTATTCCTATTGAAAAAGACATAGAAAAGACACTTGTAGTTGTTTAAAATTCTGATATAGTTTTAATGCCAGAAGACGTTTAGGTACCTGAAAATTGTGAAAATGATGACATCTCGATAAATTATGTCTTTACAAGAGAGAAATGGGATCGAAATAAGACAATTGTCAATGAAATATTTGCATATAATGTGGCATTAAATATCATGCATGAAAGTAAGGATCTTGAGCCAAGATCAGTCGAAGAATATCGACAAAAGAATGATTGGCCAAAATGGAAAGAAGCCATGAAGACTGAATTAGACTCACTTGCAAATCGTGAAGTCTTTGGACCTATAGTCCGTACACCAAAAGATGTAAAACATGTTGGATACCGATGGGTATTTGTGAGAAAATGAAATGAGAAAAATGAAGTTGTACGCTACAAAGCTCGACTTGTGGTACAATGTTTTTCACAAGGTTCGGTATAGATTCTGAAGAAACATATTCCCCTGTAGTGGATGCAATAACATTGCATTATTTGGTCACTTTATCCGCATATCATAAATTACATATGCATTTAATGGATGTGGTAACAACCTACTTATACAGCTCGTTAGATCGTTAGATATCTTTAGTCCTTCAGGGACTTTGATATATATATATATATATATATATATATATATATATATATATATATATATATATATATATATATATATATATATATATATATATATATCAAAGTCCCTGAAGGACTAAAGATATCTAAATTATCCAATGAATATTCGCAAGAGTTATACTCAGTGAAATTGCAAAGATCTTTATATGGTCTAAAGCAATCTAGACGAATGTGGTATAATCGTCTTACTGAGCATATGGCCAAAAGTAGATTCAAGAATGATGATATATGCCCGTGTGTTTTCATAAAAAAAATTTGCATCTGGATTCATTATAATTGCTGTGTATGTTGATAATTTAAATATCATTGGAACTCCTAAAGAGATTCCAACAATTATAAAAAACTCTAAAAGAAGAGTTTGAAATGAAAGATCTTGAAAAGACTAAATTTTGTCTCGGCCTGCAGATTGAGCATACAAAGAATGGGATCTTTATTTATCAAACAACATACATAGAAAAGATCTTGAAGAGATTTCATATGGATAAGTCACATCCATTAAGTACCCCAATGATCGTAATATCTCTAGATGTGGAAAAGGATTAATTCCGTCCTAAGGAAGAAAATGAAGATATCCTTAGTCCTGAAGTACCATATCTTAGTGCCATTGGAGCGCTAATGTATCTTGCTAATAATACACGACCTGATATATTATTTGCTGTGAATTTACTAGCAAGATATAGTCCCTCTCCAACCAGAAGACATTGGAATGGAATCAAACAAATCTTTTGATATCTTCATGGAACGGTTGATATGGGATTGTTTTATCTATATGGATCCAAGCTACAACTAGTTGGCTATACAGATGCAGGATACTTATCTGATCCATACAAAGGGATATCTCAAACAGGATATCTGTTCACATATGGTGTTACAGCTATATCATGGAGGTCCACGAAACAGATAATTGCAGCAACATCCTTTAATCATGCTGAAATACTAGCGATTCATGAAGCAAGTCGCGAGTGTTTTTAGCTCAGGAGTTTGATCCAATATATTTTGTCATCATGTGGACTGATTGATTAGAATATAGCTCTAACTGTCCTATTTGAAGATAATACAGCATGCATTGCTCAACTTAAAAGTGGATACATCAAAGATCCGCTTAAGTGATAATCTGGCAGATTTAGAAAGTCACTTCCAAAATCCTCCTTTGAAAGATTAGTACATCAGATTGGGATGCGCCAATTTCAAGATATCAAATGATGTCGACAAGAGGGGGAGCTGTACTCTTTTTTCCTTGGTCAGGTTTTTTCTCGTTGGGTTTTTCTTGACAAGGTTTTTAATGAGTCAGTCTCTATCACAAAGGATATTGTACTCTTTTTCCTTCACTAAAGTTTTTCCCATTGGGTTTCTTTAGTAAGGTTTTAATGAGGCATAATCCTAATTGATAATCCAAGGAGGAGTGTTGTGATAAGAACAAATGAGGTCGATGACCATCAATTAATATCAGCGGTTCATATTTTACAATGTTGAAGGCTGGAGATATCAAGGGAAAATGAATTTAGTGATAGTTGAAAAGGAATACCTTTTGTATGTATAAATAGAGGAAGTGAACATGTGAAACAACACACATGAATAATAAACATCTCTCTCTCTTTATACAAAAACTTTTCTCCTCTCTCTTTTATACGTTCCTAATTATATAATAGTAGTAAATATATAATTACTTCTATTATTATAGTGAGATTATTATATTGGTAAATACTAATACTAGAGTCTTCTATTTATACTTCTTTAATTTATATATCGTCTTTATTTATTCTACAATAGTATTTATATAATTATATAATAATTTTAATGTTATACTTATTAGTGTAACTATTAGGATTAGTATTAGGTCTATAGCTTAATTAGAGAAGTATACTATAAATAAGAATATGATGTAATAATATGGATATGTATGATGTATTAGAAACTCTAATTTTTCTCTTGGTCCTAATTTTAGGGATTTTTATCCTATTCTCTCTGATTTTTAGGTAATTCTCTTTATTCCTTGATACAATATCGTATCGAATGGTGTTTTTATTGAACACCATGCCAGCAGTGATCACCGCTTGCCACGGTGGTTTGAATTCAATTCCCATTCCTTTGTTCCATGGTCATAATGGTTATTGGTGGATCTTTTGTGCTTGAAAGCGGTGGAATGCCAAAGGAACATCAGAGGCTCAACATTTTCAGGAGATCGCCAAGAGACTAATCGAACATGATCAGACGTGGTTCCGGCTCTGGCGGCAGTAGAATCCGGTGGCAGATTGGCCAACCTTCGAGATAGCATTCTTGCATCGTTACTAACCATATTTTTAGCAGTTTTACTAGAAGTTGCAGAAAATAACATTTCAGATAGAAAAATTGAGTTAAAGGAAGCAATCTCCGAATTCAGATATCAACCATAGCCAGAATCATTAATAAACAATCTAAATCCAAAAATTCAAGCCAATTCTGAGTCAGAATTTCACCTAATCAACAAGCATTCCACAAATCTACAAGATAAAATTCAACACTTACAGATCTACAATTCCATAAAGTAGATTCAGATTATGCAGAATTAAGGAATGCAATAACAAAAATGTCAAAATTAGCAATGAATTTAGAATACACAGAAGTGATTTGGCCGAGGAAGAAGAATCAGATTTCAATTTTGAATTTTAACCACAACAGCGACCACAAGAATCAACAAAAATTGCAGATTAAGCAGAATTTCAAATCTCAGATCTAGAAATTCAATTAAAATTTCAAGGTCCAATTCTAGTATCATCAATCAAAATTCAAGACAGCACAACACAAACAATTCAACAAGTAGTAGATTCAGATGTATATATGAAACTATTTATTGTGATCACGATTGATAGTGATAATGTTGATAGACAAGCAGTGGATGGCACCACTCTGGGCAATGGTGACGGAAAATTTATGGCTAGAAACAGTGCCGTGGACGGTGCCATCGCGATGGAGAAGGTAGAGGACACAAGACAAGAACCGACAGCAGAGAGGGTGATGTGACCACCACCAAATCCACTGCATCTAAACTCGCATGCAGTGGTCTTGGTCGGCGCTGATGACACTACAAAGCTGAATAGAGAAAGTGGCACTGAGGAAGAAGAAGTAGCAGATCTAACCATAGGTAGCGACACCAAGGGCGGCGCCTCTACGAAGGGAGAGCAGATGCTCGCAAAGCCCCAGGTTGACAATGTAGTGACAATGGAAGACAAAGCGGCGATGGTGAAAGGTGGTGCTCTATGCCGTTGTGCTCCCGCGGTCTTGGCTAAGCCATCACCATTCACAGTTGCTATCTTTCTGTAGGATCATCGCGGAGGACAAAATAGCAACGACTTGCAATGGCAAGCAGCGATTTTAGCAAGAACCGGAGATAATGCCACATTGGACAATGTAGAAGGAAGACAGAGAAGGGATGAGAGCTGGACAATGATGCCAAGTGTGCTAGAAGGGACCAAACGCAAGGTAGATCGTGCGGTTCCTCCAGGCAAGCCCGCGACAGCTGGTTTCTCCCTACTCTTCACCAGCATCAGGGATGAAATGGAGGGGAGGGTATTGCTCCCTCCTCACAGGCTGGGCCTCCAATATGGGTGCTCAACCCAAATTCAAATTCTGTAGAGTGGTCAACTATTGGGCCATCTTTCACAAAATATTATTTTGATCAGTTAATGGACTATTTTCTAAACAATAAAATTCTGATGGTACATTTTTTATTTTGAACAGTAGCATAAAAAATATTATTTTAAAATTAGTTGTTTCTTTTATTAATTGCAGTTCACATTTACAATTTTAATTAGGTTTTATATTTTTCTACAACCTTGAGGACAAAATTGTTTTGAAAGAGAGAATAATGGTAGGATTAGTATTGGACTTATAGGCGAATTAGAGAAGTATATTATAAATAGAAATATGATGTAATAGTATAAGTATGCATGATGTAATTAGAAACTCTAATTCTCCTATTGACCTTAATTATAGAGATTTCTGTTTTTTTAATGAAAAATTGAGGGTCAGGACCCAAAAAAATAACCAAATAAAAACAAAACACAAACCGAGAGAATTACACAAAACCTCTCATCTTAAAGGATCCAGCATAATCATACGACATAGGAAGATAAATCTCAGGCAGGGGAGAATAAAAAATATGCAAGCCTATATCAAGCTCTTGTCCCTTCTTGGCAAGAATATCGGCATAGAAATTCGCTTCATGCAGAGCATGATTCCATTCCACAGTGCTAATTCTTCTCTTGAGAATGTTGATATCTTGAAGAAGAGCTTAGCATGGGTGGGAGTTAGAGCATCTATCTTTGATAAGATTTAGCGCCGTTTGAGAGTCCGACTCCACAATGATATGATCCATCCCATATGTAGCTGCAATTTGGAAACCCTTAATAATAGCCCATATTTCTGCATGTATGATAGAACAACTACCCAAATTGTAATAGAAACTCTTCAAGAACCTTTCCATATGGTCTTTAAATATACCCTCACAAGCAGCATTGTTGTTATGGGCAAAAAAAGATCCATCTACATTTAATTTAATGACATTTTTGGCGGGAGGATGCCATTTAATTAGCTCACCTGAACTTGGATTCAAATCTTTTAGAGTCACACACCTCTTAACCAAATTCAGACTTTTATGGAATCTAGCCTCGATAGAAGCAACTGCATAACTAGGCATGGTTGTTAGTTACTCCCTCAAAAATGAATTTATTTCAAAAGTACCAAAGAAATGAGATTCCCATTCTGAACACAGATGCCCAATCAATATTCTTTGATAAGTTAAGGATGAGCCAGTCTCGGGTAGACAAGGTAAAGAAGTGACCTTCATGAAGGGGAGGGTTCAAAGGTTTCCAGACCAATCTCGCGAAAGGACAATCTCTTAGAGCACGGAGAATGGTTTCCACTTTATCATGACACTTCGAGCAACAAGGATTACCCATTATGTGTTTTCTATATCGATTAGCATTTGTGAGGATAGTTTCATTTGCAACGAGCCAAAGAATAGTTTGAATACATTCTGGATACTTCCAATTCTAAACTAGTCAGAAAATATGATTAGCGGTAGTAGGATCATCATCATCATCAAGAGAGTTATGGGATGACTTCAAGCTGAAGCTCCCATCTGACGTGCATGCCCAAGTGATCCGGTCTTTCTCTTTCCACGAAGATGGAGGCGCCATCACCCTGATTTGATTAATCACCACATCAGGTAGCAAATCTTTAAGCTTTTGTATATCCCATTGACCTAAACCAGACAAAAAATCATTTAGGGACCAATTATAATCAAAAGAGTTAATTACCTGCATGGCATATTGATCCAAACATCCTATCTTTGGCACCTAATTGTGTTCCCAAAAATTAATTTGGAAACCATTTTTGATATGCTAAATAGTATTACGCTCCACATCCTTTCAAGTTGAGCAAACGCCTTTCCATAAATTTGAATTATTTGCTCTTCTTTTGATATCTGGGAGAATATCATTTCCACAACGATATTTGGACCTCAAAACTTTAGTCCAAAGATTGTCTTTTTTCTCTATTAGCCCCATCCAACCTTCATCATGAAGGCATGATTGAGGTCCTTCGCATTCCGGATGTCTAGAATCCCCCTTGCTTTCAATTTTGACACTTTCTACCAACTTAGGAGATGCACCTTTTTAGTATTCTCGATCTTTCTCCAAAGAAAATTCTTACATTTAGAGTCAATCAAGTTACAAGTAGATAATGGCAAAAGAGTAGTTTACATAATGTAACTAGGTAAAGAAGTAAGGGTAGATTTCACTAGAGTTAATCTTTCTGCTAGTGAAAGAGTGTTGGCCTTCTAGTTGTTTAATCTGCTTTGTATTTTGATCGTGATATCATTATAGGTGTGCTTGGTCACTTTAGAGTAGATCAGTGGAACCCCCAAATATTTTTCAAGATCATTAGTGATAGAAAATTACATAACACTCCTTATCTCATCCTTGATAGTGTGACCCACATTATTAGAAAAGAAAATATGAGACTTCTCCTTACTAACTCTTTGACATGAGCTATTGCAAAAGGCCTCCAGAACCTTATTGATTACCTCAACTTGATCAACAGAAGCTTAAGCAAAAAGGATAAGATCATCCACAAAATAGAGGTGTGAAAGCTTCAACCCCTCTCTATTGAGTTTAATGGACTTTCAAAACTCAAGATGAACCACTACACTGATAAGCTGAGAAAGACGTTCCATACACAACACAAAGATATATGGTGAGATGGGATCTCCCTGTCGAATTCCCCTAGATGGGGTGAATTCTTCCAAGGCTTCTCCATTCCAAAGAACCCTCATCCGAGCAGCAGATATACAAGCATGAATCAGGTTAATGAAGTGATGAGGGAATCCATTGTGTTGGAGAGAATCTACAATGAAACTCCACTTCAATCTATCATAAGTTTTTTTAAGGTCTATCTTGATGGTCATCCACTCATCCAACCCTTTTTCCCTTTCCTAACCCTCATAGAGTTCATAACCTTTTGAGTAATAATAATATTATCTGAGCTGTGTTTCCCTGGAAAAAAACTACATTGGGTGGGTGTGACTAGCTTTTCCATAACCTTTCTCAATCTCCTAGCCATGACTTTAGTAATGATCTTATAGGATACATTATAAAGACTAATAGGCCTCATTTGCTTTAGGTTGGTAGTAGGTTTCACTTTAGGGATAAGAGTGATAAGGGTCTCATTAATGTCCCCCACTTTCATCAGATTTTGAAAAATTATCTATACCAAATTACACAAATCAACACAAACATTGTTCCATTTACTTTGATAAAAAAAATAGCCTGTAATCCATTCTTTCCAGGCGCTATGAGGCTTTCCATACTAAACAGAGCATCTTTAATTTTCAGCAAAGAGATATTTTTTTTCATTAGGCTCACATCATCACTACTACGGGAGGGAAAAGCCTGACTTAAAATATTAGGAATATCTGGGAGGTCATTAGTATACAACTTGGTATAGAACATAGTAGCCATAATTCCAAGGCAAAATATTCATGTTAACCAAACAAAAAGAAGAAAGTCTCAAAGGACACGACAAAATTAAGCAGACCGCTGAGCATCTGCCATGATCACCAAATTAGCATCCATAGAGACCATATGCTCCTTACCTTTCTTGCTAATCGAGGTTCCTTTCTCGTCATTATCTGGGTGTGTCCCTTCTTCCCTGGTTGTCGCCACAATCGTAGCATCACGACACAAAGAAAATTGTGTTATGAAAGGATTTTGAACAACATGCCTTTTCAGTACGTCTTCTGCCATCTTCAAGGAATTGAAAGACTTTCTGTTCTTGTTGTGCTAAATACCTCATCCTATTGAGTATCTCGCATTCCATAACCTTTATATTGGGGTTCTTCGAGGATGAGGTAACATTCTGCATCACCGCTGGAGAGACTTCAAGAGAGATAGAATTCTTCTCAAAAGTTCTTTGCTTGGGTTTGAACCCTTTCTTTAATATTATTGGATCAATCTTCAAGGAAGAAGCCTTCTTGGGGCCTTGAGTGTTTTTGCCTGCTTCAGGTCCCATGATAGTGTTTTTAGTTAGGCTAGCAATAAGATCTTTTTTGTAGACTTGGTTTGGAGGCTCCACTTGCATGGCATCAATAGTGGAGATAATCTCATGAACATTAGAAGCATGTAAATGATCACTATTTTCCTCAAACAACACGTTGAATCTAGAACCCTTATCACTAAATTTATTTGATATGATATTATTTCTTTCCTCGTTAGCTTGATTTTGTTTTTTATTTCCTGTAAAGAATCTCTCTTGTTTTCTTCTAGATGGTCTCTTAACCATCATCCATTGACCAAAATCAGGAGGGTCTTGATTAGCATGTTGCACTACCTGATTATTAGGAGTTTTCTTATCTTCCTTGTTAAAGGTATTGTTAGATAACTCCCCATTCATCGGCGCCCCCTGGCAGCCACTACCTCTGGTTGTTCCATCATATTCTTGACCACACACTCACTGCATTGATCAGCTCGATGCCTATAATTGCCACATGAAAAGTAAATTAGATGTAAACTTTCATATTCAATATTAAGGATGGTTCCTAGAACAGAAATTCTTGGGACTAATTTTTTTGAAAGGTCAATCTCAATACAAATTATAGCAAATCTGTCTCTCGAGTGAATGAAAGTAGCACGATCAATTTTAAGCATATTCCCGATAGTAGAACTAATTCTCCACAAAAATGGTGGTTGTACAACTCAATAGACAAATTTGGAATGCATATCCAAGCGGCAATTTTCTTAACTTGATTTTCAGATGACAAGAAAAAAGGTCTCCAGCGTTGCACAATTAGATAATGACCCGCAATCATCCACGATCCTCCAAACAATGCATGCGAATAATCCTTGTTTTTCTGAAAAATGAATTAAAAAATAGTCTCAATCCATATTAATAACATTAATCGTACCTTTTTTGACTCAATTTTTATTGAGTCTCTGCTTGGTGAATCCGAGGCTAACTCTCTTGCCGATAATTTTGACAATGAGAGCAATCTTCCATGACTTATACTATTCTTCAAACTCTTTCTTCGATCGGGTCTTCTTCTCTATACCATCGGTCCTTAGAGTTTGGTACTTCTTTACCCATGTCTTCACTATGCACGAACATAGTGTAAACCTCATTAAATTAGTAAATAATTAGTCGATAGATTAGTCTTTAATAAAGAGGATTAAAAATGTGAATATTATATTAAATTAGGATAGAGCTCATCGAAACGAGAATTTTGACACTAATTTCAAAGAAAACGGTCTAAGATTGGACCGAACAGGCCAAACCGGTTGAACAGGACCCAAACTGGGCCCGTGGGCCCAACCGGCCCAGCAATTAAAATGAACCCAAGCCTTTCTCTTCTTCATTTCAGCAAAAACGAGCTGAAGCCTTCCAGGGAAGGAAAAAAGAGAAGAAATCACCGAAACCCTTTTGGTGAATTTCAACCCCTGTAACTCCTCCGTCCGAGCTCTAATCACCGCACCGGTTGCGACCACGCGACCACCACGTCAAGCTCTATGTTTCTACCGAAATAATTTCATAGGTAACTCATTTTTCTGTCCTCAGCCACTTCTTCCCCAATTTTTGGAAAATTAAATGGAGATATTGAATTTCTTTGTTCTTTGATGTTTTAGGATCTAATTAGCTTGAGAAAAACATTCACTCTTGCTTATGTGAGACTTGGGTAAGGTGAGGATACCATACTTCTATTTTAATTTCATTGAATTTGAGTTTTGAGTATTAAATTGGATATATATGTGTTATGAATGTGCATTAGGTTGTGAATAAATAATTGGAACTTGAAATTGTGGACGTTGGAATTTTTGGTGGAGGCTGGGCATTAATATTTTGTTGGGCTTTGGAGCTGTGTTTGTTGCGAGTGAATTATTTTGGTCGCTACGTGAGAATTGGCCAAGGTATGGTTTAGGTTTCTTGCATTTAATATATAATGTCCTGTGAAAACTTAGGCTAGATGACCATAGGATAAGTTGGAACATAAGTGTATATTGTGGATTAGTATCTTGTTGTTACATATGGATTGGTATGGTGTTGATTAGTTAAAGGATCGGTAAATTGTTAATTATTGACTTGAGGATACAATTATGTGATTTTTAAGTTATGGTTTGATTGTGGAATTTGGCTTGTATATATATAATTATTGTTGGAGGATTTGGCTTGCATATATATGTTTATTGTTGGAGTGGAGATTGATTTTATGGTGGTTGTTGTGTTGAGGGAGAAGGGTATTTTGGTGCTTGTAAGTGTAGGAGGTTAAGTTAGAATCATGGAAAATGTTTCAATGAAAAAGAGGTTTTGGTAAGTTTACAAAACTTTGGTTTTGGGGCGAACTTCGAAGGACTATAACTTGGCTTTCGGAACCCCAAATTGATTTCAACTTGTTTTAAATAAAAATTGGATTCATGAAGCTTATGACGTTAGAATAACGGAAGAAAAACGATTTAAAATGATTGAGTTATGCCCATTGGAAGTTTTGGTATTAAATTTGTGAATTCTGCAGCTGAACACTCCATGGTATGCAGCTTTCTGGTTGATCCTTTTTTTAAAAGAACGTACGTCCACGTGTATGCGTGGTATGGAGTTTTGGCGATGCGTACACAACTGGTTCCATGCGCACGCGTAAGAGGTTAGCTAGCACATCCACGCGTACGCGTGACCCACACGCACGCGTGACATGTAGTTTTCACCCACGTGTACGCATGACAAAGGGACGCGCGCGCGAGCTGCCATTTCACATTTCCACGCACACATGTGAGCCACGCGTATGCATGGCCCATATTTAAGGAAATATGATTTTTAGCATTCTAAACTCTATTTCAAACTTCTAAACCTCCATTTTCATTCTTTTAGTCATAAATAATAGTGTTAAACCTGATAATCAGATGAAGTTAGAAAATAGGGATAACTTGGAGATGAAGTAAAGTCAAAAAGTGATGATTTGATTATGAAATGTCATGGATAATCATGTATGATAGTTAGCTAGATAATTAAATGAATGATCATGTATGATACTTGGCTTGAATGATTAAATGATCTGAGATACGAGATTCCCTGGGTAAAGTACCGTGACTTGTCACTATGTGTACCAGGTTGAAAACTCGATACTTTGTTGACCCTACAACGTAAGGGTGACCGGGCACTTATAAATTCCCGGGAATGTTAATCCCCATTGAGCAATATTGATTATTTGAGAAAAAGCTATGCATAAACTCTTAGAAATGCATATCGAGGGATAGTCTAAGGTTTTCGGACTTGTTGGGTTGGTTGGATAACCAATAGATGAGCCTCATCAGTCATAGGACAGGCATGCATCATATGCATACTACTTGAATTACTTGTTTGTACATTAACTGGGTGTGCCTAAGTGTACTTGCCATGCTAAATGTATATTTGTTACTTGCAGTACTTGTAACCTTCTTGTGCTTGCCTTTATCTGTTTATTTGTCTATGAAATGCTGACGGAGATGGAGGTATGGAGGAATGGTAGTGTGGGACTTAGATTTAAAGTTAAGTTAAGTTTAGATACTTTTAGAAAACCACCTTTTATGACTTCTATTTAATACTTTAAGCTCTATAATCTGAGTGTCGGCATTCTAGGATTGTCTTTGGCATTCCCAAGACCTTATATATTATGTGTGTGGCACCTTTACCGTACTGAGAACCTCCAGTTCTCATTCCATACTATGTTGTTGTTTTTCAGATGCAGGTCGAGAGGCATCTCGTTAGGCGTCTGGGCTCCTGAAGCGAAGTGGTTACTGGGTTATTTTGTTGTACAGAAATGTATATATATATACTTAATTTTCTCTCTGCATAACTCATTCTTTTTTATCCTCCTAGAGGTTTATGGAGAGGCAAGATTTTGTTTATGTACATTTGGGTTTTGGATGTGTGTGTGTGTATTCTCCGGTCAGTCTTGACTTTGCATGCTAAGTTAGGAGCTTGTTATTTTGTATATTTGACTCTCTATTCCTGTTTTGGGTTACTTTACACTTAACAGCTATAGCTTTCTTAGCACGTAAGTTAACTCGTTTTTTGAATGTTGCGCTTTTATT
The DNA here is from genome assembly GCF_003086295.3 of Arachis hypogaea. Classification (NCBI taxonomy): domain Eukaryota; kingdom Viridiplantae; phylum Streptophyta; class Magnoliopsida; order Fabales; family Fabaceae; genus Arachis; species Arachis hypogaea. The sequence continues at coordinate 9,765,438 of NC_092037.1, forward strand.
TTGCGATTTTTATTTCCTCTATTCTTCAAAGTTTCTAGCATATTATAATCCTTCTGCTATTATATGTACACATTTTATTTTAGAAGTCGTAATACTATACCACCTTTATTTTACGACTTAAACGTAAAACTCAGTGTGGTAAGGTGTTACACATAATATCCATATTTGTTCCGAGAGAAAATAAGAGACTCTCCTTATATGATATGATTTGCTTTCCAGTATTATCATTCAGATTCTAAGTGGATGTATCCATAGTATCTCTTTATTGATTTAGATCAACAGTCTCCCAGTCTTTGACCTTCTTGGTGTTTCTTTGGACCAAATCAAATTCTTGTTTTGAAACCCTATCAGAACTCTCGAGACATTTTTTTTTTCAATAGGCCTATATGTAACCTATGCTAATTAATAATAAGCCAGACTTTTGGTATGTGATACTAATAACTTATTAGAAATTTCTATTCTATTATCTTTGATTTTAATCCAATTCTCTCTATTTCTTGATGTAATATCGTATTAACAACTTGTCCATAGTCGTAACAAACCAGATTAAAACTAAGCTTTTAAAAAGACTTAAATTTGTGCTTATTTTATGATAATTAAGCTATAAACCTTTATAAATCGTTTGATATATTCCATCCTTACTAACAACTTAATTAACAATCATTTTGGCCGTCATTGCCAATTTAACAAAGGTATCAACATCAATTTCACTCGTCAATTTAAATTCTTATGTAAGATAATTTTTATGTCTCAACAAAAAAAAAAGTTCTATAAAATTCTAAAGACTAAGTTATAGCTTCGTCTTTTATGCTTCATAGTATTTATACATAATATCTCACTATTTATATCTTTAAGTTTATCTATTATTTTATACACATAATATTTTTACTTGAATACCGAAATATCTTTTACAGCTACATGTTGAAAATGAGTAATATAATCACAATCTAATTTATTATGTGTCAAATAATTTATTATTGTTATTATAATATATTTTTGGTCATAAAATTATTAAAAAACATTAATAATATGGAAAATAAATTGTTCTAATACATATAATTATTGCATATTTATTAATATGATATTCTCAAGATAAATATAGTAATAGAGTTTTCTTTGACCTGCGACTTGTATATATTATACTTTGATTTTGAACACCTAATACCTTAGAGTGCTAGTTGAATGGATATTAAGTATGATTAAAATGCTTATAGAATTAATGATTAGTCAATAAAGAATCTATCACCTCTTGATAAAGAGTTTAAACTCTATAATTATAATGACTGAAATAAATAAAATCTTAGTCAAGGGAATTGAATGAACGAAGAAATGAGTTTGTTAGGTCATTCACAATCCATTATAATAATGGTAACAAGTTAGAGTTTGACAATTAAACTATATTTTGAGGGTTAATCAAGAGTCGAAAAGATGGAAGGAATTATACTTTGTTCTTCTCGAATTTTTAGTAAAAATATATTACTTTAGACTATTAAGTCATTGAGAAGTGCTGTTAGACTTCAATCTTAATTAATAAATTTAGTATGACTAATTTACTACCCGCTTAGTATTGAATCTATGGGGTCACATATAAACGAGTGTTCTAATCTTTGCTAAAAAATTATTTATTATTTTGATTTGAAAAAACAAATAATTATATTAATTCAAATAGAATATTTATTATATTCTTTGTTAGCACTAAGAATATAAAAATAATATGATAACTGACAATATTAAATGAGAATCAAGAATAATTAGTTATTTTATTTCTATATTTGAATTTTAAGTTTGGATGAGATTCTAATGGATTCTGTTTCAGATTAAATTGTGATATGACGTGATTTATAAAATTTTGATTTGAAATAAGATAAAGTTCAAGTTTAAAATAAGATGAGATCTAAATTTGAAATGAAATTCAAATTTAAAATCAGTAACAATGTTATACTATATATATGTTCGTATGACAAGAATAAAAAAATACACAAGAGTCTTATTTTTTACTTCTACATACACAATTATATATAAGTCTAATTTTTGGAGATTTTTACTATGTTTAAAAAATCGTAAGATGTTTCTCAATTTAGATTAGATATTTATTGGTCAAGAAGTTGACCGTAAATATTAATTTTAGTGTGAATACACATAATATTCTAATAGTGCATTCAAATATTTAAATATAATCTATGTTATTTGAATAAAATTTTAAACACAAAATAAATCTTTAATATTACTGAATTACTTTTCTCGCGTGTTATAAATAACGTGATTTTATTCCCATATTAAAATCTTTAAAAATATTATTTGTATACTAAAATTAGCCACTAAAATCAATCACTAATGTATTTGTGCATAAATATATATATGTGGTTTAATTTATTTTCAATGTGTATTTATATTTTAACATATATTTTATATTGATGACTGATTTTGATGTACACGTAGTATAACTCTAAAATCTTAGTGTGGACTGTGGAGCATAGGAATACCCTCAGAATAGGGGAGGCAAAAAAAGGAGAATCATTTTCAAGTCTCAAGAGAAGACACTAACCTTTGCTTCTTATAAATGAAGAACCCTTGCCAATATCATTTCATGGATCTTCATTAATAGGCCTGAAAATATGTGGGTCTAGAACATTATTCACTTTAACACTACAATAATTCAAATTGATTATTGTACCTATATCCACTCTATAGTTAATTTCAGCAAAAGCCAAAAGGTAATAATATATGTAGTACTACATGAAAAATTCAACAATATATATAAAAAGTAATGCTTAAAAACAAAAGAACACAGACATAAATGGAATGATTAAAGCAAATTAGAATTAAAAAGGGTATGTGTCCGACAAAACATTGCTTGAAAATCCAGGTTAATTCATCTTTCCTATGTGGTCTTAGAGTTACTGTTTAGAATCCTTTTTTATTGATAAAGAGGCTTAAACTCTAAAGCATAAACAAGGGAACTAACTTTATGACCTTTTGTCTTGTTGCCCTCATTTTAATTTCTTTGTAAATATAGGAGCATTTACATAACTCTTAACTTTAATTAGTCAAGTGATTCAACCCTAAATAAGTTTTTCAATTTAATTTTTATAAGAAAAGATAAAAACAAACTTTAAAGAACTTCAAATAAATCGAGCCTATGTAAACTTATTCAAAAATAATATTTATACACTAAAATCAGTCACTATGTATTTATGTATAAATATATGCATTGATTAAATAATTTTTAATGTATATTTTGTATTTTAACATATATTTTATACTAATGACTGATTTTAGTGTATATTTAACACGATTGAAATATAATATTTACTTTTTATATTGAGATAGAGATATTTTTTTTTTACAAAGAGACAAAAATATTAAAGATAATAACGAATTTAATTTTGATACAGTAAAATATTTTACATATTATCTAATCACATTCTTTTTTTAGATGATCATTTAAGCAGTTAACATCAAAAGTAATTTTTTTTGCTGACGTGACGTTCTGTAATTAGATGCATGTGTAAAACTACTTTATACTGATAGTACATTAAAATTAATTTTGATAATAAAACAGTAAAAATATATAACTCTGTTCTTTTCTCTCTTTTTTTCCCTTTTTTTTAAACATGTCTATTATGTATTCTGTTTTAAAGCGATGGAAGTTATCTTATATGACATGGGAACAATTTTAAATTTGTTTTAACCCCCCTTTTTAGTCTGAAAATAATATATAACCAAATACTCCCAAGGATTAAATGGATGTAAAACTTAGGATTTAGACTGAGGTCTTTGATCAAACTTTATTAACAAACCATGCCAACCCGGCCTCTCTCCCATGTGATGAAAGCACCAAGTCATGTTTTGGTAGTTGTCAACAATTAAGTAGTTCAATGTTATGATCAACATGTCATGTGGGAAATTTTTATTTTTATTTCATTTTATTTATTTATTTATTTATTATGTGTGCTATCCAACTCTAGAAGTTTTGTTCATCCAACCCTTATTTTTTTGGGATCTAATAATAACTCCTAGTTTTGCTATCTTTGCTGCCTACATCAAATCTTTTCTGTATTTTGATATAAGGTCAAATTGCTTTCATTCAAGAGAGAGACATCCAATTCTGAAAGAAAGTAGTGGAAGATCTTTGACTCAATAAAACATTTGGGAGTATAGTTTAGAAATCAATCACCTGTTATTTCTAAAATAATATATATGTATTTCTAAAACACATCACAAGACTCATATTTATAGACAATCAAACTTCTTGGTCAAGATCTTGTAAGATCTTTGTGTTTTACAAGTATTAAGTACAGAAGATTGATCCTGCATTTGTATAAGGATTGATTCTGTTGAATTTGAGTTTTAACACTGAAACATCAAGATCATAGGACCGATCCTCCAATAACACAAAAATTGATTCTCACTAATCATTAACAACAAAACCAACATGAAGATAAAAAATAATAGAGTTTATTTTTTATGCGCTTTAAATGTTTTACATACTCGTACAATTATTTTTTTCTCTTTTTGGATAATCATTCATGCGATCAATGAAAATAATAGTATTTTTTATGATGTAGTATTACATGATTGGATGCACGTATCAGTGCATCAAAATTAAATTAAAAACAATATCAAAATATGTTTTTCAATTGTTTTCATATGAAGATCGATTCTAGTGCACAAAAAATGTTTTCGCACTTTCTTATCATATGAAAACTTGATTTCAATAAACTCCTTGAAATTTCTCAAATAAGTTATGCAAAAATCATTTTGGAAAACATGAGAGATAATTAGTTTTTATTCTTAATAAGATATCTAAAGTCCTAAATCTATTTCTTGTAAACACTTGTTGGACTTTGAAACTTGTTGTACCATGGTTGCTTATGATTCTCTCTTCATAGATGGTTGATCATCTTTTCTCCCTTTAATTGCGTCGTCAATTCCTGAAAACTATGTTTATCAATTTTCAAAATAAAAAAGAAATATTAATAATATTGAAGAAATACATTCATGCATTTTTTTGTGATCAAAATTCATGCATTTAACTAGAACTATATTTGTTTTATCTTTTTATTTTGTATATGCTTTATTCTTTTATTGCTGTTAAAGGATCATATATCTCTCTTGTTTTTGTCTAATGCTTATTCGGCCTCTATACCTTGTCTTGTGGTCTAACTCTCATTTGGGCCTTCAGCCTTCACATTACCTAGACTCAGAAAAGGAGTAACCCAAAAAAAAAAATAACACTTATTTGTTAACTTTGGTGAGGCCTTGACGCTAGTGACGAACTGGCAATTGAACCAAGTTTGGTTAGGTGACTAGTTCGCTTGAATAAAAATCGGAATGAAAAAGTATAGGGAGCCAATGGTCTAAGCGTACAATGTGTACAATGGAAGTTTAAAAAGTATTAGAGATATGACTATTAGTGTTATATTATTTTGTCAGGTTATGCTTTTGGAATGAATGGGTTCATGACATGGTATTAGAGTTTTAGATCTGAAAAGTCAAGGAAGTTCAATCCTTGGTGAACTCCAAAATCAGGTTAAATTTATAACATGAGATGTTTATTATTCCTTGATGTTTATTTTATTTTATTTATGGACCAAAGATTTAGCCCATTATACACATTATATGCTTAGACCATTAGCTCTCTAGCAGTACCCAATCGGAATTTGAATATTGTCTTGCAACAATTTATTGATCAATGACAAATCTTTATAGAACTTATATTTGCGATAGATTAGTCTTTAGCCTATGGAGCTAAAAAAATATTGTAATGAAAAAAATTGGGCAATTTTATGAACCACATAAGTCATAAATCACACATTCCAGGGTTTAGGTCTCGGTAGAGAGTAGGGGCATGGGAGAACCCTTTAAGTATAGTCTATGTATGATATTACCAAAAGTAGAAAAACAAGAAATGCTCTTGTTTTTTTGGTATGGAAGAAATACGTATTTGTTTACTACGCAAAATCTTTTTTTATTTTGGGACGGGGTTGTTTGGGTACTATTTGATTTGGGTTTAGGAAAAATTCATCCTACTTTCTTTTTTTTGTAAAATTACTATAGACATAAAAAAATCAGCTACTAAATTAATTATTATATATTTATTTATAAATAAATGTATTATTTTATTAAAAAATAAATATATATTATTTAGTTTATTTTAATATATATTTTATATTTTAATATATATTTTATATAAATTACTGATTTGGTGATCAATTTTTCTAAAAAAAATACGAGTAAAATGGAGAAAAAGAAAACAAAAGATGAAATTGATGCAAGCTAGCTAGGAGATCCCAAGTGGTGTTCTTAGCAACAAAAATAGTGAAGTACTCAGATACGGTAAGAAAATGGCAAAATCCCGTTATATAAAGATGATTGATTATTTTAAAATAATTGTAAGTCAGTCAAAAATTTGGTGTGTGTTTGGATTTTAGCTTGTATAAAATTGTTTTTGTAAATTTGATTTTGTAAATTTGATTTTGATGCAAAGTAAGTTTGTGTTAACGTGATTTATATTATATTAAAATGGATTATAATAAAATAAATGTTGTTTGGATTATACTACTCAAAATCACTTTTAGATGAAAAATTACTAAAAAATATCAATTTAAATAATTTTTTATATTATTCTATTATTTTACTTTAGATATTTAAATAGATCTTATTAAGAGATATGATAAAATACTAATAAAATACATAAAAAATAATAAAAAAATATTGTAAACTCCAGTTAAATTAGTAAATAATTAGTTAATAAATTAGTTTTTAATAAAAAAAATTAGAAATGTAAAAATAATATCAAATTAAGATATAGCACATCGAAACGAGAATTTTGACACCAATTTAAAAAAAATTGGTCTAAGATTTGACCGAACGGACCGAACCAAACCCAAATCGAGCTGTCGGTCCAACCGGACCAGCCTATTAAATGAACCCAACCTTCTCATCCTCCCTATTTCAGCAATACACAGCGCTGAAGCAAACAAGGGAAGGAGAAGAGAAGTTCGCCGAAAACCTCAACTCACCGTAACTTTCCGATCCGAGCTCCGATTGCTGCACCGTTTGAGGTTACGCGTCCACCGCGTCAAGCTCTACGTTTCTACCGGAACAATTTTTTGGTAAGCCATTAATCACTTCCAGCCATTTTTCCCCAATTTTCGAAATATTGGAAGGGATTATGAATTTCTTTGATTTTTGATATTTTAGGATCCAATTAGCTTGAGAAAAACATTCACTCTTGTTTATGTGAAGTTTGGGTAAGGTGAGAATACAATAATTCTATTTTAATTTCATTGAATTTGAGCTTTGAGTATTAAATTGGGTATATGTGTTATAAATGTGTATTAGGTTGTGAATAAATAATTGGAATTTGGAATTGTGAAAATTGGAACTTGGAGGAAGCTGAGCCTAGTGTTTAATGAATTCTGGAAGAGCTGTGTTTACTTTAATTGAAATTGCCTTGAACCTTACATGGGAATCGGCCAAGGTATGGTTTAGGTTTCTTGTATTTAATATATAATGTTCTGTGAAAACTTAGGCAAGATGACCGTAAGATAAGTTGGAATGCAGGTGTATGTTTAATGTTTAGCAATTTGTTGATGAATATATTTGGTTGGTGTTTGTTGAATAATGAGTGATTGATTATGGATGGAGATGGTTATTATGATAATTTGGAATGAATCATGGTTTAATTATTGCTTATTTGAGTATAGGTATATTGAAGAAAAGCTTGATGGATTTGTTGAGATATGAAATTGTGTAATATTATTGAATAGTGGTTGATGAAATGATATAGAGTAGATTGAGCATTGTTGTTGGCATTTTGAGTTGATATTGAAAGGTTGAAAATGTATGAAATGGGAATGTTGAATGAGAACGTGGTTTTGAGGGATTTGTAAAACTTTTGATTTTGGGATGAATTTCGACGAGTTATAATTTGACTTTCGGAATCCTAAATTAATTTCAGTTTGTTTTAAATAAAAATTGGATTCATGAACTTTATGTCGTTTCAAGAACGGAAGAAAAACGATTTAAAATGGTTGAGTTATGCCTGTAGGAAATTTTGATGTAGAATATGTAATTTTAGACTATGCAGGAAGCTATATATGATTCTGTAGTTCTACTACTGAAATCTGGTTTTTAAGATAACGTACGTGTGGTCCCTATTTTAGCAAACACGATTTTTAATGTTTTAAACTGTATTTCAAGCCTCTAAACCTCTATTTTCATTCCTTTAGTCATTAATAATAGGATTAAACCTGATATTTAGATGAAGTTAGGAAATGGATATAACTTGAAGGTGAAGTAAAGCTGAGAAGTGATGATTTGATTATGAAATGTTATGGATAATCATATATTATACTTGGCTGGATATTCAAATGAATGATTTTGTTTGAAACTTGGCTTGAATGATTAAATGATATGAGATACGAGGTTCCCTGGATAAAGTGTCGTGGCTTGCCACCACGTGTACCAGATTGAAGACTCGATACTCTATTGACCCTACGACGTAAGTGTGACCGGACACTACATAAATTTCTGAAAATATTACCCCCATTGAGCAATATTGATTATTTGAGATAAAGTTATGCATAGACTCTTGGGGATGCACATCGGGGGACAGTCTAAGTTCAATTTAGACTTGTCGGGATGGCTGGATAACCGACAGATGAGCCTCATCAGCCGTAGGACAGGCATGCATCATATGCATTCTATTTGAATACTTGTTGTGCATTAATTGGGTGTGCCTAAGTGTACTTGCCATGCTTAATGTGTATTTGTTACTTGCAGTATTTGTAACCTTCTTGTGCTTGCCTTTATCTGTTTAATTGTCTATGAAATACTGACAGAGATGGAGGTATGGAGGAATGGTAGTACGGAACTTAAATTTAAGATTAAGTTAAGTTAGGTTTAGATACTCTTAGAAAACCACATTTTATGCCTCTTGTTTAATACTTTAAGCTCTATAATCTGAGTGTCGACGTTCTAGGATTGCCTCTGGCATTCCCAGGGCCTTATATATTATATGTATGACACATTTACCATACTGAGAACCTCCGGTTCTCATTCCATACTATGTTGTTGTTTTTTAGATACAGGTCGAGAGGCGTCTTATTAGGCGTCTGAGCTCCTGAAGTGAAGTGGTTACCGGGTTATTTTGGTGCACAATGATGTATATGTATGTACTTAGCTTTCTCTCTACATAACCTAGTCTTTTGATCCTCTTAGAGGTTTATGGAGAGGATATATATATTCTCCGGCCAGTCTTGATTTCGCAGACTGAGTTAGGAGCTTGTTATTTTGTATTTTTGGTTCTCTATTCCTACTTTTATTATTTTATGATTAATGATTACAGTTCTCTCCTCACGCCAGTCATTCCGTTTCCAGAGCGTTGTGTTTTTTATTTCGCGATTTTTGTTTTACCCATTTTTCAAAGCTCCTAATTTATTATATTCTTTCTGCTATTATATGTACACATTTTATTTTAGAGGTCGTAACCACCTCTATTTTACATCTTAGATGTAAAGCTTTGGGTGGTAGGGTATTACAAATATCATAAAAAAGTTCATATAATAAAAAAAATTCATATGAACTAGAAAACAATAAAAAATAATAATATACATGAAAAAGAGAATACTAAAAAAATAATATAAAAAATATTTATCATATAAATAAAATAAATATAATAAAAAATAAAAATATGAAAGATAGTATTATACATTTTGTAATGTCAAGGAAAAAGAAAATATTCTATAATTTTTTTAGTACCTTTAGTACTCTTTAATTTAGTATCATTTTGGATTATAAATTTTGATTATTTATGACTCTTTTGTTACTTATAATTAGTATAATATAAAGACGAAAATAAAGTAAGTATAAAAACCGAAAAAAAAATCATGCAAACATAGTATATAATAATTACGATCAACAACATATATTATATAAAAGAAATTACAATAAAAAATAAATAAAATTCATATGAATAAAACCAAATAAAAAAATAAAAAATTTATACACAACATAAACATAAATATAGCACAATAAAAGATAGAAAAAATTATTTATATAAACAAAAAATAATAAATTTTTTTACTCGGGTCATGATTGAAATAAATTTGTATGAAAAAAATTGGAACGAAGAACATACACAAAGAACTACGGTAAAAGTTATATAGTTATTTGCATCTTTTTTATAGAAGAAAATGAAGGGTAAAATTGGTAGAAAAGGAAAAAAACTCTCATCTAATTTTTCAATGGTAACCAAACTTCCCCAACGTGAACGCAGAAATTAGAATTTTTTGTTTCAGGTAAATGTATGTTTAGAGGTGTAAGCACTTCTGGATTGAGAGTTCAAAAAGGTTGCCAAACATAAAAATAAAATGTTCAAGATACTCAAAGAAGCTTCTCTCTTTCTCAACGTGAACTTCAAACATACCCTTAAACCCTTTTAAGTTATATTTTTTTTTATCAATTTTTCAACCATTAAATTATAATACTTTTTTGTATTTATTATGTTATATATAAAAAAATGACCCAACAAATACATTGGAACACTAATATCTTTAAGGCTTCTAATACTTGAGTCTCATGATGTATTAACAAAAATGTTATTTATTTATTAGAATTAGTCACCAAAATTAATTATTATGTATTTGTATATAAATATATATTATTTAGTTAATATATATTTTATATTTTAATATATATTTTATATTAATAACTAATTATATATATAATATAATTATTAGGTTAGAAGCCTATTTTATTTTATATTATCTTTTGTGTTAATGACATTTAATTATAGATATTTATTTATAGAATACACGGGAGCTTGAGTGAGATGAGAGGTAGCAGTTGGTGCTGTAATCCACCTTTTCAGAATTTTGCTCATCAAAGCCAACTATAAAGTTAGTGTTTAGATAACCAACTTTGATTATTGTACAATTTAGCTACAATAATTTTAGGTGAAGTCTAGGGTGTAGAAGGAAAATTTTTTCTACACATGTATGTTGTTGCTGTCACTTTAAGATTTTGACAAATGTCTAAATAAAAGTTGGTTGAAGACAAATATTGCAGAAGCAGCTGACATAAAGAACATTCTCTCTGCTACTGGCACGTGATCACCTATGCTAAATTATGTTAATTAGTTTAGTTTAGCGTGAGTAATTAATTTAGAAGATATTGGGCTAGGGGTGTTTGGGCTTTTTAATTGTCAGTGTGATTCATTTTTGCCATAGTGGGATTTGGTTTTCTGTGGTCTGAGCTTGTTTGTTGTCCTGGATCCTAACCCAAAAAAAAGTAAAACACGATAACATTGGTTAAAAAAAATAACAGCTTGACATTATGGGATAAGGAAATGTTATGTGGGTTTGGTTTAGGGTTTTGTTGCAGGTTTTGAATGTTGGTGCAAGTGGCTTCACCATCCGCCTAGATCGGAGTGGAATTGGGGGATTTCGGCATTGTCGTTGCAGAGGGTTGGGAGAGGGAGACCGGTTTTTTCAGCTGCTGTCCATCTCGTATGCGGCGAAGGAATGGAGGTATGTGTTTCTTGTGAACTCTGTTTATTCTTTGTGTGCATTGATTTCCATTATGTATCGGTGGAAGAAGAAATATTTTGAAGTTATAAAGTTTTGAAAAAGTTAAAAGGTTTAACTTAAAGGATGCATACTATTAATTTGAGTTGTGTCTTTGTTTTTTAATTTATTTTGAAAATGACGAAAGAGAGGGTTTGTCATTCCCCTCTTCCTCTAGTGTTAAAGCATGTGTTATTTGTAGGTGTATATTGCAAAATTTGTTTTATTTATATATTCCAAAATAATGGGTTGCCATGTCTGAAGATTTACACATAATAACACTATATTTGAATGTATCCACATATTATTTGGTTGTGTCATATATTTAAATAATTAAAGCACTTATGTTTCTAACCTGGACATAATGATTAGACTTTGGAAGGTTAATTGATTTTTTATTTGGAACGTGTAAAGTATGAATGATTAAATTAAATATTTATTAGGAAACTCCTTTATTGTTAATGTATGTGAGGTTTGTATGTGTATCTTGCATAATTGGTTGTGTCATAATATATATAATATTTAAATAATTAAACCATTTATATTTTTAATCTAGACAAAATAATTAGACTATCAAAACATGATTTCTTTTTTATCTGGAGCTTTTAAAATATGAATGATTAAATTAAAATTATGTGTAGTTGAAGGGGATGGATAATGTTCTGTTGAGTAATGAGTGGTTTGCTAATAAATGTTGTGGCATGGTTAGTTGAATTTTTCTATTTGTGAAGTAGCATGTTTGTGTGGTTTTCACTTAAGAATAATTTCAGCATGAGTGTATAGCAGATTTCCAAGACTTTGAAATTGGTTTTTATGTTCTTGCAATTGATTTTGATCAGATGGAATTCACAAAAGGAAATAAGGGTTGCGACACGATGGAAGGAAGCCAAAGGGAGGAGGGGTGTAGGCCTGATGAGGAATTGGATGATGCATGCGGCGGTGACAGCATGAATGGAGTATCGGATGAGTATCCATCTGATTATGCTTATGTATTCGGGTTGTCAGAACAAGATATAATAAGAAAAGTCTTTCGAAGTGAGGAAAGAGCATATGATTTTTACAGTAAATTTGGCAGATGTCATGGATTTGGCGTGCGCAAGGGTGATTATGGAAAGGATGAAGAAGGAAATTTGATAAGGAGAAGGTTTTTTTGTAATAGGGCCGGACTGAGAGATGAGAAACACTTGAACAGGTTGGATAGAAAAAGGGGACACCGTCCTGAAACAAGGACTAATTGCTTGGCGAAGCTGTCGATTTATCTGGATAGGGAAAACTCAACATGGAAGGTTCGCAAAGTAATCTTGGATCACAATCATGAACTGACACCTCGAAGGATGGTGCACATGATTCCGAAATTCCGTCGTATATCGGATGCTGCAAAGGCAAACATAGATGGCATGCGTGGGTATGGTGTTTCGACATCAAAGATTTTGGGTTACATGGCTGGGGTTGCCGGAGGGTACTCTTTGTTGGGCTTTACAAAAAAGGATGCGTACAACTACATTGATCACATGAGGCGGGCCAAGGTCGTTAATGGTGACTCGAATGCCGCTATTGTATATCTAGAGGGAAAGGCAGCGGCGGATCCAATGTCAATGGCTAGGTATAATGTTACAAAGGATGGAATGTTGGCGAACATGTTCTGGGCTGATGGACCTTGCAGAGTAGACTATCAGTATTTTGGGGATGTGGTCGCCTTTGACTCGACATACAAGAAGAATAAGTACCAGCGCCCGTTAGTGATATTCTCTGGGTCAAACAATCATAAGCAAACCACGATATTCGGATTTGGATTGGTGCTAGATGAAACAATAGAAAGTTATACGTGGATGTTGGAGAATTTGTTGGAGGTGATGTGTAATAAGCAGCCTTCTGTTGTGGTAACTGGTGGCGATGATGCGATGATTGCGGCAGTCAAAAAAGTGTTTCCAGAAGCTACTCATCGGTTGTGTGCATGGCACTTACAGAAGAATGTAACCTCAAATGGAGGCGAGCAGATGTTTCGTGAGATATTCTGTAAATGGCTTTATGCTGACATGGAGGTAGATGACTTCGAGCTTGAATGGGAAGAAGCTTCTGAGAAATTTGGTCTACACAAAAAATGTTGGGCAAACCAGATGTACGAAAAAAGGCACATGTGGTGTAATGCGTACCTTCGTGGCAAGTTTTGTGCTGGATATCGCACAACGTCTAGGTGTGAGGGAATAAATTCTCACATAAAGGGATTTTTGAACTCAAGACATAGTATTTTGGAATTGGTGCAAAATTTGGAGTTAGTAGTCCGAGAATACCGCAACAACGAGCTAGTTGCGCAATTCAATTCAATATATAGCACCCCTGTTCTAACAACGTGTCTGGATCCTATTGAGAGGTGCGCTGCAGATGTTTACACGAGAGCTATTTTTGTACTAGTTAAGAAAGAGATTGACGGTGTTGGAGCGGTTAATTTTGTGAGTAAAAGGAGGGTCTCCACAACAATGGTATACACAATGGAAGAGTATGGTCATCCCGGCCACAACATTGTTACCTTATTTGATAGGACCATGACTAGAATGGAATGTCGGTGCCGATTCTGGGAGAAGGAGGGCTTTCCATGCAGACACATATTCTTTGTCATGAAGCACGAGCATTTAAAGGATATTCCAAATCGTTTAATTTTGAAGCGGTGGAGGAGGGACGCCAAGGCAATTGAAGAGTACGGCGATAAGACCGACGACATGTTGAGCGAGAGAGGTTTTCTATTGCGGCATGGGGCACTCCATGCGGCATCACAGTGGATGTTATACCTTGGTTCAAAGAATCGAACTGTATTTAAGACTGCAATGGAGGGAATTCGCGGAATTTGTACTGACATCCATGCAATACTTGGTCAACCGAATGAGGGAAGAAAAGCAAATGCGGACGAGCACATTCGGGATCCCGTTGTTGTTAGAACTAAAGGTGCTCCACGGTCCAAAGGCAAAAAGGGAAAGAAGAGGAGATGTACGTTTTGCAAAAGGACCGGCCACACAAAGCGGACATGTCTTGATAGGGTACCAAACCGATCCAAATGGGGTTTGCAAGAGGATGAAGAATCTGTCGAAATACCAGGGGCCAACGAGGTTCGTGCTTTATTAAGTACAATTTGGTTTTTTTTTTTTTTTTTGCAGAATTTCATGTAATTTTAGAAAAAATGCAGGTTTGAATATATTTTTCAATATGGAATTTCAATACTGCATCTTGGCCCTTCATTTTCTTAATTCCTTATTACAGCATAATTTTTTAATTAGGCCTTCTAGTGACATAATTTAATGTTTGGATGAACATGTCTCAGTTTTTGTATAGGGTTGTGGGGATTGTGGACATAATTTGATATACAATCTGGCATGTATTTTTTTTCTATAGAATCCCATGAATGCTAATTTAAAATTGTAGGTTTAGGGTATATTTATTAATATGGAATCTCAATAGTGCACCTTAGCATTTCATTTGATTGATTTCTTGTTAAAGGAACCTTCGAGGGACATGATTTAATGTATGGATGAAACATATATTATACTTTTTTGTATGGGATTGTGGGGAATATCTCCCTCAACTACTTATGCTGGGAGAATTAGCATCACTTTTGCCTGCTAAGTGAATGAAATTATGAGATAATGTTTTGGGGTGTGAAGTTGTTTTATAGCCAGCATATCTGAACAAACTGTGGTGAATGATCATTTGGGTTGATGTTCCAGAACTTTATGGGGGTACATGAAACAAGTCTGCCTCCGAGGTCAGCATCGGTGTATTCACGAGATGGAAAAAATGTTTTGGCAGAATTAAAACTCGTGGGAACTCAGGAGAGGATCGTCGGAACTGCACAAAGTGAGATTCTAGCATCTGTTGCAGATGTAGGCAGTTGCGACTATCACCAACAGGTACTCCTCTCGATTGCATATAATATTTATCAATTAGATAGGACGTGTTCCATTTATTCATTGGTTGAAGGGATTCGCAGGTACTAGATCTCCTGAAATCGCTGAATGCAACAATAGGCTCAGATGGCATTGAGAAGTCCCAGTGATGCTTCAGTTAGTGATTTTGTTTGTTTTTCTCAGGAGTCAGTGGGTGTTTAAAAGACTCTTTTTGGCTTTTGTGCATCAATGTTGTTTAGGTGCAGCGCAGTTGAATATGCTAAGTACATGAGTTTTATTATTTGGCTTTTTTTGTAATTACGTCAGACTTTCAATGGCAAAATTTTGCTTGCTGCAAGCAGAGATCATTATAGCCTTTACTTTCATTCACCAGCCAATAGATATTGGTTTTTTATTTTTTTTCCCAAGGGTCAAGTTATGATCTAATGCTATTTTTAATAACAAAGACAAAAACCCAAATCCACCGACTGATTATGAAGGTGTTTTAGTTATGTTAACATCTAAACGTGACAACTACAAATGTAATTAAATAACCTTTGTTAATACAATTTAGTCTTTACAGTACTGGATTAAGTTCTCTGAATTACAATATAATCCAATAATTTCAATTAATCAGTAGAAAATTTTTTTTGCCTTTTCATGCTAATGACTACTGCAAATAATTCTAAATCTCTAAATGTGCATTGCACGAATCTTTTTCCTTTTAAAATTAAGATTCATAGTAACTAATGAATCAAATAATGTTACTTATTCCAATAAAGGTATGCTAGTTATATTAAAACTGTTATACACATTATATTTTGGGTTTTGTCAACAACATGATAAAAACAATTTTTTAATTTTGGACATGTTATATGTGAAGTTTGAATATCTAAAAAAATTAAAAATCTAATGCTACTTTCAGATAACATAATCACTTCGTTGAAGTTACTTAATCCGCAGGACGTTGTGAAATCTTAACAATTTGAAACAGCAAAGTTACAAGGTTAAACCTTGTTGTTTGGTGCCAAAAATAGCTAGTAATTAAATACCCAAAAGAATCTCAGACCCATACGCCCATGATCAGGAGAAGCGCACAAATTCCCAAAAGATACACAGCAGAATCCATGATCTTGTGCTGATCAAGACCGATTCCAATAGTAATATATACTAACACAAAGTGTAGCAATTTCTAGAATGATTATACACCCCCAATCTAACCAAAATGCATCATGTGACTTGTCCCAAAAAGAAGTACTCCTACGTAAGCATCATTAGGCGTGGAACATGACCGTGCAATCCCTACACATTAGATGGTCATGCTTTGGCTGCTGCTGGTGGCCAGTGAAACAACTTCGGCGACAGATTTTTTCGCCGACTTCGTTCTCGTTGTGCTGGATTTTTGATCATGCTTGTCCCAATAATCAATAGCAAGTTTCACCACTTCGTCCTTCTTTTTGTTGGCTTTTGAGAAGAAAATGTCTAGTGCTAGGCTCATCCGGGTAAGGTCAGTGACACCCTAGATTAGTGAGCAAACCATTGGTGACCATATCACACAACAAAGTATGAAAATTGACTTTCAAAGGTGTCATAGTTGATATTTTTTCCCATGAATGTGTAGTGCTCACCTGAATATCATACGTGCCCCACAGATGGGAAAGTTGCATCCATTGGGCTACAAAGACTCCGCAATCTTTTCTGCATTTTGGTTAAAAGAAGACCCCAAGTAATTTGAAATACAAATTAGTTTGTGTCCATGAAGTATTCTTCGAAGTTGATGAAATTAAATTACGTTTCAAATAGAACTTACGACTTGTCCTTTTGTTGTGTGACGAGAGGTTCTCTCAGATTGAACCGCGACACCAGCGGTGGGATACTTGCTTGGTTTTCATAAAACCTCTTGTCCGTCAACATTGTCTCCAAGAAGAAAGCCTACATCCACTTCCCAATGTGAGAATAAATGACATTGGACGTCACGCCAAGAATAGAATAGTCCATAAGGGATAAAAATTTTGCACCGTACAACGTATGTCATCATCTGAACTCTGTGCGCCCGATCATCTGGGTCCTTTGCAGAGTCCAGGTAGATAAGGTCTCCCGAATCGAGGTCAACGATCATGAGAAACCAATGCCTATCCTTATTGAGGGGGATGTAAATCTACATGGTAGGAGGAACATTGTAGACCCTTTGTTAGTGAATAATACATATACAAGAGTACATAACAATATGGAGTTCTCAGTTCAACTAGCCTTTTTTATTTTATCAGCTTTCTTAATCGTGTAACGAGTCCGAATGAACTCCAATGTGTCCTTGCAGTATGTTGTTGGGTTAAGGGCCAGTTGCTAAAGCAATAATTAGACCAAAATGTTATACACCTGATACAATTAACTCCATAAAGAAAGTAATTACAGTGCATGGAAAAGGTTTGTCAGGAATAGCATGCCTTACCGCAAATGTTGTGGGTAGCCACCATGCTGACTCATCACCGCGCTCTACAGTCAGCATTTTCACCAATAGGTTAAGGATCTACGATTAAAGGGGATGAAAGGGTAAGCCCTAGTTTGAAGATAACAAAATACAAGAAAAATAATGAAGAAGAGAGGACAATGGAAATGCGAATCAAAGGAACTGACGTCGTCCACTAACTCGTGTTGTGGTCTAAGAGTCCAAAGGGCACATCGGTCTCCTTGGCAATGCTCATCTGGGAACAAAATCTCTCTTTGGCGAGGATACGGTGCAACAAACGTTACACACACCAAAAAAAGGAACATATTAATTCAAATTTGCACATAAGTTGCGCAATGAGAAGATATAACAAAGCATGTAGTTTATGCAAGTGCATGTCTAAAAAGATAAGAAAGATAATACGAAACAACACAATGCCAACATCATGCACAAGAAAGACATAAAACCCTCGGCCCGAGATAATGTTTTGTGGAGGCCCAAGATATTAATTTAAAAAAAATCAGCAGGCAATGTAAACAGTACCGTTAAACCTTGTTTATTTTTAAGTCTTGGACATGTACGTGGACACATTTGAAAGAACTCCATAATGGATCATGTAGACCCATGAAGAAAAAAAAACCTCTAGACCATGAAGCTCCCAAAAGGCCTAAATAATTTCGAGCCAAGACAACAAGCCCAAAAGATGGCAATTTTATTGAACAACAAGGACATATGCAACACGTAAGAGAAATGATAATTCCATTTGCGGGATATTTGGAACTCACCTCTGATCCAAGTCAACAGCAAATATATATGCAGCAACCGCCATTTCGGTAGCCCCAAATCGATTCCCTTGTGGTGGCCGAAACACGACTTGGAAGAACTGTTGCAGTAAAAAAATATCAATTACACAATAACCACATAACCCACTACGAGGATGTGACAACATGCATGTTAACATACTTTACAGGAAGTGTTAATACCTTAGGTAGCTCCCCAGAATCCATATACTTCCAATGAGCGAGTCTAGTTGAGAACGGGGATCCATCCTCAGCAGCACCAGGGCCTTTAACAAAGGGCTTATGCGACCCCTCACCTGAATCATAATCTAACTTCCTCTGTCGTGAAGTAGGTAAAGCAAAATGACATGCATAGATGTTAGGAAGCCTATCGTCACCAGCATTATACATAAAAAAATTGGTGAAACACTAATAAAATCATCAAAGGAGGTTCACCTTCAAAGGTTGTTCCAGCCTAGAACTCCTTCTTCTACCAACATTTTTTATGCCACTGGTCTTGCCTTTTGTAACCTTGTCAACATGCAATAATGCATGGACGTTCCAATTAGCCTTAGTGGAGGAGCCCTGTTTTTTCTGTTGTTTCTTTCCAACATGGTGCACCTGTGGATCCAATGTCTTCTCCTCGTCATCGAATGACCGAGTTTTCTTCCTCTCAGCATGGGAGGCGCACAACATCTCTAATATTGTTGTGTGGCCACCAACAATTGCCATCAGTTTGTTGATTTCTTGTGCTTGGGACTCCAGAATGGACCTGGTCACGTTGGCGTTCTCCACAACTGACTCATCCACCGATGGGAGCTTCCCATTTCCTCCTTGATCACCTTCTTTGTTTGGATCCATGTTTACCAACCTTTAGGCGATGGGTAATGGCGCCAAAGAAAACTACAAGTGAAGGATTGTGGATCAAACACTTGGATATAAAATACCACCACATGAATTAAAAGACATCGAAACATGTTTATGTATTGGGTGGGCCCACATGCATTCAGCAAAAGGAATGGGAAGACCCAAGGAAATACCAACCCACGTCATAAAGTGACCTCTTATGCTAGTGATTCGTAAATTCAAATTTTATTTTTTGCTATATTCCACAAATCTTACCGGGGAAGCCATCCCTGATGTGATGAAGCTTCAGAGGGCACGCTTCGATATCTGCACCAATGAAAGGACAGCGACATGGCAGACTTGACCCTACAAAAAACGCAGCACCAATTAGGTAGCCGTTGAAAAAGACCAACAATTTCTATCACAACTACTACATTTATCATAAGTTAATGCCCAAAATTAATTATTAAACTGTACATTAATAAAAATTGATTCGGAACATAAACATTACTAAAATAAAATCTGTTAGAAAGACTGTATCCTCCATCATTTAAATATTAAAAGTGGTCAATGTCTACCTAAAAAAGATACACCATTTTAGATTACTCAATGCATATTAGTGATAATCATTCATCCACTTCATCACATAAATCAATGACAAAATCAGGACACGTACTATTGATACCGGTAACCATTTTATCATTAAGAAAGACGTGCATTCGCGTTGCCGTGGCCAATATTAAAGCTTCGATGACATCTTAATTGCAATAAATCGTTCAATTTTTTAAACCCTTATATTAATAAGCCATTTAAATTTAATCTTGTACATGATAATCATAACTACACGGTTTGTGAACCATAATCCATAGTGGGCATATAAACTGAGATTTCTTTCCAATGACTTCTTCTAACTTGTGACTGCCATAAACTACAAACACCATCCTACATCCCACACACAAAACAAAACACAAAATTCATATACAACGAAGCACCGATACACCACGTACCTTCCTAAGCAAACCACGCATTAATCACCTTCACCCTTAATCACCCAACATTTCCTCAATCATTTTGACCTGGTGCCTCAGTTCAACGTTCTCCTCCTCAAGCATCCGAATTTGCTCAAACATCGACTGTGGCATCTCATCCTTCATCTGGTGTTGCATACGATCGAGGACTCGATTACCATAGTCACAAATGCTCTTTCCACTAGCATCGACCAATTTATTTAGCATGGCGAAAGAAACTTCTTGCCTAGCCTCCTTTTCCTCTTCAGACTCTGGGCCATATGCCACAAATTCTAATCCTCTTGCATTGCTTGGAAGGAAAACAATGAATCGAAACATCACACACCCCCTGACGACTTGTTGTCTTGAGGCACGAAGATTGGAGTTCCAATTGCAAGAGTCGAACAAGCTCACATGAGCATTAGTTCAAAGTCCTCCACATACAAAAATCCAGGATCTTGGGTCTCGGAGACCACTTCTCCACCTACGAAGAAAAAGTTCGACTTGAAATTGTACAACGGCTAAGAAAAACATTATAACTGTTATGTAAAGAAGAAAAAAAGTGCCTGACGATGCGGATGTGCCACGACTATCATCACCAACGAAAACACTGCTAGGAGAATGGCCCAAGTATTGCACTTTTTGAGAAGAAGGGCTTGCATATACAGAAGCCAGAGGTAGATGTTGGGAACACCCACCACCTCCAAACGCATTCCCTCCACCTCCATAGAAGCAACCTCCGCGGCGCATATATTCTTCAGCCTCTGCACGAATATAAAACCCCTTGTATTCGTTCTTTTTAAACCCGTTCACTTGTGCGCTGCATTCTTCCCATATCAGGTAAATTCCTGGAATTCGTCCCTTTTTAACGGCATAAAACCTATACCTTCCATTCTCCATGGAAGCCACTGCAGGTTCCAGGCAACGAAGACTCTTCGAATATCCAACCCACATGAGAAGCACTCTCTCACTTAGTGAATCTCAATCGATGTGGGTTATTTATATTTAAAAAATCAAAACCCCACTAAAGACCTATGACACATATGGACTGATGACTATCCCATTTTTTTATTTTCTATAATACAATTTTATTATTCTCGGATAATACAACTTCATGTAACTATATATATTTTATTATATATACGATTATACTTTTTACGATACAATTTTATATATAAAAGCCTAATTAAATAAGGTATTATATTCCATTTTTTATACAAATAAAAATTTAGATTGTGCATGCATCTCAATATACATATTAATAGGAATTTTTAATTTAAATTTATTAAATATTATGTTAACTAAAATCTGTAATATGTTTGAGATTTACGCTTTTAAATTAGCAATTTAAATATTTTTTTAATTACAAAGTTAACAATTATATATATATATATATATATATATATATATATATATATATATATATATATATATCTGGCAAAATAATATTCTTCGGTTGTTAAATTCATTTTTCCTTTTTTTGCTTTTATCTAATTTTATTTAAATACTTTAATATTCCAAAATTATAAAATTATAAAACTGTAAATTTTAAATCTAGGTCATCATTATTTAAATTAATAATTTCATTTGATCTTATTTTTTACTTATCTATATATATAGACAAAGACATATACATACATAAAAAATATACGTATATGAATAAAATATCTATATGTATATCTTAACAACACGTATATAATTTTTTCAACAAATTATGAACTTAAATATAATCGTAGATTAATAAAATAAATAATCCATATATATATATATATATATATATATATATATATATAACTTTTAAATATAATGAAATTTTGAATATTCATACTTGTTGATCAATCGGTCAATTTTAACGCTGCAGCATGCTTACTGTAAACCCAAAAAAAAATATCTACCATCAAATCATGTCATACCTACTCTTTGTGACCCTTGTGAACTAAACTCTACTGTCCCACCCACATCAACCCTATAATATAACATCTGGCATTTCACAGTAACCATCTCACCTAACCAACATGTGAATCCTAAGATTTTCTATTTAAATAAATTAAATAAATCTTTAATTTATTGAAATAAATATTTTTTAAAATTATTACAAAAATAATTTATTTAATCAGAGTAAATGAGATATATATCTTTTTTCAAATTTCATAAACCTTATATTTTTTATCAAATTTTATAAACCTTATTTATAATGTAAACGAAATACATATAAATTTAGTGTAAACGAGATATGTGTATTTATAAATATAAAAATATAAGTTATAAAAATAATAAAAAATATTAATAATTTAAATTAGACAAAATTCTTAAAAATAGAACATTTCCTATAATAAAAAACAAGTGCAGTTTTAAATAATAGAGAAGCTAGACAATTTTAAAATAGCACATTATTTAAAAAGTAGGATGCCACGTGTCACTTGACGTACAAAAAGGTTATTCATAATCAAAATAGTCTCCGAAAATTCAGACGTAAGTCATTTTTATCCTTAAAATTTTAAAAATTAGCTAAATTAGTCCTTATATGATTTTTTTATATTGTCTTCATAATATTAAATTTAAAATTTTTTGTTAGTACTAATTTAAATATTATTTTTAGACCTTAATAAACAAATTTTTTTACATAAAATAATAAAAATAATTTAATTATTATACAGTTATTTTGTCACATGTATTTTAAAATTTTACCTTTTTAAATTGTAATTTTTTTATAATAATTTTTTTATTCAAACAAATTTATCAAATTATTGTTAATTATATACTCACAAATTTAATTTTTTAAATCTCACTAACTAATATAGTAGTTATCTTAAAATTTAAATCTTTTAATTTGTTGAAAAATCTTTTTAAAAATTAAAAGATTTAAATTTTAAAAAAATACTATATTATTTAGTCAGATTTAAAAAATTAAATTTTTGAATATATAATCAACAATAGTTTCATAAATTCATTTAAATAAAAAAATTCCACTATAAAAGAATTACAATTTAAAAAGGTAAAGTTTTAAAATATAAATGACAAAATAACTTTATAATAATTTAATTCTATTAATTATTTTATATTGTTTATTAAGGTCTAAAAATAATATTCAAATTAGTACTATGAAAAAATATTTTAAATTTAATATTATCAAAAAAATTTAAAAAATATATATAACGATTAATTTGACTAATTTTTTAAATTTTAAGGATGAAAATGACTTACGTCTAAACTTTCAGAGACTATCTTAATTATGAATAACTTTTTTACATGTCAAGCGGGGACGGCATGGATGTTCCCTTCCCCCTTCCCCCTCTCCCCTAGAAACAACACTCCCCGCCATCCAACGAGCGACTTTTCCCGAATCCCATCCCCAACCCCTGTTTTTCTTTTTTTTTTTCCCTTTTTTTTTATATTCTTTTAGTTAGGAGTAATTTGGTAATAAAAATAAAAAATTTCGTAAAAAAAACGATTTTAAAACTAAGTTAAACCTTCGAGATCATTTTGTAATGAGAAAAAAGTCGAAGACGAAATACATTTTCGACCTTTACGTTAAGAACCAAAATTGTATTTAACCCTTTATAATAATAATTATATATATTTTTTATTTTGTTTAATTACTCTATTGATCCTTATAGTTTTGTGAGATTTTCAATTAGGTCCCTATACTTTTTTTCTTTTTAATTGAGTCCCTGTAATATTTTTTTTTTCAATTAAGTCCTTCTTAGTAGTAATTGATTTAATTTTATAGGGACCCAACTAAAAAAAGAATTGGTATAGAGACCTAAATAAAAGAAAAAAAGTTTAGGGACCCAATTAAAAAAAATTGGTGCAACGACTCAATTAAAAGGAAAAAAAGTATAGAGACCTAATTAAAAATTTCGCGAAATTATAGGAACCAACAGAGTAATTAAACATTTTTATTTTAATCTTCTATAATAAAAAATTTATATATTTTTATTAATTATTCTGTAGAGTATACAGGGACATACACTAGTATATTATAATAACAAAGATGCATATTTAAACATTATATGCATCATATAAATTATTAAAATAACATATATAAAATTATTGTAGGTTATGTTGTATATAAAATACAACAAAAAATAATTAAATAAAAATATTAATACTTTATTTTTAGATAAGTTATTTAATTGAATTGTTTGGAATTTAAAATTATCAGAATATAAGTTTTTAACATTGTAGACGTATTTTTAATATTTACATATCTATAGAAATCATTAGATGGTGTAGTGATTTCAAATTTAAAGTGTAGCAATTGATGTGAGATTGATTTCAATCTTTTTATGCTTCATTATTCATTTTAAAATTTTTGCAAACTCTGTCATTGATTTATCACTATTCTCTAGAGATTCTATTAATTTCTCTAGCTCTTCAACTTCTCTTTTCAACTTGTCATAGATTATTTTTAGGATTTCAAATGCTCTTTGATTTATTTTAGAAAACTGTAGGAATATTTTTTATTATCCCTGTTCTCTGGGTTTGAATTGGAGCTTTATCTGCTCTTTTTAGAGTTTGCTCTGGATGAAGAGCTTCATATTCCCTAAAGGATTCCTTTGCTTCTTCCAGTGTTAAAAATCCTCCTTTATGAATTATCCTTGATTGATGTGTAAATAGTGCTGCTTTTTCCCAGGCATCATATACTCCTTTCACGGGGCCATTATAAATTACATAATATTTTTTTATCTTGGGTGGATTTTTTTATAATTTCAGCAATTGTTTTATTTTCTGGAATTTTTTCTTCACCTGATTTGTCCACCACGCTTAGCTGGCTGAACTCTGATGGTTTTGGTTGTTGTGTTGATTTCATTGCTTCGATGGCCTTCTTGAGGGATTGGATCTGTGTCCTTATTTGCTGACAATGCTTGCATTTTTCAAGTTCTTGTTCGTATTTTTGAATTTCTTGATCTAATGCGTTGTAGACGAACTCCATTCTCTTGTTAATGTATCTGCAATAACATTTTTGTCACCCTTAATATATTCAATTTTTATTGGATATTGTAACAAAAATAATTGCCATCTTACCAATCGTCCATGATTATAATCAACTTTTAAGTTATATCGTATAAAACCTGTTAAGTAACTTGAATCTGTCCTTAATGTAAATTCTTTGGGTAGTAAATCAATTTTTCATTTCTTAAGAGATTTAATTGCTGCTAGAGTTTTCCTTTCATGAGTAGTATATCTCTGTTCTGTTGGAGTAAAAGTCCCTGAAATATACCTGCAAAGTAATTCCTTTGGGAGATATTTAGAATCTAGTGATTCTTTTTCTTGTTCCAAACTTTTTATAGCTTTCTTAGCTTTTAGATATCCTGACCAGGTTATGTCTGAAGCATCTGTTTTTACTATTAAGTAGTCATTTTCTTCTGGAATATAAAGTTCTGGAAGTTTTTCACATAGTTCTTTAATTCTTTGAATTTGCATACTATCTTTTTCATCCCATTTCCATACTTTTTTAGTACTTATTTTTGGAAATAAGTTTTTAGTGTATTCTGTTATATTCTTTAAAAATCCTTGATCAGAAATATAATTTATACACCCTAAAAATCTTTGTAATTGTTTTCTATCTTCTATTTTATTAGAAAATAAATTTACCTTTTCTAGAACATTTGGTTGAAGTTTTAGCTTTCCTTGAGTGGATAGAATTAATCCAAGAAACTCTATTTCTTGTTTTGCTATTCTTGCTTTCTTAACATGTTTCTAATATAGAAAATATTTTAAATTTTAAGATCTTATCTATAGTAGTAGTTGGTATTTTATACGTTTTGATTTTTGATTTATTGAAGAATCGTGTGGAGCTTTTAAAACTATATATGTTAATTCTTGAATGAATGGATGATATAGCTTTAAAAAGTTATTTCCTATGATAAAATCCATTCCAGAATCTAACATATATATAGATGGAACAATGAACCTATAATTTTGAATAAAAATTTTAGCCATCTCTGCTTTTTGGTCAATTTTATGTATTGATTTGTCAGCTATTCTAACTCTTAAAGGTTTCTTTAATTTTTTCCAATCAAGTTTTATATTTGAACTAGCAAAGCATTGTGTTGCTCCAGAATCTATAAAAGCATTTATAAACTTTTCTGTTATTTTTATAGTAATAAATGTGGCATTATTACTCAGTCTCTGAGTCTGTTTCTGAGACATACTCAAAAATATAGTCTAAGTTATCATCAGATTCTTCTAAAGATTCCATGAAACAAGACTTAGCAATTTCTATTTGTTTAGTAAGATCCTTTTTATCCTTCTTTTTCGGATATTCATTTGCATAGTGTCCTTCTTCTTGACAATACCAACACTTACAGTTTTTTTTTTATTCGGGCAATAGTCACTTTTTTATCTTTTCTTTTTATTGTTATCTCTTTTCCTAAAATACCTCTTTTTTCTCCAGTTTGGATAGTATTTTCTTTTTCTAAATTGGTATTTTCTTTTTCTTTGAAAATTTTTATTAAGCCCATATTTTTGGGGTATCTCTTCATTATCCTAACAGCAAATTCTAATTATATTTGTAAATCTTTTTTGAGTTGCTTCTTGCATACAACGTTCTTTTATTTCCTCTCTTATTGCAGAGGTTGCTCCACCAAAATTATTTTCAATTGTCCCTCTATTTATTTCTCTTATAAATCTTCCCATTATAAATTCATTAGCAGGATATGGAAGTTTTGTTATATACATACTAAGATAATGATTTTTATCTTCTTCTTTTAATTTGTAATAATGTATTCTATATTCACATATATAAGACTCCACATTACATAGATCATATATCTGAATATTAGCTAAATGGTTTTTTTCTTCTTGATATTCTTTATTATAGACTTATTGTCTATGATCTATAATATTTTTTCCAAAAAATTCTTTGTATAAAATCATCATTATATATAATATCTTATCATAAGCTGTTGTTTTGTTGCTAATTCTTCTATTATTTGGTTTTCTATTGATGTTATATAATCTCTTATAGTTCCTTTAGTATGAAACCCTATATAATTCCAAATATCTCTTCCAGACAATTCACTAAGTTTTGGATTAGTAAAGGCTTCTAATAAAAAGGAATTCAACCAATTTTCGAAAATTTCTTTTTCATTCTTTTTACAGTCTAAGTCAAGCATTCTTTCTCCTTCCATTTCCTGGATTTTAGGAACGTATTTTGACGGTATTTTTGTATATTTTGAATCTTTATTTATAAATCCTTTTTTAAAAGCATAATTATCGAAACCTGTTTCCCATTTAAATTGAGATTGATTATCCTTAGATGTTTCAGCTTCATTTTTTACTTGTATTGGAATTGCTGGTTCTTCGTCACCTGAATAATCTAGGATGTGTTCTTCGTTTTCTATATTTTCAGAATTTACTAATTCTTCTTCTATTTGAAATCTATGTTCCATAATATTATTTTCTTGAGCCATTTTTAATTGTTTAAAAAGTATTGTAACTTCTTCTAATTTTTCTTCAATATTCATAATTTCAATGGTGGTTTTACTTTTAAATCTGTTATGTTAATTATATTTTGACATTTTTCTTCTTTGGGATTCTCTTTTTCCTTATTTCTTTGAAATTTTATGGATACTATATTTCTTCAAGCATATCTACTATAGAATTTAATTGCGGGTTAAAAGTATGATAAAGATGTGGAGAATCATTTCCATGGTAACATTTTTTAAAAATTCCATGTGAAAAATAAGTTTTTTCAGGTTTTTGAAGTCTTTCAATAAAACTTATAGTAAAATAAAGATTTTGAGAAAAATCATTTTGTATTGATTTTAGGAATTCAGTGTCATTAACATTAGTTAAAATCATTAATTTTTGATCTATTAATTTTGATAACTTAATTATTTCTTCTCTTAAATCTTCTAATTTACTTTTTTCCATAAGGTGACACTTTTCTTTGTAAAGAGTTACGGTTTTAAGTAAAAAGTGTGATTTTAGAATGTGTGATTTGAGTTTTGCCACATAAGCACATCTTTAAATTTTGATCTGTACCCTATAATTTCCTCCATATACTAAGAACTACTCATAAATTATCGTCAAATATGTTTCTTTATATTTTTTTTTTTGGTTTTAACTTTTCTTTTTTATGTCAGTCTTTTTTTTGTATTCTTTCTTGGACTAAAGTCAAGATCCATTACCTATATGTCTCATAGTCCAAAACGAAAAATTAATGCCCAATCAATAATATTTATAAACAAAGCCTTATTCTTGTAAAAAAATACTAAATGCTCAAATAAACTTAACTGGCCCAACCCATAATTTACAAAATTCTATGAAAAACAAAAACAATCATTTTTAACCAAGGCCCATTCTCATGTCACATTAGCACTAATCAAATCTAATTCAATCAACTTTACAAACTAAGCTGCGCACATGCATAAGGGAACAATACACTGTAGCTTGCTGAAATGGTTCAGAAATTGTCTTTAAATTTCCTCACTCTAGACACTTGTCATTAATATACTTGGACAACACATTAATACATGTGTAGAAAAATTTTTTTGTCTACACCATAGAATTCACCATAATTTTATTGCTAAAATTATCTGATTTTTCATGTTGATTGTTGGTTACTTCTACTTAATAACATTCCATTTTAAAGATATTGTTTATTTTACTAAAATAATTATGAAAATAAGTTAGTTTATATTCATTGTTTTTCTCAATTATAAGGAATGGGGAGGGAGTGGTAAAATAATTGAATTAATTAAATAAAAAGGGGTAAGAAGTTATGTCATGATAACAATTTTATTAAATAACATAGTACATAAATTACTTTATTGATATCTTAATCAACTAACCAATCTCTACCTCCAAATTCTTTTATTTGGACAACAATCTATGTCGCCTAGCTATGTTTGAAGAAGGGAGTGACAAATATTAAAATAGTGTTAATTATTGACTTAGTTATGTATATTACTTAGATTTTAGTTATGTCAGTTAGACTTGCCCCTGTATATATATTAGTTAATCAATTAATTATTTATTCATAGTGGCCTTTTTGTTACCTACGTCATTCTATAAGTCCTATTGAATGAGATTATAAAGAATTTGTGGACTATTCATAACATTAAAATTCGAAAATAAAATAAAAAAATTATTTAATACTATATAAAAGAAGGAAAAGTAATCATATCACGTGTAAAATAATATACTAACTAGTATTTTTATCCGTAATAACATTACGTGAATATAAATTTTTTAAAATTATGGCCTACTTTATTCTGACAGTATAAATTATGCATTGCACAAAAGATTTATAAAATCAAATTATTTTTTAAAAAAAATCATAGGTTGACAAAAGTCTATGACTAAAAAGATCAAGATATCTGTAGATAAAAAACCAAATAATAAAATTTTTAGTTATTATTTTTATATAAAAAAGTCTAATTTTTTATTAATAATTAATTTTAACATTCTTTATCTAAAATTCAAAATAATTTAACTTGTATACTTTTATATTTAATTAGGTGTTAATTGTTAAGTTTGTTGCACAAATAGAAATAATTAATTTTATACTTGCTATTTAAAAATACTATTTTTTCTCTCTATATGTATATAAAAATATAATTAGATATTAGCATAAAAAATTATATTGATAGTTATGTTATAAAATCAACTCAAAATTAATTTTTTTAAAATAATTGAATCTTACTTCTAACTTTTAATTATAATATTAGTATTCTCTCCAAATTATATATAATAAATATTTGAAAGAAGAGAAATGAAAATGTAAATTAGAAAAATAAGCGGTGAAAATTTAAAACTAAATAAAAAACTAAAAAACTATGTATATAATAACAATAATAATATTTTTATTTAAATTATATTATTTTTTTAATTTTGTTTTCTGTAGAAGAAAGATAGAAAAAATAGAGAATGAGAGAAAAGAGAGAGAAAGATAAAGATAAAGAATGAGAGTGAGAGTGAGAGTTTGTTAATTTTGAAAAAAAATTATTTTAATTGTAAAAAAATATCGAATGACATATTTTGATTTATCAAATTACTAATTTAAAATATAAATTATATATAGAGTAAAAATAGTAGAGAGAAATAAAAAACAGAGAGAGGTAGATGAGAGAATTTAGGAACGGAGTTTATTAATTTTGAAAAAAATATTTTTTCTCAATTTTAATAAGAGAGTGTCATGTGACACATTTGATTATTAAATTAGGTAGTTATATGATATATAATATATATATATTTCAATTTCAATTTTAATATTTCAAATTTAATTTTAATGCAATTAAGAATGATATGTTACACATTTTAATTGTCAAATTAGTAATTAGTCATTGATATTGATAATCATATATAAATATAGATAGAGTGATTGAAGAAATGAGAGAAATAGAGAAAGAAAGAGGGAGAAGGGGAGAACTTTTTAATTTTGGAGGGAAATATTTGATTTCAATTGTAATGAGGGAGTGACATGTGACATATTTTGGTTGTAAAATTAGTAAGGCGAAGAAAAGAATTTTTTAATTTTGGAGGGAACGATTTAATTTCAATTATAATGGGAGAGTGACATGTGGTACATTTTGGTTGTAAAATTAGTAAGGATGAGAGAAAAATTTCTTTGTTTTGGAGGAAAAGATTTGATTCAAATCATAATGAGAAATTGACATGTAACACATTTTAGTTGTAAAATAATAGATATATAATAGATGTTTTGGTTGGACAAAAGTATCCAAAGTAAAATAAGTAAGGCAAAGGACAAGTTCAATCATCATAAAAAAAAAAAGAAAGTATGAAACAAACAAGGTAAAGAAGAGGAACACTTTGAATAGAGGGCAGAGTCTTGAATGAAGGGCCACAGCCCGAAAATAAGGAAAGGGTTTTGGGTGGAGAATTTGGACATATCTGAAAGTTTTACATGGAAATAGCAAAATAAGAAAACCATGACTCCTAGACTCAAATATCTGAAAATTCAAAGTTGAGTTGAAAGTCCAAAAAGCACGTTTCTTATTGCTAATTATTA
Source organism: Arachis hypogaea (assembly GCF_003086295.3). NCBI lineage: Eukaryota > Viridiplantae > Streptophyta > Magnoliopsida > Fabales > Fabaceae > Arachis > Arachis hypogaea. Next base: position 9,796,945 of record NC_092037.1, read on the forward strand.
AGAAGAAAATGATGTAAAAGATTATTCCTTATCATTTTGTATCGCTATTCTTACTCCCTGTCACATCAATTAGATATCTTTTTTTTATATTAATTTTGGAGTTATTAAAAATTTAGTAGAAATCAACTTGAAGAATATTTAACAGGAAAAAATTGAATAAATAATTAAATTAATCCTTAAAAATATCATCGATTTTTTAAATTGGCTCTATTAAATATTTTTAATTAAATTCTTCTTTCGAAAATTTTAAATTAGTTATGTTAATTTTTTCGTTACTTTTATTATTAACGATATCGAATTGTGTAAATATATCACGTTAAATAATATTAAAATATATTTAGTAGTCTTAATTAACGATTAATATAATAAATTTATGAAATTAAATTAAATCAACCTCAAATAAAGAAATTCTAATATCTTAAGATTTTTTTTAATTAGGTTCTATTTGATTTAATATCACATTAGTAAATTTTGACTTTATCAACAAATAAAATAACAAAAAGATTGATGTGATTAACTTATAATTTTTGAAAAACAGATTTGATTAAAAAAATTTTTAAGAACTAATTTAAAAAACAAATAATCTTTTAAAAATAAATTTGAGTATTTACTTAAAAAAAGTTTAACATATAAGTACATAACATATAAAACAAAATTATTACTTTTTCTTAAAAGAGTTACAAATATTTTCATACATTAAGGTTATTAAAGTGAATGAGGACAATTAGATATGTCTCTACAAAATCTAGTTTATGCCTTAAAAATCATAATTTAAAATTGTCCCAATATTAACTCAAAAAGACAGTAATACTTGCCCGATACTCCATATATAGTTACACATTTCTTATTCTTACAAGGCTCTTATTTTCTTAAACTTAAAACTCACAAATTACTAATAAATTTAAAGAGAATCCAATAACTAAGAATACCCAACTTAATTTTGTTGGCCATCTAGACTAAACTGTAATTATCAAAGATTTTACTATTATAGATAACGATTATTATGTGCATATAAAAAATATTTTTAAATTAATTATTTATATAAATATATATTAAAAATATATAAAATAATATATGCATATATACACAATATATAATGACTAATTTTGTATTTAATACACTGATAATAAAATATTTTATATAATTATTTAATTACATCTATTATTTTTTATGTTAATTTATATAATTAATATAAAAAATAGATTTTTTATTAATATAATATTATATAATTACATACATATATATAATTATTTTATATTAAAAATATATCAAAATTAAATTCTATATAATATATAATAAATGTTTGTTAAATGCATACATAATTAACCATTTGTAAAATGTTTTCTACACATGTCACAGAATTTAAGAATTTTCGATTTGAAAATTTAACAATTTGATATTTGATAATAAACGCCTCAACGGTCTAAACTATATTTTAAAGAGCTTAAGTAGAAAGTTTTATATTAAAAAGACAAAAAATCCAATTTTTAAATACACTGGATATAACCAAAATATTCAAATTGTATTCTATTGTCTATAATAACGTATTCAGTACTCATCATTATTAAAAAAAAAAACTAAAATAAAGTTTAAAAAAGCAAATAAAAAAATAAATAAAAAATATTAATAAAAAAATTAATTAAAAAAAAGACAATTAAGAATTAACATTTTAAGAGTTAAGACTTAAGACCGCCCTAAAAACCGTATTCGTACAGTGTCTTCTCCTCTCTCTCTCTCTCTCTCTTTTCTTACCAAATTACACATTTTTTTCACTCTCAATAACATAACCTTTTTTTCAATTTTTCTCGTTATATTTTCTCTGTTTTTTCTTTGTCTCTTTCTATGCTTTCTCACTCTAAAACCTCAAATTCCAAAACGCCATGCCTCTTCTTCTTCTTCTTCTTATACCTCCGATTCGTCGCGTGTACTCTTAGGCTTCCTTCTCTTCCGATTCCTCTCTGCATTGGTAAGCTTCGAACCTCTCACTGCGTTTCGATGCTGATCTGACTGATACTTCTCCTTTTGAATTTTCTTTTCTTTTTTCTGTAAAGTTCTTTTTTTTTTCGTTTTTGTTGAGAAGGAAACCCTTATTGTGAAATACACTGTGGTTCTTGCAGGGGAATTGGTTACCTTCTGCACTATGAGACCTTTGTTTTTGTGTGGGTTTTGATTTGAATGGGTTTTTGGTGTGTTAACTGGGTTTGCTTTCAGTGTACTGCAAGTGTAACTGTTAGGTGTTTGTGGAATTAGGGATTTTTGTGTTGAGAAATGAGAGAGGGTTTAAGATCTCAGACTCGATTGGGGAATGTTTGTGCTGGCGGTGGTGATGGTGTAAAGAGTGTTTCTTTCGATTTAGGTGGTGAAGGTACACAGGTTGGTGGGGAGGTGTTAGGGTCAGTGGTTGCGGAGAAGGAGGATAATGTTGTTGAAAGAGATGCGAAGGAAGAATGTGATGCTGATTTGGGTGCTAGTACTAGTGGGAAAGGGGATGCTGAATCAGTTGAGGGCGGGGGCAATGAAGGCTGTGAAGATGGTGGTGTTGAAAGGATGGTAGAGAGTGAGAGAGAAGAGTTGACAGAGTCTGTAACTATAGGTGGTCGAGTGTTGCGTTCCAGGACGAAGAGGCCAGAAAATGGAAAACCTTGCAGTGGAGGGAGTAGTGGCGGTGTAGTTGTTTCAGGGAGAGGCGGGGGACATGGTGGTCTTAGGAGGGTAACGGTCAAGAAGGATAGTGAAGATGATGATGACTTTGTTCCTAATGGTTGTGCGAATAAGGGGGTTGGGCTGGAGAAGAAACGGAAGCGTGGGAGGCCTCGGAAAGTAAAGTTGGAAGAATCAGACGAGTTAGGTATGGTGAGTTGTGGGAATGAGAAGGTTGAGCTGAAGAAGGATGTGAATGGCAGAAAGAAGAAGCGGAAGCGCGGGAGGCCTCCTAAAGTGAAGGTGGAAGATCCGGATATGCTAGTTGAGCAGTCTCCAAGGAAGAGGGGTAGACCCCCCAAGGTTCATGGACAAAACCATCTCCCAATAATGGTGCATGATAGAAAAGTCAATGTGCGCCGTCGAAAAGGTAAAAAAGGTTTAACTGCAACGGTTGGTGCCAAAGCAAATGGGATTGCTTATTGGAGCTCAAGGAGATCTTCTCAGAAAGAGCTAGAAACGAAGGGAATTTCTCCTGTGAAGGATAATAAATTAGGGAAGGTTTTGGAAACTGAGAGCAATGGGGTTTGTGAGGGAATAAGTGGAGAAGTAATGGAAGGAAGAAAGCAAGAACAAGGAAAGGATGGAAGAAAGAAAAAAAAGCGGAAAGAAGAAAAGCAGGTAGTCAGGGAAAAGATTATGGAGCAGATTTTAGCTGCTGGCTGGACAGTTGATTACAGACCTAGGAATGGAAGGGAATACAAGGATGCCGTGTATGTTAGTCTAGATGGTAAGACACACTGGTCTATCACCTTGGCCTACAGTAGGCTTAAACAACATTATGAAGCTGGTGATGGTGAAGGAACGGTATATGGGCCAGGTTTCAAATTTACACCAATACCTGAAGCGGATTTCCAAATGCTGACCAAGGTAATGAAAAAGCAAAGAGGAAGTAAAAATAAAAAGATGAAAAATGGGATGAAGGGTAAAAAGGGGAAGAAAGGAAAAGAAGGTTCGCATGCAGGCATGGGTAAATCTGCGAAGCGGAAAATGAAAAGGAAATGGACAGAGGACAGTGACACAGATGTTATGTTGCCTAATAAAGTGTCAGGTCTGGTCAGGGATCACAAGAGACATAAAACACAAAGCAAGAAGCGAGGTGCTCCATTGGTTCGCAATGCTGAGGTTGATATAGATTCAGAAGTTAATGGATATGTACCATACTGCGGAAAACGAACTGTACTTGCATGGATGATAGATTTGGGAACAATTCTGCAAGATGGGAAGGTTCATTATATGCAACTTGGAGAGAACAATGTGTTATTGGACGGTAAGATCACAGGAGATGGCATTCATTGTGGCTGCTGTAATGAAGTCATAACGATTTCAGATTTTGAAGCTCATGCAGGAATCAAACACTCTGATCCACTTAAAAATATACACATAGAGGGAGGAACTTCCCTCTTGCAATGCCTACTAGATTCATGGAATAAACAGGATGAGAGTGAACGTAAAGGTTTTCATTTTGTTGATGTTGCTGGTGAGGATCCAAATGATGACACATGTGGTGTCTGTGGAGATGGGGGAGACTTGATCTGCTGTGATGGTTGCCCATCAACCTTCCACCAGAGTTGCTTGGATATAAACGTATGTATCTTGATGCATTTTTTATGAACATTTTTGTTTAATTTATTTGATATAATTGCTCTTAACAGTACTATTTCTATTGAATTTTTTATCAGGATAAATAATTCATATTCATGTATCAATCCACTTTTCCCCTTTCTGTCTGGCCATTTTCTGATTTCAGAAAAAGAAGTTGGATTCCAGCCAACTTGGTGCAAATTTTGTTGGTTTTCTCAACATCGGTGTCTTCTTATTTCCTTCTTTATGTTATTTCTCTGTCTCTCTGTCCCTTTCTCTCTCAATCAACTTATTCTGGTTGATGTATTGGTGTATTTGCATGAACTATGCTTGCCAGTCGGTTATGGTTTAGCGTTGAAGAACATTTTTTTGTTTATACCTTGGATTGCTTAGTACCTAAGAAAGATCAAATTTATCAAATTCTCACCTGTTGGTAGTAAGAATTTCATTGCTGGCAAACTTGTGTTGGATATGCCTTCAGAATTTGTGGTGCCCATCATGATAAGGGATGAGGAACTCTGGTTATTATGTCTATACTCTCTACTTTTCGGATGTGTCCATGAAATATTTGCATATGGCAGATAGTTCACTTTAATGTTTAGATAGGAAAATAAAGTGTTTGTTTTTGTTTTGCTTGCAGAAGTTCCCATCTGGTGACTGGCACTGTGTATATTGTTGTTGCAAATTTTGCGGGTCGGTTGGTGGTAGTTCAAATCAGACAGATGAAAACGATGGTTCTGCTATGTCAACCTTACTCACATGTCGTTTATGTGAAACAAAATGTATTTACTATGCATACATATATCCCTTTGTTTAATTGTGATAATCATTTCCCAAGATGAAATGTTTTATTTCCCTGTAAGAAATGAATATTTTTTTTTTTTTTATCTTTTGTAGACCACAGAGACTGTGCAGAAGAAAATGGTGCCAAGCCTGATGATTCCAGAGATGCCTCCTTTTGTGGAAATAGATGCCAAGAGGTATGATCTAGTTTTTAATGCATTAGAATCTTGGTCGCTATGTGTAAGTTTTAGTTAGTCTGCTTGGTTGATGCTAGGTTATTATTATGTAGTAGTAACTGGAGTTTTGCTTAGCTTTTGACTTAAAGTAGTTGCTGCTATGTAAATAGTTTGTTGCTAGCTAGCCTCTTTAATGCGGATCGGATTATTTTGTATTACAACTCAGCTTTTGATGTAAATCCTATTATTTTGGCATGAGTAAGTAGCATTATCTGTAACTTGCTTCTTTGGGGTTTTACTGTTTTCGTTAAACTGAGAGATACACAGTATTCAACTTTTTTTAGTTGTAAAATCTATGTCTTCCAACATATTTTACTTTGATTATTCTATTTACATTGAATTTGCCTGATTCATTTAGAAAAGTACCTTGCAAGAGACTACATATTTGCTTAGATTTTATTTCAGTAAAATTTGAGAAATGGAACATTTATGGGGGACAAAGCTAGGTTTTATATGATAGGTTCATTGATAAACAGAGATGATGCATGTTCTTGTGAGTGTGGTTTACATCCCACAAGTCTGTGAGCAGGCAATATGTCTCACTCTGCATTTGCAATTGGTTGTGTTTGAATTAGAGTACTCTATAGGCTATCCTTTCCTTTGATTTACAAAGACCTATAATTTTCATTTCAGTTATTAGCCCTCGTTTCTAGGTATCCTTATTGAAGGAATTTGTCATCTGTTGACATTTATTATTATTTTAATCAAGTTAATCTGTTTTGCTGTCTTCTCCTCCAGTTATCAGAGGGGCTTGAAATGCTTCTTGGGGTTAAGCGTGAAATTGAAGATGGATTTTCTTTGACTTTAATTCGGAGATCAGATGTTGCCCTTGATGTTTCTCAGACAAAACCTGAGATAATTGAATGTAATTCCAAGCTGGCTGTTGCATTATCGGTAATGGATGAGTGCTTCATGCCATACATTGATGAGAGAAGCGGGATTAATCTGATCCATGGCATTCTATATAATTGTGGGTAAGGTTACATGACCACTTCTCTGTCATTTTAAGGACCTTTCTTGGGGTGGGCCTAGGTGGTTGTGTTTTGCGACCGAATTCTCCTGAAGTTGTGTGTGCCTGCTTTTCCTGGGATGGATTGCTATCGTATCATTCATAATATCATATATTTTAGTTTTATTCTTTTACCTTTGTCAGGTCAAACTTCAAACGTCTGAACTATAGTGGATTCATTACTGCAATTCTAGAGCGAGGGGATGAAATCGTTGCTACTGCAACTATCAGGTAAATATATGCTTGAATTTTATGAATGCTTTCACCGTTTATAACTGGACAATGGCCAGTATGTATGCAGGGAGGCCTTGGTATGGAATTATATATTTTCGGTGGTGAAAACAACTAATTATTTAATCTCCTTTGTCTATTCCACCATACATTATGAAGTTCCCTTTTGTTTGGCCAGTGGAAGAAAGCTCACTTTATATTTTGATGACTTACTTTTTTATTTATCAAATAGGATTCATGGAAATCAACTAGCAGAGATGCCATTTATTGGGACCCGTTTTATGTATAGGCGACAAGGGATGTGCCGCCGGCTTCTAAATGGCATTGAATGTGTAAGTTCGAAACTGTTATATTTTTATCCCTAGGTTTGGTTGCAGAGAATTTGATCAAGAGCCTTGCTCATTATTTAGATCATACATAAATATCTTTAACTTTGTTTCTAAAAGGAAGTGTTTTGGGGGAGAGAGACATAAAAAAAAAAAAAAAGAAGAGTAAAAGGGGGGGGGGGGGGTTGAGCCAAGCACTAGAGACCCTACATGTAAATGCTGAAGTATGACTGAGAGAAAGAATGCGAAAGGCATGAATTCTGCTGAGGTAAGGGTAGCTAGGTAACAGAATTTATGTTGGGGATGCTATTATTTCCTTTTGCTTTATTTATAGAAAGTGGAGAACATGAAGTAAATCTTAGTAGATGCTCTACTTTCAGTCTCTGAACATTGGCGGTGTTGCAAATAAATGGAGTCCGTTGCTCACACTGTATCTTGAAAAGAAAGCAATGTGTACCATTTAACACTAGCAAGTGTTACTAGTCTAAAAAGTTCACTTCCATCTTCACATTGACAATTTGGCAAACTAAAAAGGAGCTTTCAGCCCTTAAGGGCCAACATTAAATGGCCAATCTCTGGGCAGAATAATGTTGCACTTTGATAGATGATACGTTATATGTTAGTAAATTATTATGTGTGCATTTGTAGAGTGAAATCCTTTTGTTCTTTCATTTCATCAAGTTTTCTTTGGACCTTCTTCTCACTTTGATGACTTAAAATCCTCCGTTTCTATGATTATTTTCAGGCACTTAGCTCTTTAAATGTTGAATTATTGGTCATACCAGCTATCTCAGAAATGAGAGAAACTTGGACTTCTGTTTTTGGGTTTGAGCCGCTTGAATTGGCAAACAAGAAACTAATAAAGAGTATGAGTCTGTTGGTATTCCCTCATGTAGATATGCTGCAGAAGAAGATGTTGAAGCTTAAGTTCGCCGAGGAAACTGTGATTACTGCAGAAGGTATGTTGCGGGTCCTCATGTATGATTTGAGACGGCCATTGCTCTTCTTTCATACTCTGAAAATTTCAACATTGTTAATTGCTCCATGCAATTTCTTGCAGCTTCCAATCTTCTGAAAGATCATACAGAAGGCGAGGTGGCAAATAATTGTGTAGGGGCAGAATCATTTGGATCTCAGTCAATGAACAATTCTGCCGACATTCCTTCTTCTAATGATGACCAGATGATGGATAAAACCATGTCTACTGAATCTGGCAGTCTTCTTCCTGAGGGTTCATTGAATAACGTACCCAACAATAATGGCAACACTAAACTTCATGATAAATGTCCAGAAGATATCACATGCCAAGTTGTTTTCCATGAAAATTTGCCAGTGGAAGAAATAAACACTGCAAATCCCCCTGATGATGGAACTGAAGATGCCGGTACACGTAAGAATACCAGTCTTGATTGTGTCGAGCTGAACGATGATGAGAAGCAAGTAGATTTAGATGGTCAATCAAACAACTGCTGCAATACTTATGAGGAAACAGAATGTCTTAGAGATGGTTGTCACTCTGGTGAAGCAGTTCCTACAGCCAATGACTCGGTGCACCTTAAGTCAAAGGACATCACTGAAGATTGTCCCGATAATTGCGAAACAAACTCCAAAGTGGTTACCACACCAGGCTTTGATGAAGCCGAAGCACACCCAACTGAACCACCTAAGCACCAGACAGATACAGAAGATTGCCAGTCCTTTCCTGTATCTTCTGATTTGTGTGAGAAGTTTGTGGATTGTGCTGATGATAATAGTAAGCCATCCACAGATGGTAAGGCCGATTTCCTTCCCGCTGATACAGACAGAAATCCAAACGATGAACATCTGACAAAGGGATCACCAGGGCTACCGGAGCACGACTTGCAGGTCGATCAAAATCCGCAGAGCAATGCTCCGACCCTGTGTACTCCAAACACTGCTTCTAGTGTAGCTCTTAACTGTGCTTCTGTGGGCGCTGGCAGTACCTCTTGCAGTAGTACCGAGGTGATAGTTCTGTCAAACCAAGCCAGTTGACTTCTATGTTCCATTTGTAGTCTTAAGTAGGTTATCTGTTTGGGGTTATTCACTGACTTAGGTTATTTCTAGCAGTGCATTCTGGAAAGGTAATATGACTAGATTTTTTTTGTCAGTATAACAAAGTATTCTGAGCAAGTGTCCTGAGAAAAGAATGTTGTAAGGGCAATCTTTAGTCTAAGATGTCAATTTTTTTGGGTGGCCAAGAGGGTTATGTATGTTTGGCTGCCCATGGTAATAGGCTAATAGCCAATGTGATGTAAATGGTAGTGCTTTTAATTCTAGTCTTAAAATTTCTGTTTCACTAGTTGCATTTGATACAATATCTGCTAGTAAAACTGAGAATTACTCCTCTATTTGACATGTTTTTAGGTGCTAGTGAATAGTGATTCTCCTCACGAGCAACAGTGATGGTTTGAGATTGTAGCTCAATTGGCAACTATATCAATTCAAAATTAAATATCTAGATTGGCAACTTCACTTTCTGTTTATTCCATATTGTCACATCAATACGAGCCATGAAAGGCATTTAATAGGCATTAAATATAAATATTAATTTCCATATTATAATTGATTTATTTTAGAAATAAAATTTAATAATACTTAAATCTAATTTGTAATATTTAATCCTTTCTAAAAAGTTTACCTTCATCCATCTTAAAATTCTCACTTTACCTGCCAAGTGTCTAATTTGGTCTTTGCTTAATGCAATGTGTGTTATTGTATGATGATGATAACAAGTAAACCAGTTAGTCTATAATTATTTATTGCATAGTAAACAAACCCGGTTCGCCTCGGCCGGTTCGATCAAAATCTCAGTAACCCGGTCACCTGTTTGGTCGAGCCACTCTCTAAACTGTCCCTGTGCCCCAAATCCCTAATCTCAGTAAGCTCTCTCGTCCCGCTCATCAGTCATCACACATCACATCAGCCTCTCAAGCTCTCACTCACACCACCGACCAGCGACACCCTGACTCTGAAACTCTCTCATTGTCTTCATTCACAGTCGCTGGCGTTCCGCCGTAGTTCGTGTGTCGCCGCCCTCCTTGGTCTCGTCGTCGCCGGCTCAGTCAAGAAGAAACAGAAGCAACCAGCAATTGCCGCCCCTGGTTCGAACGTCGTCGTCTTCTTGCTTCGTCGTTTCCTTCTCGCCGGTTTCGTCTCCAAGCAGCTGCGGTGAGTCCCTGGCTGCATTCCCCTGTTTTTACTTTGGCCCTGTCTTCCGTGATTCACACTGCACACTTCACAGATCCTTGCATTCTTTTTACCTAATTAATTAATTTGTCATTTTGCGGTAACTGAAGTTTCATCAATTTTCTGATCAAATTAATAGTACTGTTGAAGGGTTGATACCATAATTTTAACTAAATTTTTTAGGTTTATGTCTTAAGAATAAAGTGTTCCTGTTTAGAGAATCTTAGCCTGTAATTGTAATGATGAAGTTGATTTAGGTGTGGCTGTGCTGAAGCTCAGAACTCCAAAGCTGCTCCTTTCCTGACTCAACTTTTACTTCTGCTTCTGTAGGTGATTTTTGTTTTATTTTTTTCAGTTAGTCTTTAATCTCTATTAATTTTTTTATGCTTAGTATTTTTCAGTTTTAATGTAGTTTTAGATAAATTGATGCTAATTGGTTTAAATGAATTGATGCTTATTTGATAAATTGATGATTAGTTATACTGATTAGATAGTAGGTTATGAAGATGAATAACTCGCATGGTGATTTTGATGGAAAGGATGGTTCTCATATTGTTCTCCAAAGCTGTTCAGGGGGGAATTATTCAGGTGTGTTGCTTACTTTGGATGCTGCTGTGTGCATTGTTTTGAGCTTATCAATAGTGATAAGTAGGAAGATGATTGGGTTAAGGGAATTTTTATCATGGTCAAGGTTGCCTGTGAATTCATCAGTGGTGATGATCATGTCAAGATTGGCAATATCTAGATTTATTAGATAATGAAAAGAGGAAAAGTTTGTGATGTTTATTTATCTATCAAGTAAATAAGTTGTGTGTAAAAATCTATGTGGATATAATAAGAGAAGAAACATTGAATTTCTAAGTTTGGAAGTGACCAATATAAACTTGCAGATCATAATTCTGTGGAAGAGAATCCTATTATGGAGTGTTTGTTTTGTTGTATCAAAGTCCTTTTACTTGTTTATATCACCATGCCTTTTGATTATTTATTTAATATCATTGTTGATTTTTTTCTGTATTGTATTGTTATATCAAAGTCTGTACTTGTTTACATCATAATTTTTGAGTGGTAATTGAGTTTACCAATTGTGTTTCAAATTAAGTGAAGGAATGCATAAGCAACAATGGTATGTCCTTTGGATTTAATGTCTATTTTTGTATTAGTTATTTTTAGGAATTGAGACTTGATTATTGTTAAAGTGTCAGTAGCAATATGTATTTCAAATTTTAATTTGAACTTTTTTTATGATTTTATATTTTTATTTAAGTGATACCGGGTCAACTGGTTCAACCGTGACCCACTGGTTGAACCAGTGACCCAATATTCTGAATGGTTCGATTACCGGTTCGGTTCTGATAACTAGTTTATTGATTTGCTTATAATGTACTAGTAAATTTGTGTTGCTTTGCTTTGCTTGGATGGCTTCTAATTATATTCTTAATTTGAGCCCAATAAGAAAAGAGGATGTGATAGAGATTAGAGGGCAATGAACATTTTTAAAGTATGTTTTGTCGTAAGGTAAAATTATGGAGTTCATTTTTTAAAAGTTTCACTCTATTTCTACTCTTCCACCAGATTTTTCCTTTAATTGCTATTGGTCTTGGCATCTATAAATTGGTCAAATTTTTTTTGTTCTTGCCTTGCTTGGCAGGCTTAGATGAAGACTAATGGGAGAAGGAGAACCTAGTTGTATTGCACAAATCAATGAGGAAAACAAAGCTATGGACCTAGACCATATATGACCCTGCTACTGCTCCTGCCACGAAGTGATGAGATTTCATCTAGACCTGGTTTTCACCCGGTGTAGTTATGGCCCAAAAGTGATGGGGTTTCATCGGGCCTAGTGTTTGGGTTAGGGTCTTAAAAATAGATCTGATGAATCTTTAGGGCCGAATTGCCGGATTTGGATTAGAACAAACCTGGTTATACTCGGCTCATGTACACCCCTATCAAGTAATATGTGTTCTTCCTATTTGGGATCCTATCGGAGTAAGAATGAAGCAAATTTACAACGCACAATCTCAAAAGCTTCGTTGATTCCAGTAAAACAAAACTTCATCTCTCTATAAAACCATTTTAATCCATTCATTGCAACAATTTCAATAAAAAAATTTTTTGTGGTTTAATTCAATGTCTTCTCAGAAGACTCTTTTGAGACTTTTCAACAAAGGTTTGTCTTTTCCTTCAGACCAACAAAAGCTTCAAATTGAACTTGTCAATAAGATAACCCAAAACCTCCTAATTTCGAATACCACCAATTATTTTACACCCGATAGAGAACTGCAGTCCATGATCTCATGCATCACTCCCCATGTTACATACCAAGTTCTTTCGAACCCCAATCTCCCTCCTCATTCTTTGTTGTCATTTTTCAACTTCCTTAGAAGTAGAAACTTTAATATTACTCATATACTTGATATTAAGGCCCATGTGATTCTCCTTTCCAGACTTTTTGAGGCTCGAAAATTTGCCACCATGAAGAGCATTCTGAGCTCTGTTGTTATTGATGGTAAGCTTTGTTGCCCCATTCCAGGGGTTGTTTCTTTGGTTGGTGAACTTGATCCACATTTTGCAGAGAAGCTGTTTGATATGCTGTTCAGAGTGTGTTCTGATAACAGGTTGTTTGAAGAGGCATTTAGAGTCTTTGATTATGCCAAGACGATGGGGTTGGGGATAGAGGAGAGGTCTTGTTTTGTACTCTTGCTTGCTTTGAAGAAATGTGGTGAGCTGGATTTGTGTCGTAGGTTCTTTCATCGAATGCTCGAGTCGGGTAGGATTCAAATTAGGGTTCAGTCTCTGACACTTGTAGTTGATGTTCTGTGTAGGGGAGGAGAGGTTGAGAAAGCTAAGGAGTTGATGGCTGAGATGGCTAGTAAAGATATTGTGAAACCCACTGTGTTCACTTATAATACATTGTTGAATGCTTATGTTAGAAGAAAGGATCAAAGGGGTGTAGATGAGATATTGAGATTAATGGAGAAGGAACAAGTTGTTCATAGTTTAGCTACATATAGTATTCTGATTCAGTGGTATGCGAATTTAGGAAATATAGGGGAAGTTGAAAAGATATTCGAGGAAATGCATGAACGAAATTTGGAAATGGACAGTCATGTGTATACAACGATGATAAATTGGTATTCTAGGTTAGGAAACATTAAAAGGGCATCCGCTTTGTTTGATGAGATGACTCAGAAAGGCATCCTTCCTAATGCACATACTTATGGGGCCTTACTTTGTGGTGTATGCAAGGTAGGCCAAATGGAGGCTGCAGAAATATTGCTTGAAGAGATGCAAAGTAAAGGCATTGACCCAAATATAGTAATATTTAATACAATGATTGATGGTTATTGTAGAAGAGGTTTGATAGATGAGGCTTTGAGAGTGCAAGATATCATGGCAAGGAAGGAAATCGAAGCAGATGTGTTTACATACAACATTATTGCTTGTGGGCTATGTAAAGTGCATCGATATGAGGAAGCCAAGAGGACTTTGAATGCAATGCTAGAGAAAGGAGTGGTTCCGAATGTTGTGAGTTTCACTACTTTTATTGAGATACATTGTAAGGAAGGAAATCTTGCAGAAGCTGAGTGGTTATTTAGGGATATGGAGAAAAGGGGAGAGGTACCTAATGTTGTTACGTACAATACCCTTATAGATGCATACAGCAAGAACGAAAAGATGAAGCAAGCTCACATGCTAAAAACTGAAATGGTAGAAAAGGGATTACTGCCAGATGTATATACTTACACATCACTAATACATGGGGAGTGTATTGCTGGAAGGGTAACTGAGGCATTGAATCTTTTCAATGAAATGTCATCAAAGGGTATAATCGGCAATATTGCAACATATACATCAGTTATTTCAGGATTATCCAAGGAAGGAAGAGCAGATGAAGCTTTTAAGTTGTATGATGAAATGATGGGAATGGGCCTAACACCAGATGATAGAGCTTATGCTGCTCTTGTTGGTAGCCTCCATAAACCCTCCTCTCATGGTAATCAACATCATGAAATTGGGGAACATAAGTAGAACCTGTAGATTCAATGAACCAGTGGAATATTGGTTTGACAATTTTGACAGGATGGCAGTTCATGGATGGTGATTTTGGCTTTGAATCCGAAACAAGAAGATCAATGTGCCTGGGGTTCAGAAGTCCAGCTGTTGTGTTACTGAAATTAGGTTTTGGATAATGGGATAATGTAAGCCAATCTTGGGTAATATATGAATCTTTTGTTTCTTTTGTGTTGCTGAAATTAGGTTTTGGATAATGGGATCAATGTATTTACTTCTAAGCTTTCTTTTGTTTGGTAAAAAATTACTTTTTGACACTCTGCCAATCTCTTGCCTCATTGTTTGATATATTTCTGAAAATGTTATGGTAGTTTCATGATGAAATTTGTCTATTTATGAAAATTCCACATTGTATTGAGTTGATCCACAGTTATTAAAGGAGCTTATTACTTACTAGTGCTGTTGAAGATAGTGAACTATATTGATTGCCAACTGTGTATGTTCATTATACTATCTATTTATTTCCATAACTAAAACAAGGGCCTATAAAAATGTGGAATTTCTAAGTTCCGATGAAGCAGATTCTAAATGTTTTGTAACGAAGAAGGGATAAGAAATCGTGGACATCACTCCAATGAAGTGCACGGGGATGGAACAGTATCAAGAAACTGATAATTAAGGGCTTAGTTGTAAATCAAGTTGTTTCAGCAAAAGTATGGTTTACCAATGTGCATGTTTTCTTTTTCTGCAATCATTATCTTCCTAGTAGTGGAATTAAGCTGTGTATTGACTAGTTTATTGAGAATCATGTGGTTTCCTCTGTTTTGAATCACTGAAAACACAGCAAGGTACCTCCCTGTTGGTGAATCGTTAATCAATTTCATGAATTATTTTCTATGGTTTGTTTACATGTAGCAGCCTCACATGATGTTCCAGTGCAGTCATCGGTTGAAATTTAATTTGAGTGAGCTTCTATGGAAAAACATACTAGCACATCGGATTTATATCTGCATTTGAGTTCATCCTAAAGTTTTGACTGGTTCTTAATCTGCAAAGTTAACTCAAGAACAAAATGCTCATGCATTTGAACTGAAATTGTTCTTCAATTCGCATCAATATTAGTTTCTTTCCGTTTCTTAACATTCATATCAAAGACATCTTCTATGAACTTTGTTCCCTTCTGTGATAGGCATTGAATCGTTTCTCGTGCTGATTTATATGGCACAGATTCTGATGTATTATTATCCTTTGTCCTTTGATGCACTTTCTTGAATTTATAGTATGATTTCAAGCCTTGACTAATATTATTGTAACTAATAGGTGTGGTTTCCTCTACTGTCTCCATAGTAAGTAACTATCTGGGTGCTTAAAAAATATGACATAGCTTTTGATAATTAAACTTAACATGTAAAGGCACAAGATAGATAAAAAAAAAGTGTAGTTTGAATTTGTACTAAGTTTGGACTTTAATATATGATTTACCGCTTGTTTACTAGTAAAACTGAGACTTAATCTTCTATTTGACTTGCTTTTAGGTGCTAGTGAATAGTTATTGGAGGAGCCCCATGAGCATTAGTGATGGTTAACGAGCATGTAGCTCAATTGGCAACATTTCTCATTCCAAAATTAAAATCAATTTTTAACTTGACAAATAAGATGAATTTGTCAGCAAATTAATAATATAAGGGAAAAACTAGTTTGTTAATGCCCAAATTTATTAATTACGTATGAATCTATTTGGTATATGTACGATTTCACAACACAAGTTGATATCTAAATTATATAGGGAGTGGATCTTCTCTAGTAAAAAAAAAAATTGAATGATGTCTAGTGTTTGATCTTATTTTTTATTATTTTCTCTTTTCTATTTAATTTTTGTCTCATTTATAGAATTAAAAGTAAGAGATTATATTTCATTCTCTCAAATGTTAAAAAAAATAGAGAAGATTCATTCCAAATTATACCCATAGTAAAGTTAATTCTCAATTTAATTCTTAAAATTTGAAGTCGGAGTTAAATTAATTTTTAAAATTTCAATTGATTCAAATTGGACTTTCAAATTTACAATCATATTTTACATTAGCTTTTGAGCTTATCTCCTATAACAATAAGTTGATTTGGTATTGGATAAAACAAACTAACATTAGTGAAAAAAAACATTCTTGTTTTATGATCATCACTAGTGAAAAAGAAATATATTTTAAACTCATTCGTATGAAATAATGTCATTTCGTTGAAGATTATGTCCCAATAATTATATTATTTTTTTTGTGTGATAAGTTAATGTATGTCGTTAATGAAAATTAGTTCAGGACTAAAGCGAGTTACAATTATAAATTTAAAGATTTAATTTGGATGAACTAAAATTTTAAAAAATAGTTTAAATTAATTTTAAATTTCAGAGACAAATTAATGAAAATCAATAATCTTGTAAGTTTATGAATATTTTAAAAACTAAATTGATTCATAAATTTTGTATGAATTATTTTGAGAATTTAGCATGTAAGGCGCTTAACATTTTGATTAATCTTATTAATATTTAATACACCAATATTTAACAATAGCCATATTATTATTTATTATCAATCTAAGATGAAATAAATTTATAGGGTGGCAATGGTATTATGGTAATTTACCCTTTACAACTCACTTATCCTAACCCTAACAGAAACCCAATCCCGTTGCTCTCAGGTCCTAAGCTCCCCTTTCTGTAACGCCCTCTCGGTCATCTTCCTTCTCTTCTTTCTCCAACACCCACCGCATCGGCGTCTTCACCGTCGCCATCAGATTCGCCCCTCCTCCGTGCTCCGAATGACCTTCGTTTCCTCCTCCGCCGTGCCGCGCCGCGACGGGCAGGTATGAACGATCTGTACTCTTGCATTACTTTCTCTTTTGATTTTCCATAATTCCAGCATCTCGATTTTACTACTTCTTTTCATGGTTAACCATTCAATTTTCAATTAATAAAGATTATATCACAATGTATCACTATCGTGAGTGATTATGTTACTGTTAGAAATGAAATAATTCAAGTGTATCGGTGGCATGTCAATTGTTTATGATAGTAATAGAAGGTTTTAGAGTTGTCAATCGATTGTGATAAATGGATAGAGAAGGAAATTCTTTGAATAAAATGTTCTGTTTTTGTTGTGTTCTATTTTCAGGATATTTGTTAACTGGATTAGAAGTTTGCACTGTGAAAGCTAAGAATGAAAACACTTTTAAGATTAAGGCGTTGTTTACCACAAGGTTTATGTAGACAATCTCTTGGGTTGGTTATAGTAGGGCTTAATACTAGTAAGTCAAATGTACTGTCAAGAAATTTTGGTCAAATTGCACGAAAAGAGGTGGAGGAGAATGTTGAGGAGGTGGAAATCGAGCAACGAAGTCTCCCGGCTGATTTTGATCCTGCAACATTTGATCTTACAGCTCGACACAACCCTCCATCAGAGAGAGTTTTCAGGCTTGTTGATGAGATGGCATCTCTAACCGTAGCTGAAGCAGCAGAATTGGGTCACATTTTGATGAAGAAGATGGGCATGAAGGAGCTACCTACGGTGGGATTTTTGAAACCAGGAACTGCAAATCTTGCTGGAATTGCGTCAATGAAAGCGGAACCGGCTGCTGCAGAGGAGGAGAAGAAGCCAGAAAAAACTGTATTTGAACTGAAATTAGAGTCGTATGAAGCAACTTCCAAGATTAAAGTTATCAAGGAGGTCCGGGGCTTTACTGATTTAGGCCTGAAGGAGGCAAAGGAGTTAGTGGAGAAAACGCCTTCTATTATAAAGAAAGGTGTTTCAAAGGAAGAAGGAGAACAGATTATAGAGAAAATGAAAGCTCTTGGCGCAAAAGTTGTCATGGAATGAAGGTAACATTATCTTTGTTGTTCCTTTGGAAAGAAACTTCTTCCATTGTTCACAATCTTTTTGTCAAATTATCTGAAAGTTTGAAAAGTTCATATTGTCATCCTCGGATACCACAAAAATTTTTGGTAGTGGTTGTGTTAATTTGTGTTAATCATTTTAGCTTAATCTGGAACTTGATTTATGCTTGAAAATTTTCCTTCATATCACTCCTCATGGAGGCCAATAAAAGTGGTTTTCCTACTGCTGATGTTCACATGTATACATGTTCGAGAAAATCAGTTTTTCCTTGGCCATCTTTCTATGAAACACTATATATGAAATCTAATAGAGTGTGTAATTGACTTGTGGAACAAGACTTGGATATATAGAATTTACTCACATTAATATTATCCATGGACACATGAATTTTAGCATTAACAGCTCACATTAGATTTGAGCATAATAAGCATATGTAGCTAACATTATGTTGTCTCGTTTTATTCACCATTTAATGAGATATGGTCATACGGATCTCATTTGGATTGAACGATGGAGTGTGTGTGAGTCAAGATAGGATTCTATACATCATGTGTACAAACAATCCCTTCATCAAACATGGAAAATTCCATGAGTCATAATCACTCAGCCCTATAAATTTTGTTGCTCCTTAAGTGAGTTCTGCAAATATTGATTTGTTGAAGGATGTTTATGTTTGAAATTTTTGTTGGTATAGTAATATACGATTGGTTGTTTGTGTAAAATTCTTTTACATTGTTAGTACCAGAGGGAGAAAATTTGTTGGTCAGGACAGTCCATCTATCAAAAATGTCGTGCAATATCACATCATATGACATAAATGTTTCTTAGAAAGATTTAATTTTAAAAGTAAATCATCCAACAACAACATCAATTGCCACTAAATACAATCACATTATAGTTCGAAGATTAATATGCTTCACAACTCAAAAGAGTAAAAATTATAAAAATCAATAGTACAAAAAAGCAGAAGCTAAAAAGAAGAAAGAGAAATAGAGAACTGAAACAAAACTTTCTTCCTCAGTCGTCACCTACTTATTCTAGAGCCATTGATAGAAAAAAATTTAAATTATCAAGAGAGTTTTCAAAGGATAGCAATGCAGAGTTCTAACAAAAACAGCAGTAAAATTGAACAGGGACAACATAATATGACAGTAGTAGGTCGTTCCTTTGAATCAGCACAAAATAATAGTTTGTTAGTGTATCAAATTAATTTCTTACAATCACAAAGAATCACAACCATGGAAATAGATAAACACAGAAGATAGTATTTCACAGCTAATATTTTGAAAGAGTAGGTAAAACGGTGATACTGTGGGAAGCACATCAACTATGAACCTGGATGGAAACTGCCTCCAATGATCCAAAGCTCCAGCAGCCAGCCACCATACATTGGAAGAAAGCAGAAACAGTCAAACAGATCAACTAAACAATATAGTCAAATTCTGTTCTCAATCAAATTCTTTTATACCTACTATGTTGTTAAAACATGATTTTTTCCAGAAAATTTTCACCCACTAAAGGGACGAGAAAGAGAACAAAAAAAAAAAAAAAAAAGAGAGAGAGAGAGAAAGAGGGACAATAAATTAAAAAATAAAGAAACTAAGTTTATAACGTTGGCTATAACCTAGTAACTGTTGATGACTATTTTTGGTATAAAATAGAGTAATCATTTGCTTAAATATTAGAATTCATCAATATAGTTAAGAGATATGATTATTTTTTAGATGTATATTATCTACTTCTATTGACTCATACTCTCCTTAATTCACCTATTCTCTCGGAGCAAAGGTTATTTATATTTTCTATTTTGTGAAGGAAAGAAAAAAATCTAAATTAACTCCTGCTTATACAAAAAAATTGAAAAAAAAAGTGATAATTTATATATCTCTATTAAATTCATAAATTATATGTCTCTAAACAAAAATCATATTCAATTATTTTTTTTTTCCAAGAGTTTATCATGATTTTAACTCGTTAAATGATCTTAAAAACACAAAAAAAGTTTGACTTAAAAAATCTCATTATTTAAGTATTTTAATTTAGCTTCACTCTCATATAATAGTATTATTGTGAAGAACTCTTAATATTAAGACCTAAACAAATTTTTTTATTAAAAAAGAAAAAAAAGAAAAATAATCTGCTTTTTATAAGAGCAATAAGTCAAGAATAAAAAATTACCAATTTAGTTCCTAAAAGATTTAGGCGCTGACAAAAAGATTCTAAAAGATGTTATCGACACACTAATCCTTAAATACTTTGAAAATGCGACAAATATAACCAATAAATATTATATTTGTTATAAGTGATAAAAAAAATTATATTTAGCAAATAATTTATCTATTTGATCCGAATTTTTGTAACATTTGAATAAATACTTAGAAGGTGCACAAAAAAATTCGGAACAAATTTTGATCTTTAGATTTTTTTATTTTTTTCAAATAATGTGATCATTCACAATAAAATATTTTTTTAAGAAAAAATTCACTTGACATAAAATTACCAAAATTCAAGGATAAAATAACTTATTATTTTAGTAATGCTTGCAAAAAATTACATAAAGGATGAGTAGCCTGAGGCGTGGTAGCCTGTAGCAGATTATATATACATGGAGATTATTTCTATTTCTGTAACAATTATGCATGGAATGAAATGAATAATAGGATGAGATTGAATAATGAAATGAATAATAAAATAAAAATGTATAAAAATTTAAGATTTTTACTATCATTTAATTAAACTTATTCATTTTTTGGACGACCGTGTACAAAAGATCATAGTTATAAACTCTTTTTATATTCACAGAACATACAAGTTGAATTGTTTTTTTTAAATACTCTCAAAAGGTAATGAAAATAATTTATAATATTTTTAAAAAATAATTTTTAAATTTTACTACAACAATTTTTTGTAAGAATAAATTATTTGGATAAATTAAATTCTAAAAATTTTAATTCAATTTTTAATAATATTATTAATATTAAAAATTGAATTAAAATTTTTAGAATTTAATTTATCCAAATAATTTATTCTTACAAAAAATTATTGTAGTAAAATTTAAAATTTTTTATTTTTATACTAGAAGCAACAATAAATATATATAAAAAATATATTTAAAATTATTTTTTAAAATATTATAAATTATTTTCATTAGAGAGTATTTAAAAAAAGAACTCAACTTTTATGTTTTGTAAATATAAAAGAAATTTATAACTATGATCTTTCGTATATAGTCGTCTTAAAAAAAGGATAAATTTAATTGAATGATAGTAAAAATATTAAATTTTTATTCATTTTTATTCCATTATTCATTTTATGGTTTAATCTCTTTTTATTATTCATTTCATTTAATATATAATTGTTACAAAAACGAAGATAATCTTTATGTATACGAAATCCGCTATAGGCTGTCACGGATGGCGCTACTCATTGTTATGAGTATGTTGTTTTGTAATTTGGTAAATATGAATTCTAATTATTTTATTTAGGTAACTTATCCTAATAATATTAATAATAATAATATATTTATTATTATTATTATTATTATTATTATTATTATTATTATTATTATTATATAGTGATAATATATAAGACTTTTATTCAATAAATGTTTTCGATTTAGTTTAATTTTATCATCCATTTTTAAATTAATTATACTTTTAATTATGTATAATACTAATATAAATATAATTTTTAATAAATATTTGCAAATTAATAAAATAAAAAATCTTCACTCATCATAATATATTTTTTTAATAAATAGTTATAGTATATAATAATACAATAGATACAAATTAATTAATAAATTATTAAAATATAAAAATAATAAAATTTTATATAATTAACAGTATTTTTGACTTCTCTTAATTTTTCTTTAAGATAAGATTTTCAACCTTTAAAATGTCATTTTCAAATTCAAGTTCATAATATTAATTCAAAAATTTTTAAATTTTCTCAGTGAGATCATCAATTATTTGGTGGAGTTCATTATTAGTGGATTCAAAATAGGTTACCTCATCATCTTGATTATGATCATCCATTAGACAAGCTTGAGAGCTGTGATCAGATTCTTCATCTTTTTCAGAGTCATTTTTCAGATAATCCCATGAGGCGATGAGCACCTTTTTCTTGTTCTTCCTAGTCTTATCTTCCCTCTTGATCTTGGGACAATAATCATATTTGAAATGTCCAGCTTTCTTGCATTTATAGTAGATAACTTTGCTGATATCTTTCTTTGGTTCCTTTGAACTGCCTATTCTGCTCCTTCCTCTTTGTCTCATCAGTCTTCTAAGTTTTCTAGTAAAAAATACAATCTCGTCATCTGATAAATAGTTGTTGGAATCATCTTCAAATGATTCATCACAATACTTAAGAGCTACTCCTTTCATTTTTGTATAATTTTTCATATAAGTGATTTCGTAAGCAAGTAACTTTTCTCTAAGCTCATCATAGGTTATTTTATTCAGATTACTGCTTTCGAGGGTAAAAGTAGCCTTGGTTTTTCACTTTTTTGTTAGGTTTCTCAGAACTTTTCTCATCAGCACTTGTTCGAAGTGAGCAATCCCCATGATGATAGATAATCTCTCAAATATTTCATCTATATATTTTCCTTCCTTCATAGCAAACATTTCATACTCCTTGCTCAGCATGTCAATCATTATTTCTTTTACTTGTTCAGTGCCTTCATGAGTAACTTGGAGCTTATCCCAGATTTTTTTTTGCTATTTTGCATCTAGATACCTTCCAGTATGTCTCAAAGCTGATGGCGCAGTTTAACATGTTGACATCTTTGGCATTAAGTTTCACCTTTTGCGTGTCGTCGTCATTCCATTCCGCTTCTTTTTTAGGAGTTACAACTCCTTCAACGCTTGTTTTGGTTGGAATTTGAGGATCATTCATGATTATCTTCCAGATGTTGTAATTTATAGACTGCACAAAGATCTTCATTCTTTCTTTCCAATAGTTGTAATTTTTTTCCATAGAAAAATAGAGGTCTGTTGTTGGATTACTTTTCTGTCAGAGTGTAAGCCACTGTATTAGGTCCCGTGTTGTTGGCTATATGGATCCTTCCTCCAAGTTGTGAAACTTGATCTCTTTAAGACCAAACTCTGATACCAATTGATGGATATTAGTGACTTAGAGAAAGGAGGTTGAATCTATGCCTCTTTTAACTTAGTTTGCTTTTTTCTTCAAACTGGATGAATCTTGTAGTATCTGTTGAATCACCTCGAGTTGAAAAGTAGGAGATACTTTTAATTTGTCTCTTGTCGATGGAGGAGACAAAACAGAATTGTGTGAAGGAATAGATGCTGTGAAGTATTTCTGATTATAACAGCAGGAGACAATTTCGTTTCTTAGAGAAGAAAATCAGAATTAGAATAGAGTAAGAGAAGTAACAGCGATATATCCTGATTCAGTTACCTTGTGCAATGTACCTTACGTCCAGTCTCCATCATAAGTATGATGGAATTTCACTATCTTTAACCAAGATTACATTCACCAACTTTTCTAACATTCAACCCAATCCTATCTGGGACAGACCCAACTTCTACCTAAGCCAGATTTGACTAGGAACTCATCCTAGATTTACAACCACTAAGTTCTCACCCAACTTAGTAAGAAAATCCCCTCAAGATCATGATAACAAAATAGAAGTACATACAAAGGATTTCTGAAATAAACATTTGGC
Source organism: Arachis hypogaea (assembly GCF_003086295.3). Lineage (NCBI taxonomy): Eukaryota > Viridiplantae > Streptophyta > Magnoliopsida > Fabales > Fabaceae > Arachis > Arachis hypogaea. The sequence goes on from NC_092037.1 coordinate 9,820,605, forward strand.
TTTTCTCCAAGTCTAACTCTCTCTGCCTTTTTTCACTCAATGTCTTTTTCTTACATTTCTCACTGTAATGCCTTTTTTCATTGAAACAAAGAAAGATTAAACTGAGAAAGTAGAATATTCAATTGAGAACCATGAAGGAGAAGAAGGAATAGCTCTGTAAGTTATGAGAACCCAAACTTTGTGCTCTCACTCCTTGTCCAATACTTGGCCGTTTACCTCTTTAATAGAGCAGTAAAGCTTCCAAAGCTTGAAACTTGTCTTCAACAACTTGTTTCACTTCTTCTTCACCAATATCAACAGCAGCAGCAGCAGCGCAGAAGAGAGATGGAGTAATAGTGATGATTTAACAATATATGCATCCATACCTTCCATCTTCTCTTTCATCCTTTTTTATATTGCTTCTTGAATCTGAGCCCTTCATTTATGCTTTGGCTCTAAATTTCTTTTTTGACCATTGATTTCTTGCAAAGCTCTATAATGTCCATTTGAATCAAATTTTTGATTCGGTGTATGCAAAAAAGAGGATTTCTTTAAGTCTCTTCGATGAAGCACAAATGAGGAAAACTTTCACTATTGTAGCCTTAAGATGTGATCTTTGCTTGAAACCCTAGCTTTTTTAACTTTCTTCTTCTTTGTCTGAAAATGGTAACCCACTTTTTTACTCCTAATCAGATTTCTTCTTTCTTGTTTTCTTTATGAACTTCACGTAGGTGAGAGAAAAAAGAGAAGAGAGAGTTTGGTTCGGTGGTATGGTGATTTGATTCAAATAAAAGTGGGGTTCCTTTCTTTAGTTAGCAACCAACTAGAATGTATGGATTTGGAGCACCAGTTGGGCTATCTACTTATCTTTGGGCCAAATTTGATTCTTTCCTTTTTTTATTTTGGCCTTATGCTTGCTTTTGTTTCTGATGGAAAATTGTTGATGTAAGTAACAAATATTCCCTTGAGCTATGAGCATATGTGGACCTGAAGCTTGTTGTTGGACCAGTTTACTTTATATTAATTTCCTGCCCAATTTGAACAAACTAATCATACAACAACAGTAATATTTAGTCATCATCAATCAATTTCTTATTAGTTTTTTAAACTCAAAAAGATTGTTAGAAAATCTAATTATTTCTGCTACTGATGCTATGGTGTTTGTGCCATCAGGAATGTTGATTAATACTGGTTTTATGTGGTAAAGTTTGTAAAATGATTTGTGAGAAAATGCAACAAGATTAGTTGCACCTGAGTCAATAACCCAAGACTTTGGACTAAAGGTTGACAATGTCATTATGTAAGATATACCTGAGTTTGATGGGAGAGTGGTGGTGCTGAATTGGTTGATGCTATGCCTTGCTTGTGTGTCTTGTTGGCTAAGGAGTGTAAACAATGCTTCCTTTTGGTCTACAGTGAGATTAAAGTCAGACTTACCATCCACTTCCTTTTGGATGTTGTTGTTGTTTTATCTTTATTCTCTTCACCAACCAGATTGAAAGTTGAAGTTGGTTGGTCTTGAGATGAGGAGGGAATTCATATTTTCTGTAGCAGATATCTACCAAGTGGCCACTCTTGTCATAGTATGTACACTGCTTCTGGCTTCTGTTACCCCTTCTAGTGTTACTATGATTGCCTCTTCCTCCCTCTTCCTCTACCTCTGTCTGTTGCATTGCCAGCCTCAATTCTTAGACCTCCATTGTTAGTTCTTAAACTCATCATCATGAGAGCACTATTATCAACTAGCTCATTCACATTTAGCTACCTCTCTTGTTGAAGCAAGGAAGAGAAAACATACTCTATTCTTGGCAAAGGCTTCATCAGCATGATTTGTGATCGCAATGTGCAGTATTGATCACTCAATTCTCTCAAGAATCTAACCACTCTTGATTCTTCACTATAGCCTCTCATGATGCTCACTTCACACCAACACTCATCAACACATCTTAACTTGTTGGTATTGGATAATAGTTACCCAATTCTTCCCAAATGGTCTTCAATTTGGTGTAGTAGGTTGTCACTATTAAGTCACCTTGTCTGCTTGCAAATGCATCTTCTTCCAATTTAGGTATTCTGTATACATCTCCTTGGCAGTATCTGTCTTTTAACTCTTTCCATAGTTTTTTAGCTGAGTTAATCCACATGACACTTTGTGCAATTTCAAAATTAAGGAGTGATTGATCTAAGACATGATATATGCGTTGTACCTTCCCCAAGCTTCCAACATCAAGTTTTCCCTTGGCAGCCTTGGAATTGAACCATCAATGAATCCAATCTTGTTCTTAGACTTTAATGCTCTCCATATAGCTCTTTTCTAGCTTTGATAGTTGTTTGGTCCTAACACAATTGAAGTTAACGTCACTTTTGGATTTTCTCCTGGATGCAAAAAGTATGGATTGTTTCCTAGATCCCAATTTGGATTGGACTGATTTGATTTGCTTGGATGAGGTTGAGCTGGTTGATCAAACTTGCCAATTGTTGAATGTCGATTGTGGATGACATTGGTAGAGTCTCTGACGCCATTTTTGTCTCTTATTCAAAAAATTATTCTTCAAATTGTTTGATAAAATACTCCAATAAAAATATGCAAACATACTACTTCATATGTTCATCAGATTTTGGAGAATTGACATGTGTATGGACGTAGAATAGTGCAACTATTTTTTGTATATAATAAACATTTAAAAAAGATTACTATTTTTTTTCATGTAAGCACCCAAGTTTTTTACAAAAGCACAATTTTGATTTTCATCAAATATACTATTTTGCTAAATGGCACACAATTTCTTCATGTATGCACACATTATCTAGTTAGAAAGCATATATATTATGGTTGTCAAATAACACACAAACAAATAGTTTTATTTGTGTTCTTTACAAACATGAGAGTGTATTGTATTTTTGACACATATACAAATTAAATTTAATCTTACTATAATAAGAATGACACAAATTGTAGTTTATACACTTTAAAATGAACTTTTCACAATTACATTTTCAAGTGCATAAATAGTTAAATTTCTGATTTCAACTACATAAAAGTGTGGTTTTGTTTACCTCAATTGCCAATGGACACAACTTCTATCATGGTTGGTTACTTTCTTTTTCTGCGTATTTTTGCCTTTTTTTAATATGTGGTTTATGTTAAAAAAAATTTTAAAAGTTATAAAAAATAGCTATCTTTCAATTGGTTGAGATTCTTTTACAATTAAATATATTCTTTGATTAGGGGTTCATATGTATGAATACTAATTTTTAATTGCATCACGTATACTTAACATATGATGCTATATATTTTTCTTTTTTTGATGCTGTAAATCTATGATATATACATTTGAACCTACAAAGTGTTTGTTAAATAGATAAGGATGATCATGAAGAAAGTTTTTTTATCGCCGATATGGAAGACATCGTTAACTGTGATTTTCCACTAAACCATTCCTTTAAGTTTGGAGTTGATAATCAGGAAAATATATTAACTATTGAAGATCAAGAATATATATTAACAATTTTGAATTAGGATTAGAAAAGAAGACAGAAATTATGCATAATAACACTGATATGTTACATCGTGCATATGTTATATTTATTGAGATTTATGTCTACGCATGTAACAACCTCCCTTCACCCCTTCTAGAAACAAAATTAAATTTGAATTTTGAAAATTAGTTAGGAGATGAGTTTAGAATTTTGAATTATGGATACAAATCTAATAACCGCCCTTCTTTTGAATTTAAAATTATCCCAACCACCATATCACCAAATGTATATAAATAGAGATGCACCTATAGGTAGAAAATCACTTCTCAAAAATACTAATCCTCTCCCTTCTCTCTCTACAAAAAAATATATCCTATGTGCAAACACAAGAGGCAAGTTCATAGGCAATAAAGAAGTGTTAGAAAAAGAGTAGGGAATTATGTTTTTTTAATGCTTGGCATGTGTTATGTTCAATTTTTATTTCTTCCATTCACGAATGTTATCATGGCATTAATTATCTTTTGTTCATCCTTTATCCATGTTGATCATGTTTGTCCATCATGTCATTTATGTCTTCTTGAATCATTAGTACATGTCTCCTTATGATGTTCATTCAAATATTTACTATACCCATTTTTGTGCTCTTTCATATGATTATATTGTTAATATTTTCTTAGGGTCGAGAGTACATGCCTTCTTATAATGCTTATTCAACTATTTAATATACGCCATTTAATTATGTGCTCTCCTATGTTATTATATTATTAAGAGTAAAGGACATTTTCATCCTTAACCTTTTTTTTCGTGGACATTTTCGTCCTCAAGCAATGGATATACATTAAAGTCCCTGACCTCTGAAAAACATGGAGAAATGAACCCTTCCGTTGAATTCACTCCGTTTGACATGACGTAAAACTCTGACGTGGCAAAGGTAGAGCTGACCTGTCCATTACAGGATGACACGTGGCTCTGAGCTTTTGGAAATTAGACATATTAGTCCTCATGCAAAAAAATGACGTCGTTTCACTACCTTGCTAGAATAATCCACTCTCCTTGCCAGCTCAGCTTCTCACCTCAAACACTCACCGCCTTTTAACCCTCTTCGCGGACCTCCATGGCCGCCGCGGGTCTTTGAAGTCCCCACTTGTCTCCGGTGCCTCAACCGGGTCGGGTAAATACTTCATGGATCTTTGAATCGGATCACCGCCTCAGAGCCTCCTCTTGATGGCGGACATCGGCAGCGACCTAGTGTGGGTAAAAGACTTCTCCTTCGGTTGCGGGTTTCGTGTTTTTGGTCCCAGCGTTACAGGTGCGAGTTTCAACGCTGCGCAAGGTGTTCTGGGTTTAGGACGCGTGAGGTTGCCACCGGTGGAAGGAGCGAACCTAGGGTTTGATTTGTGTGTGAATGTCACTGGCACAGGGAAGGTGAAGCTGCCAAAGCTGAGCTTTTCTTTCGCCGGGAAATCGGTAATGTCGCCACCGGCGAGAAATTATTTCATCGAGGCTACGGAGGGAGTGAAGTGTGTGGCAATTCAAGCGGTGAAAGAGGGTTCAGGATAGTTACAGAGCTCATTGGCAAATTAACAAGCCTTCAAGTTCTCAATATCTCTGACAATGCTTTTGGTGGTTCAATCCCAGAAACCCTCACTTCTTTGCAAAACCAAACAACGGTTTCACTTAAGAGTAACTACTTCTCAGGAAGGGTCCCTAGTGGTTTCAACTTCACCGAGGTTTTGGATCTTTCATCAAATCTGCTCAACGGTTCTCTACCAAATGAGTTTGGTGGGGAAAACTTGAGGTATTTGAACCTCTCTTACAACAAGGTTTCAGGGACAATTCCACAAACATTTGCAAGGCATATTCCTGGAAACGCCACTATTGATCTCTCAATCAACAACCTCACAGGTCCAATACCAGATTCTTCTGCTTTACTCAACCAACAAACTGAATCTCTATCTGAGAATGCTGATCTATGCGGGAAGCCTCTCAAGATTCTGTGTTCCATTCCTTTTACATTCTCTGATCCTCCAACCAATGCAACTACATCTTCACCTGCAATTGCAGCCATACCGAAAACAATCGACACAACACCACCAACAAACGCAACAAGAGGAAGCAATAACATGTCACCGAGTGGCCTAAAACCTGCAACCATAGCCGCCATTATTGTTGGAGACTTAGCTGGCATGGTCATTCTTGCATTGATGATTCTCTTGGTCTACCAAAAGAGAAAGAAAAGGGATCCAAAACCAACCAACAACAGCGTAAACAAAGACGAAATAATCATCACAAAACATAACCACGAGAATGATGCAAAAACAACATCATCACTCCCATGCTCATGCCTAACAATGAAAGAAGAAGCGACCTCATCAGAAGAATCAACAAGCTCAGAGAGTGATGGTGGCTGACGGAAGAAGAGGTCACCTGCGTTGATGGTGGCTGACAGAAGCGCGACTGTACGGCGGTGATGGAGGCAAGGGCCGAGGAAGAAGAATGGAAGGGAAAAAGGACGAAGGAAGAAGAAAAGGGAGGAGAAATTTGAAAGATTGGGGGAGGAGACAAAACGGCGTCGTTTTCATCTCCAAGGACTTATATGTCCTGTTACGAAATGCTCCATGCCACCTGGCCTCCGTTACGTGCCACCTCAGTGTCACCTCTGCCAGCTCAGCCTTTTTCGTCCAATGCAAACGGCTAAATTCAACGGAAGGACATAAATGTCCACGTTTTTCAGGGGTCAGGGGCTTTAATGTATTTTCCATTGCTTGAGGACGAAAATGTCCGCAAAAAAAGGTCAGGGATGAAAATGTCCTTTACTCTATTATTAATATTCCCTTAGGGCCGAGAGTACATGCCTTCTTATAATGTCTTGTTCAACATACCATATTCTATTATAGGCATATATGTGATCTCTTATATTATTATATTATTATTACTCCTCTAAGGTCAATAGTACATGCTTTCTTATAAAATTTTATTCAAATATTTAATATACCCGATTCTAGTATGTGCATCTATGTGACCTCTTGTATTATTATGTTATTATTACTCTTTTAAAGTCAAGTGTACATGCTTTCTCAATATTTTCTTCAAATATTTAATATATCCTATTCTATTATGTGCATCTATGTGATCTCTTATATCATTAAGAGTACATGCTTTCTTATAATATTTTATTCAAATATTTAATATATCCTATTCTTATTATGTACACTTATATGATTGTTTGCACCATTATATTATTTCTTTAAGATCGAGAATACATAACTTCTTTAATATTTTGTGCAATTATTTAAAATGCCCTATTTTCTGTACTTTGATATGACCTCTTTCAATCCATGCTATTATATTACCAAGATCTTTTAATTAAAAAATTCATACGTATGCTAGAGTCTCATGATTTTCATATATCCCTTTATCATCATAATTGTCCCTTTTCTTGCATGATCTCTGCTTATATGATTTTCCTCTCGTGTATGTTTAAACAAACCTATTTGTAAATTAAACTTAGGGGATGATCCTTCGGTAAGGGAAGGTGACCCCCAAAGACAAGATAATCGAAATGATCCTTCGGTAAGGGAATGTGATCGGCAAACCTTTGGGATAAGAACCTTCGGTAAGGGAAAGGGACTATCCCATCAATTTTATATAATAATATATGTTTGTTAATATGACTCCCTTCCTGTGTATGTCTAAATAACCTTGATTATAAATTGAACTGAGGGAATGATCCTTCGGTAAGGGAAGATGACCCCCAAGGACAAGATATCGATATGATCCTTCGGTAAGGGAAGGTGATCGATTGAGATAATCCTTCAGTAAGGGAAGGTGATCGCCAAAACGTTTGGGATAAGAACCTTCGATAAGGGAAGGAGACTCCCACTTTTTATACCGGTTTGAGCTCAATACCTTCCATAAAAGTTATAAGTTAAGAAAGGAGAAAGTATAAGGAAAAGTTTGATTTTTAATTATGTTTTTCTAAGGTTTATGTATGGATATGTTGATGTTATATAAGATATTATCTTTCTATTTTTCCTATATGCTTTCCCTCTTGCCTATATGCTTTACAAGAAATGTTCATATTACATGCCATGCCGTATGACGTTTTTTTAAAATCCCGCTCGTGGGCTGGGGATAGATATGGAGGTGTCACATAGCACTCCTACTGAGACTTTAAGTTCTCATTCCTTCTTTTTCCCATACTGTCTCCAGAGGAATATGGCACAGCGGATGGAGACGACGCAGCATTCCCTGAGGGTAACTTCTGAATATGACCCCTCAAAGCACGCGTGAGTAGTTATGACCACTACTACCGTGCTTCAAACTATCTACTTAGGTCGGGATTTCGTAAAAGGAGACCCCCAGCTGCCCGTCGTGACCCTCCTAGATATGAACGCTTCAGCACTCAAGAAATGGTCACCCGAGGTGATATATCTCGACTCAAACTCCGAGGCAGAGGAAGAAGAATCCGACAGCCCCAACTAGGAGGAGGACTCAATGGAGGAAGATCCAGAGGAAGAGTTAACCTCTTACGAAAGTCCAAAGGTGGAGTACGTGCCCTATTCCCCCGCTTTGGCACCTCGTCGGACCTTAGTTCACTCCACAAAACGGGATCGGATCTTCATTGTGCGGAAAAGTGTTGGAGGAAGACTTCTAGTACCTCGTTTCGTGAACCACTGGAGAGTCCGGACTAAGGATAGGACATGATGTATAGTTGGGAGTTTTCTTCGATGAAACATTTTAGGATGAATTGGTTTTCTTTTTACCTTTAGGCACTTTCTTATTTTAGAACCGTACTCATGGAAACTTGGTTGTTATTATATTTGCTTGAACCTCTTTAAGTGTTTTCAATTCAGTCATTTCAGTGCTATTTAAACTTCACGCTTATTTTCCTCCTTCCTTGCATAGCACTTGAGTTCATTAGTTTTCTAATCAAGTGTGACACCCTATTTAAAGGCCTTTAAGGATGGAATTTTATTTAGGGTGTTACATTAATGGTATCAGAGCGAAGTCGATCCTAGGGATCCTATCTTAGGAGTTACGACTAATAAAACTTTTCCCTATGGTTATCCTTGAACAAGAAACCTATGGTAAGCCGTGGACGCCCACGTGGCTCGAGCTCGAGCTCCTCAAACCTAGCAAATCACATGAAGGAGATGGCTAAGGCAATGAAGAAGCAGGCTTAAGCCACCACTCTGATGGCCCAACAACTGTCCACTGGGGACAGGGATCCCAACATTCCCAGGCTGGAGGTGGGATAGACCCGTACAACTTTTGCTGACTTCAAGAAGATCGGTCCGCCTGAGTTCCATGGAGCCCTCGACCCTGATATAGCATAAGAATGACTGACAGAAATGGAAAAGGTATTAACAATTTTTTCATGCACTAAGGAGCAGCAAGTGAGCTACGCTACTTACATGCTCAAAGCTGATGCCGAGTTATGGTGGGATGGAGCAAGACAGCTGTTGGAGGATGCTGGAACAGATATCAATTGGGCCACCTTCAAAGAAGCTTTCTACAAGAAGTACTTCTCCCTTTCTATTCGAGAGTCCAAGGAGATGGAGATTCTTTAGCTGAGGTAAGATAGGATGAGTATTGCAGAGTACACAGAGAAGTTCAAGAGATTCTACAAATTTTTTGCCATGTATAAGGCTAATCTAGATGAAAAGTGAAAGTGTATGAAGTATCAAGGATGGCTCAGGGCAGAAGTCCTAATCATAATAGCCCCACTGAAAATCTGGGAGTTCTCTTCCCTCATTAGCAAATGCCAGGTGATCGAAGAATTTACCAAAAAAAAAAACTAGCGTCGGAAAAAAGTGAGCCTTTCAAGAAAAGGCAACTAAATCAAGAATCATCTCAGCAGCCGCCGCAGAAGAAGGCCTTTCTTGGAAAACCTACAGGAAGGCAACCTCAACAGGGCATGGATTGCCAGGAACCTCCCACTGATGCCTCACCAAACACCACCAAACTCAAAGAGTGTGCTTCATGTGGGAAGCAACATAAAGGTAGGTGCCTTGCCGGACAAAATGTCTGCTTCCGGTGTTTTCAGCCAGAGCATATCACCAGGAAATGCCCAGCAGTTCCCCCACCCCCTGCCAATCCACCACAGCGCCTGGGGCGAGTCTTTGCCCTCAGTACCAAGGAAGCCCACGGGTCAGAAGATCGAATCGAGGGTAAGTGCACAATTAATGGAGTTCCTTTAACTATTCTAGATGATACTGGTGCTTCTCATTCGTTCATACCCCTCTCCTCTACTAGGAAGATTAGCTTACCCATCGCTATGCATCTTACTAATGACCTTTATTGACCAATTTAGGATGTAGAATTTGGGGACAAATTCTTTTTTTTTTTATGGGGGTAATGTAACAACCTCCCTTCATCCCTTCTAGAAACAAAATTAAATTCGAATTTTGAAAATCAGTTAAGAGATGAGTTTAGAATTTTGAATTATGGATAGGAATCTAATAACCACCCTTCTTTTGAATTTAAAATTATCCCAACCACCCTATCACCAAATGTATATAAATAGGGGTGCACCTATAGGTAAAAAATCACTTCTCAAAAATACTAATCCTCTCCCTTCTCTCTCTACAAAAAAATATATCCTGTGTGCAAACACAAGAGGCAAGCTCATAGGCAATAAAGAAGCGTTAGAAAAAGAATAGGGAATTATGTTTTTTTAATGCTTGGCATGTATTATGTTCTATTTTTATTTTCTTCCATTCACGAATGTTATCATGGCATTAATTATCTTTCACTCATCTTTTATCCATGTTGATCATGTTTGTCCATCATGTCATTCATGTCTTCTTGAATCATTAGTACATGTCTCCTTATGATGTTCATTCAAATATTTACTATACCCATTTTTGTGCTTTTCATATGATTATATTGTTTATATTCCCTTAGAGTCGAGAGTACATGCCTTCTTATAATGCTTATTCAACTATTTAATATATGCCATTTTATTATGTACTCTCCTATATTATTATATTATTATATTATTAATATTTCCTTAAGGCCGAGAGTACATGCCTTCTTATAATGTCTTCTTCAACATACCATATTCTATTATATGCATATATGTGATCTCTTATATCATTATATTATTATTACTCCTTTAAGGGCAATAGTACATGCTTTCTTATAATATTTTATTCAAATATTTAATATACCCTATTCTATTATGTGCATCTATGTGACCTCTTATATCATTATGTTATTATTACTCCTTTAAAGTCAAGAGTACATATTTTCTCAATATTTTATTCAAATATTTAATATATCCTATTCTATTATGTGCATCTATGTGATTTCTTATATCATTATTCCTTTAAGGTCAATAGTACATGCTTTCTTATAATATTTTATTCAAATATTTAATATACCCTATTCTTATTATGTACACTTATATGATCATTTGCACCATTATATTATTCCTTTAGGATCAAGAATACATAACTTCTTTAATATTTTGTACAATTATTTAAAATGTCATATTTTCTGTACTTTGATATGACTTCTTTCAATCCGTGCTATTATATTACAAAGATCTTTTAATTAAAAAAATTCATACGTATGCTAGAATCTCATGATTTTCATATATTCCTTTATCATCATAATTGTCCCTTTTCTTGCATGATCTCTTCTTATATAATTTTCTTCTCGTGTATGTTTAAACAAACCTATTTGTAAATTAAACTGAGGGGATGATCCTTCGGTAAGGGAAGGTGACCCCCAAAGATAAGATAATCGAAATGATCCTTTGGTAAGGGAAGGTGATCGGCAAACCTTTTGAATAAGAACCTTCGGTAAGGGAAGGGGACTATCCCATCAATTTTATATAATAATATATGTTTGTTGATATGACTCCCTTCTTGTGTATGTCTAAATAACCTTGATTATAGATTGAACTGAGAGAATGATCCTTCGGTAAGGAAGGTGACCCCCAAAGACAAGATATCGATATGATTCTTCGGTAAGGGAAGGTGATCGATCGAGATGATCCTTCGGTAAGGGAAGGTGATCGCCAAAACGTTTGGGATAAGAACCTTCGGTAAGGGAAAGGGATTCCCACTTTTTATACCGGTTTGAACTCAATACCTTCCATAAAAGTTATAAGTTAAGAAAGGAGAAAGTATAAGGAAAAGTTTGATTTTTAATTATATTTTTCTAAGGTTTATGTATGAATATGTTGATGTTACATAAGATATTATCTTTCTATTTTTCCTATATGCTTTTCCTCTTGCCTATGTGCTTTACAAGAAATGTTCATATTACATGCCATGCCGTATGATGTTTTTTTAAAATCCCGCGCGTGGGCTGGGGATAGATATGGAGGTGTCACATAGCACTCCTACTAAGACTTTAAGTTCTCATCATTTCTTTTTCCCATACCGTCTCCAGAGGAACATGGCACAGTGGATGGAGACGACGCAGTGCTCTCCGAGGGTAACTTCTAAATATGACCCCTCAAAGCACGCGTGGGTAGTTACGACCACTGCTAACGTGCTTCAAACTATCTACTTAGGTCAGGATTTCATAAAAGGAGACCTCCATCTGCTCGTTGTGACCCTCCTAGATACGAACGCTTCAGCACTCAAGAAACGGTCACCCGAGGTGATATGTCTCGACTCAGACTCCGAGGCAGAGGAAGAAGAATCCGACAGCCCCAACCAGGAGAAGGACTCAATTGAGGAAGATCCAGAGGAAGAGTTAACCTCTTGCGGAAGTCCAAAGGTGGAGTACGTGCCCCATTCCCCCGCTTCGGCACCTCGTCGGACCTTAGTTCACTCCACACAACGGGATCGAATCTTCATTGCACGGAAAAGTGTTGGAGGAAGACTACTAGTACCTCATTTCGTGCACCACTGGAGAGTCCACACTAAGGATAGGACATGATGTATAGTTGGGAGTTTTCTTCGATAAAACATTTTAGGATGAATTGGTTTTCTTTTTACCTTCAGGCACTTTCTTATTTTAGAACCATACTCATGGAAACTTGGTTGTTATTCTATTTGCTCGAACCTCTTTAAGTGTTTTCAATTCAATCATTTCAGTGCTATTTAAACTTCACGCGTATTTTCCTCTTTCCTTGCGTAGCACTTGAGTTCATTAGTTTTCTAATCAAGTGTGACACCCTATTTAAAGGCCTTTAAGGATGGAATTTTACTTAGGGTGTTACAACGTGAGTTGACTAATCCATCTCCTATAAAATAGTTGGGTAAAAACAAATTCGAACTACTTTAATGCAACAGTTAAATGAAACTAATAGTTGTCGTGGTATCCTACGCATGGGTCCTAATGCATTTCTTCAATTGTATGAGAAATTAAGGGTAACATATCAAGTGAGAGATACAAAACATATTACAATAGAAGAGCAAGTTGCTAAGTTCTTGCATATAATAGCTCACTCATAATTTGAAAATTAGAACCATTTTTTTCTACCACCAGTATGGAGAAACTATTAGCCGCCACTTCCATGCTGTTTTACTGTCAATTATTTTATTAGGAGAAGAATTTTTTGACAATCATCTGCAACCGTTATTTCTCCGGCGATCTTTTACAATCGTAGATTTTATCCTTATTTTAAGGTATGGACATGTACAATTACAGGAATAAATAAGTTTGTTTGATATAGCAAAAAAGGGTCTTGTGATTCTTGAGCAAAGCAGGTCTCGAATTTACTCTGAAAATGATGTGTGGACTGAGTTAGAAAATTTAGGTGTGATGCCAGAATTACGCATGAAGTGTTACCAACTTTTTATGCAGAAAAGATACAGTTAAGAGAGAATTTTTTGGCGTTCCAGCTAACGTACGTCTTGCCACATTATATGGATTAATGAAAGAAGCAAGTACACTCTAAGAACAATAGTCCTAATAATGTGGCTAATATTTTGAGATTGGCATAAATATAACTTTAGTATCGAGGAAGGTACTAGTATCTTTATATTTTGTGGGTAACATATTTATGACTTAATTAAGACTTATAATGATAACATCTTATCCTTTGTATTTTATGACTTTTATAACTATAACTATTGTTAACTAAAATGTACTCTAAGTGCTCTGTTAGGGTTTTCTAGTGCTCTGTTAGGATTTGTAACAGAGTTTTTGCTGCCGTTAAGGCTACACTGTCAACGCCAATTAAATTTCAACATAAATCTCTGACTACTAGTTTGACAAAGATAATCTACGTAATCTACATGGCTGAGGTAAGGAGGGATGAAGATCGGACCGAGGAAGACAACCAAAAAGGAGGTAGGAATGTGATTCTGCTCGAAGAGGTAGACATATCAAAAGGTATTAACGCTTGCTCCAATAGTCTCTATGGCAGACTCTTTGCTTCCAAAACCTTCTCAGTTGGAACCATGGAAATGCTTTAAAGACTATATGGTAAAATCCGGAGGGATTTAGCGTGAGTGACAAAGGGGACAATTACTTCCAATTATTTTTTAATAAAGAGGTGGATGTCTTGCGTGTTGAACGTGGTTCTCCATGACTATTCAAGGATTACGTGCACCATGTCAAGAGATGGAAGGTATATCAGAACGGTGATGAAGAGATTGTTTCCAATTTTCTAGTTTGGGTTCAATTTTGGGGTTTGCCAGAATCGTTTAAAACCCTTGAAGTTTGACGTAAATTAGGAGAGAGGCTGGGCATAATGTTGGAGGTAGGTAAATTTCATATGAGAGGCAGAGAAACTAGAATTGTAAAGGCCAAGATCAATATTGAAGCTACCAAGAAAGTGAGGGATCAGTTAATTATTGCAGGATCTAATAAAAAGGAGGTAGAGGTGGCATTGCGCTATGAGAGACTTGGAAAGTTCTGTACCTACTGCGTAAAATTGGGGCATGAGTTGAAAAACTGCCATGATCTGCTGAAGGACACAGAGAGTGATAGGGTAAAAGAGGATGACATTGGCGAATGGGTTAAAGCCAGCCAAGTGGGAATACGAATTAACTCTGAAAGAGAAAGAACATTCAACAACTCAACCCAGAATCAGAATAAGGCTACTCAACGTAAGAAAAAATCTGTCTTAAACTGCTTATTGGAAGAATTTACAGGGATGTCAATGCAAGAGGAGGAACAAAGTTTGAAACCACAAAACGCTGGCAACAAGACAGCACCTAAGTCACCTCAATCATCCAACTCTAGAACAGAATGCATGGAGATTACTATAGCTGGTCAGTTCAATGCTAAGGAGGATGAAGGACAACATATGAAATTCACGGTTAGGCAATGTCTCACAACAGAGGAAGGCAGGAAGTGGAAAAAATTAGCAAGACAAGGTGCTGGAGGGTTGGATACTAAAGCTGGATCCAAAAAAAGGTTGATGAGTAGTATAGTTGAAGGATCTAAAAAGAAAGCAAGAATAGAGGATGAAAATATAATTGAACAGGGGGTGGATGGTGCCAGCCTACAAATGGCACCCAAGGCGCCATGAGAACTATAGTTTGGAATTGTCAGGGTTTGGGGAGACCCCTGACAATTCATACCCTAAAAGGGATATGTAAATCCCACTCCCCCGAGATTGTGTTCATACGTGAAACAAAGAATCAATCTCGACAGGTGAAAGCAAAACTTCGGGCATGCAGCTATGAAAACTGGCATATTGTTAACCCGTCAGGAATGGCAGGAGGACTTGCGCTAACTTGGAAGGATAGCATCAATGTTCAAATTATAAACAACGGGAAATTCTTTGTATCAGCTAAAGTTAAGGAGTTCGGAAACAATAGGTATGGACGTTCATTGGTGTGCATTTGAGCTGTTCGGAACAAATTCGAGCCTTACAGTTTGAGGAGCTTACAACAATGAGTCAACAATTGGAAAGAAAAGTGGTAATAGCGGGAGATTTTAATGCTATAATAAGTCAAGCAAAAAAGGAGGGTGGAGGCCAAAAATCAGCAACTACCATTGCAACATTCATTAATTTTATTGATAGTAATGAATTAGTGGATATTGGAATGGTGGGCGGCCTTTCACGTGGACAAACCAAAGACAACGAGAGAATTTGGTGAAGGAGAGGCTTGACTGCTATTTAGTAGGGATGGGATGGAAGCTGAAGTTTCCAAATGCAGTGGTGCACAAGCTCACAGAATCAGGCTTGGATAATGCTCCTATCTTGATGGAAACTGAACCTCAATACTGGCATAGTAAAAGGCGTTTTAAATATCAGAAACGTTGGTGTGAAGAAGATGATGTCAAAAAAATTGTCAACGAAGTGTGGAAAATGGAAGTACTAGGCTCGGGTATGTTCTCTTTGGCCCAAAAGTTGAAAGAATGTAGACATAGATTAATTCAATGGTAGATAACTCACAAAGAAAACTATCAGAAAGAAATTGAGGACCTTCAAGCTAGCCTAGAGGAGCTGCAGATGGATGGAATCAATGGGGGAGAGGAGATTACCAGATTAGAAGAGAAGTTGGAGCTAGCATATATGAAAGAAGAGAGCTATTAGAGAGAAAAATCTAGAGTCAAATGGCTAAGAGAAGGAGATCAGAACACCAGATTCTTTCACCAGAAATTTCAATCAAGGGTGCAAAAGAACAGAATTTGGAGATTAGTTAGGAACAACAATGAGATTGCATCGAAACCGGAGGATATTGCAAAGGTAGCTGAAAACTACTTCTGCGATATTTTTACTTCTTCTTGTTCGGTTAATCCGAATCCATATTTGGAGGATTTGGAGCCTAAGGTTACAGCTTCCATGAACCGTAGGCTCCAAAGGCTGGTAACTATGGACGAGGTCAAAAGAGCTACGTTCAGTGTTCATGCTCAGAGTGCTCCTGGTGATGACGGGTTTACAGCTAAGTTTTTTTTACTTTTTATGGGATATAGTTGGAGGTGACGTTTTTAAGGCTGTGCGAAGTTTCTTTCACAGTGGCAGAATTCTAAAATGCTTCAACCATACTCAAATTTGTTTGATTCCAAAGGTGCCAGATGCTAGTGACATGACTCAGGTACGACCGATTAGTTTGTCCTTAGTTATGTATAAAATTATTTCTAAAGTTATGGTGCACCGACTACAAGGTATTATGAATAAAATCATAAGACCAAATCAGAGTGCTTTTCTCAAAGGTAGACTCATTTCAGATAATATTCTAATTTCTCACGAATGTATGCACTATTTGAAAAATAAGAGAATTGGAGCAGATCATGAGATGGCTATTAAACTAGATATGAGCAAGGCTTATGATAGGGTTGAATGGCACTTCTTATGGTACATCATGAAAAAGCTGGGCATTGATGCTAAATGGATTAACTGGACTAAGGAATTGGTAACGACTGTTTCTTACTCTGTTGTTGTGGAAGGGAAACCTTTTGGCTACTTTAGGCCAAATAGGGGCATCCGACAGGGTGACCCCCTATCTCCATATCTATTTTTTTGTGCGGAAGGACTTTCCTTCTTGCTACACAAGGCAGAGCAAAACATATTAATTCAAGAAGTTCAAGTTAATCGGAGATGCCAAACAGTTAATCACCTTTTGTTTGCTGATGATTCAATCCTTTTTTGCAAGGGCTCACCTAATACAAGCCAAAATATTTTGGAATTTCTAGAGATCTACAAGGGCTTCAGTGGGCAAAAAGTCAATTTGAACAAGTCGGCCATCTTTTTCAGTCACAACACACCTCAGAACACAAGACTAGCAATTGCGCAGACACTAAATATTGAACATATCGGAGCCCAAGACAAATACTTGGGGCTGCCCTCCATAGTTCAAAAATCAAAGAAAGCAACCTTTGAAGCTATCAAGGATAAAGTTCAGAAGAGGATTATGGGTTGGAAAAGAAGTTTATTGTCCTCAGGTAGCAAGCACACGGTATTGAGAGCGGTGGGGGAAGCGATTCCTATTTACACACTCTCTTGTTTCAAGCTCCCGGACACGCTGTTAACTGAGATTCATAGCATGCTCTCGCAATTTTGGTGGGGTCAAAAAGGTGCAGAACGAAGAATGGTTTGGATTAAATGGAACACAATGACGAGACCGAAGAAAGATGGAGAGTTGGGGATCAAAGATCTAAGGGCACAAAATTTGGCCTTATTGGGCAAGCAATGTTGGCGTCTAATAAAATACCCTAACTCTTCACTCTCAAGAATGTTCAAAGCTAAATATTTCAGATATACAGATTTCTTACATGCAGAGATAGGAAGCATACCGTCGTGGGGCTGGAGAAGTGTTCTTGAAGGCCGCAAGGTGATTGAGAAAGGCTTGTTATGAAAAATAGGCACTGGTGCTAATGTGAGCATCTTCCATGATCCCTGGCTCCCACCATCATTGCCCTTTAATGTCCCTCAAGCTGCAGTGACAATCCCACCGAATTTGCAAGTGTATTATGTTAGTGCGCTACTAAATCCTGATAGAAGGTGGAACAGAAACCTGATTGAGTCAATTTTTTCAGTTGATATATGCAATAAAATTTTTTCTATCAAACCAACAGAGGAGGAGGATAAAGTTAATTGGTGTTGGACAAAATCTGGTATATACGAAGTTGGGTCAGGAAACAAAGTTGCTTATGGGTTCTTTCATTCTCCTACTTCATTGATTCCTCAGAACATACGGAACAACAGAGTATGAAATAGCATTTGGAAATTGAAATTACCTCATAAAATTAAGATTTTTTTATGGAAGAGTCTTGATGAAAAGCTTCCGGTTTTGCAACAAATTCATAGCCGGTTTGCATCCACCCTTGCCACTTGCCCAAGATGCATGCTGAAAGATGAATCAATTTCTCATGCCTTATTCCAATGCCCTCTGTCTTCAATAATCTGGAGTCTAAACTTAATAACCCCTTACCTTATGGAAGGAAAAAAATGAGTAAAGTCATCAATTGGTGGCAACAATCCTTATCTTAGGCAGCGGCTCAAATCGAAGGTAGATAAAAGATCCTCTTCATCGCAGCGCTGTGTTGGAGCACTTGGAAAGCGAGGAATAGGTGTGTCTTTGAGAAGCTAAAAAGCCCAGCGTTGGAGATAGTGCAAGAAGCCAGCAGTCTAGTGCAAGAAGCCAGCAGTGTAGTGCATGAACTCAATAGCCATACCTGATGAATGCTAACAATTTCTCTTTATTCTTACTTTACTCTTTCTTAAGCTATTTGTCTTCCAATCACATTTGATGATAATTAGAAATATCCAACTTCTTTTGTACTTCCTTATAGAAACATTATTATTTTATAATAATAAAATAATATCTATTTTTGAGAAAAAAATTATACTATTAGTAATGACTTAATCAAAAATGTTTATGCTATTAATAATGACTTGATAAAAAAGGTTCCAATGTTAACTTTGTTAATTTGATGTGTAAATTTTACTTTTAGCTGACCTAGTTTGTTATTATGTAAAAAATCTTTGATGTGTGTTTATTAATTCAATATAAGAGACATAATATATTAATCAGATGATATAACATAATCTGTTAGTATATTTAGAGTTATTAACATGTAGCTATTGATTTATGTACGTCTGCTCTTTGAAATTGTCTCCAATTTATATGTTGAGATGAGTAGTGTACAAAAATAAAATCTATCTAAATAGATCACCCTAATTTTATGATTTTTATTATTATTGTTATTATATACTTTATTTATAAAATTTATATTCCTAATTTGTTATATTAAAAATATAATTAAATTTTGTTATTATTATTTAATAAAATTGTTAAATATATTATATAATCATGTACATAAACATGCCTATATAATATAAAGAGTAAAATTATTATTATATAACTTTACTCATTTTTTTTTTATTTTTTCTTTCAAACAAACAACATAAATTAATCATCTTTTAATATTTTTTTATCTTATTTTCTTTTCATTTAAATATATCAATAAAAATTAAAGTTCACCTCAATTTTTTTTATTTCTATTTCTTTTTACTCAATTTTTTTTTCTATTTCTTTTTTCCACCAAACCAAGTCTAAGATGAGTGGATAAAGGACAAGTGATATATTTGGGCCTCAAAACGAGCCTTAATAAGTGCGTTATTTTTTTAATAAGGTCACAGCTGAATATTTTGAGCCCAAAAACGTAGTTTTTTTTTAAAAAATATTATATGTGTACTTTTTTATACTTTATATATTCTATTTTTGATGCTAAAAATAAGAGTAAAGACTCAATTCGATTCTTGTCCATTTTTATAAAAGATATCGTGATTTCTGTTAAAAAAAAATGGATACTTCATTCCTCAACCTTTTTATTTTGAGATAATATGATCCCTTTGTTAAAAAAATTATTAAATAATAATAAAAATTAATTTTGTGAGGGTTTTATTTGTATTTTGTGAAGAGTTTTAAACCTCTACAAAATTCTTTTCAACAATACAACCAATTACTACCACTACTACCATTACCATTTTCATCTTCATTATTATCACTCCTACCTCTATTATTTTTATTGCTTTATCATCATCATTATCTTTTCTACCGTCATCATCACTAATACCAATATTATCAATATTAAAATTCTGTTCTTTCATTTTTTATTCGATGTTATTTTTTCCTTTAAAAAATATTTGTAGTACAATTACGTTTTTTTTGCGGCATTATTTTTATTAATAATTTTTCTTTAATTAACCACCATTGGTAAAGGAATTTTTCAAAAATAAATTTAGTGAAGGTTTAAAAAGATTTTGGTATCACATGTATAAAAAGATTAGTAGAAATTCACATACTTTGAATAATAATAAAAAAAAGTTTAAAGTTGAATTTGTACATTTTCAAAATTTCAAATTAAAATATATAATCAATCACTCTAATTGTTCGGCAAATTTTTTGTAATAAAAAATAAAATATAATTATCTTTTAAATGTTCAAACATGAGAAATTTAAAAGAATAAATTATTAAAATTGAGCCTAAAAGATTTAAACGATAAACCTGACCATGAAAGAAAAAAAATTAACTTATAATCCTGAATGATCTATTTCATTATTCAAAAATCAAAACTAACCAAACGTTAAACGAGAATAGATAACATTAGTAATTTAGCTTACGTGTCACGTTACTGAATACGTGTTGAATTTAAAATTAAAACAAAATTATTAAAAATGGTATTTAAGCCTGTGTGACTCTACTAAGACAAAAGTTTCATGAGATAAAAAACACGAAATAAAATGTCACACTGAGGATCTTTGTTTAAATCACCATTTTCATTAATTTTATTTTAATTTTAAATTCGAATATTCATGTCTAAGTTGTTACATATTCAGTAAACAGGTAGATTAAATTACTAGTTAATGCCATCCATCTCTATTTGATTTTTTATTAGTTTTGACAAACGAAATAAATCAATCAAAATTATAAGTTAGTTTTTTTTTTATAATCAGATTTATCAATATTTAATTTTTTTTAGATTAATTTTCGTAGTTTATTCGAAATTTAATTAATAAAAAAATCCCACTTATGAATTGCCAATTAACAATTAGATTTTAATTGACTTCCTTGCACATAACTAAAAAAAATAAAAAAGAAAAAGACCCTGATAAAAAATTCAATTAGTGAATCTTGTACGTGTCTTATTCCTACAGCCGAGACATCTCACTGAATAAAACAAAGAAATCATATAATTTATATCGTTAAAGAGATGGGGAAATGGGGCAAAAAAGTGTTGAGATTCCGTGATTCTGTGATTCTGTCTCTCAGCCAAATTTCTTATTTTACTTTGTTGTGATTTGCCCTTTTTCTAAGCCATTCATTATTGTCTTGAATGCAGCGATTCAGTGCTATATCAAACCCACTCTACAATTATTAAGAGATGAATTGTACTTCTTTATTGCATTGTATTGATCTCGACTTGTCACTATTTTTCACTGTCCAACGTAACAACTTCAATTATTTAATCAAAGCCAATCAACTTCTTAATTGACTAGCTACCAAAACAATTAAAAGAATTCAATAATACCGTTAGTAACTGTTCATATACACACAGTGAATTTTACAGTGATTATAATTTGATGTTTAATTTTTATTTAACTTATTTTTTTAAAAAAGTTTTAAATATTTAAAATTATTTATTTTTTATATTTTTAAAATTAAATATTAATTTTTAATTTTTTATTAAATTAGACAATATTTTTAAATAGCATAATAATCACCTATACATAAAGACAAATTTAGCAAGTTAACTACATGTTACAAAAGCCATTTTAATAATATTATTTTAACATATACTATTTAATTTAATTATTATTAAAAATATAATTATTTATATATCTCTTTCTATCGCTTTAGATATTAAATGGAGTAGTATATAATATATTATAATAAACCATGTGAAAACAAGATAACTAGGATTCGGAATTTGGAATACATGAGTTGAAATTAAAGGCTACATCATTAAGGAAGCATTAATTGAAAGGGGGGTTTCAGTGATACAGAACCAATATTTGGTTTCATCCCATACAACAAAAACTAGTCTTTTGCTACTCTGCACCCTACAAAAAAAGCCTACTTTTTCCTCTTTCTTTTAGCTTACTATTATTTGCATGCAAATATTAATTAAAAGATAAGCTTATTTTCTAGTTGGAAATTTTCTTAAATATGAACACCACCGAAGTGGGTTAAGTGTTAGTGTCCAAATATAGGTCTCTATTGGATACAAATAAATAGAATTTTTCTTTTTATAAAATTTAATGAACTATATAAATTAAAAATGGTTTGTTTAGTTTTATCCTTGTGTATTTCTGCTAGATAAAATAAAAGTGGCTAACAAGGTGAAAAGATAATTTAATGAAATAAAAGTATAAAACTATTTTTGTTTTGTATGATAATGACATGTGATGACTTTTTGTGATTCTTCACATGTATTTTTATCGGAGAGAATCTATATGGATGCAGTTACGCAGTTAATGCATGTTGACATCGTTTCTATGCTAGATTGCTATAATTCTTTATGGTACGTTTTCCTTGCTAGGACTTCACTTGTGGTTTGCCACATGCAGAAATAAATAAATAAATAAAGGGTTTGTTAAGGACAAGAGTTAGGATTATTATTAATAAAATTTGTTAATTATTTATTTTAATAAATATATAATAAAATATATTACAAAATTTTAATTTTGTATATTTTTAATAATTTTTATATCATTATTATATTATTTTATAACGAATTATATTATAATACCAAGAATACTGACGTAGAACATTTTAATATTAGTATACGTATTTTTTTCTTCTCAATTTATTTTAAAAAAATATATTCTTGATAATTATATGAAAAATTAACATTTAATGAGTAATTATATTAATTATCAATTATTTTAATTATAAATCATTCTAATTCTAATTATACTAATTATATATATAATTATCAATCATACATAAATAATATTTATGTGATATTTGCGTTTGTAACTTTGTTATGCATGTATGTGTTAATAACATGTATAGTGATTGAACATTCCTATAATTACTAAAGGTTTAGGGTTTAGGTTTAGATTTTTTATTGTTTATGAGCCTAGGTTTTAGAATCAAAATATTTTGTTTAATTATTTAATTTGTTATTCTTCCTCTATTATTTTATAAAATAAGAACGTATCATTTATTTTCTATCGAAGTTGATCCTTTTAAGGTGTAAATTATATTTTTTTATGATTTTTTATTGATGTAGCTATTCTCTAATTCTTTTAATAATTTGATAATTATTCTTATTAAAACTTTTTTTCATCTAATTTACAGTGCAATTATTTGCAATGCACCATATCTATCAAATATCACATCCAGTTCATTTACCGATCCAAATTCTAATTATATGGATGTAAGAGTTTAAGAAAAGGATAACGAACTCTATTTTACTGAAGAATGATTGAATCTATTCATATATTATGACCAATCTAATGGAATATGGATAAAGTTAATTTTCTTGAGAAGAGCTCGATTTTTTATTGAGCCAAAGTATTTTTTACTTTTTATTTTTTTTTTCTTTCTTAACTATTTCATGTATTATTTTTTATGAAAATTAATCCTTTTTAAGGTATAAATCATAATTTTGTCATTCTTTTATAAATTCGGTCTTATTTTTATTTTCTTAATTATATAATGAATTTTTTATTTAATTTTTTGTTGTCCTTGCAACAGGATCATCTTTTATATAATTATTTACAATGCATTATATCCATTATGTTTCATTTCAAATTGTTTTCGTCGATCTACATGCTAATATATTTGAATTTGATAAATTATATCTATTTATTTTGGAATATAATATTTAATTTTTGAATTTTTGAATTTTTTTTATCAATTATAATTTTTTTATTAAATTTAAATATATTCAAATAATTAAATTAAAAATACTGCTAATATGATCATATATCATATAATTTTATTATATTTTTAAGCTATCAATACATTAAAAAGGTATTTTTGAAAATATTAATAATATTTCTTTATCAATAATACTAAGAGTGTATAAAAAAATAATGCATTAAATATGTTTTTTATATAATATTTTATATATATTAATATATTATATAATATTAATAACAAATATTATGGAAGAAACGTGAATATTAATACATGATTATGAAAGAGATAATATTTATATAGTATTAAAATTAGAATGTGTGTATTAATATTTTAAATCATTTATCCTTGTATAATTATCACGGTCGTATATATATTTTATGATACTTACATTATGGTGCCAAGTATGCCAACATGACATGTTCTGGTGTGGGTACACGAGTATGCTTGCTTCTCTCTTTTGTTTTTTGTTTTTTTAGAAAGTATCAATTTTAAGTCATTATATTTATTGATATTTAATAATTAATTATGATAAGATTGTCAATATTTAAAATATTTTATATTATATCTTTTTAATAATTACAATTATTTTTTTATATTTTTATGAATATTATATATAGAATATTTTTTATCATTTATGAGCGTAATTTTTAGAGTCAAATTATTTTGTTTTAATTTTTTAATTTTTTCTTTCATAATTATTTTATATAATGGTATTGTATTTTTTTTAATAAAAATTAATCATTTTTATTAATGGAGTATTATCTAAAATTTTACATACATTTTTTTAATTATTTTTTTAGGTATAAGCTCTCTATGAATGTCAAGGTACATCAATTGTGAAGTGTAAAACAATTTGAAACGCGGACACAGAAGATTTCAATTAAAATAGATCTAATTAATGAATAAGTAATTGTAATTTGTATATTAATAATAAATTAATTATATATTTTGTACCATTCTTAGTTTATTCTTTCTTTTGATATTATTTTATAAGGATGCCTTATATAGTACATAATTTAAAATTTTAAATATATATTTTTTTGAAAAAAAAAGACATCTTAAAAGAAGAATTTATAATATGATTAATTTTGATGTAGGTTAAATTAAGATCAGGTTCAAATCAATTAGCCATGAACATAGAATTTACTTAAGGTTTAAATTCTTTTTTACTTTAAACCAAACGAAAAAATATTTTGAGAAAAAAGAGAAGACTTATGTTTGATAAATAAAGGTTATACCATTCATATTTAAATTAGTTGGTTTAAATATATTTTAATGATTTTTTAAAAATAAAATTTGATGAGTTTAATTTATAAATATAATAGAATTTTTAACTAGAAAAATAAAAATTTATTATAAATTTAGCAATAGAGTATTTTATTATGTCAAAACTAGCTAGAAGAATTGTAGCGAATTAAAATAGTTGTAAAAATATTTTTAAACTTGAGGTAAGAAGTTGTTTTTAAATTTATCTTAAGATTTTATCTATCTTGTGTCTTCAAGATGTATGTTAAATTTATAAATTAAAATTGTTTTTATTAAGAATATAAAAAATTTAAATTTTCAATGCATTTATTTTATATTCATTAAATAAAAATATTTAAAATTTTTCACTAATAATAAATTTATTATATATCCTAAAGACACATGTTAACTAAATCTTTATCTTAATATGTTATAGGGATGAACTTAAATTAAAATTTACATTTTATAAAAATTTTGTAAAATAATTTATTAAATATATATAATTATATAAATAAAAATATATTAAATAAATTAAATATATTTATAAAAAAAAAAGTGTACACATACATAAACTAATATATCTTTTAAAGTACGTGTTAATTAAATTCATGATAATAATTAAACAAAAGCCAAGAAATTTAATGAAGTCCTAACAATACGGCATATTAATAAATGACCACAAAAGTCAAGAAATTTAATGTTCATTAAAATTTCTTGACACATACTCCTAACTAGTCATATATGATATAACAACCATGCACCTTGAATTAAGGAAGGTTTTGTGTATTATCCTCTAGATATCTTAAGTAACCTCACAAACAAAAAATGTATTAAGAGAATGAAATGTGTTGTCCAATAATAAAATTTATATATGCTAGTAAAAATAAAAAAAATGGTTTAACTAACGAACATTTTCATAGCAATTGTTAATTAAGATAGTAATATATATTTCAACTTTAATTTTCGTTCAATACATTAAAAGCTTTAGAAGTTTATTATTTTCTATGAAAAAAATTGTTTTATTGCTTCTTATTAGCAATGCCTAAACAAAAACGTGCATCTAAAGTACACAACAACAAGAAATTAATTAATTAAAGAGTAATGTGAGGGAATAAATTTTTTCGAGTAATATCAACTAACATTTCTAAAATTATTTTATTTATTTTGAATTTATATTCTAAATTATAAATTTGTAACATATATCTTAAATTATAAATTTTAAAATTAATTAATGTTGACTAATTAAAAATTAGTTTTCTATATCTGTTTAATTAAATTATCAAGAAAGTTTAATTTATACTACCAAAAAGGTTCTTATTTGTCCCAAATAAAAACAAAACAATTATTTATTTATTTTAAAAGGAGAAAATTGGAAATGATCGACAAGATGGAATAGAAGACAATGACTATGATAGGGGACCAAATTCTAAGTATAATAGAGGTTCCCCACCCTCCAAAAGAAAGAATACCAATTTAAAGAGATAATGGCATAATGCCACTATGCACTATGCTCACTGGTTACTACTAAGAAAATCAAGAAACAACCAATGTGAATTGAAATAATTATTAAGGCCTTGTATTAATTTAATGAGACAATCATTATCTGTCACCCACGTTACATTGTTTTATATTTCAATTTATACACACACCTATCAAGAATTCAAGATCCCAAATTTTAATCAATAAACTATAATTTAAGTGGTAACTTACTTGGAACTTTTCCAAATAATAATAACATGAGCATTTTCAATAAAATTGACTCTTGTGTAGATATGTTCCATAAAATTTTATATTTTTACAATTAAACATGATTTAATAACAACATACAATAGCAATAATAACTTTTGTTCTAACAAAAACAAAATCAAAATTTATCAAATGGTACCGGAGATTTGGTGGCGGCCAGCGACGGTGGTGGACGAAAAGCTAGAATGGCATGAGGCTAACAAGAAGGTCAGCAAAAGCCCCAATAATGAACTTGTGTGTGCTTTTAGGGTTGAGAGCAAGGTAACAAAGAAGAAGCTCATGTAAAACATTCCAATTTGATTTTACATCCATAAGTTCTGGCCGTGCCTCCACCATTTCTTGCATGGATCGCCGGAAATCTAAGTAGGGATCCGGCGAGTACGTTGGTACGGCCACGCTTCCATTGAAAATCACGTCCTTCTTTTTCTTTTTGTTACTATTATTGTTGTTATTTTTATCGTTGTTAGCATCGTCAAATTGACGGGTGTTAACAAGGAACGGTAACGAAGACGAGGAGGAATTAGAATTAGGGTTTTTATTATTGTATTTAACAAGAGAGTTGGATTGTCCGGGGGACGAAAAGAAAAAACGTTGGGAGGAGAAGGCGGCGGCGAAATCCGCCGGTTCAAGTTCTATTTCGGGTTCGGAATCAAAGGAAGAAGTTATGGTAGTGGTTATGGTGGAGAGAGAAGAGAAACGTAGGGAATGATCATGATTAAAAGATAAGGAAGGGTCATAGAGAGAATTAAAGTTCTTGATCATGTTAAGTGATGAGGGTGATGGACTTGGAAGATCGTGATTATTAATATTATGGTTTTGATGATGGATATGATTTGGAGAAGTGGAAGGAGCAATGGGGCTTATAGGAGGAGATGGTGATTCTTGTTTGGAAGTGGAGTTTGGGAAACAAAAGTTGAGATGCCTAAGATTTTTTGTGCTTGGCATGTTTTTTTTTTTTTTCTTTCACAGAATGATTGAAGCCAATTAGAAGTGATGATATATAATATATATAGGAAATGAAGATGCCAAGTTCTTTGCTTTATATATGTGTATACTGATGTATTGTTGTGTAGTGGTAGTTTGTGAAGTGACGGGCAAGTTGAGGAAAATGGAAAAGAAAAAAAATATATATTTTATTTCTTTATCTGGAATTACTTGTTAAATAACAGAAATTATAGAAAATTAATTTTTAGTTAGTCAATATATATTATATATCTATTTTTTTAATTTTAAAAATGTTTATTTTTTAGAATTTAAAATTTAAAATAAATAAAATAATTTTTAATTGATTATCTAATGTTATTCGTGTAACAATGAACACATATATTGTGCATGGTCGTCATAAACATACATAGTGTATGATATATGATTTTATAATTTTATAAAAAAATATTTATACATTTAATAATGTATTAATTTATTTTTTTTAAATAATTATTATATATAAGGTGGTACTCAGTACTTACTGTTCACATACCTAAATTATATTGTGAATTAGTGAAAGAATAATATAATAAATGGTTACAAAAATAATAAATTAAGTACCTGTAGATCCCATGTGCCATGAAACTGGATGCTGATTCTTCAACCAACTTCTCCATAAATTGATTGTTGATAACTTCTATGAAAAATAGTGTATCTTAATCCAAATAAATTAGAAGACTATAGTATAGAATAGATGAACTCTTTTGGTAATTCTTTGATTGGGATGAAAGCAAGAAGCACATGTTATCAAGCAAAGGAAAAACATCAACCAACAATAAGCCTTCAAGTGGCATAATTTTATAATATATATATTGAATGCCATTAAAATCATTCAAAATTATTCTCCTTTTTCCATAAATGTGTCACTTCTTAGAAGATGTATGTAATAAAAAAAATAATTTTCTTTCATAATACGTATCTCATGTATAAATATTTCTTTTTATTTAATTTACAGTATCCCAAATTTCTTTTTATTTATCTTCTTTTATTTTTACTTCTAATCATGATTTTTAATTAAAAAAATAAATAAATATCATGGTAATATATAGATCATTTGTGCAAACTATATTATTATTATTTTTGTATGCTATAGTATATACACTATGTGGCTATGATACCTTGAAAAATATTACTAAAATTAAAATAATAATTTTTATTATTTAACAATACAATTTAAATTTAAAAATAATAAAAAATATTATCAAAATATAAAAAAAAAATATGATTTTAATTTTAAAAATACTTGTATAGTCACCTGGTCTTAACTACCATGATCATAGACATCATAAATTCCACCTTATTTTTTTATCTTAATAAATAGGCCAATACGAAGTATTTAAGTAAAAAGCATACATTATTTTTAAACTACTCAAGTGACTTATATATATCATTGTATAAAAATAGCTAATATATACATACTCAGTCTCCTTTGATCTATTGAGTCTATTTATTTTTAGACACATGAGACAATTAAATAAATTAGATCTAACAACTACTCTTTAAGAGTGAAGACTGAAGAGCAACAAATTGGTGTACATATCAAATACAATACTTGAGGGGGGCAAAACATTTATCTTCTTTTATCTAAAAAGAGAAGAAGGACTCCAAATAGCATGAGACAACTTTAATTTAGAGTGAAATTTAATATAGTGAAAGGTTGGTCCACTCCATGCACAGATCTACGCACACTTTTATAAGTCTAAAATCTAAAGTTAATAACACAGAAAGTGATGTATCAAACGGCTATGGTTTCATTACTTCATGCAAGATATTTGTCACAATAAGGACTTGTCCTAAAAATGGGTCCCACTATACCACCATATTTCAATGTTTTCATAGACCAAAGTCTTGCATTTGCATATCAAATAATTAAAGGAGTTAGTTTCATATGACTTAAGCAAGTTGGACTTTTAAGAATGTTATTAAAGGTGTTCCAATACTTGTAAGCATAGTTGTCAGAACCAAACCAGTGATCGAACTGGTCAGGTCACTGAGTTATTAGGTTATTGGTTCAATCGTTAGGTTACTAGTTGAACCGGTTGACTCGGTCCTATATAAATAAAAAATAAAAAATAGTCAAAAATTTAAAATTAAAATTTAAAATACATATTTTTACTAACATTTTAAAATATTAAGTTATTTTAAAATAATATTGAACATGAACAATAAATATTTTATTATTTTTACTCTATCATCAATATTTTTATTTTGTTTTTATATTAAAATAACTATTATTTTTAAATTTTAATAATTTATTAATTATTTTATATCTTTTATACTATTATATACTACAAGTATTTATTAAAAAATAATATTAATAGATATTATATAATTATAAAAAAATAAATGAGTTTATAATTATTGTTAAACAAAAATATAATTAATTTAAGAATGAGTGAGTTTATAATTAAAATTAAAATAAATTAAATAAAAGTAAACTATTTGATGAAAAATATCTATATGTATTATAATTTGCATAAATTTTAATAGAAAATATAGTGGTCTAGTAGTTGTGGAGCTTTTTAGTTTCCTTGAGGACAGGGGTTTGAACCCTACTTCAAGCATTTTGGAAATATTTTCTCCCAAATGATTCGGTCAAACCAATTTTGATCGGTTCGCACCAATTTTGACCGAATCAATTCTTTGTTCGGTTAAATTACTGGACCAGACCGATATATGATCCGATTCACTAGTTTTCCGGTCGAACCGACCGGTTCGGTCCAGTTTTTACAACTATGCTTGTAAGAATGTATAATAATTGGAAGGAGCAACTTTAATTAATTTACTCCTTTTAATTAATTACTTATTTTTTTGGGTCAATAAAAATTAGTAAGGAAAAAGTTTAAAGTTTTTTTTCAACCAAAAAGAAAACTAAAGAAAGAAATGACAAAATTAGCTAAATGTTACTCGAAGAGAGTTTATTACCAAACTTTAATTTTTTCATTATCTTATTATATGATTAAAGAAAAGATCATGACAACAGACTAGTAAATTTATACTATAAACTTTTATTTTCGGTTCGTTCACTAAGGGGAAGATCTTCAGGGCATTGATAGTTTTTTTTTTTTCGTGAATTACAACAAAGAATATTCAGCATTTTCATAAAAGATATATTTTATTAGAAATATTATTATTTATGTTGCCTTCTTTTATCAACTTAAACTTTTGGAATGAATGATATCATGACATTGTTAGAATAATAAATTATTTTATAATTCAGATCATTTATTTTGAATCACCAAAAATTATATATATCATAGTGCAAAAGCGTACCTTTACTCATAGAAATTAAAAATTAATGGAAGAGTTGTCTCAGTCTTCCTCAATCAAAACTTTTATTCCTAATAGGACGGCTGAATTGCAACTCCTTTGATGGAAAAAGAGTTGTTGAGGTAGTTTTAGAAGTCAATATTTATATTTGAGTATAACACTCATTAGATCCTAAATGTCACAAAATAGTATCTGAAACTCAAAAGATATTTTATTCTCATTTAATTTCAAATTAAAAATAATTATGAATTATTTAATTTAGCATTTATAATAATAAATAAGATCACCATTATATAAATCATTTAATTTAAAATAGTATAATTTGTAATTATAATTAATATATATATTACCACAAATAAATCAAAAAATTTAATAATTTTCTAATATATATATATATATATATATATATATATATATATATATATATATATATATATATATATATATATATAGTATCAAAACTATATGTTCAAAATGTTTAGAGTTTGATGTTAGTAAATTCTAACTCTATAATATCTAAAAGAAATTTTTGTTTGAGGAAGAGTATTAAAAATATAATTATTCATGTTACTTTCTTGTAGCATCATCAGATATAATTAATTTAGGGTTGTTAAAAAAATATGATTTTACAATCAACATGTATAATAATAATAATAATAATAATAATAATAATAATAATAATAATAATAATAATAATAATAATAATAATAATAATAATAATAATAATAATAATAACATTTTGCATGGTTGAAAAAACGTTGCTATTTAAATGTGTCCATGTTCCTATGATAAATCATTATGGTATTTTTGGCATAGCCAGGTCTACATTGTATTTATAAATCTGGTAATGGCCCCCTATATACATACACTTTCGATCTTTCATTATTATTACTCATAGTGTGCACTGTATTGCAAGATGCAAAATTCACTGAAGAAAATCCATTTTAATCACAAGGAAAAGAAAAATGCCAATTATGTTGCTCTCATTATCTATAACACTATTATTGTCTTATTCTTTTTGGATGTTTGTATATGGGTACTTAAAACAATTAGAGGGGAAAACATAATAAGGAGAAAACAATAGAATTGTAAATTATTATTCTAATGTTTTCTATCTGAACAATAACATACCTTATACACATCCAAATTGATATATAAACTTCAAGTAAATAATTGGAATTTCAATTATATAAGTGTTGAATAATTTACATAATACACATTATATTGATGTTATTAAGAACAATATGTCACATTTTGCCATACTGAGGTATTATATATATGTAGTAAATCAAATCATGATCTCAGAAATTAAATTATCTATACGTTTAATTTATTAAGTAATAATTAAAAAATATAAAAAATATTTTGTCTAAAATTATAACTTTGAACAAAAATTTAATAAAATACGAATTTTATCTAAATTGAAGGAATTATATAATTCTTTTTTTTTTTTGGGTTTTGGGATGAAAAAGGACAATATAAATTTGAATGCAAATTTAATTTCTCATTTAATGCATTAGCATTGGAGAAAGCATTCTATGGTGTGATGGACGGTACTAGATATAAGGATGGTCCAATTCCAACCATGCATATCTAACTACATATCACACAGTAAGCACATGGTGTGGGGTATTTTCCTTAGAACCAACTAAATTATTGGCCAAACAATTTTGCTTCAATCATTACGTTCTATATCTAGGATCTAATTTCAATGGTAACGTGCGTTAGCAAGATAATAACTCAAAATTATTTATTTAATTCAGTATTTGTAATTTTATATATGTAATGTATTTATAATTGTATACTTATTATAGTTAATATTATTTAATTATATTGATAATAATTAATAAATATTAAATAAGATAATTTAAATTATTATTAGCTAATTTTTCATTATTTGGAAAATATTTTGATCTCATTATATTTAATAAATAGTCATTTTGAACTTCAAAAAATCATAATTTTGAGAAAATAGACTTAAAAGATGTTTTTGAATTTTGACAAAATAATCTTCCAAAAAATGTGTTCTTTTTGAAAAAATGGTCAATAGTTTTTTTTATTTTTATGAAATTACTAATTTAACTCTATAATTTTTTTCTCATATGTATCTCCAGCACTAACATCAATGACAACATCATCATCAACAAGACAACAACAACCACCACAATCAAAATCAGCCATAATATCATTACTAGCCAGCAACACAATAACAACTAATCACAATAGTAAAAGAAAAAAAAAAGGAAAGTTGAAGGAGAAAATCCTATTAAAAATAAAAAATCCTATTAAAAATTTATGATTCCCGGCCATAACATCATCACTAGTAATACAATAATAACTAATCACAATAGTAGAAGAAAAAAGAGAGTTGAAGGGATGAAATCCTAACAAAAATTTGTGATTCTAATTTGAAAAAGAAAGAGAAAAGAAGATGCATGATTCCAATTTGAAAGAGAAAGAAAGAAGAAGAGCATGAGGCAAAGAGGAAGAGTTGCTACTAATGCTTCTGACACACACAAGAGAGTGAGAGAGTATTTTTGGAGGTTAATTTTGTCAAAAATATATTTTAGATTCATTTTATTAAAATTATAAATTTTGCAGGGTTTAAAATAATTATTTATTCTTTACTACTCCAAGATGGTGAGAAAATTAGTTCTTTGTTACCTAACTATTTAGTAATATATATAGTTTATAACAAAAGTATTAAGTGCACACAAAAATTAGTTATCAAAATAATTTTTATATAATTATATATAAATATATAAATTATTTAATTTATTTTTAATTTGTATCTTATATTTTAATGTATATTTTATATAATTGACTGATTTTTATTTAATGTACATATAATATAGTTGATGATATAAATAATGTTATTTTAGTGTAATTATTAAACCAATATGTTCCATCCATAATTTATTTACTTATTATTAAGCTATAATTAATTATTAAAATTTTCAAGAATTTGTGGTATGTTATCAAAATTTCTATCATAAAAAAAAAGTTTAAAATTTGATCTTTAATATTTTATTTCTCCAAATAAAAATAGAAATTGAACATCAGACAAAAAGGACATATATATGTGATCATCTGTGTGTGCTCATCTATCATAATTTATTACTATGTTTGTATTTATTTTAAAATAAAATATTATTTTTGTCTCTAATATTTAAAATAAATTTTAAAGTTATTTCTAATATTTAAATAGTCTTATTTAAATTCCTAACATTTTAAAATCGTCTCAATATTATTATGTCATTAGTGATTTATTAATAGAATTGAATGTATGACAAAATTAAAACAATTTTAAATTAACAGACAAAAACAAAAATACCATATATTATCCTTAAAATAATTACTAAATCAAATAAAATAATAATAAAATTTAATAGAATGAATAATAAAAAATATATAATATATAGTAATTAAAATCAACATATAAAATTATTAAAACATCAGTATTTTGGATATATTTAAAAATTTTCTAATGTTTTATAAATGGTTACTCTTAGTTTTAGATTTCTGAAAATTTATTTTGATTGACCATGGAGACAAGTCTTTACATGTGATGTATCGGGTTTCTATCATTAATTGCTTCTTTTGTCTCATAATGCATGAAGTACTATACTACTGTATATAATATGCAATAAATTAACTGCTTTCAACTTTCAAATACTCAGTTTATTATTCATTCCTTTTAAATAAATGTTAAAAATTTAAATTTAATTTATTTATACAATAACTATTAATTAATAATATATTTTTAAATAAAATATAAATTTATAATAAATTAATTCTTAACTATCCAAAAAGTACATTATGAAACCTCTATATAGGGGTGCACAGACTCGGTCCGGCTCGAAGACTCGACTCGGTCCCGAACACTTTAAGACTAATTTGGTGTTATTTTATTGGATTTAGGGTCGAGTAAGGGTCTCAAAAATAAACTCGATCATTATTTCGAGTAGCGTCCGGGCTATAGCTTGGGTCACCGGAAGTCGGCCCGTAACCCGGTCATCATACACAATTAATATTTTGTGTTATTAATGATGAATCATGACTATTTTTATGTGGAATTTAAGTATTGTAAACCTTAATATTTTTTGTTATTAGTCATTACAAGACTATAAGTTAATGTTTTATGTTTAGAATGCATAAGACTCTAAACTAATGCATAATATTGTATTATTTGTATTGATTTAAATATTTGATATTATTAGACAATATTAATATTGATTGTGGTTTTGCTTTAGTATTGATTGTGGTTATGCTTTAATTTTAGAGAAGGATTGGTTCTTGTTATATTTTTCTAAGTGAATGGTTGAAGTCTTAGAAATTTGGATATTTTTACATGCTAGCTTACAAGAAGATATGAACGTAATATAATGTTAATGGCCCAATTTTTCACCCGATATAATTGTGGCCTGAAAGTGTATTGGTTTCATCGAGTTTAGGATCGGATTCGAGTCTAATAAATAGACCTAATGTATAGTACAACTAAACTAGCTACGAGTTTATTATATTTATTATTTATTATATATTATTAATTTTATAATTAAAATATATTAATATTATTTTCTATTATAATTAAAATTAAATTTTTTTAAATTAAAAAGTTTTTTTTATCACGTTCTATTACTTACTTTATCTCTTTTATATATTATTATCAATAACTAATTATAAATTTAATAATCAAAATATATAACATAATATTTTCTAATTATATTCAAATTAAACTAAAATTAAAATTAAAATATTAAAATTAAAATATAGTTATATTATATATTATATTTATATATTACTAACTAATTTAATAACTAAAATGTGTCACGTGTCATGTGACACTCTCTTATTAAAATTTAAAAAAAAAAATATTTTTTTTTCTAAACTTAGTAAACTTCCTTCTTACATTCTTTTATCTACCTTTTTTTTCTATTTGTCTATATCCTTCTCACTTTATATATAATTTAGTTTATATTAGTAATTTGATAAATTAAAATATGTCATCAGATATTTTTTTATTATAATTAAAATAATTTTTTTCTTAATTTCCAAAATTAACAAACTCCCTCTCTTATTTTTTTATTCTCTATTTTTTTTATTCTCTATTTTTTTTCTGCCTTTTTGTCCTACAAAAATAAAACTAACAACATAATATAATTTAAATAAAAAGTATTATTATATACATATTTTTTATTTAATTTTAAATTTTTACTGTTTATCTTTTTAATATATATTTTTACTTCTTTTTCTTCAAATATTTATTACATATAATTTAGTAAAAATACTAATGTTGTGATTAAAAGTTAGAATTAAGATTCAATTGTTTAAAAAAAAATAAATTTGAGTTAATTTTATAACTATCAATATAATTTTTTTATGTTAATATCTAATTATTTTTTTATATATATATAGAAAAAATATTATTTTTAAATAGCAAGTATAAAAATTAATTATTTTTATTTGTACAACAGACTTAACACCTAATCAAATATAAAAGTATACGCATTAAATTCTTTTAAACTTTAGATAACGAATGTTAAAATTAATTATTAGTAAAAATTTAAACTCTTTCATATAAAAATTATAAATAAAAAATTTATTATTTATTTTTTTTATCTACAGAAATCCTAATATTTTTAGTGGATAAAAACTTTTGTTTCTTACGATTTTTTTTTATAAAAATAGTTTAATACTTTAAATATTTGTGCCATAATTTATATTATTAAAATCAACATAATTTTTAAAAAAATTATATTTTCATAATATTATTTTAAATAAAAATACTAATTTATGATAATTAAGTGTATCAATTGATTAATTAATAATTATATTTTAGTTGAATTAAGAATTTGATTATATTTTGGGCACTCTGCTGCCCAACTCATCTACAGTTGCAGTCAGTACTCTCTATTGGGTCACCTATATTGAAAATGTGTATTGTGTATATTATAAGTGTAGAGAATTGAATTGATAATTGAATTAGTCAAATTATTAATTTATTAATTTATTACTTTAATTGATAAATTATTAATTGAATCAGTAGAATTAATTTCACATAAATAAAAAATAAAAATAAAAAAATTTAAAATTAAAATTTAAAATATATATTTTTATTAATATTAAATAAATATATAAAATTTTAATTTTTTTATAATAAAAAATTTTTAATTTTATTTTTATATTAAAGTAACTATTTGTTATTTTAATAACTAACTAATTAGTTTATATTTATTATATTGTTATATACTATAATTTATTAAAAATAATATTAATAAATATCATATAATTATAAAAAATAATTATATTATAATTAATAAAAATATTTAATATTTTTTATTTATATATTTAATAATATTTATATTAATAATTATGAATACTAAAAATATAATTAATTTAAAAATAAGTGAGTATAAAATTAAAATAATATATAAAATATAATTATTAATATAATTAAGGATTTCTTCATGGCACTAAAATATGGTGAACCATTTAAATTATACATACTTGACTTCTCTTAAACAAAATTTATGGAAGAATTTTCACTAAAAAGGCAAGTACCCAGGGTTTTTAAATCATGCTAATATTTCTAATTTTTATTTTCAGAATAAGTTTCTACTTATTTTTATAAGTAATAATTTTATTTTTTATTTTTTTAAAAACAATAGGAGTTTAAAAATGACTTAACTTGTAAGTATCTGCCTTGAAATAATATAAGTGATTAAATTATTCGAGATAAACTTTTCTAAAGTAAATCTCTTGCTATGAGACTACATGCTTCTGTAAATAATACTTTTCTATTTTAAAATAAATGGTGCTTCTAGTTATTTTAAAATGGAAAAAGAATTACCAAAAATCAAATTATTGACTGAATATTTGAGAAATTCCAGTAATTAGCAATGGGAGATGATGAGTATCAAAGATATACGTGTGCATCAAATTTATTATTATATTTGTGCGAGTAAAGTGCTGTATTCAGTAACAAATTAAAATATTAAAATGTGTTGTTCTAAGAAACATCATCAGTCTATTATATATCGATCAGTCCAAAACCGACATGTTAATTATTTGATGTTTGATTTTTGTTCTGAAGCCTTGATTTGCATTTTGCAATGTCAAATTAAAATCTAATATGCATCAATGCATGTACTTTCTCCGTGCTAACTTTATCATTTGATCGACAAAATTGTCAATTAACACTTGGATTTCAAAATGAATATTTAATCAACATTTAGATAATAATTATCTTGTTGAAAAAATACAAAATTTGTCTCTTACAGAAAATCAACCTTATTAGTAAAGAAATAATATTATCAAAAAACTATAATCGTGAATGAAATATTATATATGTATATAAGTATAATATAAAAAATGTTTTATAAATATAAAAATTGATAATTATGTATTTATACAATAGGATAAAGTATTTTTTTAATTTGTTAAAAGTTTTTAAAATATTTTTAAATTTTATTTTTATTTTAATTTTATTTTAAAAAATTTTTATTTACATCAAATATTTTTTTGGCGTTTATTTTTTTAAAAACAAATTAAGATCAATTTAACAATAATTTCACAATAAAAACAATTTTCATCACAAAATATCTCTCTTCCTCTTTTCTTTTTTTCTCCTTTCCTACTTTTTCAATCTTCCTCTTTGTTCTTCGGATTTTGTACATCTTTCATCTCTATTTAAATTCAGGATACTATCTCTCTATTTATCTCTTTTTTTTCGCTTTTCTTTTTCTTGTACGTTTTTTTCTCCTTTTTTCTCCTACTTTTATTTCTATGTATGGTTTTATATTTCTCTTCTTTTCTTTTCATTTTTTTTTCGAGATTTAAATTTGAATAACTCTCTAGTAATTGTTTCTCTTCTTTTATGGTATAATAATTCTCTTTCATGGTGTTATAATTTTCTTTTATGAGTGTTTTGGATTTGGTTATACATATTTTTCAATTTTAAAATAGATACCAAAAAAAGTTTTTTTATAATAATTTTTATAAATAAAAAAGTATTTGAATATACTCCTAAAAGGAGAAGAAATTAAAATATTTTCTGTTATGTTGCCATTCATTTATGTAGATTTAGAGAGGAAAAAAAATTAATTTTGTCTGTTTCTGTTTGTTAAAATTTTTTATAATTAAATATGGTGTCTTTTCTCAATTTATAATTTAACATAAGAATAGTGTTTTTTTAATTATAAAACTAATATTTTTGTTTTTATCTATAAATATCGGTGGATGATTTCTGTGAATAAAAGTTATTTCTTCTAAAAAAAAACTATTCTTAGCAAATGTGGTAAGATAGAATGATAAATAATTAAATATCTCCATCAACATATTTTGTTATTTTTCCCCCTCTTGGAATAATAAAACTTGTTGGCACTAAATTCATTAAAACATGGGCCTGTTGACAAAATTCTTCACTGCTCATGTCTCTCTACATTTAAGGGCCATAAGACAAAAACTAATACAACCGAAATGGTGCTGTGTGTCAGTCTAGGCTTCCGAACTCTCAGAATCAAACAAACGTCCATGCGTCATGCGTCCATAAATCATGATCTTTTTCTTTTCTTTTTGGTATTATAAATCATGCTCCTTAGTAGCGCAAATTATAGTTAGGGTCCGTTTGGGAACACCAAAAAGTTACTTTTTTTAACTTTTGACTTATAGAAAGTTATATTAATGTGTTTGGTACAATTTTTTAGATAAACTTTTAACTTTTCAAAAAATTATTTAAAAGCTTTTGAAAAAGTTAAAAAATATGACTTCTCCTATTTTCAAAAGCTATTTTATCACTCTTATTTAATGCATAAC
Source organism: Arachis hypogaea (assembly GCF_003086295.3). NCBI lineage: Eukaryota > Viridiplantae > Streptophyta > Magnoliopsida > Fabales > Fabaceae > Arachis > Arachis hypogaea. The sequence continues at coordinate 9,860,367 of NC_092037.1, forward strand.
TTTAAAACAAGGACTTCTATAATAACTATCCAAACTCAAAATAACTTATTTAAAAGTTATTATTAATAAAAGTCCTTATATTTTAAGCTCATTTTTTAAAAGAACTTATTTAAGAAGTTTAGCCAAACTGACCCTTAGTGTAAAGTATAATTTCTGTTCTTAAAATTTATTAGAAGTTTTAAAAACATTTTTATTTTATTTCTGGGAGTAGCATTATTATCTCCCTTAAAACTAATCAATCAATCAATTATTATTTGAAAGCATATGGTACATTAATCAATCAAACAAAGTTAATTTAGATAAAATAAAATTTCTCTTCAATCAGATGATAAATTATATTAAATTAAAGCACTTTTAACATGATTATTTAAAACGAAGAAAGAATGCTTGAAAAGAAGTCAAGAATATTTTTAAGGAATATAGGAATTGTAACTTGTGATTTTAATTTATTTTTTTAATCAATGATGATATATATTTTGAATTAATTTGAATTTCAACCAAACTGTATGCTTAATTATCCCATTTATTGAAAATTTTATTTGAGCATAAAATGGTTCATTTAGATATTGGCTACTAAGAATTAAATAAATGTCTCATCGAAAAAAAAGAAAATTTTAAAGAAACAAAAAATAAAATAACAAAAAAAAGTTTGAGCTCATATTTTCAAAAATCACTCCTACTTATCTATCTTAAATAATAGTAAGATTGATAGAGTATTATTTTTAGATAAAAATAATTTAAAAATATAAAAATTATAGTCCAAAAATTATTATTCATGTTTGTTTCGAAAGTTATCTGTCAGTTTGTTTTTTGGCCTAGATGTGAGGTTCAGATTCCTTTTGAAGCAGCGCCCGACTTGTATTAGTGCCGGGATGTCACCGTCCGAGTTTCTTGTGAGGAGATAGGGAATGGTACATGCAAAAAACTCCGATACTTAAGTTAACAAGGGTTTTAAGTAGGTTTTTAGTAGATTGGATTCTGAATATACTCAAGGGTGTTAGTGTATAGTAGAATAGATAATCATCTTTTTAGAGTAGTTTCACCTTTGATGGTGGATGACTTTTCCATTTTCCTAAAGAAGTTGTTGAGATCTCCCTTCTAAATAAACGGGAGATATATTAGGAGTTAATTACTTATCTAGATAAGCAGAGTTGAACTGCTTTCGTCGTGCTGATGTGGTCACTCTTGTGATACGTGCTTCAAATGTTCGTGATATGAAGAAATCAAATATTATTTAAAAAGTTATTAATTTATTTTGATGTATTTTGATTTTTGTTTATTTAGTTACTAAATTGGGCTTTATGTTTGTGGGCTTTAGGCATTTCTTTGTTTTAACCTAATAAGAGTTTATAAATACTAACCAACTTGGGTTAGTCGAGTGGTTAGCTCACTCGTCCGCTTAAGCAAGTGTCAGAGGTTCGAATCCTGCCTTGTGCATGCAGCAACCCATTAGCCAGCGGCAGATCCTTAAATGGAGCTCAGATCTGCGACGGATTAGTCCTTGACCTGTCGGATTGGGGGATACCATAGGCAACAAAAAAAGGGTTATAAATACTTCTTTAGCTATTGTAGTCATAGTATTGAGTGATTAGAGATGCCAAAACACTTTTTTTTTAGTTTCGTGATCAAATCATGGTGTGGATAAGTGAGGTTGAGTGAGTTCTTCTCTTGTTGTACGGGAAATTGGGTAGAAGGTTGAGGAGTTCATTCAATTCAATTCCCAAACTATGATGTTAACAAGTTAGGTTGAGGAGTCACTTTCTTGTTACATCAAGAAATTAGATAGAAAGTAGAATGATTCTTTTTGTATTCAATTTTAACTTATCTTTTTTTTTTCTATTTCAATTTTAATTCATGTCATTTTGTTTATCTTTTTTCGTATTATTTGGCATCAGAACTTAGGTATTAGATCAATTTTATTAACCTATGTCTATTTTTTTGTATCCAAAAAAATAAAAAAAGAGTCAAATGTCTCTCACGTCCTTCTTTATGTTCTTGTCTTTTTTGTTTGTATTTCATTCTTATCTTGTTCTTGTTGATTTTATATTTAAAATAAAAAATAAAAAAGCATATAATGCCAAAAAAAAAAGAGAAAAATACAAAAAATTATCTTATTTATATTTGTCCTTTTTCATATAATATTTTCGGAAGAAATGACAAAAATACATATGAAAGTTCACACGCTAGATACGACTGCACTTCAAGCATTTAATGAGTCACGCGTGCACAGTATTTATACACTCCGGCAGACACATTCACCCTTCCGGCCATCTGCGTGCAGCATCGTTAGTTTGAGTGCACGTGGCTCTCTTTGCTCCTTGCTGGCACCGTTAGTTTGAGTGAGATGTCTCTTAATGACAACTCAGAATAAACTATTTATTTTAATGATTAATTAAACAAAATTAATTAAAAACCTTTCGTTCTCTTTTATCTTCAGAAAGAAGATGATTTGTATTGAAACCCTAACGGATAACTAAGAACATGGGTTTATTTCAGGAAAAATCGAGCTCATTATCCTTAAATTGTGGCAGCGCTGTTGGTGGCGGATCTTTGTTATTGAGAAACAAGAAGAAGAAGAAGAAGAAGAAGAAGAAGAAATTTGACTACAACAATGGCAAGTGTTTGCATGGAATTGAAGATGTGGTACTTAAGTCTGGAATAGAGTGGAATCCAGATAGATTGTTTTTGCGATGTCTTCTGTGGGAGGTAGGTTTCGAAATTGCGTTGCTTTTTCTTATTGGCGTTAGAGTTTCATCAATTTCTTTCCTTCTTCACCACTTCCGATTGTTGCGTCAATTTTTCAGAGTACTGAACATCGGTGTGAGTATTTTGTTTAGCTGGACAAAGTTGAAGAAAAAACAAGAAACGTGGGAATAGAGGTTGTATCTGAAGAAAGGCCATAGAACAATCATACCAGAAGATGATTAAGCTTACAGAGTGTGCAACAAAATTGAAAGAAGATGTGCAAAAATTACAGAAGATAGTTAATCAGATTAGGGGTGAAATAAAGTGTATTAAAATATGGTTATGGGCATTTGTTTGGGGTTGAAATTTTGTGTTAAAAATATGGTTTTGGGTATTTGTCTGGGGTTGGAATTTTGTGCATTATAAATTTTTATGATATATGCTCAGAAGTGAGGATCATGTGTAATCATTTTGAAAATTGTATTGAATAAATGAAAAAAAAAAAGCCCTGTGTTCTTGTGAATTTCATATTGTAATTGGTGTAACATCAATCATTGACAACACAAAGAAGTGTAAACCTGTGTAAATTAAGGATAAAATAAGCAATTGTCAAGTTTAATCACACTGACTGTGACTCATAATCAAGCAACTCATTGTCATTGTAAAGACAAATAATACCCCACAACTTCTTTTTAATTAGAAGTCTATGCTTCATTGTAATAACAAAATAGTCATAGTAGTAACGTTAATCACTAAGATTCCAAACAAGGCAAAAATACCTAATTAAGAGACAAAGTCACAATGTGTATTACATATCATATAGTACCAGACACAAAAAAAAAGTTTATCATGATAAACAAAACAACTTTATTTTCAAAGTTGTTCAAATAGCCTAATAACCAAAAATTAAAACATGCACAATAGCCTTCATCCTGAGTCCTATGCCTCTGTTGCAGATCCTTGCATGGCCCCACTTCCACTTGGGCCACCTTGGTTAGTTGGTGCAGCTGGGTCATTAGTTCTCTCAGAAACTCTTCTTGGGACTAGTTTTGATGGTCTTAGGCCAAGCTTTGGTTATTTTCAAACTTGGAGTTAGCATGAACTGTTGAAACCTCTCCCTCATTGCTGGCTTGCAGCATTCATTGTTTCAGTTGATACTACTGGATTAGATTTGGGTTTTGGAGCTGTAGCTGCATGATTAAGGTTCTGTTGTTGAGGTGCAATAGTTGAAGAATTTTTTCTTGTGGTGGTAGTGACTGTGCAGGTTGCTGTTGGTTTTGATTTTTAGTTGTAGCAGCAGCTTCTTCCGCTTCCATAACTGCTACCTCATCTACCATATCATCAAACTTTTTTGACAACTCCTGCTGTTGTGGTCACTCTACAAAATATAAACATGTGTCGGTGTAAAGATAACATTATGAGTGAGTTCAATATCAATACATAAAAATATATTCATACCTCACCACAGTACTTACAAATAATTGTTCCATATCCCTTTTTAAATTTGTGTGGGTTGGAATTTGGTCTTGTTTTATTTTTTTTCTTTTTTTTTGTTGGTCTGCCAATAGGTGTCTTATAATGAGGAGGCAGTGGAGAATATCCTTCAGCCTTATTCCAAAATCCTTTACTTGGTACAGGGTTGATGTTATGTTGATATGTTGTGTTATATGCAGTCATTTCTAGCCAATTATGAATCTAATCTTCTGGCATACGACCTCTCAGAAAAAAGTGCTGCACAATCATGCCTGCAAGGCAAGTCTGTGAGCTGCCAAAATCTACAGAAACACTTCTGATTTTTCAAGTCCACAGTTACTTTAGTAAGGTTCTTCTCAACCTCATATATTTTTTTTCATTGTCATCATCTGTTCATGTGGGAGTTCATTTGTCGTTTTCTTCCTTTTCTCTCTCAAGCCTACTAAGCTGTCTTGGTGCTATCGAACTAACATAGTCACTAAGAGACTTTTTATTCCTTGCCATAACTCTTATGATATGTACTCTGATCTATTCTAACATTATGATGATTGGCTTGTCTCTATACTTCAGAATTTTTCCGTTGAATGTCTCACAGTTGTTGTTAGTCACATTGTCCACCTTCGACCACTTACTGAAATGTGCCTTTATACAAGTCTTTGGGTCAAGTCTATCTAAGTATTCTCAAGTAGCATTGTTGATTCCCTTTAACCTCATTATTGCAGCCTCAAACTCGTGAACAGTGGTGGCTCTACAACATTCCTATCTAGTCTAAGTAGTTTAAGAGCAACACCACCTCCAACATCAGCTTTTTTCCCAGTAAAAATTCTTTCATTGAACATATCTCAAATCCTTAAATAACTCCTCCATGAAAAAAAGGTTCAGCGTATCCACATTAATTCTCGGTATTAAGGACACTTGACTACCACTGTATACTGTAATCCCTTTTGAATTTTTCTCTAGTCCCCCTATGGTGATACATGAGCGTGATGTGATCTGACATTTACGGAAAAAACAAAACCCTCACAATCACTACTAAACCTAGAAACGCCTCATTTTTTTGGGACAATAACTAACTAGTAACTAAACAAAAATCTAATAGCATGTTCGATCATAATTAGTATAGTCAAAAATAAAAAAGTTAGTACCTTTAAATTGTCGCTGACTCCAGTGCGTGATCGTTGTTGTGGTGGTGTGGTTTTCTTTCTTCAAGTAAACTAGCAAGGTACTCCTCCAACGATCAAGTGAGCGAGAACTTCAGAGCAATGGCATTGTCTCTTTGCTAGGGCTCTATAACTCTCTCAACGTGCAAACTCTCTTACGTTGAACAACAAACGACCTTGACGCTTCATAATTCAATTAACGAAGGGTTTTTACTTAATTTTATTTAATTAATCATTAAAATAAATCATTTATTCTGAGTTGGAACTAAGGAGACACCTCACTCAAACTAACAGTGCTAGCAAGGAGTAAAGAAAGGCACATGTCCACTCAAACTAATGACGCCACACGCTGATAATGACCGGAAGGATGAATGTGTTCACCGTAGTGTATAAATACTGTGCACACGTGACTCATTAAATGATTGAAGTGTAGTCGTGTCTAGCGTGTGAACTTTTAGGTGTATTTTTGTCTCTTTTTTCAATATTTTCACAGCTATAAGATTCGAGAACGAATCTTTTTTAAAGAAGAGGAGAATGATATGTGCTTCAAATATTCGTGATATAAAGAGATTAAATATTATTAAAAATTATTAGTTTATTTTTATGTATCTTGATTTTTGTTTATTTAGTTATTAGATTAAACTTTATGTATGTTTGTGGGTTTTAAGATTTTCTTTGTTTTAATGTAATAAGAAATTATAAATACCGCCTTAGCTATTGTAGTTATAGTATTGAGTGATTAGAAATTTAGAGGTGTCAAAGCACTTTTTGATTTTGTGATGAAATTATAGTATGGACAAATGAAGTTGAGTGAGTCCCTCTTTTATTACACACAAAATTAGGTAGAAAATTAAAGAATCCTTCGATTCAATTTTCAAATTATGATGTAGACAAATTAAATTGAAGAGTCTATTTTTTGTTGTATCAAAAAATTAAATAAAACATAGAACAATTTTTTTATATTTAATTTTAATTTATTTTTTTATTTTAATTTTAATTTTAATATATATTTTTTATTAATTTCAATTTATGTCAATTTTTTATCAATTGTGCACGAAAAGAATAAAGAAAAAGAAAATATGCTAAAATGAAAAATATAATAGATGTTAAACTCGAAAAAGTATAATAAAATAGTTTAATATTACTAAATTATTATTTTGTATTATTGATTGTTATTGGTATTATATATTAGTTGAACATATTTTAATTGTCTAGTTAAATTGCAGATGCATTATTTAAATATCTAATAATTAATAAAATAAATTAATTGATACACATAATTAGTCTAATTAATTTGGTCTAATTAATTAAAATAAATAAATTAAAAAATATTTATAATAAAATAATAAAATAATATTTATATTATCTATTTTTATTTATAATTTTACTATACACTTTATAAATTAATCAATTACTTAACTCATATAATGAATTATAATTAATTAATATAAATTATAAAATAATATAATACTTAAATATTTAATTAAATTAATTAATCAATATAATTAATTTATTATAATAAACTAAATTATAATAAATAGTTTCAAAAACCGCTTATGATGATAACTATGGCGTAAATAGTTTCCTTTGTAACCATTTTAATTTTTAAATGCATACATTTAATTTTCAGTAGCCGACTCTACAATTTAATAATGGTCTTTTCTTTTTTTTTTTTTTGTTGATAAGAATAATGGTCTTTTCTACATCTCCGATCCTTTAAGCTTACATGTTCATGTTTGATTCTTATTTAATTTTTCCTCGGGTAACGTTTCTTTTTTTTTTTTTTTCTCAACTTATCGAAGGCCAAAATATTATTACATTACCTTGATTGTTTGATTGAGAGAAGAAAATTCCAAATGCACGGAAAGAGAAAAGACATGCATGATATATATGAACTAGAAAAAGATCTACAATATAACAAGTTATACAAACAAGACCCTTTATCAAATAAGCCAGCAACATACACCAACATTAAAAAGACACTCCAAGTAAAATTAAAAGTTAAAACACACTACTGGTAGTTCATGACGATGATTTGTTTTGATTAAGGGTGGCTGCTGCGGCGAGGGATGCAGCGACACCACCAGGGGTAGTTTTCATGTCCGCCTTGTTTCTAATCTCGGCACCGATCACTCCCTCCGCGTCCTCTCTCGTCACCGCCTTATCCGATGGCAGCTTCTCCTTTGCATCCTGCATTATATATTATATATTACGTTCTATTTTCTATTATTAGAATGGAGATTGAATAAATATAAAACTAAAAATAAAAATACCTTACACTTATAAATTATATAAAAGTTTTATCTTTAAAAAATATAAAATTTGTAATATATATTCTATTTTATAATCAATGTGATGGTTAAATAATATTAAAAAAGTTTAGATTACTGTCATTAACATGTTGAGGTTTAAAAAATTAAAAAGAAAAAAACAGCTCCGCATAATATCAAATTTATATTCACATAAACAGTAGAGAAAAGTATAAATGTCACACGTTGTTAGGAATTTTATTTTTATTTAAATTATATTTAATTTTAAAAGTAGTAACAAGAAATTGAGCTGACCATCGTACAAGTAAATAATAATTATTTTATAAGAGATTTTAATAGGGAATAAATTCTAAACATTGGAAAATAAAACAGTGTTTTCCATATTATAGATTTGCTTAAAAAATAAATAATAAGTCACCGTTAAGACATCAGACAAGGTTGTCTTCTGAAAATCACCCATAGTCCTTGAATTCTTGGTGGCGGCAGATTGAGCTGCGGCTGCCAAGCCGCCGGATTGAATCTCATTCTTCCCGGTGGCTCTCATTTCCGCAGCTTGTATAGCTGCAGCGTCACTCTGATCCACTGGCTTGTCGCTGGCCGGAGCCAACGTCGTTGCTTCGAGAGCCTCCCCAATGGTTATGGCATCTCTATCTAGAGCCGAGCCAGGAGTTTTCATGGGCACATCTGGCTCCACAAACTGACCCACAACCTGTGTATTAATTCATAATTATTAGTCATAATCATCTATTGTTTTTTTATGACTATGAATTAGTAATTAATTTTAATTTATCAAATAATAATTTACAAAAATATTATAGTACTAACTGAATTTATTATTTTTAATTATTTTTTTAAATTAATTATATTTTTAATTATTAATTAAATTTTTATAATTTAATAATCTAAAAACATATTTATAACTCGCACTTTTAACTAATTACCACTATAAAAGAAACCGATATTAACAGTAGTTATTTTTGCGTTTTACAGATGGCCGCTAAACAGAATACCAACTATTTAAAAACCAGCAATTTAAAAAAGATTTTTTATTTTTATAAATTAAATAATATAATAATTACTAAAATAAATATCCTTCTTTTAGTTCGTTTACACTGTAAATTAAATAATTTTTCATGTATTTCGTTTACTGTGTATATCTCATTTACAAAAATTAAAAAATTATTATTTATAGTATAAACGAGATGCATACAAAATTATCTCATTTCAATATAAACGAGATAAAAAAAATTTATTTTAGTAAATATTTTTAAAAATATTTATTTTAATAATTATTATATTTATTTTATTTATTAAAATAAAAAAACCATTTAAAAACTGCCCACCTTTAGAAGGCGGAAATTAGATTTTGCTAATATCTGCCTATATTGTAGTGTACGAAAAAAAATAAATTCTAATGATCTTTTATTTATCCTTTTAATAATTTACATATTTACAAAAGTGATTCTATATACAGTTAGCTAAAATTTATACTAAGGATATAATAACATTCCAAAAAATATATATTAAAATTAATTATTAAAAATAACCACTAAAAAATAATAACCCAACTATCATTGTATAAAAATTTTCTATCAGCTTAAGTTGAAAAATATTATGATGTAAAATATAATTATTTATCTATTTTATTCTATTAATTTAAGTTTTTTTTTTAAAAAATATCATGACACAGATATTAGCTACTAATAAAAACTCTGACGTTTGTGTAACTAACTAAAAATATTGCTCTCAAACCTGTTTTCCCACGCTTTCCGTAATGACACGGTTGACGCCAGTTTTACTCTCCAACACGCATATCCCTTGGTCTTTTGCCACGCTAGAGATGTCTCCCCGGCCCACAAGACCCGCAGAGACATTGGTGGCTGCAGCAGACTGCATGACGGAAGCCGGGCCACCTTTTTGGGTTTGTCCCAGTGCCTGGTTTTCCGTCGCTTGCATGAGTGCCGCGTCTTGCGGCATGATTGGTTCGGATGCCAAGTCCTCTGAGACATTGAAAATGTCACCGTACTTGATCGGATCTTTGTGCTCTTGTCCTTCTTGTGGTCTCCGAGGTGTTTGTTGTTGGCTCATGATGAAGAAGTTTGTGACAAGTTAAGAAGAGCTTTCTGGAATAGTTGAAGTGGGTATATCCTGGGATGATGTTGCTGTGGAACTTATATACGTATTTATAGGAAAAAACTCCTTGCTACTAGTAACTTCCTGCGTAAATTAATAATAAAATATAACACTATGTAATATGTAATGTGTATATTTTATTTTTATGAGGTTCAATGTATAATTATAGGGTAATTTACTTATATAAAGTGACTGAAGTGGGATGTTATTAAATTATTCTAAATGTAAATGCATTATAATTTTGTCTTCTTTATTTTTATCTTAACAGGTAAAACTTGTAGTTATGTTACGATTTATATAAAAATAGATTAGAGAGGATAAAATTATAGTGCATTCATATTTAAGATAATATATATATATATATATATATATATATATATATATATAAGTAAATTATTTATAATTATAAGAATAGTTATTAATCTAATTTGAGATAGAAATCAAGAATTTAGGATTGATCAAGATTACCTTGAGAAAATATGTAGTTTCTGAAATGTGAATATCCTCCTTGTTCTAGTAGAGGATGGTGGTAGGGGCACAATACTTTAGATTTATTAGTTATCTAGGATAAATTATGTGGATAAAATAGTTGAGAATTAATCTTATACAGATGTTTTAAAATTAAATTGGGTTATATGTTGTGTGTCTTATTTGTTATTTTATGTAAATTGAATTAAATAAGTTTAATTTAAATTCTTTCTATATAAATCAAATAAAATGAATTTGATTTAAATTTAATTTTTTATTATAGGTTTTTTACCGAAGTAATAATCCATAATAAATTAAAATTATTGAATCTAATTGAGAGTTTATAGTAAATTAAAATAAGTGAATTCGATTTATAAAAGAGTCTATGATAAATTAAAACAATTTGATTTTGATTTATGAGAGAGATTGTGGTAGGTAACTCGAATCAAATAATAATAATCGAATTAATTAGATTCGATTATCTTAGAATTTTAACTTCAATAAATCAAAATAATTTGTATTGGTTTATTATTAACTTTTTTCTCTTATAAATCGAATTGAATTGTTTTGATTTATTAGAATTGTGTGTTGTCAAAAATTATAGCTAGTAAATTAAATTTATGTGTCAATTTATTATATATTATGCTAAATCAAATTCGGTTGATTTGATTTATATTAAAATAGCGTCGATTTATATAAAGTAGCAAACGAAATACGCATGTAATTCATTTTAATTTAAAATATTTGTGTAATATTTATTTTTAATTATTTTATCTATGTAAATTACTTAGTTATCTATAGGTGGTTTTTTTTAAGTATATTATTTTTTTATCAAAATACGATGAATTTTGAAAAAAAATTAAAAATTTTGATTTTAATGTTGTTAAATTTTTTTTTCGAAAAAAAAAATTGGAGTATAAAATTCTGATTAAGAAAACTAAAAGAACACGAATCAGAGAATAAAATGTTTTATTTAAGAAAAATATAAAATACTAATTGTAGGGACTTTTATTTTTTAAATTAACAAATTAGATCGAATAGTCCAATTTTAATGACATGTAATTTCTTACCACTTTTCTAAATACAAATTTGTTGTCCAATATATGAGCATTTCATCACTTCTTATACAATATTAAAATTATCTAAATAAAAATAAAATAAAATTAGAAAAATAACGAAATTTTTTTCGAACTTGAAAAGAACAACTAATTTGAAACATTAATTAGTAGAGTTAATATAAAGTTAGACTATGTCATAACTCATAATGTAAAATATGAGCCTTCGGTCTGTAATTAATATACATTTTATTGTAAAAACGGTTTACATAGATTAAATTGAACTTCGTATTATTTTGTATCTAATTGTTTGCCTAATTTTTTTTAAACAAAAAACTGAAAAAATTCAGAATTACAATACAAACACTAAAAAAAACTGTAATTAATTTTAACATTATTATTAATAATTAGATGAAACAAAGTCAACTCACTTTTTGTAACTCCTAATCGATTTGGTAATAATTTTTGCAACGGTTATTTTTTTATTTTTGAAAATTTTGGTATTCTTTTTTAACCACGTATTTCAAATGATAGTAAAAAAGCCAATCAATCACCTATTACATTCGCCTTTTTTTACAAGAACTCTTGTCCAACTTTCATTTAATGATTTCTGGAATAGACCAAAATTTATTATAGGCATATAACCAAGCACATCATACCTGCTACGTAAATTCACAGTCAATGAATAAATGAAAATTATTCTCAGTATTTTTTTTACATAAAACATAAATCATATTCCTATGATCAATAATACTCAATTTAATTAATCTTTTTTTAGTGTTGACCTTACCAACCAACACAAGCCAAATGAATAGCTCAACTCTTAATGGTACTAATTCTTTTCATATAAATCTAATAAAATTATAATTTACAATGTCCTCTCGAAGAGTTTCAACCTACAAAATTTACACAAATATATTAATAAAATAAATTTTTGATTTATCAAATTTCTATACTATTCTATACTTTCTCTCACTTGTTTGCCAAATTAAAAAAAAAATAAACTTAGTAATCAAATTTACATCATCACAACAAATTCAAGAAAAAGACTGAGTGAAGAAAAACATTTAATAATTTAAAAAATGAAAATAAATTTTAATCCCTACAAAAAGATAAATATATTACGCTTAGTGATTTATTTTTAAAAATATTTTTAATAAAATATTTTTAAATTTATTAACTTATAATCATTTTCAAAAGATATGATTCAGTTTATTTTACAATCGATAATTATAATAAAAAGTCATAAATATTATAAATAATTACTTCATGTTAAAAAATAGGACAAATATATGTTATATCATTAAAATCCTAAATCATAAAACTATTATTAAAGTGTTATTTGGATAAAGAAAAAATAAATAGAAAAAAAATAAAAAAAATTATTTAAATAAAAAAATAAAAAAATAATAAATTAAAATTATATTAATACTTTTATATTTTTTATTTTTTTAATTAATCAAAAAATAAATTAATAAATTTATACGTATTACATATTTTTTTTATTTTTTATCTCATCTTTAAAAAAAATATTTTTATAATTACATCAATTTTTTTATTCTATTTTTTTCTTCATCTAAACAATAAAAAACTCACATCTCTATCTATTTTCTTTCAAAACATTTTCTTTCCTTCCATATTCACCGAATCCACCCAAAGTGTAAAGGAAGTTTATATGCTTAATTTTTTTATACGCTTAATCATCATTTTTAAAACTCTACGAATAATTGTTTAATTATCTTAAAAGATTTATACACGCTTAAAATATATATTTTTTCCACCTTGAAACTCGTTATTTTACACGTGTCATTAGAGAGATTATGTTGAGTTATAGGTGGCATTTGAAGATCAAATTAGACGACACATGTAACGTTATTGGAATGTGTGTATTATGCATCAAGATTCAAGAGGAAAAGCTTAAGATCTGGACAGTTCTTGTGCTACCTCATCATTTTACATATTCTATTTTAATTTAATTTATTTTCTTCATCTCCACCGAGTCGGAATCAGAGAATAATAATGTGATAAGGAATGGAAGAAGTGTTATAAAATAATGGAAAGTTTTGAAGTATATGAATATATCGATATTTTAGTAATTTTTAATCGTTTGATTATAATTATATATATTATATATTTTTTATAATTAAAATCAACCGTTAAAAATGACTATAATACATTGCAGAGAAGGAAGGAACAAAGGCATAATGCATATTTAACTTGAATATTATATCTATCTATTAATTTGTTGTTATTATATTATATTTATCTATTCTTTAATTATTTGTTTAATATGACCCAACAACCAAATTTTTGGGATAGAGTGATTTTTATGTCAAGTGGGCTAAAGCCAGTATTTCGATCGTTATTTGGGTGAAGTCTTGGGTCTGAATATGACGACAATTTGAATCTTGGTCTTTTCTTTTTCTATTTCTTCTGTGGTCAATATGATTGAAACTTGAAAGGTTAAAATTATGATAAAATTTTAGGATGAATCATCATTTTAGTAAGATTTTAATCTTGACAAAACATATATTAAATGAAAGAAAGATACTCTCAATTTTCTAAAATTACTAAAATTTGAGTATTTGATAAATTCTCCCAGAATATTGAAATTCATTTGATAAACTTTTAGTGATTTTTAACGGTGGTATATATAGCGAATACTTTTATTTTATTTAAGAACTATTTTGTTAGAGTTAGAATTTTTCAGAAGCCAAAATATTAGTTTTCCAAATTTTATTAATCAATTATGCATTTTATTTTACACATCAAACTTATTCGAACGAAAAAATTATATATAATTTTATTCGCATAACCAAGCATAAGAGATAAAAATAAATTGTGCCATGAGAGTAAATCTTCATTCCTCTATAGTTATTTTTAGGCTAAGTTTTTTATGTCTTTTAAAATAATATCAAAATTGTCGAAGTTAGTCTTCATATATAATTTTGAAAAAATTATTAGTGTAGAATCTACCAATGTATGTAATATTAGCCAATTTTCGACACCGACCATACCTTTATTTTAATACCCCTCGCACATGTGCACACATGCGCATATATATTATGAAAGCTAACTAGGTTGGATCAGTTTCATAACCCAACTTTGTAGTTGGAAGAATGTTTTTACCAATTTTTCTTGGACCAGTCCACCAAATTAGGAGTCACTTTCAAGCCCATAGCCTCTTCCACTATATATATCTAATCTAATACTATTCTTTTAATAGATAGTTTTTAAGTTAGTAGAATTCCAACGTGTCAAACTTCTCAAATGGGGTGTTCATGACATATATATCCATACACCATTAATGCTATTTACAACACCATCTCTTCCAATAATATTATGCTATATGTGATGCTCTTTCTATCATGCAGGCATTCATACACACACCATGCTAAATTCAAATTTTAAATTTATTTTCTTTTCACCCCTTCAATTCTTCATTTCATCGAATCATCTTTTCTGTTTTTAACCTATTTTTCAATTTTTTACACTTTATATCAATTTTATTAATCTTTTTTTTTATTCAAATTTTAATGTTATATCCTCCTTTCTTTGCCTCAGAAATGAAAAGCTGAAAGTAACTTGCAGAAAAATTTCACCTGATTAATCGTTCTCTGAATTAAAAAGTTTTTACTCTTTACTCATTACACTAGAAGTAGAACACACAGAGAGGTTCACCTATTTTTCAAATTTTAAATTTGTAGACAAATACATCATATGTATTAACCCACTCCCCTATTCTTTTTTCAATTTATAACCCGTGGAGACGGGTCTCTTCCACCCACCATCTAAGCTTTGGATGAGGACGAGAATGGTGTTGTAGTGTCGTTATGTGAGACTGTCGAGATGATCGACGGTGATGATTATGGGATTCGGTAGCAAACCGGCGGTGATGGCAGTTTTTCTGGCTTCATAAATTATCTGATGTAATGACCTCTTCTTCTTTATCTCATTTCTTATCTTTTTAACAAAAGAAAAGACAAAAATGAAATCTTTACCAAATTCTCAGTTTGTTGATGTTTGTTTTCCTTTTTGTGGTTAATGGGGTTATGTGCAGATGTGAAAAGCTCTGATTCAGAAGGTGAAAGATGAAGGCATTGATGTCATTAGAGCCTATGTCTTTTGGAATGTTCGTGAGTCTTCTCCTAAAAGTGTACTTTGCTTTATTTTATTTCATTTTTACTCTTTCTCTTTGAAAAGGGATTTACGTTCTTCTTCTTCTTCTTCTTCTTCTTCTTCTTCTTCTTCTTCTTCTTCTTCTTCTTCTTCTTCTTCTTCTTCTTCTTCTTCTTCTTCTTCTTCTTCTTCTTCAGTTCCTCCTCTTTTGTTTTTCTTCTTCTTCCTCAGATATGTTTATCACCGGATAGCTTTTCTGTCATTTGGTGATGCCGTGCCAAGAACATGGTGGTCACCGATATGGTGGTGCTGGATAGGAAGCGGTGAAAGAGAGTAGATCGATGAAAAGAACTGAGCGGTTGTCACAGAAAGCACATGCAGCGAGACTAGGCACGCGGAAAGCATAGTGGTGGCGGCGACAAGAATAGAGCGGTGAGATCTATTTATTTTCTATCACGGTGAAAGGGACAACAACAGTGGTGGTAGGGTTACGGCAGTAGAAGAGGTTACGGAGGCAGCTATGGTGGTCGAGGAGTCTAAGGCAGCGGTGGGCCCAGTGGTCGCAGTGGAGTTCATGGTGATAGTTGACATGGTGATGGTGGATAAGGTGGAGGATGCGACGATGGTCGTGCATGCTACAGCCATGGTGGGCTGGGTCAAGGATTGCAACCAGGGAGGAAGCGGATGCCGAGGTATGTACAGCAACATTTGTGGCGGCGGAAGCTGCTACAACTATGGGAATTTTCTGCCCAACAAGCCCTCTGAGAAAATAAAGGTAGAAGATTTTAATATCCCTACACATAGCTTTTTTTATTTTTTAATATTATCTTTTTTTATTTAAACTGTGTCTTCATAGCAGGCAGCAGCACCAGATCACTCTCAAGAGGCACGCTCCCACCTTGGGTGATTTCTTCTTTTTCCTTTTTTCTTTTTCCAATGACAGATTGGTGATGGTTTGTGATGAATAGTTGTGTGTGTTCCTTACTATTTAATCTTATGTATATATTTGTAATGTTGTTGTTGTTATTGACGTCTTTATCTGGTGTGGAGCTTTTGATGCAGAACATCCAGAACTACACTATTATTGCCTGGATTTTAATTGCCCTTTGCCAAAAGGTCTTAATCTAATTCCCTCTTATCTTCAATTTTGCATCCAATAAAACTAGATGAGATTTCTAAGTAATGGAACATGAATTGTTGCAACATAAAAAATGAATACCACATTGGAATCTTTGATTGTTGTTTATCTTCCAGCTTCATTTAAAGTTTCAAATTTTTTTATCTGAGTCATAGAATTTTTTTTGAAAGAATTGGTTTGGGGTGCAGGGTGTGGGAGCAAAATGAATCTAATGACATGATGATTTCAAAGAATCAACATGATTAAGAACTTGGAAATGAACAAATGAGATTGTAATTCAAGATTCTTCTTTTTGTTATCAAAGTAGTAATATTTAATTTTTGGCATTCAAGCTTCTCTTTTCATTTTTTTGCTTAAATTTGGTTGCAATTAAAGCTTTTTTTTTGCTCAATTGTTTGCTCAGGTTAATTTATTTCTATATATTTATGTTGAGCCAGCAGCTTCTCTTAATGATTCCTACTAAATTTCATATTTAGAACAACTTCCTCTGCTGACTAGGTTTTACTTCTTCTTTATTTTCTTTTTATTTTTCTTTTTTATTTTTTTAAAATTATTTTCATTTTAATCAAGTAGCTAAGTAAAACTGTTGTTGAATCTGAATAGACATGCTCATATTTAATTGATTTATGGAAACATTTAAACAAATTTATTTATCAGAATGTCACGTATTGAAATCGTGTCCAACGTCCAATGTCTCTAGAACGATGAAGTTCACACTTAGTTACTGCCTATAGAAATCTTTGGTCTATTCAATTAATTACTCTCCATTCTATTTTCATATTGACTTAATTAATCAGCACAAAAGCCTTTTTATTTATCAATCACTTCTTTATATCATTGGTGATAGTTAATTAAATCTACGTTAAGCTTTATTTTTTAATTTTATGATTTGATTTAATTTTGAAACTACCTTTTTGATGAGAGAAAAACTTGATATTATGGGATTTCAAATTCAGAAGACTTTTAGTTAATCATGTTTTAATAATTTTTTTTGCTTTTCAGGTAAAAGGTGATTTTTTGAGCTAGCTTGGGTTCAAATCTAACGCTTATGAGATAGTATTTAATTTCTTGCTCCCATCCTTTACTTTTGTTTCATTATCTGTTTTAGCAAAAGTAGCAGTAAGAATATGAGAGTAAATTTTTTTTTGAAAATTTATATAATTATCTGTAAAATTAGTTGATGAGTTGGTGATATCTTTACCATAAGTATCACCAATATAATGCAGGCTTAGCTACTTAATTAATTATCTATCGATGATTTGATAAGTAGTTGGATAGAAGGTACAAGCATTACTTCAATCAGATAAAGGGAGTGGTGGTGTCATTTGAGGTCGTGACTGTGGAGGGGCTGTCTCTCTGCCAATGGTTAGAGCGCTTCTAACTTGGTACTTGAATGTTTCCACACTAGGTATTGGTGAATAGTGAATATGAAGAATATTATTTTCTGGTATTTAAAATTTCACTATATTATTCTATATGATTTTTAGTTGAATTTGAGAATAATACCATTAGTAGAACTAAAGCTATGATTGATTAATTCACTAGACCAATAGAGTATTCTGGTATTTTTTACCTTGCACACTACAACAGGAGAGAAATTCAGATTCTTAAAGATGTTAGTGGAATAATAAAACCATCAAGATAAAATGATTCTCATTTATATATAGTTGTATTCAATGTGTACAATGAGAGCAATTTAATATTTACTTTATGAAGCCTTTTTTTGAAACAAAAATATTTGAATACCTATACATTTCTTTTTTCTGGTGTGAAATCTTAGGATGACATTCCTGCTGGGTCTTCTAAGCGTTGAAAAAACTATATTGTTTCTAGCACTTGCAGGAAAAATTGACTATAATTTTAGAGTTTGTTTCAATTTCATTATGCTTTCTTTTTTTTGTCCATATGAGTGGTTTAACGGTATTTATTTGTTTTAAAATATTTTGTATGAGAATTGCTCAGTTTAAAATCATTTATATGGATTCACTGGTAACTTCTGGTGAATTCTAAGTAGTCGTACTTAAGAATCATTTTAACTGCTTTCATTTCTTTTCATTTATTTTTACGTTTTATGAATGATTGATTATGTTTCATTGGGGACTGTTTTTGTATTTTAGAATTCAAAGAGGTCCTTTGCTAATTTTAATTGTTCATTTTTCAGATTTCTCTCTCTTTACTTGGCTTTTCGAGCATTTTCGACACCTTTAATAATAATATATTGCTTTGTTTTGCTTCCCTTGACAAGTTCGATTTTTAGTTTTACAAGGTATGAAAAGTAACAATAAAGTGTCACTACCATTTCTATTGGCAGTTTTGCTATCTTATGTGAATTGACTCATAACTTGCATCGGGTTGGTTTTTTCATTGTGCTTCTTAATGAATATGTTAGTTAATTTTTGAGTGTTATATCTCTCTTACCTGAATGAATGAATGGAACTCCCCTATTATGCCTTTGCAAGGAATCATTCAATTGGAAGCATTTTTTTTCGATCTGTGTAAACTATGTTTTCATACAGAAATTTTTAAGGTAAATTATGTAGTGATTCTGTAAAATTGTTTACTGGCATACAATGTATAATGCAGGTTATTTTTTGAATACGAAATTGTTCTATATTAGACATTCTATAATATTTGCTGATAATTTATTATTTATTTCCTTTCAAGCATTACTTAATGCGGCATATGATTTTCTAATTTTCTGCATGATAGTTCATTTGCTCCGTCTAGAATCAAATCCAAGAGAAGATTGTCTAGAGAGTAATATTATACTTTGTTATCTTCAGGGAGGTTTTTAATAATGTTTTATGATTCTATGTTTATGTTTTAATGGTGAATGTAATTCTTGCACTATGTGATCAGTGATTGTTACACCATGAAATGCAACTTTTTTGTTTAAAGCTACATCATTTATATTCATCAATTAGCTTTGCACAGAGGATAATTGTATGTGGTTATTTTGTACGCACGGGTCCTTGCTCTAGTAATACTAAAAATGTTATTTATATATTAAAATTAATTATTATTATTATTTATTTTTATATAAATATATCTAATTTGTCAATGAGTTATAATTCAAATGGTATAATCTCTCCATACTCACTTAAGAGGTTGCAAGTTCGAATCTCTCTATTTTTGAAAAAAAAATATAAATATATCTAATTTATTTATTTTTAATATATATTTTATATGTTGATATGTATTCAATGCTAGTGATGGATTTGGTAACTAATTTTAATGTTAAACTAATAAAATTGATAGTACTCAAGGAGAATAAGAGAAGAAGAGAGCGGGAGCGAGTGTGGAAAGGTGTGTATCTGATGTTATGGAGGGTTTTCCTCGAGAGGTTTAAGAAAGCCACCCAAGGTCTCTTTTAGAGATAAGGTCATTGGTGCAGAGAAGTTTAAGGCCTCTGCATTAGTAAAGTCTTTATATGGAGATGGTATTGCCACGGTGACAGATAAGTAAGGTGATTCTCGTCCACCAAGTATCAGTTTTACAAAAGAGATAAAGAGTTGTCTAGCTGAACCAAATAAGGAAGCCATCGTGATCAAGGTTGGATAAGAATTATGGCTACACGGCTCTTATGCATAAGCTTCGAATAGTATGGCGCATCAAAAGAGGGTTTGATTAGTTGGACGTGGGATTTGGGTATTTTTTGGTTAAATTCGATATTGTTGCAGATCGTGAGAAAGTCATGCTTGGTGATCCGTGGTTGATAGACAGTCACTTTGTCGCAGTAAAGCCATAGGACGTGAATTTTAGGCCATGCAAACAATTCTTCGGATCAACACTAGTATGGATTCAAATTTCAAAATTTTTGATTTGGTGCCACCAGAAACAAGCAATGTTGTAAATTGCTTTTGCAATAGGGGTTTTGGTGAATGTAGACTTGGCCACTAAACTTGCAGAGAAAGTAAAATATGCCTAAGCTTGTGTTAAGATTAATCTTGGGTTCCCGGTAATCAAACATATTATCATGGAGAGCATGACTCATGAAGTAGAGTACGTGAGTTTACAGTTGATTTGTTCTACTTGTGCATGCTATAGGCGTGATAAATCATTGTGCATGGAGAATGAATCCTCGATAGGGAAGGGTGATTCTTTCGGTGATGGAAAGAATCATGAAGTCCCAACACTAGTGTCACACAACGTTCATGAAATTCAAAAAGATGTTGAATCGAAAGATCGTGATTTGGGTGAGAAATTAGGAGTTGTTAAAGGGATGGATGCGGTTATGGAATCATTGGCTCTTCACGTGCTTGATGGTTATGTTAATGAGGCATGCATGGATGATGGAGAGGGCTAGAAACAAGTGCTGTGTAAAAAAAAATGCACAATGGGCCATTCGTCAAGTTTGAAGAACCAAGATAGAGAACAACACAAGTATGGTTCGAGAAGGGTCCCAAAGTCCAATTTGCATGGTGATAGAGGCAAATCAATTGACAGGGTAGATTGGAAATTTTTGGCCATACCTTTAAGAGCTTTGGTTTTTCCAGTCCTACAATTAATTTGATTATGAATTGTGTCTCTACTTCCTCTTTATATATTCTTTGGAATGTGAATTGTCTGAATGACTTTACTCCTAACTGGAGTCTTAAACAAGAAGACCGTATGTCACCCTATCTTTTTGAGTTGTGTATGGAGAGATTGACATACTTTATTAGTCATCAGGTTGATTTGGACTTGTGGGAGTCGGTTGCTATTTCTAGAGGGGAACAAAAAGTATCCCACTTAATATTTGCGGATAACGTGCTTTTATTCTGTAAAACTACAAAGAGACAAGTGCAAAATGTGATGGTGGTTTTAGAGACATTTTGTAAAGCATCTGGGATGAAGATTAATATGGAGAAGTATAAAGCGCTTTGCTCCAAGTGTAAACTCCGTTAAATTAGTAAATAATTAGTCAATAAATTAATTTCTAATAAAGAAAATTAGAAATTTGAATATTATATTAAATTAGGATAGAGCTCATCAAAACGAGAATTTTGACACTAATTTTAAAGAATTCGGCCCAATATTGGACTGAACGAGCAGAACTGATTGAACCGGGTCCAAACCGAGCCCGTGGGCCCAATTGGACCAAGCTTTAAATGAGCCAAAGCTCATTTTCTCCCCAGAAATGCAACAGAAGCTGCGTTGAACAGCAAGGGGAGAAGCAGAGAAGAAACCTCCAACCCTCTTACGGTAAATTCAAATCGCTGTAACTACTCCGTCCGAGCTCCGATCACCGCACCATTTGCGGTCACGCAATCACCGTGTTGAGCTCTACGTTTCTACCAGAACAATTTTATTAGTAACTTGCTTATTCACTCTTAGACTCCTCTTCCCCCAAATTTTCAAAAATTGAATAGAGATGTTGAATTTCTTTATTTTTTGATGTTTTAGGATCCAATTAGCTTGAGGAAAATGTTCACTCTTACTTATATGAAGCTTGGGTAAGGTGAAGATACCATAAATCTGGTTTAATTTACTAAATGTATGTTTTGGGTATTAAATTGGGTATATATGTGTTATAAATGTGTATTAGGTTGTGAATAAATAATTGGAGCTTGAAATTATGGATATTGGAACTTGGAGGAAGCTAAATACTAGTGTTTTGTTGAGGATTTTGGGGCTGTGCTTGTGTTAATAAGCTGTCTTGATCACTACGAGGAAACTGGCCAATGTATGATTTAGGTTTCGTGCATTTAATATATAATGTTCTGTGAAAAATTAGGCTAGATGACCATAGGATAAGATGAAACGCACGGAAATGTACAATGCTTAGTATCCTTGATATTTATGATGTGATTTGATTATGTGATGGAGGTTGTTATTATACTGATGTTACAATGAAACATGAGTAAGTTGGTGATTATAGGGTTACAAACATATTGAATGAAGGCATGATGGAGTTGTTGAAATGTATAATGTTGATTAATGGTGATTGATAAAATGGTGTAGAGTTTTGTTGAGTTTTGTTACTGGCATATAGTGTTGGGATTGGCAGGTTTGGTAAGGAATGGAATGGAGATTTGGATGTAAATAAGGTTTAAAAGGTTTTGCAAAATTTGGTTTTGGGCCGAAGTTTGGCGAGTTATAACTTAGCTTCCGGACCCTCAATTTATTTTCAACTTATTTTAAATGAAAATTGGGTTCGTGAAGTTTATGTCTTTCAAAAACCGGATGAAAAACAATTTAAAATGATTAAGTTATGTGCGTCGGAAGTTTGGTTAAAAATTATGGAATTCTGCAGCTTTCTGCCTAATCAGGTTTTGGAAAAATGTACATCCACGTGTACGCATAGCATAAATTTTTTAACTGTGCGTATGCGTAATGGACCAGCATACATATCTACGCGTACGCATGGCTCACGCGTACGCGTGACATGAAGTATTCATCTATGCGTACGCATGATAAGGGGATGCGTGCGCGAGCTGCCTTTTTATACTCCCACGCGTACGCGTGGCCCCTGTTCCAGCAAACATGATTTTTTTTAGTTTTAAACTCTATTTCAAACTTCTAAACCTCTATTTTTATTCCTTTAGTCATAAATAATAGTATTAAACCTGATAATCAGATGAAGTTAGGAAATGGGAATAACTTGGAGACGAAGTAAAGCTGAA
Organism: Arachis hypogaea; assembly: GCF_003086295.3. NCBI lineage: Eukaryota > Viridiplantae > Streptophyta > Magnoliopsida > Fabales > Fabaceae > Arachis > Arachis hypogaea. The sequence goes on from NC_092037.1 coordinate 9,883,473, forward strand.
AAGTGATGAATTGATTATGAAATATTACGGACGATCATGTATGATACTTGGCTTGAATAATCAGATGAATGATCATGTATGATAATTGGCTTGATTAACTAAATGATCTGAGATACGAAATTCCTTGGGTAAAGTACGGTGGCTTGCCACCACATGTACCAGGCCAAACATTCGATACTCTGTTGACCCTACGACGTAAGCGTGACCGGGCACTTATAAATTCTCAGAAATGGTACTCCCATTGAGTGATTTGATATATATATGAGTAAAAGCTATACATAGACTCATGGGGATGCACGTCGGGGGATAGTCTAAAGGTTTAGCAAACCGGACTTGTCGGGTTGGCTTGATAACCGACAGATTAAACTCATCAGTCATAAGACAGGCATGCATCATGTGCATATTACTTGAATTACTTGTTTGTGCATTAACTGGGTGTGCCTAAGTGTACTTGCTATAGTAAATGTATAATTGTTACCTGCAGTACTTGTAACCTTCTTGTGTTTGTCTTTATCTGCTTATTTGTCTGTGATTTGTCGAAGGAGATGGAGGTATGGAGGAAAGGCAGTGGGACTTAGGTTTAAGGTTAAGTTAAGTTGAGCTTAGATACTCTTAGAAAACCACCTTTTATGACTTCTGTTTAATACTTTAAGCTTTATAATCTGAGTGTCGGTGTTCTAGGATTGCCTCTGGTATTCCCAGAACCTTATATCTTTATCTTATATGTGTGGCACCTTTACCATACTGAGAACCTTTGGTTCTCACCCCATACTATGTTGTTGTTTTTCAGATGCAGGTCGAGAGGCTCCTCCTTAGGCGTCTGAGCTTTTGTAGCGAAGTGGTTGTCAGGTTGCTTTTTGGATTGTATAATTATGTATATATATATGTACATAGATTTCTCTCCGCATAACTTGTTCCTTTTGATCCTCTTAGAGGCTTATGGAGAGATAGGATTTTGTTTATGTAAATTTGGGTTTTGGATATGTATATGTATGTGTATATAATCTCCAGCCAGTTTTGACTTCACGGGCTGAGTCAGGAGCTTGTTATTTTGTATCTTTGGCTCTCTATTCCTACTTTTATTATCTTATGCCTAATAGTTATAGTTTTCTTAACACGCAAGTTAACTCGTTTCTTGAGTGTTGCGCTTTTATTTCGCGATTTTTGTTTTATCTGTTCTTCAAGGCTCCTAGTTTATTATATTCTTCTGCTATTATATATACACTTTCTATTTTATAGGTCATAATACCACACCACCTCTATTTTACGGCTTAAGCGTAAAGCTGAGTGTGGTAGGGTCTTACGCCAAGAATGCCTCTACGACAAGGAAAAAGATTTTCAGTAGGGTGTCCTCCATTAGATTTGTCCAATACTTAGGCAAGTATCTTAGGGTTACCCTTAGCCATTCTAGGTTGACCCGTTCAACTTTCAATGGTGTCCTAGATAAGATTCAGGATAGATTAGCAAACTGGAAAGGGAGTTTACTCAATCGATCAGGTAGACTCTACTTGGTTAATTCCATTACAGTCACTATTCTCACGTACTAGATAAAGGTCTCTATTTTTTTAAAAAGTATCATTAGTAAACTGGAATCTATAATGAGAAATTTTCTTTGGAAATGACAAGTTGATAGAAGAGGATTGAATCTTGTTAGTTAGAAGGTGCTGGTTACTCCAAAAAAATATGGAGGTTTAGAGATTAGAGATCTTTATTTTGTGAATATTACTCTTCTTGGGAAGCTAATTTGGACTTTTTTCCATTAGCCAAACAAGTTATGAGTCCAATTATTGAATAATAAATATCGATCATCTCAATATGACTATTTTGGTTGTCCTAAGAATAAGGGCTTTTCCATTTAAAAAATTCTTTGCAAGGTTTGGGAAGTGTTGAAGGATGGGTTTGCTTGGTGTATTGGGGATTTGAGCCATAATTTTTTGTTTTCTAGTTGGAGGATAGAAGGACAGTTATCTAATAAGATGGATTATATTCACATTTTTTATTCGAACCTCCGGATACAGGATATCTGGTCGGTTGGTAGGTGGCATTTGGATACTCTTTATTCCCCTTTTATCTCAAAATCTAAAAGGCAATATTCTTTCTTACAATCTAGATGTTCAAGCAGGTCCAAAAGTGGATTGGTATTGGTATGGGTCTGCTACCAAAGTTTATGATTCACGCAACGGTTACTTGTGGTTATGTAAGCAGCTATTTGGTTGGGAGGAGTGGGAGAATTAGCTTTGGCTTTGGCGCCAACTTGTTCCGAAAAAGCACAAGTGTTTGGCTTGACTGTGTCTTAAGAAGGCTCTTCCTATGGTAAATTTTCATTTCAGAAGAGGGAAGTCATCATTGGATAGGTGCCCAATATGCCTTTCTATCCAGGAATTGGTTTTACATTGTATTCGGAATTGTCCAAAAGTTCAGCTTGTATGGCATAGGTTGGATATTTCTTGTCATCCTCTAGATTTAAAGAAGTGGTTCTTGCATTGTTTTGAAAACCGAACCGGACCGGACGGTTCAACCAGGTTAACCGGAAACGGTCATCTGGCTGGTTCGGGTGATGCCAAAAACATTGACAAAAAACCGGTCGAACTGGCAATTAACCGGTGAACCAGTAAAATCGGTCGGTTTTTTTACGGTTTTCAAAGGTTAAAAATAAAAAAAAAATTTAAAACCTATATAAAAGCTACCCGCTACCCAGTTACCCGCTCTCTCTCAGAAGAAAAGCCTAATACCCCTCTCTCTCCCTCTCTGAGTTCCAGCGCCGCCTCTACTCCTCGAGTTCCAACGCCGCCACCATCAACAGTAGGGTCACCTTCTCAGCTTCCCTATCATCGTGGTGTCGTCAATCCCGCCTCTGTCCTCGTCCTCGTTGGCCTCCCCTCTTCTCCTCCTAGACCCCTTCTCCTTGCATCGCCAGGTCTGCTCGGAGCTGTTGTTGGTATCGTCAAGCCACTTCTGTCTATGTCGTCGTCAACCTCTATGAACTTGTCTCTATCCTCATCGTCTTTTTCCATCTTTATCTTCGATCCCTTTCTCTGTCAAACTCACAGCGAAGTTCGAACATTTTTCTGCCGTCCTAGAAAATTACAGAGTTTGATTATGTTGCTCTCCCTGTTTCTTGAGTTCTACGGTAGTTTAATTTATTTTTTTATTTTGTTAATTATAATGATTATGATTTGCTATTTTTTATATTCTGGATTCCGATGGTTGGATAGATTGAACTCTGATTGTTGTAATTTGTTACTGCAATTTGATTTCATAATTTGTTTGTTTTGATTTCATATATTTTCGTAATTCTGTTTGTTTGTTCAAATTATGATTATGTTTGTTCAAAATTTAAATTATGATTATGTTTGCAAATTTAATGGTGAGTGGTTATTACTTATTTGTTTCAATTGTTTTTTATTTTTTATTATTAGGTTATAGATTGAAAATTTAAATTTTATTAGGTTAAATTTTATTGAAATTTAAATATTTAAAATTATATATTAAATTTTTAATAATTTTATTTAATATTTAATTAAACCGGTTGAACCCCGGTCGAACCATTAAACCAGTGAACTAGTCACCTCACCGGTTTATTGACCGGTCAGGTTTTTGCAACCTTGGGTTCTTGTATCATAGCAGAGAGCATCCGTTCAGGTTCTTTTCGCGACTTTAGTGAATATGGCGAGTAGGGAATAATGACATCTTCAATCCTCATGAGAATTGGCATCCAGAAAGCTTCAGAAAAGAAGTTTAAGAGTATTTTTGAATTACAACGTATGTCTCCCCCTTCTATGCTAAGTGGTTCTTGAAATTTTTCATTTATTGATACTTTTAAGATTAGTTGTGATGCTACTTATCCTAATTCTGGTGATAATGTTGGTTTTGCTTGCGTTATTAGAGATTGTAATGAGAGTTAGCAAAGGGGGTGTTTGAAAATGATTGAGAGTAATAGTATTCTTTAAGGAAAATTGTTTGTTATTTGGAGATGATCTCTCTTAGCTTGGAATGTGGGTCAACGAGATGTTATTTGTGAGACGGATTGTGTAGAAGCATTTAATCTTGTTACTAATCACCAAGCTGATTTTGGGTTTATTGATCCATTGTCCGTTGGTGTTCAAAATAAAGAATATATCATACATTAAAATTGACATGTTAACTTTTGTTTGATTATGAGAGATATAAACATGGTGATGGCTGATACTATAGCAAAGATGGCAATGAAGTTATAATTTCATCAAGTGGAGTTTTCTTCTTTTTTGGAGGAGTTTAAGAGTAGTCTTAAACGAAAATATCTTTCTATTTAAATAATTTTTTTATATTTTTATTTTTTTGTTTAACTTATTAAAATTACCAAAAAAAAATTAATAAAATTGATATAATACATGTAGGTGTTCCTGCTTGCATTGCTTGATAACGCTGTGCTTAGCCTATAAAGATGGGACTATATGAAACCACAGAAAAGTCTCGTACAATAAGGAAGGTAAGATCCCCATTATCTTTAGGGTTTGAACCGTGATTATATGTAGGACTATAGATTTATAATTTTTATATGGTTGCTAAATTTTTATACCGTTGAATTTTATTGTATCGATGATATAAAATATTTTATATAATTATTTAATTATATTTATTATTTTAAATAATTATATATATAATTATTATAAAATTAGTTATTTTTATTAATATAACGTTAAGTAATTATATACATGTATAAAATTATTTTATATTAATATTATATTAAAATTAAGTTCGTTTTTGTAAGCACAATAAAAATTTATTATACGAACGATTATATTATCTAACATATTTACCATACATGTTTGTAGTAGTAAGCTTCCTATCACCTGGTTTGAATTTTCATTTTTCAAATTGTGTTCCATACAAAGTTTTTAGTTATAATATTGGTATCCGTCGACCCTTTTTTGCTTTTAATCTTTCTATTCTGGCTGCCATGTATATATATACACTGTTTATTTCTCTCATTCAATACACACTAATGATAGAGAGGATCATGAACTGTATATATTGGTATCAGTAACTAATTTTATATATTATGCGGATGATAAAATAGATAAAAAATGGAGTGTAATAATTTATGTCAAGCCACAAAATTTGTCTGATATAAAAAAAGAGAATAAATAAGCTGAAATTAGTTTTTTTTCATAGTCAGAGTTAAACATCTCAACAGCATGTGACATTGGAGGTTTGTAATTGATAAAGAATGATGATATAAAAGACTTCGTAGATAATGCATCTGAAAATATAGACGAAGTTACATAACGGAACTAGGATTAAAGTTAATGATTATTAACAAAGGTCTTTTTATAATTAATGAATTTAATAATGTTTTTGGCGTATGTAGTTTGATAGTTATATCATGGTTGGTATTTTCAGAATTCAATTAAATCTTTACTGAATTGTTAGTTTTAATAAATAAAAGTTATTTTCCTTTTTTTTATATGATTTTTTTAGGAATAGTTAGCTTATAATGAAATATTAATTTCGTTATTATTGTTGTTATTCTTAATGTCGTTCTTATGATAATCATGCTATCTATTAGTTATAATTAATACTAATATTGTTATCACTAATAAATATTAGTGCACATAAAATAATGTGTAACAGGACAAATAAAAATGGAGAACTTTTCATCATGTTGTGCAAGCAAAATATTTGCTAAAGAGATGGCTATGACCTTTCTATTCTTTTCATTGGACCATACAATTTCTATTGTTAAAGACATATGATTTCGTAATATGAATGTTAGGTGTTGATTGGAGACTATAACAGGACGCTCTTGTTTCAACCAATACTTAGAAATGGCTAACGAATTTATCATGCAAGTTTGTTCATCAAACATACTCTGTTAAACTTGTCTTAAACTATATTTGATTAATACATATGTTAAGTTGACATATGCTAACAAACTTGCTACAATAATATTTGCAATGTCAACATTTATATTTGTAGAAACTTTGTGAATGGATATCAATGTACGCAGTACCAGAAAAAATTTGGATATGTTTTTGTGACATGTGCATCTGGAAAGAACTTTAAAGACATACTTACTAAATTAAAGGTAAAAAAAATATAATATAAAAAGTTCATCATAAAGACAGTGTTTTACAAAAAGATAATAAATTATATTTTTTATTATATAGATGCACTTTACAAACAAATATGCGTTTGAGTTGGATATTACATCACATGAGAAAATAAAATTTATAGAATTATACATTACGCTTCTTTCAAAAAATCCCTACCAAAATATTAATATGGGAGATGGTAATCGTTGTTTATTTTTGTTTACTTTTAAAATCTATCTTAACATATTAAGGTACCCTTTTTATTCTAAGTTACTATCTAATAACTTGAATATTATTAGTTTTTTCTAATTATACTAAGATTTATACATACGGGTTGATATTTTTAGTATTAGCTGAATATTCAGGCGAAATAGTTAATAATAGTTTAGATGGAGTAGAGATTGATTCAAAAGACAATTTAGATGATATCTCCTCTGTTGAAATTGACATATCCATGCAGTTTGATCTGAATAAGGTTCCGAAAGAAGACAATAAAACTTTAAATGATCAACAAAAAAAATTAACGTACACATTACAAAAAGGATTCATCTGAACAAAAAGTCATAATTTAGAGATGACATATCAGATCTTCTGTCACGTGAAGATAGTATATTCTTAACAGAATATTTTTTGCCAGGTTAATACGATATTAAAAAAAAATTGATCTTTTATTTTAAGACTTACATTATTTCCTTAATTTAATGGTTTAAATTGTGGTATTACATATTTCACTAACTTAAAAATTTGTTAATAATTATTATTCTATTATTATAATAATTAATAGGATAAAAATATTTAATAATAAAAAATTAACAAAAAATAATTAAAATTTATTTTATTTAATATTTATTAACTTTAATAATATTTAATAAATATTAAATTTAATAAATTTTAATTATTTTTTTCTCTCTAACATTAATGTAATAAGATATAAAGTATAGACTGTTCCTATTATTAATTATTAATTAGTAATTACTAGAAACATAAGAAGAGTTTGAATTAAGAGAAAGAGGGAGGCATGGAATCGAAGTTTTATTAAGAGAGTGATCATCGAAAAGGGGCCACATGTGTATATTTACATATACTATATTTATGGTACAGTGCACACGCTTAATATTTTCACGCGATGATAATTAAAATTTTTTTATAAAATAAAAATTTACATGCAGTTATTTTTATTATTTAAAATTAATAATTAAAAATTATTTAATCAAATTATTATTTAATAATTTTTAATTATTAATTTTATATAAAAATATCTACATATAAATTTTTATCTTAATATAATATATATTAACATTTTAACCGTAGCCACCTAGTAATATTCCAAACCTTTAATTTGATATATGTAGGGAGGAATCAATTCCCTCTGGTCTTGGTCTTTGGCACCGTGACCACCAGCTTTCCTCCGCTGCAAACCGCCGTGGCCATCTCCGGCCTAGTCCACGGCGGAAGCCTAAACCGAAAACCATAACACTGCTGGGCAAAACAATCTCCACCGTCCATTCCTTTGATCACGATCTTGGTTATTCCAGGAACAATCTCTACAGCCTCTGCACTCACTCCACAAGAAGAAGAGCCTCTACACTTGCACCACGCAACAAATCGGAGAAACTGCGTGGTTTCGTCGATCGAAACGTCGTCGTCTGAATGGAGAGGGAGTTCAAGAACGCTGGCGAACACGTGCGGAAGTCTCCAAAGCTTCTTCGTATTGTTTGGGTTTGGGTTCGATGAAACGATGGCGTTTTGGGAACGATGGTTGGTTCGTTTCTTTGAAGAAGGGTGCACCTTCATCATTGTGAACATTTCTAGTTAGTTAGTTAGTTACTATGAATAAGGCCTTGTTTGGATGTATTGATATAGATAATGAAATGAGAGAAGAATGAAGACTCTGAGTGGTTTAATTTGTTATGACCCACTTTCTAATAAGACTTGAAGTGGAAAGTGGCCGATAATGTTTGTGGATGGTCATTTATATAAAGACACCGTGACAATATTCTGTTTGACGAAATTACCCTCCACAAAACAATATTTATTTATGAAAATTATTATAACACCATCAAAATTTATTAATTTTTATCATCAATTAATTATAATAATTTTTAAATAATATATTTGATTCGACAAGTTAATGACTAATTCATTCTATCGTAAATTTGAGTTCGATTTAATTATTTATAGCTAGCTAATAATTTAATTTATTACATGCATAAAGTGAGAATCTCATTTAATTACATCTTTTATATGATATGCTAATGACACCATTTATATATTTTCAAATTTCAATCATACTTTAGTGATGAGTTATGACAAAATTAAAGTAGAAATTTCATTTATTTTATTTTTTGGTGTATATGTATACAGTATATAAAATAGTAATTATGGATCTCAATATAAGTAATACAGATTTTAATTACAAAACAATTTAGAGCAATGTTAACTGAAAAGAATTTCACATATGAACAGTTGTATAACTAAATTTTACATTTATATTTATCTAATAAATTATGTATAATCCACATATATAGTTGAACCAATGAGTGTCTAAATGATGGACCGGACATGGTAAATAATTTTAATTTAAAATTCAACTATTCATGGACTATTTTTAACAATTAACAAGAATACTGTTGATGACTTCCGTCAAAAAGAAATAAATAAAAATACCAACTTTAGTTCAAGATAAACATTAAATTCTCGCTTTTCTCAAGATTAAAATACTATACATTGTACTAAAGGCATATATATGAAGAAAGTAACGGAAGTATAATAAAATTGACTTACGTGACTTCAATTCGGAACCAAATCTTTTTGAGAGGAATGATTTATGATTTATCATGATCAGAATAAAAGTATGGTGTGTGAAGAATGGCATTGCTTGCTTATGCTTTTCTTTTGTCCGCAGGAATAATCTTGAAAAGGTTTTGAGACCAAATAAAAAGAATAAGAATAAGAATAATCCGTATTAATTTTGGGTTAAAGGAATTGAATTGGAATGATGTGATGTTGGTGCTAATTAGTTATATTTTGTGTTTGTGGTTCGTATAAATTCACCAATATGCGTTGCCTACGCAGCTTAGCTTTAAAACTTAGGATAATTTTATTATTATTCTTTGACACAAAGATAAAAATAAAGTAAAATTAAAAAAAATGAAAGTGATTCCCCATTGAAAATTGAATAGTCAGACTCCACTTTGGGTATGGAATGAAGGCTTGTTGCCATTCAAACCCAAACAACCCTAAATTATATATTAGAAACTTTATTAACTTGGATTTTATTTAGGTTTAATAATTATTTTGTATCTATAATTTTATCATATTTATAATTAAATTTTTATACTTTTTTATAAAATTAGTCTTTATATTATTTTTAATTTTGTAATTATATATATTTTTGTTATGTCAAAAATATTTAAATTAATAGAATATTTTGTTAAAAAAGTAATGTAAAGATTTAATTAAAAATATAAAAATTTAATTATAAATTTAGTAAAATTATAAAGAATAACAAAATAATTAAATTTTTTATTTATTATAGATAGTGTGATGATCTGTCTATATATATATATTCAATCAACAAGCCCATAATAGTGCTAATCGATTATAATAGAATTATTTAATATATATTCTCAAAATAATATTATTTTATATTATCAATATATAAAAATAATACACTATTAAATAATTTTTTGTTATTAGAATAATCTATTTATTAACATCATTGTTGATGAATATAATTATTATCATTATATACTCACTTAATTCATTAATAAAATTATCCTGTATTTATAAGAAGAAAATGAATGAAGTTTTATATATAAAATAAACAATGAAAGAAAACCTAATTGTTGCTTGGACCTTGAAACAATGAAAGTTGAAGATTGTGGTACAACTACAACTACAACATGTGACTAACCTTTAAAGGAGGTCCCTCACTCTCACAAAGTGACAGTCTTGAGGCCTTTTGATGTAAGAAAGCATCTTTTTTTTTTCAGTATTTTTTTATTTTATTTTTTTATAAGAAAAATTAAAAATAAAAATGAAAAACAAAATACTTTTTCAATATTTTTTTTATATTTTTTATTTTTACTATTTAAAAGTTTGTTATTGACCAATAATTATTGTATACACAAGATATGATGTAAATCTCATATTAATTTTTTATTAGATTTTTAAAGCATTGTATAATAATAAAAAATATTAACGTATAAATTTGGTTTTTCACTGGTTTTTCTTTTTATTATGAAGAACTTCCAAACTCTAAATGCCCAAAAATATTGGAGGTGAAAATTTACGTACAGTCGACTTCGCATAAAATTAATAGTTGAAAGCGGTTAGATAATTTAACTAATTTGATTAAATTTTTATTTAACGGCTTTTAGCTATTAACTTTACGTGAAGTCGACTACACTTAAGTTTCCACCAAGATCATCTAGTTATCCAACATATGTTGGCATGATCTCTCTTTAGGCTTAAAATTTTAGAGTATTTTAATAATATTTTCAGTTATATAGTATATATTATATACACATTCACGGACACATCGGGTTCATTATTCACTAATCCACAATTAGGGTACTTTTTTGAATCCAGGTACACTTTGTGTGAGGCTCAGGATCTCACCCACTTCAGATGGTAAAACATTCCACCGTCCACCCAAAAAAAAACAAGGGGGGGGGGATGTTAAAAAATTAGTTATTCTCCTAATGGCTCATTTTGCATTGTCATTTGTGACTTGTGTTTTTGGTCAAAGTAATTTCAGTCGAATATTTAATCTTCAGATTAAAAAAAAAAACAAATAAAAAACTTGTTTGGGCCTTAACCATAACTACGACTAAGAGTATGATAATTTTTTCTTTTCCCAAAAACAATGATATAATTGCTGGGACAAAACTAAAAACAAAATTGAAAATTATTGAGAAAGAAAAGATTAAAAAAATTCTTTTAGGCTTTTGGTCATTTTTATTTTGGGTATTACAATCATACAATGTACACACTAGACACTACCAATAAGTTCCCAAGTTTTATTTTATTTGGTTTGCAAGGCTGGAGATTAACTAACTGAACTAGGCCTTGAATTCCTTGGGCTTTCTTATGCTTAAATTTGAGAAACAGTTTATTACCAAAAAAAATTGAGAAACAGTTAATCATTAAAAAACAGAGCAAGTCTTTTGGCACAGGATTTGGTGGTCCAGGAACCTTTGGACTACTTAGTAGTCCAAATAGTAAACATGTTTTTAGAGTTTTTTTATCAATTGCTACGTAGTCCTTGAACTAATTTTAATTACAAATCAACTCCATATATTTTATTTAATTATAAAAATAGTTTTTTATTTTATAAATTATTATTTTATCAATTATCTATTATATTTATTAACAATCAAATACAAAAATAACAATCAATTATATCCTCCATTCATCCTAATAATTCCAATTGATTAAAAAATGAACTTTGATTTCGTTACGTTCGTCCATGGCTTCCAAATCGTGTTTCCTTGAAATTCAATCGATTGGTTTTTCAAAACAATCGATTGAATGATAACTCAATCGATTGGTTTACACTATATCACAAAATAATCGATTGAAAGTTGTAAGGTAGAATGGTAAAAAGCTTATACCAATCGATTGTTTATACTTTCCAATCGAATGAATGCCTCAAAACAATCGATTGAATTCACGAAAACAATATAGATTTGCCAAATACAATCGATTGGAAAGTGATGACATTGAAGTTTTAGCCAAATTCAATCGATTGGTAATATAATCCAATCGATTGGAAGGTGATGAAGTTGAATGTTTTGCCAATTTCAATCGATTGGTAATGGTACATAAAATTAATTTATAGATTGGTAATTTATAAAATTAATTTTGCCGATCAATAGTACCTTTTGCTTTTATTCAAGTAAGGCAGAGTAAAAAATACAAAAAGTATATGATATTGATAAGGTAGCAGCGTATCAAGTAGTAAGTATGCTTATTTATTTATTTGTGTTATGCACAAATTTAGTTTCGTTAAAATATTAGTAACCAGTGCTCTAACTTTTGTAAATATGTTTTGGGATAAGTGTTTGCAATTAGTTAAATGTTAGAATATATTGAGTAAATTCTTTTAATATATTTAGAGTTAATATAAAACTGAGGGTAAAAAACGTATTTAAGCCAATGAGAGAAGTTTATTACGCATATAAGCCAAACAAGAATCTGATACAAGAATTCACCAAAGCATATTTTAATGTAATTCGAAACAACTTTATTCGAATTACATTCCTTAATAATTCGAATCAATACAGCTCCAATTATTCCCAACCATTGCATACAAGTAATTCGAATCAACTTAGAACGAATTATAAAAGCATAATTCGAATTGTATCAATTCGAATTAGTAGGAACACGTGAGTAGGAGGAAGTTCGAATCAAATTGATTCGAATTACTCACATTTCGAATCAAATGGTAATTCGAATTACACATTGTACAATAAGATACTAGAAAAAATACTATATAATATAAAAAAAAATATACTAAAAGAAGTATAAAACAAAATTATAGTAAATTAATTTTAGTATAAAATTATTAAATATAAATTAATTTTAACTCCTATTAGTACATTAAATTAAAAATAACATATAAAAATGTACTTCTATTTATTAAATTTTAATAACATATAAAAATTTAATGACTTTTTAAATATTTTTTTATAATAGGAGTACATTTTTATATACTTTAAATACTTTATATAAAAATGTACTTATATTTATCATACAAAAATAAAGTGTTGTGCCAATATAATAACATTATAATATTTTAAATCAATTTTTTTCTAGGATTTTAGATTAAAAGCAGCACATGAAAAAGCATTATTGGTATTTTAAAGCTAACTTAATTAAAAAAGATAGAACTGTATTTTTTAGAATTTTATGTACATAATTAGGCTAATTTTTTTTTAATATTGATCAAAGATGTGTGTTACACTATGTTATTTGGTTTCAGCTAAGCTTTACTCTACTATAATTTTTTTTTTACTTTTCATAAGACACAAATCTAAAAAATTTTATAAATTAATTTAAAAGAAAATATCATTGACGTTTTACAAATTTTATGTACCATTACCAATCGATTGAAATTGGCAAAACATTCAACTTCATCACCTTCCAATCGATTGGATTACATTACCAATCGATTGAATTTGGCTAAAACTTCAATGTCATCACTTTCCAATCGATTGTATTTGGCAAATCCATGTTGTTTTCGTGAATTCAATCGATTGAGTAACAACAACAATCGATTGTTTTGAGGCATTCATTCGATTGGAAAGTATAAACAATCGATTGGTATAAGCTTTTTATCATTCTACCTTACAACTTTCAATCGATCGTTTTGTGATATAGTGTAAACCAATCGATTGAGTTATCATTCAATCGATTATTTTGAAAAACCAATCGATTAAATTTCAAGGAAACACGATTTGGAAGCCATGGACGAACGTAACGAGATCAAAGTTAATTTTTTAATCAATTGGAATTATTAGGATGAATGGAGGATATAATTGGTTGTTATTTTTGTATTTGATTGTTAATAAATATAATCGATAATTGATAAAATAATAATTTATAAAATAAAACACTATTTTAATAATAAATAAAATATATGGGGTTAATTTGTAATTAAAATTAGTTCAAAAATTACGTAGTAATTGATAAAAAACTCTAAAAACATGTTTTCTATTTAGACTACTAAGTGGTTCAAAGATTCTTGAACCACCGAATCCTGTGGCAAGTCTTTTGTGTAATTGTGTGAGTGATGTGACCACCAACTTTTATATGTAATTTCTCAAGATTATTTGATAAAGTGTGATCTTTTATGGTTAAAAATTTTTTTATTACACTAAGATCAAGGTGATTGATTGATTGATTAAATTTTGTTTTAATTAGCAAAATATATTTCCAACACATATGAAAAAAACAAGAAATAGATTCTTTTAATTTTTTTTGTCAATTGTTTGATAAAGTGTGATCTTTTATTTTATATTTTTAAAATAAAATAAAAAAATATATAAAAAAAGATATTTTTTTGTGATTTTTATTATTTTTTGGTGACTTATAAGAGAAGATATTAAATAATAAAATATTATACTTTATTAAATGAAAAGTGCTAGAAAATTAATAGAATTTGTGATGTTTAGCCATCAATTAGCCATCATTAATATTTTCAATAGTGTGAGATGATATCTAATGGTGTAAGATTAATCATTCTTTTATGGTTAAATACTGGCCAAATTTTAACAAAAGTGTTGATCCCTAGACTTGTTCTTATTAAATAATTGAAAAAAAATAAAAAGATTCATTTCCTACTTTTTTTTTTCATGTGTACACTAGAAACATATTTTGCTAATTAAAATAAAATTTAATCAACCAATCAATCACCTTTAATTTTGGTGTACTAGAAATTTTTTTTCCAAGCACTCTACACCTCTTAAATCTATTATATATATATAAAGGAATCCGAAGAAATTTAGTGCATAATTTTTTTTCGAAAATATCCTTCTCAAATATTCATCATAAAAAAAATTCGTTATTATTTATAAAATTTGAACACAAAAACTCCTCATAGAAAAATATCATACTTTTCCTCTTAACCATCAAAGTTTATTACTGATACTAGTATAATATGGATTTCACACATTGTCAAATAGCACAAGAAAATGAGTAATTTCATTTTAAAAAAAAAAAGTTACAAAAATGATTTGTTTTCATGAATTGACTTGGTAGTTGAGCTTATCTACTACTTACTAGTTACTACATATTTTGCTTTTGCTTTTGTTTTTGGGATTATTACACACATGACACATAGATGATATCCCTTTCCTATCAAAATCCGAAGTGAAATATGTCACAAAAATGTGAATGATGTTCATTTCCGACCACCCTATCCTAATTAAATTAACAAGTAACATTGACAAATGGCAAAGAAGTCACAATCCTTTCAGTTAGGTTCCTTTTGTTTGTTCTTGTTTATCATTAATGCATGGAGCATCTTAGGCTTTAGCACATAAGAGTGCCACTTTTTATCTGTTTTATTGCTTATTATTTGGGTCCCAATTAATCTTATTGTGTGTTGGGTTTTTTTCAAGCTAGTCCGCAGCAGGTTGCATACTTAAATAGTAACATTAATGTTTATTTCTCGTATCTTTAACAAAAATTTAATTATAAGAATGTGATGCCACAAATTAAAATAAAGCCAAACAAAACTTATTACAAGAAAAAAATATTTTTATTATGTATTTATTCATAAATATATATATTATTTAATTTATTTTTAATATATATTTTATATTTTAATATATATTCTATATAAATAATTAATTTAATAATTATTATTTATGTATATATAAATTCTGATTTAGAACTTTCAATTCTAAAACCACAAACACAAATGGAATCAAAGTGTTTTTGTTGTGATAATTTAAATTGAAAACTCAAACTTCATAAATTTTAGGGCAATTTACTATAATAAATAATGTAGCATTTATTATTACCAGAATGCATAAAATGGAAAACGGATACCAAAATATATTTTTTTAATAATATATGTAAACCACGACATGGGTCTCGCGGTTTACGGATACACGTAATCCGCTATAGCGGTGTCGCGGATTATGTGCTAGAGGAAATAAGCATAAACCGTGACAGGGGTGTCGCGATTTATGTGTGAATGACTATTGTGCATAAACCGCGATAGGGGTCTAGCGGTTTATCTAGAGATTTTCACAGAGGAGCACAGTTGGTTATGGAGTGCATGTACTTGCTTGATATACTTCGCCGTTATTGAGTGGCACCAGGTGGATAGGATGCTGCCATAGCTAGGTCGCGTTCAGCACGAGCCTAAGCCGGCCTCGAATATAGACTAGCTCCGTGCCAAGGATGTGAGGGGTGGGGACAGATGGTTCTCGAGCTACTATCAGGTATGACACCTTAGTTGGCAGAACATGGTTGATGCTGTCCTGAGTATCCCCCGGGTGCCTGATCCCGGGCCGTCCGCAGATTTTCTGCGATGGTGGTACAGAGTGTTCCATAGGTTTCTGTCGCCGGATTCATTGATTGCCGATCTTAGGGCTGAGGAGACCAGTCAGGATGTTGTTTAGAGAGGGTCGTCACAGGCGCCTTCTAGGGTTCCGATGCCGGACGTGCCTGATAACAGGCGTGTCGAGCGGCGACGACGCGTTGGTACCCGAGCTACAGACCAGGAGTGGCGATAGTTGGATGACATGATTCAGGATGACAGATCTTGTGGCGACGGAGTCGGACATGCCGATCACCGTGTCCGGCGTGGCCATCCTCAGCGTCGGGGTGGTTAATCTGGGGTCGTATCTGGTGGTCTTGGTGATAGACCCATTGAGCAGGCAGGGCCGGAGACCCAGGAGGTTCCTCTTACACATGTTTCGAGCTCTCAGATATACCATGAGATCCATGGACAGATGTATGATGACCTGGCGGGTCAGACTTTCACGATGGATATGGACCACGTGGTTGGGAGTTCACAGTTCTATTCCGACTTTGCAGATCTCATCTGGGATGACGACCCTCCGCATTTTCAGTAGCAGACCCCACATGATCAGGTTCTGGAGACCCAGCACCAGATGGACGTTGCGTAGGGGTATCGCCCAGATATGGAGGACATGCAGCGGTACCAGCTGCAGATGCCTGACCCTCATGGGTTCCATCCCCAGTTTCATGTAGACCTGAATGAGCCTGCTGGCAACCCGTATGACAGTTGGTTGGGCATGGGAGGGACGCCTCCATCTGCATATGGCGTGGGCATGCCTGTCGATCCTCCAGCACAGCAGCGGCGGCAAAGGCCAGCCAGAGTGAGATGGACCGCTCGATGTGGTATAGGGTCGCATCTCCTAGGCGCGTTTAGACATGACTCTCACGAGGAGGATGAGGACATGTAGGAGTCGTAGCTTACTATTTTATGTTTTCATTGATGATACTTATGTATGTCAGATTTGTCATGTAATTTTGTATTATATGTGTTTGTACTTAGTTTATTTCCATGGAATTAGGGGTGTGTTATGTATGTTTTTGTTAACCATATACTTACTTTATTTTATGTTTATGCAAACTGCTCACTAACGCATAAACTGTTAGACTCCTCTCACGGTTTATGCACAATAGTTATTCACACGTAAACCGCGATACCCCTATCGCGGTTTATGCTTATTTCCTCTAGCACGTAATCCGTGACACCCCTATAGCAGATTACGTGTATTCGTAAACCGCGAGACCCCTGTCGCGGTTTACATAGATTATCGAAAAAATATATTTTAATATCTGTTTCCATTTTATCCATTCTGATAATAATGGATGCTACATTATTTATTATAGTAAATTGTCCTAAATTTTATGAGTAACTGTGTTTTTTCTATCAAAAATAAACTAACTGCCAATATAATTTATTAATAATTATAATACCACTCAAATTAATTTCTATATTAAATAATTAGATTACAAATAAAATAAAAATTCTAACAACTAATACTATAGCTAATCATTTAATTAATATGAACAAATTATTTCAAATTATATATATACACCAATGCCATATAATTTTTTAGGTAAATTATATATTTAAATAAAATAGAGGTTAAGATTATCCAAATACAACAAATAAAAATTAGTTACACCTAGATATTGTAACAACTCTATCTAAACTACTAATTGGTTATATCTAGATATCAAAGCATGAAAAACTCATAAATAGCTAAATGTTTGCACGGTGTATGAAGAAGAAAAAATGACGAGTAAAACCTTGTAACTCATAGCGATTTATACAAAAATATTTTTTTAACTTCAAATTACATCTAAAAAAGTTAATTTATTTACAGAAGATAATAACAAGACTCTTATTTGATAATGCCTCATTTTTTGTACAAATTCATACAAACCGTAATACATTATTAAAATAGAAATGACGTCATTATCTTCTATAAATAAATTAACTTCTTTTAACTTTAATTTAGAGATAAAAAATATCCGTACATAAATCGTGATAGATTACAAAATTTTATTATTCACTTTTTCTTCTTCATAAACCACACGAACGTGTAGCAATTTATGAGTATTTTGTGTTTTAATATAATCTACGATTGTTAAAAAAATTTACATAAAAATTATTAAACCTCTTTAAATAATAGCGATTTACATAAGAGAAAATTTAGAGACCAATATTTTTATTAAAATTTAACTAACATTTAATTAATAAAAAAAATAAATAATCTTATATTATAAAAATATTAATAATAATTAATTAATAATTATAAATCACAAAATCTCCGTCTTTACATCAAATTATTACACAACTCAAATGTAACCAATTCTTACGTTACATGATTCCCTCCCCCCTCTCTTTGGGTGCATAATCTTACTTTAATAATGATGAACCCATTTATTTAAATAAATTTATTCAAACTTCTTTTATTGTCATTTTTTCTTGCCAATGGAAAATCATGAATTTGGCATTGTTATAATGGATTTTTTGAAAAAGTTTGTGATTCTTTCTCCCCATTACCCCTATCAAAGATTTTCTTAAGCATAAACTAATAATAATAATAATATATTCAATCATGATTTTTAAAGTGTAATTACTCTATCATATGTATGTATGTATTATTTCTTTCTGTCAATGTCAGATTTTTAAAGTATAATATAGTATATAGCTTGCTGGATTTTTTCTCAATCCAGGGGCAATAATAATTGAATACAAGTCACATAGGGAATCTTGAGGGGAAAAAATAATAATTAATTTGGTCCCCATCCACAATAATATATGTATGATCACCATCAATAGGATAAGAAGAAAAAAGAAGACACTATTTTTGGTCATATACATCATCATCATCATGTCATCTGCTTCAGCATGAAACAAGGGGGAGAAAACCATGAGCAAAAAAAATAAAATAAAATAAAAATTATTACTCATTAATTTCTTGAAAAAAAAACTCTACATCCTCATCTCTTATCTCTCTATTTGCATGGATGGGAAAAGAAAAAAAAAAAACCACAAAACTTCAAAAAGGGGTTGAAAATTCGTGACTAGCTTAATTAGGTTGATTATCCTCATCATGAAATTGCAACACTTTTCTTAGGCCGTTGGGAAATGAGTGAAGTCAAAAATGATATCCTTTATCATCAAATTATTATAAATTTTCTGCTGCACCATCTAACACCATCTCTTTGTGGCGGCATTCTTCGCAGCAGAAGGCTTTGTCCCCTCTATAAAAAAAAAAATGAATTCATACCAAAATTATATTATTAGAATATAAGACAAAAAATGAATCAAAGAATCTACTTATTAATTAATAATGTTGATTATTGGCTAGGGTTGTGTATTTCTAATGATTTATATAGATATGACACCATAAGATTAGGTAAAATTTAATGGATTCTAATGTCAGGAAGGTACAAATTAACCGAACAAAATAAAAACAAAAAATAAATAAAAGTAAACACTTTATTTTTATTATTTATAACTTCAAAAACATTAAGTCTATGCATGAGTCCTTTCAAATATATATTATCTAATTAATTTAAATTTAGCATCATCATTAATAAGAGAGTATACAACTTACACTTATAATTAATTTAACAAAAATGTTATTTTTATACTAAAATCAGCTACCATTAGCCACTATTGTATTTATATATAAATATATGTGTGTTTAATTTATTTTCAATATGTAATTATATTCTAGCATATATTTTATACTAATGACTGATTTTAGTGTACATGTAGCATAACTCTTAATTCAAATATATATTTATATAGATGATTTATATTAAAAAAAAAAGAATATAGCATAGAGAAAATTAAAATTAAAGAAGCTAAGAATAATGTCTATATACCTGTAAATGAAGATGTCTTTTGTGTGTTCAAGATGCTTCTTGCAAGTGTAACAAAAGCTGAGAAAATTATTGAGTGAAGCTATTGTTGATGATGAAGAAGAAGAAGAAGGAGAAGAGTAGTAGGTTTCCACAATGCAATTATCAACAAATATATGAGTCTTTCTTGGATTAGGACCATTATGTGTTGTCACACATGTGTATTCCTCACTAAGCTCCATCTCACTCAAATTCATCATAACAAATGATGATTCTGAAGAAGAACAACAACAAGAATAAGAACAACAACCCTTATTACTATTATTATTATTATTATTGGTTTTCACTCTAAGCTGAGTTCCAAAGAGGATATTATTATTGTTGTTGTTGTTTCCAGTATTCTCATGATGATGATGATGAATTGGATCATCATCTTTGAGGGTTCCAACAAGAGCAAGACCAATTCCTTCTTTTGAATAATTCATAGTCTTGTTCTTGTTGTTGGAAGAGTGCAATATTTTTGGGGATATGTTATTCTCATACGAGAATGGAATATTATTCCTAAGTGGGGAGAGTACTGTTTTTGTATCAAGAATTGATGTTGGGCTTGGTAAGGCTTCAATTCCTGAGAGACATTTCATAGTGAAATCTCTCAATTTTGGTAGGGAACAAAATAGAGATGGAATTGTGGTTGTTTTTTCATCATAATTTGTTTTTGGTGATTGAGAATTATTTTGATGATTATGATGATGATCAGAAATTAAGTTTGGCTTGTTCATAGCCATTGATCTTCTGTTCCTTAGTAGCATAATATAATTCCCTTCCTCCAAGGTCCACCTCCAGAAAACAAACTAAATTTTCACACTGAAAAAAGTGCAACAAAAAAATTAATAACAATAATAAATTATATATAATTCAAAAAAGTAGAAAATATAATAATACAAACAAAATTAGATACGATGTGTTGAACATGAACTTACCAATACTATAGGTTGAGTACTTGAGTGATGTTATATTATACAAAGAAATCAACTATGTATATGTGATGAAATTGAACACTTGAGGATTATTCAAGGACCCTTTTAGTGTTGGCTGCAAAAAAGAAAACAAAAAAAGGAATCTAATTGAAGTGGGAATGTTTCTCAATTTGTAACAAAGTTGGTTTGAAATTAACTGAACTGAACTGAAACTACTTCTTCTCAAACTCTCTGTTAGATATGAAAAATAAAGTTAAACTAGATAAAACCAAGAATAAAAAAAGAAACAAATTAAAAAGCTTCACTTGTTAATTTTTCCTTTCATGAAAGTAGAAAGAGAGAATTTATTCTCCTATCATAATCATAAACTCTTGTTGGTGCAACATGTAATGCAAAAACTGTGTTTGCTAGAAGATTTTTTTTTCTTTTGTTAATTTTGATTCTATAACTTCATGGTTAGAACAAATAGAAAGATAATAACAAAAAAAGATAGCTAGAGAGATAGAGAAGCTTTTTTGATCTTTCAGTTAAGATAGAGAGGGATGGAGAGAGACATGTTTTGAAATAAAGATAATGGCTTTTAAAGGAAGGGAGAGGAACCAAAAGAAAGAAAAGAAACAAAGTAAGAACGTTGTTGTGTGCATGACAAATCAAACTTTACTAATAACTTCAAAGTTTTGCTTTCATATATCATTATCAATCTCACCTTTTATTTTATTTATTTATCTATTTTGTTCATTAGTGTTTAAAGTCGTAGTATATATACTCAATTTGCTCCATTGCTGTTTCATACGATTTTTATTTGTTTAAATACATATATCTTTTATTTTCATTTTACATTATTTTTAAAAAATTTACAATAATTTTATACATTATTTTACACTTTTGTATCCACTATTTACAAAATAAAAAATATTTTTTTATTTCAATTTTATAATTATTATTATCATCATAAATATATTTTATCTAAATTCGTATTCACAGCATGATAAAAAAAAGGTATACAATATATAAAAATTAACGAGTACATACATGAAAATTAAGAATACAAAGTACAATTGAAATTAATGAGTACCCAATTAATGAATACATGAAAATTAAAAATTATAATTTGATATTTTTTTTCAACATATATTGAGTTTACTCTCTTTTTTAATTATTCTATTATCTTAATTTTAAACATTTATATTTTATTTATCATCTAATGAAGTATATCTATTATAAATAAACATAAATTAACCGGTCACAAAAAAAACATAAATTACCCGAATAAAAATGAAACTAAGTAAATTGGTGTTGGTAGATGAATTTATCAATTCCAATATGAAATCTTGTGGCCTACTCCTTTAATAAATAACTGAATTTGAAAATTTTTATCTTTGTCATTCATCCAAAAATGTAAATTACGGTGAGAGAGGAACTTCAAAAGTTTGTTTCTGTAACATAAATATTATTCTTCAATTAGTTACAAATTTGAGATAAGAGGGATAAAAGAATGCTGCCACGAATAGCAGTGACATTAAGGTAAAAAAAATTATTTCCTATTTCACAGACAGTGAATATAAGATTGAGAGGTAATTTATAAAAACATAATTTTTAAAAAAATTAAATAAAATAAAAAACATTTTTTATTTAAATAAATAAAAAACTCTTATTTCTTATTATAAGAAATGACCTAATATATTATAAAGAAGTAGTGATCCTTTTATAATTAAATATTTAAAATATAAAAGATACATAACTAAAATGATTAATTTTTAACAATACATTTTACCTGTTTAAAAATATTGTCTATTTGGCACTATGAGCCTTAGAATTTTATTTTTGATGATGTGATGAGAAAGATCGAAAACCACTAATTTATAACATGTATTTATGGATAAGAGATAATTTTTATATTTTTATAAATCTAATTACACATTTAAGTATTTATTTGGACGCTATTAGATCAATAAAATAAAATATTTTTTAATGATTTTTTTTATTTTGTAGTGTGTTTGGTAAATTTTTAATCATAAAAGTAAAAGCACTAAAAAAATATAAAAATATCTTTTTTGAGAAACTACAATTTATATTTTTTTAAAAGATTTTTTTTCTTAAAAAAAGATGTTTTCACATAATAAATTAACAAAAAATACTTTTATCTTATTTTACCCCAACATAATTGGTAGATTTTTTTTGAAATAAAAAGCTTAACACAGTAACAGAGCATTTAGAAAGTCCAGAGTTACAATACAAACATTAAACAAAAAATCGTAGTTATCTCCGGCATGCCATCAACAACTAGACGAAACAAATGCTAACCCACTCTTTGTAACTCCTTCACGACTTAGTAATAACTTCCGCAAGGCATGTTTCTTGATTCCTGAAAATCCTGGCATTCCTTTCCAACCACGTATTCTAAATGATAGCAAAAAATCAATCAGCCACCTGTTACGACGTTCGACTTTTCTTACAGGAACTCCTGTCCAACTCTCAAAGTGTTGCTTAATGGTTCCTAGAATAGACCAAAATTTATTATGGGTGTATAACCAGGCACACTACACCTACCACGTGAACTCACAGCCAATGAATAAGTGGAAATCATTCTCAGTTTCTTTTTTACATGAAACACAAATTATATCCCTGTGATCAATAATGTCCAATCTAATCAATTTTTTCTTAATATTGACTCTACCAACTAACACAAACCAGGTGAATAGCTCAACTCTTGGTGGTACTAGTCCTCTCCATATAGATCTAGTAAAACTATAACTCGTAATGTCCTCCGGGAGAGTCTCAGCCTGCAAAGCTTGCACAAATGAGTTAGTAGAGTAAACTCCTGATCTATCAAATTTCCATACTATTCTATCCTTCCTCTCACTTGTTAACCTGATAGATTGTAGAACTCCATGAAATTGGTTAACTAATTCTAACTCCCATTGGAATAGTACCATTCTCCAATGAAAGTTCCATATCCACTTCAACCCATCCCAAAACCCACAATCCCCTATTACAGATCCGACTTGATTTGAAACCGAGAAAAGTCTTGGAAATACATCCTGCAGCACACCACATAGTAGCCAATTATCTTCCCAAAAATGAATTCTTCTACCATCTCCTAACTCTAATGATAACTCTCTGACCATCTTATCTCTCGCTTGTTGTCCTTTTATCTGTAATTGACAAATGTCTCTCTACGGACCCTTTGTATTAGGAACCGGATGACAAGAAAAAATGATATTTGGATTCAAGTCATTGCAGGAGCACACAATTTTCTTTCATAATGGACAATCCTCCTTTGAAAATCGCCACTACCACTTGAACAATAATACTGTATTCCAGACCACTGCATCGCCCACGCCCAAACCCCCAAAGCGTTTTAGAGCTTGCACAATATACCACCTTACCAAAGGTACCCCATCCCTTCCGTCCTTATTACTCCACAAGAACCTTCTCTGCAAAGATATCAACTTATCTGCTACTGCTCTGGGCATCTTATATAAGCTAAGACAGTAAACCGGCAGACTATTAAGCACAAATTTGATGAGTACTAGCTTACCAGCTTCATTAATCGTTTTTGCTTTCCACAGATTGAGTTTCTCTTCTACTTTGTCTATAATAGGTTTCCATATCTTGACCAATTTTGGATTCGCTCCCAAAGAAATATCAAGATATTTGACTGGCAACGTTGCTTCTTTACACCCCAACAAGCTACACATCCTTTGTGACCACTCTCGCTCGTAATTAACCGGAATCAAACTAGATTTATCAAAGTTAATACTCAAGTCAGACATCATCTCAAAATACCGTAGAAGCCTCTTATAATTGCAAATAGTCTCCTCCTCCGGGGGGCAAAAAAGTATTGTGTCATCCGCAAATTACAAGTGATACAACTCAATATTATCTTTTCCAACCAACAAAGGAGAGATCCTTCCATGTCTTACTGCCTCTCCTACCATCCTATGAAGGACCTCAACAACAAGAACAAAAGGAAACGGAGAAAGAGGATCCCCTTATCGTAAGTCCCATTCCATCTTAAAAGATTTAGAAGGCGAGCCATTTATCAAAAGTGACATAGACGCCGTGCACACACATTCCTTGATCCATCCTCGCCATCTTTGTCCAAAGCCCATTTTTTGAAGTACAATATCCACAAATTTCCATTTGACTCTATCGTAAGCTTTTTGAAAGTCCAGTTTGATTATTTCCGATTTCTTCTTTCTTTGCTTCAACCATTGCACAATTTCACACGCAATCAAAGCCGCATCATGAATCTTTCGCCCTTGCACAAATGCACTCTGAGTCTCCCCTACTAAGTCCGGTATTACCCTTCTCATTCTTCACACCAACACCTTCGAAATGACCTTATACACATACCCTACCATGCTAATCGGTCAAAGATCTTTAATCTCCCTTGCTCCCACAAACTTCAGAGCCAGAGCCACCCATGTAACATTAGAATCTCTTGGTAGCTCAGCTGACTGGAAGAAATCCATGACAGCTGCAGTAAACTCAGGACTAATTTTTTTCGAACACTTCTTTATGAAGTTCATATTGTAGCCATCACAGTCAGGGGCCTTAGATGACTCTCAATCCCAAACTGCTTCCTTTATTTCATCAGCCGAAGGCATCCTCTCTAAGTTTGTAGCGTCCTCTTCCTGTATCTTGTTAACTAGGCTATCCCGAATACCTACCAAAGGTGATGCTTCCTGATGATACAAGTTCTTGTAAAAATCTCTTATTGCACTCTTAATCCTGTCTTGATTCCTCACCAATCTACCACTTATCACTAACGCATCAATCTGATTACTTCATAGATAAAAATATCTTTTTACATGAGTTATCCAAACATAAAATTACTTTTACTTTTGTAAAAGATCTTTTAAAAAAGATCATTAAAAAAAAGATCTTTTTTAAAAATGGCATCCAAACTCAACAAATAACCATTTTCATTACATCATCATGTAAAACACACGCTTCACTAACGCAAACTCTTCGCATTCCTTCTTCTTCTTCTTCGTGTTCTTCCTTATTCTTCATCACATTCCTCTTTCTTTGTCTTTACATTCTTTCTTCTTCTTCGTATTTCTCCTTCTTCTTCGCGTGTTTTCTCTCAATTGTCGTCATTTTACCGCTGCTGTTGTTGCTCCAATTTTTTCTTTTTCTCCTTGTAATTGAGGTTCATTTTGATCCAGAAATGAATTTGATGTGTTTTTATTGATGATTGAGTTCTTTTGACTGCTTGTTCAAATCTGAATTAATTTTGATTCATTTGTGTGTTAATTGAGGTTTACTTGATGCTGCTGATAAGTATTGACCAAATGTTTTATTCTTTAAGTAATTTTGATTTATTTTTTAGTTTAATTTTGATTCATTTGTGAATTAATTGAGGTTCACTTGATGCTGCTATTAAGTATTGACCAAGTTTTTTATTCCTTAAGTAATTTTGGTTCATTTCTTAGTTTATTTGAGATTCATCTGGATCCAGACATGAATTTAATGTATTTTTGTTGATAATTTTTTGACCGTTTGTTCATAACTGAACTAACTAAATAGAATGAAGTGGAATCTAATACAATTGAATAAAGTGATAATGTATAATTTCATTCTTTTTTGTTAAAAAATTTAGTCAATACTTATCAGCAGCATCAAGTGAACCTCAATTAGCACACAAATGAACTGAAATTAGTTCAGATTTGAACAAATAGTTAAAAAGACTTAATCATTAACAAAAATATATCGAATTCATTTTTGAATCCAAATGAACCTCAATTAAACTAAGAAATGAACCAAAAGTACTTAAAAAATAAAAAATTTGGTCAATATTTATCCGTAACATCAAGTGAACCTCAATTAATACACAAATGAACCGAAATAAACTAAGAAATAAACCGAAATTATTTAATGATGGCATAAGAGAAAATCAGAACTAATAAAGATGTTAGCAAATATTGGTGTTATTGGTGATGACAATAACGAAAAACAAAAAGGAAAAAAAACACAACATTAGGGGAGGAGAAAAAAAGAAGAAGAAAAAATTTGCCTTGTGCGAATTTAGAAGAGAAAGAAGAAGCAAAAGAAGGAGAAAAAGAAGAGGAAAAAAAGAATCTGAATGCACAAATTTAAAAGAAGAAGAAGAAAAAAAAAAGAGGATTGGAGAAAAAAAAAGAAAAAAATAAAAAAAAGACTTATAATTTAAAAAATTGTAATAACAACTTGGTTAAATTTAATTACATATTTTGCCTGAATATTTTATTTTTATAAGATATGTTAAGTTGTTTTCATTAAATATAAAATTTGTATTTTTGTAACTGCTCCCTTTTGAGACATAAAATGTTGAAATAAATAATACTCAAGCAAATAATAAGTTGCATTGGGATGTTACATTCAACAAATTAAATCTATAATTTAATCATCAGCCGATCTCTTATGTATCAACTGATTTTAGAATTTTATATTCACTTCTTATATATTGTTTGAAGTTTATCCTTAAACATTAAGTAAGGAGCAATGTATTTCTTTTAAATTATATAAATTCTTTTTTTATTTTATTAAAATTTATATGAATAGTTGAAATTAAAACGAAGGAAAAATTATATATAATATTTAAATTTTTTAAATAAACTATATATATTATTTTTTATTAAAAAGAATAAAAACCTATAACCTACTATTTTATTTACTACCTCTATCATTTTATAATAACATATTACACACTATTTTATAGTATTCGTCATCATTAGATATCTATTTTTTATTATAATAAAAATTTGGTGGAAATTCAGGTGCAGTCGACTTCACGTGAAGTTGATATTTGAGAGTCGTTAGATGATTTGACTGATTTAACTAAATTTTAATCTAACATCTCTTAAATATCAACTTTACGTGAAGTCGACTTCACCTGAATTTTCACCTAAAAATTTAGATACAGTCAATTTTATTTTTAAATAATTAAAAATTCTAATTAAATTATTATTTAATAATATTTAATTATCAATTTTATATAAATAAATTAACTGTACTTCAATTTTTATTATTATTTTAATAAAGAAAAGGAGGAACAGAGAACAATATGACTGATTTATTTATTTATTTTATCTTAGTGGAAAATGGGCAATAAGAAAAATGAACACATACAAGACTTTCTGTTCCATACACACCGCCATAGTGTGGTTCCTCCCATTCTCCAATTTAATTATTAAAATTTGTTTTTATCTGCTTCTTGTCCTTTTATGATCCCTCATTCTCCGATCCAAGGTATTCTGTCCTCACTGTGTGGCGTTCCTTCGAATCAAACAAGGGCAATGAAACAATAGCAGCAATAATACAATTTAAATAATTTAATACTATAAATTTTTTTATTTAAAATATGTGGAAGTCGGTATAGGGTATTAAGAGCCGAATTTGTTTGAATTTAGAAAAGAATAATAAATGAACTGATTAAAAATTGGTGTATCTTTAATTGTGAAATAATAATTACAATACGAATTATTCTTTTTTTTTTTAAATAAGTGTTGATTGTTGGTGTAAAATATAATATTTTGCGACTATTTAATAAAAAATAGTGACCATTACAAAATGATCGAAAATTAATTTAAAAATATGAATATAATTTTTAACCATCACTAAATAAATTTAAAAACACAATATTTTTTAAATAGCAGTGATTTATGATCGTCTGTAAAGTGTCATCAAATTTAAAGTTTTTAAATAATGACGGTTTTATATTAACCGACACTATTTTTAAATTTTACTGTAATTGTACCAATGATTCATTAGAACCGTTGTAAAATTAAATTTTCACTCCATAAATTACAACGTTTCTAGAAGTGTTGATATATTGTTTTGTAATAATTTAAAACTGTTGCAAATCCATCAAAATTTCATCGCAAATTTCTGTTTCTCTTGTAGAATTTATTTGGAAAAAATCTCTTTTAATTTACAGTGAACTAGTTATTTTTAATTTTCTGAACAATTCTAAAAATAAATAATTTAAAAAATATAATATGTACATAATATACTATTTGATTTTTTTTTTAGACCCCGGAAATTTAATATATATCATTTCAGCAATAATCTTTAATTCTTTACTTGATCTGAATAGAGATAAATTTTATTAGCATCAAAAAGAGAATTAGTCATTGATATATATAAGGAAACCTCGTATTATTAATTAAAAACCTTTTTTTTGTCTTCATGTGTTTTTCCTTGTTAATCAAGGTGCTTTCAATTGATTTAACAACGTTGTGACATTTGTTGAATCATTTGAAAGGAATTTAATTTAGTCATTATTTTTATTATCATGAAGAAGTGCTGTATTATCTTGTTCTTATCCTACATTCAATGATTTGGATAAATTAAATATTTGCATAAACTTGTATAAATCAATTTATTTATAGCTAAACTTGTAAATGCAGAAACCTCTGTACATATTATAATTAATAGTAGGTTTAGCTTAACTATCAAGATCTGCAATTATTGTCTTGGTTTATAAATTATTATTATTGTGACATATATATAGTTCTACAATAATAAATATAACTTGTTGCACAAGTGCAACATCATCTGTCCCATGTGAAATATTCTGGACTGCAAAATTAGATCTCAACTTGGCATATATTTTAATTACACAATTTATTCATCGGACCTACGTTCTAAAGCTTATAATATAACACTAAAAAAAAAAATTAGTAGCAAACGTTTTTAATGGCAATAGAATTATAGTCATTATTTCTTTTAGTTAATTTAATTATTTTGTAATAATTATATATTTATTATTATAATATTATGATGACAAGTTATAATTTTTTTCTATTAAAAAAGATCTTTACGAATGATTATTATAATTACAACTAAAATATTTTAACAATAAAGTATAAGATGATTAGTATTAATAAATATATTACTGACGTCATTAAAAAAATAAAATAAATGTCACTAAAAATATTTTTTTCTTATTATACATGTAACTAATATGTATGTGCTCTTAAAATATATATAAAAATTACAAATTGAATTTTTTTATGAAAAATATACATAATTTAAAATTTTAATATATTTATTAAAAATTTAAATTTTTTTAATAATAATAATAATTGTTTTAACATAGGCCATAATTATATTGAGGAGTGTAAGTATATGTCATACTTATTATAATTAATAGGTTTTTGTGTGTTGTAACTTGTAAATATATAGTTCGTAGGTTAGAAGTTAGTATATACTTTTCTTTTGGTAGAGATAATTGAAGTCATTTTTCAATGGCAGGCTAATATATATAAAGAGGCTATTCCTTATGGAACACCCTTGCTTATTAGGTTAGACTATTTGTGCAAACTATTGAGCTGTTTAGCATTTCAACAAACCAGCAACATATACACTTGCCCATATAGTAGTTGTAATAATAACTACTTCAATTTTTTTTTTTAATTTTTAATACTCAAATAGAATTAAATATTCAAATAATCATTGATTATAATAGATTTTTGTCTTAATAAAATTGAATAAATCGCTATAGTTCACTGCTTACATTATTTTAGTTTTTTAAATTTAAAATTTATTATAATAATTTTTTATTCAATTTCAGGTACTATATTGATTTTTAGACTCTTTTTAATATTGAGTTAACAAGCAAAATGTTGAACTAACTCTGATTTACTACGTTAGACACAGAATTAAATAATATTTGTTCGTTTTAATTTAGTGCTTAAACAAGATAAATAATAAAATTATTTTTGGATAATAAAAAAAGATAACACGATTTAGACATTTTATAAATTTTTTTCATCTTTTCGTTTTATCTTGTTTATTAAATGCCAAAATAAAACGCTGTTGCTTAGCCTTGTATTTAGGGTGATAAGTTAGAATTAATTTAACACTTTATTCACTGATTTAGTGTTAGAAATAATTCAGTAACTAATATGATGTCTAAAACTGAATTTCAATGCAAAATTAATATAATAAATTTTGGATTTGAAAAACTAAAATAGTAAAAATTATAATTTAAAAGACTATTTTAAAGATTTAGTTTACTAAAATTATATATTTCTTTCTTATATGATCCGTCAAATGAATATTTTGATGAAATGCTCAAATTATTCTTCTTATTAAAAATTTATGTGTATTGCTATTTTCTATGTAAAGAACCCACCACCAGCAATCCCATTTCATATATATGCTATATACTACTCTTTAATAATTATGATATGTGTCCACATTTAAGATAGGATTATTAGAACCCATCCGTCTCAAGTCCTATCAAATTATTCTTCATATTCCATTTCAAATTAAAACCCACTGCTTTCTTATGTGCCATGATTTCAATTCTAATTTCTAACCAGTATTTATTTTCCACCTTTTTTTTATCGTCTTTCTTTCTTTCTTTTCACAAAAAAAAAAAAAAGAAAAAAGAAAAAAGAAAAAAAAGATCATGTACTTTCAGATATACAATAGAGCTTTATGTTATGTACATGTGTTATTAAGACATGTATCAATTCATACTTCATTTATCATCAAATAAGAGATAAACTCAATTCAGATGAATTTTACATCCACATCTAATAATAATAATAATAATAATAATAATAATAATAATAATAATAATAATAATAATAATAATAATAATAATAATATCCAAGTTAATACAATATTAGTTTAATTATTTTATAATTTTTTATAATTTTATTAAATTTAACTAATATAAAAATTTAATTATTAATTTTAAAATTATAGCGACCTCATTAAAAATCTGATAACAGATTATTTAAATCTATAATATAATATTCTAGGCATAATCTGTACATATAATGCACAAAACATTGAGTAGTGGGTTAAAGGCTTTTGTTGTTTTGGTGGGTGGTCCATCTACTGAATGAGAAGAAGTGGGGACAGAAATGGAAATAAAAAAAAGAAGAAGAAAAGATTTGAAAGGGCTTCAGATTGAGAAAGTGGTGGGGCCCAGATTGGCATCAGGTCCAGCCCAGTGACAGAAACGTACACTCTTAGTTGGACGCGTGGCTTATAACTTTCATGCAACGTATTCCCCTTTTTGGACTTTTAATAAATTATTTTTCCTAATAAGATCTTCTAATCTGGTATTAAAACTATGCTTGTTTGAAAAAAAATAGAAAAAAATATAAAAAATAAAATAAATAAAAAGTAATTATTTTTTATTATTTGGTTAATAAGAAAAATTAAAAAATAAGAAAAAATTTGAAAAATTTATCATTTTTTTCTCTTTAATATTAAAAAGAAAATAAAAAATATTATTTTTTATTTTTAATATTAATTTTTTTATTTTTTAATATATTTTATAATATAAAAATAAAATTTTTTTAATAATATCTCTTTTTTATTTTTTTTATCCAAACACATTTAAAAAAATAAAAAATCACTTAATTTCTTTTTTTAATTTCTTTTTTTTTTATCTGTCACTATTTGAACTCTATTTAAAATGTTATTATTAATATAAAATAAAATTAAAAATTTTAATATTTATTTAAATAAACGAGTGAGTTATCTATTAAATTAATACAATTGATTGAAATTCTAACTCATTTAATACAATTATAATCCTAATCATAAATTCATGATGAGGGTTAAATTATTAAAAATGTTAATTATACAATAATATAATCATCATAATTGATCAAGATGATAAATCTCTTAAAATATTTTTTTGGGTAAGATGATTTGTTTATTCACATAATATTTAAGAATTTTTATTCAATATATTTAACATTTATAAAAATTCTAACCAGCAAGTAGTGTATTAAGAGACAAATAATTTACTATTTAAGCTAAGACCTCATCTTATTGTTTATTATTTTTTTGGTGATATAATATCTTATTGTTTTTTTTTTTTTTTGGACCTGAATATCTTATTGTTAATTTGATATAGTTGGCATGCTTTCTTTTTGGTCTTCACATTTTTTGTTTTGCTCAAAATTATTTGAGGAGATTGAGGGCTGGGCCAGTGGGCCACTCCATTTTCTTTTTGTTTTTTATTAAATGAAAGAAAAAACATTGACTTTTGGTACCAAGATAATTAATATGCCAACTAAATCACAAAAAATTGTCCCGAAAATGCAATTCACTAATAAAAATATTTTAAAAATTTTAAATGATAAAAATATCGGATATCTCTAAAATGAGCTCAACAATTATGTGCTTATTAAATAAGTCACATTTATATAAACCATTAGATTCTATTAGATAAAAATCAAAGGCTAATAATAAATATAGAATATCCTAGTACATAAATAAATGCTTAAAATAGCAATACTTTGATATACAATACTTTAAATGGCAACAAATTTTTTATTATTAAATAATTAAATATAAAATATATAAATATAAAATATATGAATATTTTTTATTTATTAAAATTAATTATTATGAAAATTTTTTTATAATATTAAAAAATTATATTAAAATAATATTTTAAACTGTAACATAAAAATATAAAATAATTAAAATTTTATTTTATATTAATTGACAAATAATTAGATTATTATATTCTAAATTTATTAACTAACTATTTTTATTAAAGATATTATTATATAATATAATTTTTCATAAAAATATTTTAAAGTATAATTTATTTAAAATATTATATATAATACATAAAAATATTAACTTTTATTTTTTAATTTAAAAAAAACAGAATAAATATTATAATTTTAAATAAAATTTATTAACTAACTATTTTTATTAAAAATATTATTATATAATATAATATTTCATAAAAATATTTTAAAAATATAATTTATTTAAAATATTATATATAATATATGAAAATATTAACTCTTTTATTTTTTTTTTAAAAATAAATAATATAATTTTAAATACATACTTAAATAAATTATACTTTTACAAATATTTTAATAAAAAATTATATTATATAATAATATATTTAACAAAATAATTAGTTAATAAATTTTTAAATATAATAATCTAATTATTCGTTAAGTAATATAAAATAAACTTTAATTATTTTATATTTTTATGTTGTAGTTTAAAATATCATTTTAATATTATAAAAAAATTTGTATAATATTAATCTTAATGAATAAAAACATTATATTTTTTGTATTTATTTATTTTATATTTTTTAGAACAAAGATTTCTATCTTTATATAATAAAATATGTGATAATTTTTTTATTATATATATATATATATATGTGTGGGGTGGTAAAACGGGTTGGCTCGGGCAAAATGGGTCGAATTTGTCGGGCCGACGCACCAAATCAGCTAAAAAAGGTGGGTCGGCCTTGGATTTGAAATCTGTTAAATTAAAAAAATTCGCCAAATTATGTATATATGTTTTAATTATGTGACTTTATTTATTTTATTTTATAATTTCTTATATATGTTCAAATTATGTGACTTATTTTTTAAAATAAAGATGCTTCTATTGATAAATATTATTTTGATCAATTTTATTGAAGTTAAAAATAAAAAAAATAATAAAAAAATTATATTATAATTTGACTATTTTTTATTTGTATTTTAATTTTTTAATTATTATTTTTTAGTTAATTTTAATTAATTATATTTTTCAAAAAAAAAAAGTCAAACGGGCTATCCGCCAGCTCGCCAATCCGCCATAAAACAGGACGAGGGGGAGCGGATTGTCCTGTTTATGGTTGGGGCCTAGGCGGGCTGGGGAGAGTTGGGCGGGCCAGCTGATTTTGCCACCTCTAATATATGTACTATCTATTAATTTTTTTATATATTAAATAATTATAATCGTATAATAACATTGAAATCAAAAAACATATTAAACTGTTACAGTAAAATAATTTAAAATATCATTTTAATATAATTTTTTAATATTATAAAAGAATGTTGCATAAAAATTTTGCGAGATTGACGAATTTTTTTAATTTGACAAGTTTTAAATATTATCCAGACCCACCTTTTTTAGCGGGTTCGACGAATCGGCTCGATAGATTCAATCCGTTTTGCCACCCCTAAAATGTATATCTAAAAAGAAGATTACCATATATTTTACTATATAAAGGTAGAAATTTTTGTTCTAAAAAATATAAAATAAATAAATACAAAAAATATAAATTTTTTTATTCGTTAATATTAATTATTATGCAAATTTTTTTATAATATTAAAATAATATTTTAAACTACAACATAAAAAATAAAATAAAATAAATTTATTTTATATTATTTGACAAATAATTAAATTATTATATTTAAAATTTATTAACTAATTATTTTGTTAAATATATTATTATATAATATAATTTTTTATCAAAATATTTGTAAAAGTAAAATTTATTTAAAAAGTTATATATAGTACATGAAAATATTAATTTTTTTATTTAGGTATGTATTTAAAATTATATTATTTATTTTATTTTTTTAAAAAATTAGAAAATAAAAAAATTAATATTTTCATGTATTATATATAATATTTTAAATAAATTATATTTTTAAAATATTTTTATGAAAAATTATATTATATAATAATATCTTTAATAAAAATAGTTAGTTAATAAATTTTGAATATAATAATATAATTATTTGTCAATTAATATAAAATAAAATTTTAATTATTTTATATTTTTATGTTACAATTTAAAATATTATCTTAATATAATTTTTTAATATTATAAAAAATTTTGCATAATAATTAATTTTAATAAATAAAATATACTCATATATTTTGTATTTAATTATTTAAGAATAAAAAATTTTATTGCCGTTTAAAGTATTGTATATTAAAGTATTACTATTTAAAATATTTATTTATGTATTAAAATATTCTATATTTATTAGAGTTCATCAATGCTCTTCTTTTATATTAGCCTTTAATTTTTATCTAATAAAATCTAATGATTTATATAAATGTGACTCATTCAATAAACACATAATTGTTGAGCTTATTTTAGACATACCCAAAAATACCTTTAAAAAACATAAAAATGTGATAAAAGTACCTTGATAAAAAAAAAAGAAGCATGTCTTTGAAATAAGCCTATCTCTTTGTATCTACCTCACGTCGTTAAAATATTTTATCACATCTTTATATCTTTTAATGATATTTTTGTCATTTTTATTTTTAGTAGTAGTTTTGTCACTGATTAATTTTTTAGAGGACAGATTTGAAGAAAGAAAGTAAACTACTAAAAATACTCTTAAAAGATTTAAACACTGAAAAAAAATATCCAAAAAATCAAAACGACAAAAAGTTTCTAAAACATTAAAATATTGATAAAACTAACAAATATTAGATATATGTTCTCAAAAAGAAATTTAGAAATAAATTTTAATGTATTCTTTTGTAAGTATAGTTAGAAAAATAAAATACATATTTTTTAAAATTTAATCATTTTATGCTATATATATCAAAGAATTCTCTACATTAGGAAGAAAATAAAAAAATGATACAAAATAACGTACAAATATTTTTATCGTAAGTTATTATGATTCTTTAAAAAAATATATTTATCAAAAAATTATAAATAATATAAGTTGGTTTAAAATTATATCAATGTTATTAAATCTCAACTCATTATTCTAGTCACAAAAACAAAAAAAAAACTCAACTCATTAAAATATGATCGTTATTATATATTCATGAGTGATAAATGTTTGATGGACCATTTACATTATTTAAGACTGACCCACAATCCTTGTTTTAATATATATATATATATATATATATATATATATATATATATATATATATATATATATATATATATATATATATATATATATTGATTTTTTAATATTGATAGAATATTTTTGTTTCATTATCATTAAAACGAATTGAAAGACAAACTTTTATTATTTGAATGTGCTAGCGCTTATTTATGATTTTATCAGAAGTTATTATCGAATTCGATCATAACATGTATTATTTCATAAACAGTTTATTTTCATAAATGGAAAATAAACAAGGGGAATAAAGGAGAGGTGTGCATCTTGAGCATCTCCATTTGCTAGACTCTCATTCGCGAAATCGATCGATCATCGTTTTCAATAAACAAAACCATTGGCATTTGGACAAAACATTCGTTTTCCAAATCCAACAAAGAACAAAGATCAATTTATAATTTAGACTAAAATGATAAATAAATTTTTTAAAAAATTATCAGTTTAAATAGATTAGTAGTAATTGTAGATATATTATTTTTAAAATAATTTCTATAATTAAAATAAAAATTTTAATTTAAATTAATTTATCTAAATTTACTATTCTAAAAAATTTATTAATATTTTTTTTAAAATTAATCTATATAAATTTTTAAAAGTTTATTTATCATTTTACTCCGATCTATGTATTATGGGGTCCATAAAGTACTTTACAAGTGTCAATTTGGATTATGTGAGTTTGATAGCTAAATTCCAACTTTATAACAGACATGGGACTTACATATTTCCAGCTTGTAGATTTTATTTCATATATACAGTCTTCAAAATTTCTGTCACCATCCCAAGATATTATTAAAAGCTTATATTACCTCTTTTTTTCAGTATTTATTATTTTATTTGATCAAGATGATCATAATAATTAAAAGGAGTAAAAAATGTTTATGATAAAAGATAACATGATTGCTATTTCACAAACCATTTTTTCTTAGGATACACAAAATGGCCTCTTATATATCATTGTTATTTGTAAATTGTAACTACTTGATTATGCTATTCTATTTTTTTAAACAGTTGCATTTTATTAATAACTTACTATATTTTTTAAATAATCCTATTCAACTTAAATAGTACTCTCTAATCTGTACTATCTAGAGTAAAAGAAATATGTATGATTGCAACCATAAAAGTTTGACATTGCTGGCTTGACACCTTCAACTATTGCCAAAAAAGAACATTAATAATTCTCTTGTTCAACTATTGCTGGCTACATTTCTTGCAGCTTCTAATATTATCACCTTTCTTGCAATTATTTGAAACACAAGAATCCAA
This sequence comes from Arachis hypogaea, assembly GCF_003086295.3. NCBI lineage: Eukaryota > Viridiplantae > Streptophyta > Magnoliopsida > Fabales > Fabaceae > Arachis > Arachis hypogaea. The sequence goes on from NC_092037.1 coordinate 9,921,327, forward strand.
AAAAAAGTTTCATCTATTTACAACTAAGTCAAATAGAGACACCACATCCATGTATACAGGGAGATTGTTTTTTCCAAAAAAGAGAAACTAAAGATGTTTCCTATATTCGAATCCCGCCTTATGCATGCAGCAACCCATTAGCTAGCGATAAATCTTTAAATAGAGCTCAGTATTACGACGGATTAATCCTTGATCTGTCGAATTGAAGAATATCGTGGAAAACCAAAAATGTCTCCTATAATTAATAACCATATTTTAGTATTCATTCCATTATTAGATTGATTTATCGTAATGATATATAGATAAATTACATGTTAATTGAATTAGTTAGTTAATCTCTGTATGTGTGAATAGATAGTAATAATTTAAAAAAATAAAAAAAGCTTAAAAATTGTTTTTTGAGAAGACAATGACAATCACAACTAAAAAGTCATCATCAATTTTGTTTTTTGTTTTTCAATATCTTGCTGTAATTCTTTGCGATACTAAGTTTAAATCTATCATCTTTTCAGCATTTGTTTTGCACCAATAACATTAAGTTTATGCAATTACGCTAACATCGAATTTTCTTGAATTTTAGCAATTTTATCATTTTGAGTTTTAATAGTTTTATTTGCTCTTAGTAGTACCTTGATACGTTTTGAATTTTTGTAATTTTGTCTGCATTTTTTTCCGCAATTCTATCTACATTCCAATTTTTCATAGTGGTTTCAAAATATTTGAGAATTTTATTTACATATTATTATATTTTTTTTACTTCATCATGTTTTTAATAAGTTGCAAATTCAAGTAACTTGAATTTGAGAAAAAAAAATATCTATAAAAATTGTAGATAATTTTGAAAGAAGGAAAAAAAAGGTGACGTTATCAATTTAGAGTGATATTATCATCTCTTATTAATTTTATATTATTTAGTTTGATAATAAATTAATTATATAATTATGATTAAATTATATCGTTGGCCTATAAATAAATAATTTTTATTGTATATTGACATAATAACATTTGAATATTAAATTTATTTTTAAATTAATAAATTCTAAACTCCCAATTGATATACACTAATTATTATTGACATAAAGATCATATATCAAATATTATTTAAATCATGTATAACCAAGTGTCTTATAAAAGACTTATAGAACGGAGATATATTATATAACAGATTTTTTTTCTTTGAAACAAAAAACTCAACATAATAAGGTAGAGCATCAACAAAAAAGTACTAAACAGATAAAATAAATTAATTCTTAATTATCTTCGGCAAAAGACAGCAACAATCCAAAAGATCAAATATCATTTAACTCTTTGTAATTCCTAATCGACTTGTTAACTACTCTTGCAATACCCATTTCTTGATTCCTTATCAAGTTAATAATTATATTAACAAAATAGTTATTGGATAATTGAAGAACATATAACTAAATAGACCTGTAAAGTTGCAAACCAAGATATTATAATTCTTGATCTATAGGTATGTAGTTACTTGTCCAACATATGGTCCATAAATTATGTTTATGGTGAAATGAACTAAACAAACACAAATAGCTCATGGACCTTTGGGATTATACTTTGATAACCCTCAAAATTCAAAATCACAATTTTAAATTCAGGCCAAACTATTTAACAAAAATAAAATGAGTTCGAAGTCACCGGCAACACAATAATTACAAAAATAAAATATTTTGATTAACTAGTTTAGTAGAGGCTGTGCGAACGCAGGCTTCCGCTATCACAAATTATGACGTAGATTCTACCATTTGGGTAGACCTTAGGATTGCACTCCTCCTAAGTGCAATGGAAATTGCTATCCTAGGCCATGGACTTTTTTGATCACCCATCGACCTCGTCCAGATAAGTATGCTGCAATTGTCGTCATGCCTTTTTTTTATATTGCATCGCAACATTTTTATAGGCATGTTTTTTTGATGTAATACATTAGTATAGCGTGTCTTTTTTCCATCCATAAATAAAAGAGCAGGAGAAATGTAAAATAAAAAGAGATCAACCACACATATAAGAAAAAGAAAAAAAAAATAACAAGAGAAGAAAAAACCAACAAAAAAAGAACAAGAGAAAACCTGACAAGATTGAAGGGCAAAGTGAATTATGGGTAGAAGAATAAAAGTGACGATGAACCAAGAGATATAGAAGGAGAAACAATCAAGACTTAGAGAATTGGATCTCAATTGATAATGTATTGCAGTTAATAGAAAACAACTTTGGAACAACTTTAAAGGATAACCAAAAATGAAAGAGAGGTCTAGAGGAAGTTAGCATAAAATCAAGGTCTAGAGAAAGGAAGAGAATTGTTTCTACTTTCTAGTCAGGTTGGTGATGTTAAACCTGTTGCAGTCATCTTATTTTCTTTTTGTATTTTGGGAAGTAGAGGAGAGTGGATTATATAAACGAGCGAGTGGCAGAATTCATAACCATTGGTGGCTAAGAAAATGAGTCCCGGCTCATAGTGTAAAAAAATTCGAGTGATAGTGATAGAAAAGCATGGTATATTTTTTGAATGTTATTTGATATGGTTTTAATGTTGTGCATTTTGATATATGGATATCTTCTTGGCTAAACCGTTTAGATGGTATCATTTTAAAGAACTTTTATCTAGGTATTAGTTTTAGTACGAGGAGTATTTTGTTTTGCTTGTAATTTTGGTTGGAGAATTGTTATTTGTGATATTTTGTAAGCATTTATTGCTTGTTTTCTCCCCTATAGAGTTTTGAACTAATTAATAAAAATGTCATTCAACAATTGATTCAATTTCCTAAGCAATCAAATTTCCAAAATTAGCATAATTTATTGTAATTTCAAAATTGTGAAACCATAAATTTTATAAGCAGATTTCAAATTTTTTTATGATTAAAATATCAATATTTGTATTGTTCTGTATACAAAATAATTTATGTACTCTTTAAAAAATTTAACACAAAAAAATTCGATTTTATCATAGTTTTTTCAACTCTCTAATTTCAGGTATTAAAAAATTAGAGGTTCAATAATTTTTTAAATTAGAATGCATAACCTCTAAAGAAATAAACAAATATTAAGTTTATTATCATTAAGTTTGTACTTGCCAATTGCCATTGTTGATAGTGATAATTTCTTGAGAGAGATAAAATAAATAGTGTTATGAATCTATAAAGTTGTTTTATTATCCAATAAACAGTTTCATTGTATGCGAAATGTTAGATGAGTCAATTGAAAAAATAAATTAAAATCACTTCGGGTAATAATAAACATATGAATCTATTTTACATAAACCTATTAACTCCTACATGAAAAGAAAAGAAAAAATGTTATATTCTGTTTCATTGAATGCAGAACATTGAAATAAACCGAATGCACCCTTAAAGTTGGAAACAGTTTTATCATTCACCATACTAAATATTAAATAATTAGACTCCGTTTAGATAGGGACTGCGCGAACGCAGGTCCCACTACCACAAATTATGACGTAGGCTCTACCACTTGGGTAGACCTTAGGCAAGCACCCTTCCAAAGTGCAATGGAAGTCACCAGCCTAGGCCATGGGTTTTCTTGATCGCCCATTGACCCCGTCCAGGTAAGTATCGTTAAATTGTTGTAGTGCCTCGTCTTTTATAGCATATTGAAGACTTCTCACACTCCTCTTCCATCTATGTGAGACTTCAAATGTCAGACATATTGCTTCTTGCCTCATATTTTCGATGTAGGATTTGAATATTTCGTTCAATGAACTCAATGAATAGCTAGTTATTAGTCTCTAGTTAAAATGATTTTCAGTAATAGAATATGAAAAAAGAAACTTCACATTTCAAAAATGAAAACATATTTAGAAGACTAAAGATAAGAGAAACAAATTTACAAGAAGAAACTAACTGAAGAATGAAGAAAATTATTTTTAGCAAAAGTTATCAATAATACCATATTTAGTATTTTAGATGTTCATATTTGTACTAGGAGAAAAGGAGAAAAAAAGAATTAGAATATGTTGAGTCTTGCATTGATCAAATCAAATGCTTAAAAAGCATATGTTAGGTTACAAACTTTTTTTTTTCATTAGGATACATTAATTTATATATTTAGCTATTCTTATCTTAGGTCGTATCTTCATAGTTCCACAAAATTCATTAACAGACATATTTATATACTTTAGCGACAACCCAATTCAAGCACATATCGTTCTTTCTGATTAACAAATACCTTCAAAATTATATTAGGTTAATTTTATAATGATGATTAAATTGTATCATTATTGACCTATAAATTGATCATTTTTATTGTACAATCACATAATTACATCTGATTATCAAATTTATTTTTAGATTATTATCATAAACTCTAAACTCGCAATTGATATACAATAATTATTATTGACATAAACACCTATATCAAATATTATTTAAACTATGTATAACCAAAAGTGTCTTATAAAAGATTGGTTAAAATAAAATATAAATTATAATGGAGAGTTTTTTTTTAAGATAATAATCATAAGGACAAAATAGTTATTTAGTAATTAAAGAATATATAATTAAATAGACTTGTTGCAAACAAAGATATTATCATCCTTGATCTAACACAAATAACTCATAAAGTCTTTTGGGGTTATACTTATGCTAATACTAAAAAATCAAAATCAACTAGTAGAGGATGATATTATACTATGGTTATAATATTATATTTAGGGTTATACTTATACTTATCTAATACTTATACTTATGCTAATATTTAAATTAACTAGTTTAGTAAAGACTGCGCGAATGCAGATTTCCGCGATCATAAATTATGATGTAGGCTCCACTACTTAAGTAGACCTTAAGACAGCAACCCTCCTAAGTGTAATGAAAGTTGATAGCCTAGACCATGGGGTTTTTTTTATCACTCATCAATCCCGTAGGTAAGTATGTTGCAATTGTCATTGTGCCTTTCATTTTATATTGCATCGCAACATTCTCAGAGACATATTTTTTCGATGTGGTACATTAGTATAGCGCGTCTTCTTTCCATCCATAAATAACAGAGGAGGAGAAATTTTAAAGAAAAAGGATTAGCCATACATGTAAGAAAGAGGAAAAAAAAGTAACGAAAGAAAAAAAACCAACAAAAAAAGAATGAGAGAAAATCTAATAAGACTGAAGAGCAAAATGAGTTATGGGTATGAGAATAAAAGTAACAATGAATGAGGAGATATAGAAGGAGAAACAATCAAGATTTGGAGAATTGGATCTCAACTAATAATGTATTGCAGTAATAAGAAAGCAACTTTGGAACAACTTTAGAGGACAACCATAAATGAAAGAAAAGCTCCAGAGGAAGATAGCATAAAAATAAGGTCTAGAGAAAGGAAGATATTGTTTCTAATCAAGTTAGTGATGCTAAACCCGTCACAGTGATATTTTTTTTTGTATTTTTGAAAGTAGAGGAGAATGGGTTGTATAAGTGAATGAGTGTGAGAATTCATAACCATTGGTGGCTAAGAAAATGAGTCTTGTCTTCTAGTGCAGAAAATTCGAGTCATAGTGATAGAAGAGCATGGTGTATTTTTTGGATGTTATTTGATATGGTATCAATATTGTGCATTTTGATCTATGGTTATCTTCTTAGCTAAAGCTATTTAAATAGCATTGTTTTAAAGAACTTTTATCTAAATCTTAGTTTTAGTATAGGGAGTATTTTGTTTTGCTTGTGATTCTGGTTGGAGAATTGGTATTTATGATTGTAAGCACTTTTTGCTTGTTTTCTCCCCAATAGATTCGGAAGTTTTGAACCAATTAAGAAAAAATGTCAGTCGACAATTAATTCAGAATTTCCCAAGCAATCAAATCTCCAGAATTAGCATAATTTACTGTAATTCCAAAAATGTAAAATCATAAACTCTATATGCAAATTTCAAACCTTTTTATGATTAAAATATCAACATTTGTATTGTTCTGTATACAAAAATAGTTCATGTACTCTTTAAAAAATCTAACACGAAAGAAATTCGATTTTATCATAGTTTTTTGACTCTCTAGTTTTAGATATTAATAAATTAGAAGTCCAGTCATTTTTTAAATTAGAATATATAATTCCCAAAATTTTGAGTATAAAGAAATAAACAAATATTAATAAGTTAATTATCGTTGAGATTGCACTTGCCAAATGTCATTGCTAATGGTAACAATTTTTTGAGATAAAATAAATCACTACGGGTAATAATAAACATATAAATTTATTTTACATAAACCTATTAACTCCTACAAAAAAATGACAAACTTAATGTTGGAAACAGTTTTATCACCGTACTAAATAATTAAACTCCATTTAGATAGGAACTGCACGAACGCAAGTCCCATTACCACAAATTATGACGTAGGCTCCACCACTTAGGTCTATTGGGCTAACGTGGAGAGCTCTCGACCACCGGGAAGATTTTCAGGGAGGAATCAAGTGAGATAACATAAGATGAGAAGACACCATATCCAACTTAAAATCTTAAGGTGTTAAGTTAATGGGTCTCTTATCTTATAAACTCCTCACTCTTCCTTGCTTTCTTTGATGTGAGACTAACTTCAACACTCCTCACACTTGCAACATTAACACGAGCATCCTTCAAAAGTGCAATGGAAGTCACTAGCCTAGGCCATGGATTTTTTTGATCGTCCATTAACCCCGTCCAGTTAAGTATCCTTAAATATTGTAGTATCTCGCCTTTTATAATGTATTAAAGACTTCTCACACTCCTTTTCAATCGATGCGAGATTTCAAATGCCAAACTTATTGCCTTTTACTCTCGATGTGGGACTTGAATATTTCGTTTAATAATTCCAATGAATAGCTGGTTATTAATCTCCAGTTGAAGTAATTTTTAGTAATAGAACATGGAAAAGAAAATTTCACATTCTAAGAATGAAAATATATTTAGAAGTTGGAAGACAAGAGAAACTAAATTACAAAAAGGAAGTAGTTGAAGAATGAAGAGAACTATTTTTATCAAAACGTATCAAATGATACTATACTTATTATTTTAGATGTTCATATTTATACCAGAAGTAAAAAAGAACTAGAAAATGTTGAGTTTTACATCGATCAAATTAAATGCTTAAAAAGCATATGTTAGGTTACGAGAATGAACCTTCTCAATTTTTTTGATAATTAAGAGAATAAAGTATGATCTCTTATCATTAATTTTATAAGTGAGACAAAAAAATATAAAAAAATATTAAAAGGTTAAAAATTACACTTTACTCTCTCAATTGTTAAAAAAATAGAAAAGATTCATTTCCTTAGGTTACAAACTGTTTTTTTTTTTTTCATTAAGATACATTAGTTTATGTATTTATCTATTCCTATGTTAGGTCATATCTTTATAGTTCAACAAGGTTCGTTATCATACATATTTATATACTCTAATGGCAATCCAATTCAAGCACATCCTGCTCTTCCTAATTAACAAATACCTTCAAAGTTATATTAAGTTAATTTCATAATGATGATTAAATTGCATCCTTATCCTATAAATGGATACTTTTCATTGTATATTCACATAATAACATTTGACTATCAAATTTATTTTTAGTTTATTATCATAAATTTTAAACTCGTAATTGATATACACTAAATAATCACTTCTCAATAAAAATGATTAGAGAGAGAGCGGGGGTGGGAAACACAGGGAGGGGTAGACCTAAGGAACATGATAAGGATCTTAGGATTTGGAATCGAGAAGAGTGTCGACGGTTGGAGAACGAGTTCTTTTTCATTTTGGTGAGCAATCATCCTGATGACATTTTGAAGAGAGAAGTATTCCAACTGTTCAACTAGACGGGGTGCATCAATGATATATATCTATCCCAGAAACAAAGAAATGAAAAAATATACATATTTGCATTTGTTCGGTACACAACGAAAGGAGGGGCATTGAAGGCTATAGCAGAAATGAACTGACTAAGGCTAAGAGGCAAGGTAGTCGGTGTGGAGGAGGTTAAGTACAGAAGAATACCAGGAACAACGAACATAACCAGTAGATATACATAGGATGACAGGCGACACCTCTACACGAGGCAGTCGCGTGGAGAAGTAGCACAGCATGATTCTGAGTCACCTGGACATGAATTACGACAGAAGGAAGTTGACAAAGACTCGCATGAAAATGGGTGAACAAAGATGGTGGAAGTAGCAGTGGCAAAAGAAAATTTGGAATGGTTGCAGAGGAGTCTCGTAGGGGGCACGACTAAGGCAATTAACTTTAGTTCTTTAAAGGAAAGGATCGCGAAGAACTTGCCTAACGTTGTCCAGGTTCGGGAAATGGGAGCCTACAAAGCTCTTCTGACTTTTGATAGTGTTTCGCATGCTGAAGAAGCATACACATTCCACATGAATAGCCTACTCCAGATGTTCCATAGTGTGTGGAGGTGGGAAGAGTCGAAACATAGTGAAACTTGAAGGGTATGACTGGAGTGTTTTGGGGTGTCACTACATGCTTGGTCAGTTAACACGTTCAAAATGCTAGGAGGTCAATGGGGTGAAGTGGTTGGATGTGATAGAGAAACAGAATTGTGTAGCTCGTTTACTCTAAGTCGTGTGCAAATCGATACCTGTGTGATAGACGTAATCTAAGAGTGGATACATATCACAATTGATACGGGAGGCTTTGATATTCTGGTGAAGGAGGTTGGACATGAGATTGCAGTGCATCGAGAAATTTGAGGGTGAAGAAACAGGTGTACAATGGAACCCCGGTAACATAAGCAAGACTTCAGGTACATATATAAGGCAGCGACAGAAAACAGATTCATTGCACGAAGGAACCCAGGAGAAAGACTTGCTGATGATGGTAACATGGGGAGAGGAAGATGACGAAGGCAGATTAGTAATTCCAGACATAATTTTGAATGAATGGAGTAATAATAGTGCATATCTTCAGCGCGAGGATTTAGTAACGTATCAAGCAATCATTGGAGAAAATATCGGAGTACTTGATTTGGGGGGAGGGTACATTATGAGTATGGAGGAAGGGTCTGAGAGAACGGTAACATGTGAAATCATTAGGCTGGGAAGGGGGTCGATTAATGAAAAGAAAAAAAAGGCCTGCTTGTGCAAGACTTGGGCCAGCGACTATAAGAAGTATGAGGAAGGAGGACCGGACATGTTGGGCCCAACTAAGTCAGATCTTGCGGATGGGGTACTTGGGCCTGAGGTGGAGGATTTGGGTCGGGTCTTTGGTAGGGGAGTTGGGCGCTGGTATCTCAAGCGTGTGGAAGTGGGCGAAAGGGAAAGACGCAGCGCTTATACAGGGGTATCCCTCGCGGGGGATGGCGGCGCATTTGATGGGGTTGGCCACAGAGGGGATGGGTTCATCTCGGGTCTGGGGAACCGGTCGATCCTCGATGGAGGTTTCCACCTCCAAACCGGTGAGGGTGATGCTGTCGACAACCAGAAAAGTGATGTGAATGGAGGGACAGTGCTCCCATCAGCCATGGTCAATGTTGAGGATTGTGGCGATGCGGAATAGCAGGAGGGGGCAGTTGGTCGAAGTGGCAAGCCTTGTGAGTGTGTCAAGGATAGAGGAGTGAAACCGACCAGTGGGTGCACCAAAGGGGACTTGGACATACAAGGTCCAGTGAGAAAAATGATGTCCTGCTAGAACGAGGGTCTGCTGGGGGTCAATGTAATCTGCAAAGTGGTACGAGGATGGTCCACAGACTCGATGAGGATGGCATTGAGGGGGATGATCCTGGGCATGAGGAAATTAGAAATGACGCAGAAGACAGTGACAGTCAGTACTCAAAAGTGGAGGAGTAATTGATAGAAAACAGAAGAGCCTGGGAGTTGGCAAAAGAGTTAGGAGCACTGTTATACAATGAAGAAGATGACATCATGGCAATCCTCCAAGCGTAGAATGAAGAGATAGCTCGCAAAAGGAAAGTGGGTACGCAGAAGGCAAAAATGAGACGATGCAGGCCCAAACATACAAAACAGGTGTGTAAAAAAATTTTAAATGATTTTTAGTTCTTGGAATGTTAGGGGGTTACGTGGTGATGGGAAGTTAAGAATGGTGAAACACCTAAAGAATAAACATAGGTTAAATATGATAGGCTTGATTGAGACTAAAAGACAGGCAGTAACGAGATTTGATGTTGCAAGAATATGGGGGCAAGATGGTCCAGGCTTGGAATATGTAGGCTCTGATGGCGCATCGGGTGGACTGTTGGTTATATGAGATGAATTGGTGTTTAAAATGAATAACTGCTATAAGGGAGAGAAGTGGTTGTGTGTTGAAGGAGTAAGTTTAAAGAGTAATTTCAATTGTGCGTTTATATTGGTCTATGGTGCTCATCATAGAGATGAGAAGGCCCGTGTTTGGGAGGAATTGAGCTATATAGTTGGGTTATGCCAGGTCCCTTGCTGCTTTATGGGAGACTTTAATAAAATATTACATGAGGAGGAACGCAAAGGATCTGTTGGGTTATCTAGGTTTGCGGAAGAATTTAAGAGTTGGTTACATGACATGAACTTAGTGGATTTGCCGCTCACTAACCGTAAGTTTACATGGTTTCAAGGACAATCTTGTAGTCACATAGATAGAGTTCTGGTTAGCTTGGAATGGCTAGAAGAGTTTCCAGATGCGCGCCTACGAGGTGGACCAAGGGGTTTGTCAGTTCATTGCCTTATAATAGTGCAGGACAGAAAGCTGAGGGGAGGCCCGAGGCCGTTCCGAAGCCTTGATTCTTGGTTTACACACGATGGATTCCTCAGAATGGTCAAGGAGGAATGGAGAGGCTGGGGGGAGTTATAGTTCACAGATAAATTGAAGGCTCTGACAGGTCCGTTAGGGAGATAGCATAAGGCCAATTTTAGTGAGATGGACAAGAAGATTACAAAGTTTGAGGAAGAAATAAAAAGGATTGATGATATGGTAAGCAATGGTGTGTATGATAAAACGATGGAGGCTAGAAGAAAGGCGTTGGTTACTTGTTGTGAGAGATGGTATGTGAGGAAAGAAGTACACTGGAAACAAATGTCTCGGTCTGGGCACGCGAAGGATATGGACAAAAATACAAGGTGCTTCCACAATATTGCTTCAGTTAGAAGGCGGAACAATAGGATTGATACACTGGTAATCAATGGCAGACTGGTCAGGAATCAAGCTAGAATAAAGATTGCTATCAGAGAGTTCTACAAAGATTTATATCATCAGGAAGTCTCGCCTGTGGTGGATTTCAGGGATGGTCTGGTGGTTAAGATAGGTGAAGAGGATGCTGTGGCTCTTGAAGTGTTGCCATCAGCTGAGGAGATCAGAGAGGTTGTGTGGGACTATGAGTCGTCTAAGGCGCCAGGTTGCGATGGGTACAATATGAATTTCATCAAGAAATGCTGGGATGAGATTGGATCTGAATTCACGACAGCAGTGATGGGTTTTTTTCAAACAACCAGGTTACCGACGGACTCCAATATCACATGGGTGGCGCTAACCCTAAGTTTACAGGTGCGAAGGAGATCAAAGACTTACGTCCTATTAGTATGGTGGGCTGTGTATATAAGGTTATCTCGAATGTGCTAGTTAGGAGGATGAGATCAGTGATGCCAATGCTGGTAGGTGAGACGTAAAGTGCATTTGTGAAGGGAAGAAAAATACATGATGGAACACTTATCGCGTGTGAAACAGTTAACTGGCTTAAACTGGGGAAAAAGGAGGCCGCAATAATCAAGCTAGATTTCCAAAAAGCATACGATGGAGTCAAGTGGAGTTTTGTGGACATAGTGCTGCAAAAGATGGGGTTTGGACATAAATGGATAGCGTAGGTTATGGAGTGTGTTGCAACTGCATCTATGTCGGTGTTGATAAACGGTTCGTTATCTAAGCCGTTCAAAATGGAAAGAGGCCTTCGACAAGGTGATCCGCTCTCTCCGTTCTGCGATGCTTTGAGTTGATGTCAGGGTTGAGTATCAATTTTGATAAGTCCAACTTGATTCCAATTAACTGTGATGAACAGTGGGTCCGGAATATGTGTAACTTGTTGGGTTGTAAGGGGGACAAGCTTCCAGTTAAATACCTGGGGATCTCCTTGGGAGCAAATTTGAGGTTGGCGAAGACCTGGAAGCCTATAATAGAAAAGGTGGAGGAGAAACTCAGTATGTGGAAAGCTAAGGTGCTAAATAAAGCGGAAAAGCTGGTACTTATCAAATCAGTGTTAAATAGTTTGCCAATGTATTATTTGAGCTTGTTCAAGATGCCGAAAGCTATTGTTGAGAAATTGATCTCTTTGTTGAGAAGATTCCTATGGAGTAAGGAAGATGTTAGAAATGCTATGGCATTAGTAAGGTGGGAAGTGGTGCAGGTTTCAAAGAAACTAGGCGGGTTTGGAGTTGGTGATGCGATGATTCGGAACACAACCCTGTTGTTTAAGTGGTGGTGGCTGTATGCAAAGGAAGAGTGTCTGTTGTGGAAGAAGGTGGTATGTTCTTGCAATAATCTAAGTCCCAATGAGCTATTGTCAACTCAAGTATTACCTACTAGAGGGGGCCTATGGAAGGATATATGCCAGTTACAAACCCCAAATCAGCATATAAGGAATAAGATGATTACAGGCTTGTCCATGGAGGTTGGTGATGGGCGTCGGACTCGGTTTTAGGAGGATGTATGGATACACTGTGACTCTCTGAAGGATCGGTTCCCAAGACTTTTCTGTGTTTCAAACCAGTGTGGATCTATTATAGGGGATTCGGGTTTTGAGATGGGTTAGAGTGGATTTGGAACTTCCAATGGAGGCGGGAGCTTTTTCAATGGGAATTGGAACTTCTGAGTCAACTACATGAGACTTTGAGACCTGTGAGATTAGTAAATAGCAGAGAGGATCGAGTGGTGTGAAAATATGATAGGCGAGGAATTTTTTCAACTAACTATTTTGTGCAGGTGTTGTAGGAGGAAATGATTCAAGAGGAAGTAACCAGTTACAGCTTCACTCGGTCTGTTTGGAAAGGTTTAGTTTCACCAAGGGTGGAGTTGTTTGTTTGGTTTGTCCTGATAGGCAGGGTGAATACAAAGGAAAGACTGAGTCGGTTTGGAATTATCAGTCAGAGAGATATTATATGTGTTTTTTGTAATAAAGAGGTGGAACATGTACACCACTTGTTTCTAGACTGTGCATTTGCTTGGCATGTGTGGAGTGCTTGGATTTCAAGTTTTGACTGACAATGGGCATGTCGGGGTACGGTGAAGGAGCACTTTATAAGTTGGACAGAGGAACCAAGGAACAAGGAAGATCGTAAGCAACAGTTGAGATGCTTCTGTGTGATCGTTTGGAATATTTGGATGGAAAGGAATAGGAGGATTTTTCAAAACACAGGTAAAGGTGTTGAAGAGATTGTCAACTTGACTTCGACCAGTGTGTGCGAGTGGAAAGAGGTGGATCCCTTTTGTTGTTGATAGTTATGCCAGAGATGACATGGGTAAGTGTTCGTGTTGTTTAGGTTCTTCTTATTTTTGGTTTTACTTGTGTCTGATTACCCCACTTTTATTGTGTTGAGCTTTTTACTTTTAAAAAAAATTGATATACACTAATGACTAATTATAATTTACATGAAAACCTATATAAAATATTATTGATATACACTACTTATTATTGACAAAAAAAAACATGTATCAAATTTTCAGTAATTACTTAAATTAGTTTCCGAAGATTTTAAAAGCGGATATTTTAGTTTCCAAAAAAAATAAATATACAAAAACATCTCCAAAATTTTATTTCGACAGACAAATCAGTTTCCAGTTTATGTTTTGGCAGAATAATTACCGAAATCAGTTCCAAGGTTTTTAAAAACAGATATTTTAGTCCTAAAAAAAATTAATACACAGATCAATCATTGGGAACTAAAATGTCTGACAGAAAAAAATCGTTGAAAATTGATAGGACTAAAATGTCCGCTTTAAAATCTTTGGGACTGATTTCGGTAATTATTCTGTCGAAAAATAGACTATGAATTGATTTGTCTGTCGGAGTAAAACCTTGGAAACTAATCTGTATATTAATTTTTTTTAAAGACTAAAATGTCCGTTTTTAAAATTCTTAGAACTGATATGGATAATTACTCTTTTTTTACCTTTCTTTTTATTTGAATGGCAACTATTATTTATATGTTTACTTCATATAATATTGTTGCACTTTAATTGATTCTTATATATTTTAAAAACAAAAATGTTTAACAACTGAAAACAAATATTCAAAAATTAAATGATCCCATAAAATGAAAACATTAAAAATGATTTCTTAAACGCTTTTATCAAATAAGTTTAGGTAGAGATTAAAAATAACTTATATGATTAAAGACAACTTTTTTTAATTATTAATTTGAATGTCTCCATAAACTCTTTATAGAACCTACCAAAATTTGGTACTCTCTTCAATTTAAAGGATCCAATTTTTCATTTTAGATTAAATTATCCAATTCAAAGAGAACTGGTCAATTTTTCGTTTTCAAGAGGAAGGAAACTTGTCTATAACCAAGAATGGTGTATTAATAAATATAAGGTTAAATTACTGTAATTTTTTTAAATTTATAAATTGTAATTGAGTCTTTATATTTTAAAAACTATAGGAACTAATATAGTAATTTAACCAAGATATAAAATTGCCCAATAAAACAACATTTTAGTGTACAAAAGTAAGTGAAATATTTCAACTAGCCATTGGGTTGCTATTTTACTTTGGGATAGCATAGTTTGGTATTTTTAATTGTGATTTTTGTTGTCTACATCGTACGATATGATGAACTCATAGCTCGACAATCACATCCTTCCACTATTGGATGAGATGTGGAATTCGCATAAGATAAGTCTCAAACTTAATGGTAGATGAATATGTATCGACTCAATGCATAAATAGAGTGACTATAAATAATAAGTTTTGTTCACTTCAGGTAAGGTTAACAAGGATGCTTGATTCCTTACAAGAGGTTTCTCTATTTTGGCAGTGCCAGCTTATATAAGGGATACAACCAACATATGGGCACCATGTGCAATAACTATTGATGTTGATCCCATGAAGAACTGCCACAAGACAACCGGCCAAATCTGCAAACACAAGAAACTTCTAGTCTTAATATTTTGACTCATGCCAGAAAGCAGTAATAATACAAGACAGCTAGGCATGCAAATTGAATTCAAGGATAAAGAAACAAGTAACATACATCGGGCTAAAGAGGATAAGAGAAACAATCCTGAGAACCGGTCTGTCCATGGTTTGCTTCAACTTTAACTTGATGTAACTCTTGACAGTTGACACCATAATCAAAGAGAGTTCCTTTAATTTGATTGGAACCTTTGGCAGTTCAAGCTTTCTGCTGAGTAGAAGTACAGATCCAAGAAGGAACCCTGATACGAAACCTCCAACGCTCGCAAAGTTGAGGACATAAGGCAGAAAGCAAGGATGAAATTGCAAACAAATACAAAGACAAAAGGCTGAAACCTGCATTCAAACATAGAAAATTAATCAATATGCTGGCACCAAGAAACAAGAAAAAAAAATGCCAACGAAGAAATCCAAATCCTACCCTTTTGATTTGTAATTCCCAGTTCCAAATGAGCTCAGAGAGTAAAGTTCCGAGTAATCCATACAAAGCCCCAGAAGAGGCAACAGCTGGGGTGTGCTGAAGAAAAAGAGAAGCCATCAAGGCTCCCAAAAATGCAGACATTGCATAGATTACACCAATCCTTACTGCAAGTAATAAAGTATTCATCATTCATCAGCAATTTTATCTCCAATCAACAGAATAAACAATTGACAGTAGAATCCGAACCCTAAAAGGCTAAAAGAAAAGTATTGTAAAAGGAAAAATATAATTACACGGTTCATGCTCGCGCTCTAGGTGAATTCAATGATACTGCAGAGATTGAGGAGGAGGTGGAAGAGCCCAGCATGAAGAAATGGAGAGGTGAAAAGACGCCAAGTTTGGTGATACTCTGTCACGAAATTCCTCCGAAGCGCTCCCATTTCCTCTAATCTGCACCAACCAAAAATTGAAACGAGAAGTTCCGATTAGTTGATATTAGAATTACCTCGATCCACAATAACCTAATAAGTAATATTTAATACAATTCACAATGAGAACCAGGAAAAGATTTCAGATTCAGAGAATCTTTGGAAGAAATAAAAGAACTCACTTGGACTGAGAAGGGCCTAAGAGAGGATTCTCAGAGAGAGGTTGGAAGGAGAACCTTCCGAGGGTTTTTAGGGCGCAGTAGCCGTTGCGATGAAGACACCCACGTGGATGATCACGAACACTGACACCACCCACGTGTCACCGCCAGAGCGGCGGCGTTTCAAGGAGGGAGCCACCTTGAGGTCCTGGGGGAATGCCGCCGGGAACTTTGTCGGAGGAGAGAGCTTAACGATGTCGATGAATTGATCGGAACCTCCTTCCGCTGCCATTTCCGAATCTTCTTCTCACTGTAACCTTTCACCGCCGCGAGAAATGGAGAATGAGCTACGAGTTGGTTTGTTGGTGGGAATTTTTAGAGAGAGAGAAAACGGTTGATAAGTTTCTTGAGCTTGGCGGGATTTTATTTTTATTTTTATTTTTTTGCGTTTCGGTTTCTGTTTCTGATTTCGTTTGGGGACTGATCAGCAAACGAAAGGGGTGGTAGTCAAATGATGCATAATTTAAAAATTAATTTGCGAATGAAGCAGCAAGCGGATCCGTGGCGCAATGGTAGCGCGTCTGACTCCAGATCAGAAGGTTGCGTGTTCGATTCACGTCGGGTTCAATATCCCGATCCGTAAAGCTATCGCCGGATCACAATTTTTGGTGTATTTCAGTGGGCCTAGGCCCGTAATAACATGTTTTTATTACAATGTTTTGGCTCAAGAGCCAAAAATAAAAAGGCAGTATAATTTCATAATTTGGACTGGATTCTCCTTCCTCTCCTCACTATATTCTTGACAAAAAAAAAAAAACAGTCACTATATAATATTTTCAATCAAACTTTTAAATATTTTAAACAAATTAATTGTTTATATCATATTTGCTGCAAAATTCTGTCCGCACAATTATATATATATTGGTACGAATTGTGTATATTAGTATACAAAACTTGAATGAACAAGTGAATTGTGATACCCCACCAAAAAGAAAAGAAGGAGACAAATTGTAAGTTTGCAACATCTAATAGACATGAAATTCAAACTTTTAACATATATAAAACAAAAATTGAAAGGCATTATAATTTGACCCAAAGAAAGGCAGTATAATTTGGACTAGATTCTCTTTCCTTTCCTCATTATATTCTTGACAAAAAAAAAGTTACTATATATTATTTTCTATCAATAAAAAAATACATAATAACTAACTTAGATTGATTTAGTGGTTAACTCATATCTCATCTTGTGCATACAAACTTCTAAATATTTTAAACAAATTAATTATTTATATCATATTTACTGCAAAATTCTATGCACACAATTGTATATATATATATATATATATATATATATATATATATATATATATATATATTTTGGTATAAATTATGTATATTAGTATTCAAAACTTGAATGAATAAGTGAATTTTGACATATCCCACCAAAAAAAAAGAAGACAAATTGTAAGTTTGCAACATCTAATAGACATGAAATTCAAACTTTTCAACGTATATAAAACAAAAATTGAAAGGCAGTGTAATTTGAGCCAAAGAAAGGCAGTATAATTTGGACTGGATTCTCCTTCCTCTCCTCACTATATTCTTGACAAAAAAAAAAGTCACTATATAATATTTTTAATCAATAAAAAAATACTCAATAATCAAATTAGGTTGATTTAGTAATTATCTCATATCTCACCTCATGCAAACCTTTAAATATTTTAAACAAATTAATTGTTTATATCATATTTGCTGCAAAATTCTGTATGCACAATTATATATATATTATTTTTATTGGGTATAAATTGTGTATATTAATATACAAAATTTGAATGAATAAGTGAATTGTGACATATCCCACCAAAAAAAAGAGGCAAATTGTAAGTTTGCAACAACTAATATACAAAAAATTCAAACTTTCAACATATATAAAACAAAAATTGAAAACAACAAAAAATTAGTTATGTGACCTTTTCCAACTAAATAACTGCATTTTTGTAATTGTTCATACCATGGCCCAATATTAAAGGCCCAGGTCCAAAAGAAAGACTTAGTCCAGAGGATTGAGCCTTACTACGCACCGACCTAGTATCAAGAAGTCGGTGTTGACTACGATTTGTCCTAAAAAAGTCGGGCACGATATTAGCTGGCAGATAAACACTCATTCAAATGAGTAACCGCCCCTAAAATCTCTCTAACCGCTTCATCAAGCCATATCTTAACCTCCCTAAGATAATGGGACGGTTAACACCCTAAAGATATGGCACTACTCCAACGGTGGTTATTGGCTCACCACTATAAATACACTGACACCCCTCAGGTATCTCTAAGTCCAATACTCTCTAGACCTGCTCACACTCTTGCTAACTTAAGCATCGGAGTGTCTTTGCAGGTACCACCCCCCTCTCCTCATACAAACAAGTCGGACGGAGCCTCCCGAGTTGCAGACCATTCGGAGCCCTCCTCCTTCATACATTTGGACCAGCCAACGCCATCCATTCTATTAATCTCCGGTTACCCACCGTAACATTGGCGCCGTTGCCGGGGACCCGAGAGATCATTCACCAATGGCGGACAGATCCCACGAAGAAGGCCATGTGGAGACAGACTCTGAGCAAGAGAATCTGGACACAGGCAATAACGATGTGGACATCACCCTCCACCAGGAAATTGACAATCAGCACAGAGAAGGCACCTCCGGAGTAAAAAAACCCGAAGGTAAACTCCTCAGAAGGGCGCGAGTCAGAAAAAGAAGGACCATCCCATATAACTGAACTCATGGGATTAGTCCACAGCCGCCTGGAACAGTTAGAACAAGAGCGGGAGCGGCAAAAGGAAACTGAAAAGAGCCTAAAAGAGGAGATGGAACGACGAAAAGAGTTAGAAAGAAAACTCTTAAAGTTGGAATCCTCCCTCAAAAGTCACAATTCCCGTGACGAACAAGAAGAGCCGCCCTTGGGTGGGGAAGATCCTTTCAGTCAGGACATAATGAGGGCAAAAGTTCCAAGGAACTTCAAAAGCCCTGATATGGACCTCTACGATGGAACCACGGATCCAAAGCATCATCTGAGCAACTTTAAAAGTCGGATGTACCTAGCCGATGCTTCCGACGCTACGCGATGCAAAGCCTTCCCGACCACTCTATCAAAAGCAGCGATGAAGTGGTTCGATAGCCTCCCCCCGAGGTCGGTTACTAGTTTTGAAGACCTCTCGAGGAAGTTTTTAATGAGGTTCTCAATCCAGAAAGACAAAGTGAAACATGCACCGAGCCTCCTGGGAATAAAACAGGAGGTCGGAGAATCTTTACGAGCCTATATGGAAAGGTTCAACAAGGCATGTTTGGAGATTCAAGACCTGCCCACAGAGGCAGTCATAATGGGATTAGTCAATGGACTCAGAGAAGGTCCCTTCTCGCAGTCCATATCTAAAAGACATCCCGTTTCTCTAAGTGATGTACAGGAAAGAGCTGAAAAATAGATCAATATGGAGGAAAACGCCAAATTAAGAGACCTGAGTTGGCGACCTGGGCCCCCTCCCTCAAAAGAGAGGGAAAGGGAAACCAAGAAAAAAGAAGAACTCGGTCTCGAAAGGCCAAGAAAATATCACTCTTATACTCCTCTGTAAGTTTCTATAGTGGACGTATACAGAGAGATTTGTAACACTGAGAGATTGCCACCCCTAGACCCATTAAAAATAAAAAAGGAGGGAGCCGCAGCGATTACTGCGAGTACCATAAAATATATGGTCACTCCACAAACGACTGTTACGATCTTAAAAATGTGATAGAAAAGCTGGCCAGAGAAGGTCGGCTTGATAGATATCTCATGGAAAGGTCGGACGGTCATGGAAAGAGAAAGCGAGACGATATGGATAGAAGAGACCCACCACCGCAAACACCAGAGAGACATATCCATATGATCTCAGGAGGGTTCGCGGGAGGGGGACTCACCAAATCCTCTCGCAAAAGACATCTCAAAAGAGTCTACCAGGTCGGGGAAGAGTCACCCGACCTCCATACCATTTCATTCACAAAAGAAGATGGGCAAGGAATAATCCCTGGACACGATGATCCAGTAGTAATAACTATGATTCTAGCAAATGCCCATCTCCACATAACCCTAGTGGACCAAGGAAGCTCGGCGGACATTCTTTTTAAGCCCGCTTTTGACAAGCTAGGGTTAGATGAGAAAGAATTAAGAGCCTACCCCGACACCTTATATGGATTAGGGGACACGCCAATAAAACCACTAGGATTTTTGCCCCTTCACACCACTTTTGGAAAAGGGGAAAAATCAAAGACTCTGAGTATAGACTTCATAGTCATTGATGTGGGGTCAGCATATACTGCTTTAATCGGTAGAGCTACCCTTAATCGACTCGGAACAGTGGTATCCACTCCCCACCTCTGCATGAAATTCCCGACCTCAGCAGGAATAGCAACGGTAAGGGGAGACCAAAAATTGGCGAGGAAATGCTACAATGAAAGCCTAAATCTGAGAGGAAGGGGCAGAGAAGTTCATACAATAGAGCTCGGTGGCGCAAGAGCCAGAGAAGAGCTGCGACCACAACCAGGCGGAAACACCGAGGAGATACAGGTCGGTAAAGAGGAAGGGAAAAATACTCATATAGGAGCCAACCTGGGGGAAACCCTAAAGCAAAAATTGACCAAGCTCCTAAGAGATAATTCCGACATCTTCGCCTGGAAGGCCTTTGACATGCTAGGGATTGACCCAGAACTCATGTCCCACAAGCTCTCGGTTTATCCAGGATCCCGACCTGTACAACAAAGAAGACGCAAGCTCGGTCCAGAACGAGCCCTAATAGTAGAAGAGCAAGTACAGGCGCTCCTGGAAGCCGGCTTCATCAGAGAAGTCAAGTACCCAACATGGCTAGCCAATGTAGTGCTAGTCAAAAAACAGAATGGCAAATGGAGAATGTGTGTCGACTATACCGACTTAAATAAGGCATGTCCCAAGGACCCTTATCCCCTACCAAGTATTGATACCCTAGTGGATTCCAGCTAGGGGTACCAATACTTATCATTCATGGACGCCTACTCGGGATATAATCAAATCCCGATGTATGAGTCAGACCAGGAGAAAACATCATTCATCACACCCAGAGCTAATTTCTGCTACGTGGTCATGCCATTCGGATTGAAGAATGCAGGAGCCACATATCAAAGGTTGATGAATAAAGTGTTTTCCCTTCACCTAGGGACCCTAATGGAAGTATACGTCGACGACATGCTGGTAAAGACCAAGAAGGAAGTCGACCTCTTGTCAGACCTCTCGCAAGTCTTTGACACCATAAGGCTGCACGGGATGAGACTAAATCCCGCAAAGTGTGCCTTCGCAGTAGAGGCAGGAAAGTTTCTAGGGTTTATGCTAACACAAAGAGGGATTGAAGCTAATCCCGATAAGTGTAGAGCCATCCTAGAAATGAAAAGTCCGACTTGTGTGAGAGAAGTCCAGCAGCTCAATGGCCGACTTGCAGCCCTCTCCAGATTTTTGGCAGGATCGGCACTAAAGTCCCTTCCTCTGTTCTCCTTATTGAGAAAGGGATGCCAGTTTAAATGGACTCCGGAATGCGAGGAGGCGTTCCAAGAGTTCATTAAGTTTTTAAGCCAACCTCCTATTCTGACCCGACCAGTATCTGGAAAAGACCTCGTCCTATACTTATCCGTAGCGGACAAAGCTGTTTCATCAGCACTAATAAAAGAAGACGAGGTCGGACAACATCCAGTTTATTTCATCAGTAAAGTCCTACAGGGCCCTGAGCTAAGGTACCACAAACTAGAGAAGTTTGCATACTCTTTAGTAATAGCCTCATGAAGGCTACGACCTTACTTTCAGGCTCACACAATAAGAGTCCGTACGAACCAACCCATGAAGCAAATCCTCCAAAAGACGGATGTTGCAGGGAGAATGGTTCAATGGGCAATAGAGCTCTCCGAGTTCGACTTAAGATATGAAACTCGGACAGCAATTAAAGCCCAGTGCCTCGCCGACTTCGTTGCAGAATATGCAGGGGATCAGGAGGAAAAACCGACTACATGGGAACTCTATGTAGACGGATCCTCCAATAAAATAGGAAGCGGCACAGGCATAATATTGGTAGATGAAAGAGGAACCCAGATAGAGGTTTCCCTAAAATTTGAATTCCCAGCTTCAAATAATCAGGCAGAATATGAAGCCTTAATTGCCGGATTGAAATTGGCAGAAGAAGTCGGTGCTACAAAGGTGATGATATACAGCGACTCACAGGTGGTGACCTCCCAAATAAGTCGAGAGTATCAGGCAAAGGACCCAAACATGAAGAGGTACTTGGACAAAACTCTGGAACACCTTGGGCATTTTGAAGAAACCGAGGTTAAACACATAACTCGGGATTTAAACAGTAGAGCAGACGCCCTGTCCAAGTTAGCAAGTACCAAACCAGGAGGGAACAACAGAAGCCTGATTCAAGAAACCCTCCAAGAACCCTCAGTAGCAAAAATAGAAGACAAACAAGAAGTACTTGAGGTAGCCGGTCTAAACCTCGGATGGATGAACCCCTTAGTCGAATACATGAAATTCGACATCCTCCCTAAAGAGGAGAAAGAAGCTAAAAAGATCCGAAGGGAAGCACAACACTACACCTTGGTGAGAAATGTCCTCTACAGAAGGGGGATATCGACACCATTGTTAAAGTGTGTACCAACCTCAAGAACCCCCGAGGTATTGGAGGAAGTACACAGTGGGATCTGCGGAAACCATCTCGGAGCAAGGTCACTAGCCAGAAAAATAATCCGAGCTGGATTCTACTGGCCGACCTTGCAGAAAGATGCCACAGAATTTGTGAAAAAGTGTCAACCATGCCAGATGCATGCAAATTTCCACGTGGCTCCACCAGAAGAGCTCATCAGTATCACTTCTCCATGGCCTTTTGCAAAATGGGGAATGGATTTGTTAGGCCCTTTTCCCCAAGCGCCAGGACAAGTCAAATACCTGATCGTGGGAATAGATTACTTCACAAAGTGGATAGAAGCAGAACCATTGGCCACCATCACCACTCAAAGAAGTCGAAGGTTCCTCTACAAAAATATCATCACAAGATATGGGATACCTTACTCCATTACTACAGATAATGGAACCCAATTCACCGACGCTACCTTCAGAAGCTTAGTAGCCAGTATGAAAATCAAACATCAGTTCACCTCGGTGGAGCACCCACAAGCCAATGGGCAAGCCGAGGCAGCCAACAAAGTCATACTGGCAGGGCTAAAGAAGAGATTGCAGGAAGCAAAAGGAGCTTGGGCTGAAGAGCTCCCTCAAGTGCTATGGGCTTACAGGACAACCCCCCAATCCGCCACGGGAGAAACACCTTTCCGACTAGTTTATGGCGTAGAAGCCATGATACCAATAGAAATCAATGAGCAAAGCCCAAGGGTAATTCTCCATGACGAGGTCGGAAATATACGGGGACACAAAGAGGAGCTCGACTTGCTCCCCGAAGTCCGAGAAGATGCCCAGATAAGAGAAGCAGCATTGAAACAAAGGATGACTACAAGGTACAACAAAAAAGTCATTCGA
This sequence comes from Arachis hypogaea, assembly GCF_003086295.3. Classification (NCBI taxonomy): domain Eukaryota; kingdom Viridiplantae; phylum Streptophyta; class Magnoliopsida; order Fabales; family Fabaceae; genus Arachis; species Arachis hypogaea. The sequence continues at coordinate 9,945,009 of NC_092037.1, forward strand.
AGAACATTTGCCAGAAACGACATTGGAGTCAACAAATCAGGAGAAGGAAAGCTCGCCGCAAATTGGAAGGGACCATACAAAGTCAATGAAGTTTTAGGAAAAGGTTATTATAAAGTAACCGACCTGAACGACACTGAGTTACCAAGGTCGTGGCATGCTTGTAATATGAAAAGGTACTACAGTTAAAAGCGAACTCTACTCCCTGATGTACTCTTTTCCCAACTTCATGATTTTTTCCCAAAATTAAAGGGTTTTTTCTGGAGAAGGGTTTTTAACGAGGCATCATAGTAGAGGCTAAGGGAAAATAGGCTATTAAAACCCTTAGTAGCAAGAAGGTACCTCCCCAATTAATAAAGATCTTTTTTATCTATAATATCTCTTACAAACTCCTTTCTATTTTTCTAAGTCTTTCTACGAAACGCGCCGACTTAAGCTCGACAAAACGTGAAAATCCCATGAACCGACCTAGATGGTCGTCAGGATAAAACGACGAGGTACAAGTCGGTGTAAAGAGGTTATATAAGTCGATCGTAAACAACTCGAAAACAACTCGACTCGCAAGTCGAAACAAATCTCCGAGTAGAAAAGCTCGAAAACACTTCAACTCAAAAGTCGGAGTGAAGAGCCGAGCAGAAGAAAAACGCATCGCAAAAATAACCTAAGTCATAAAAACTCAATAAAAATGGTTGGGTGTAAGGAATAACAAAAAAGAGATTGAAAAACCTAGGAAAAAGTTTAAAGGCTGTCTAAAAGTCCTTAAACAGAAAGGCTCGGAAAAACAGACGAGCCAATAGGAAAGGTTTTTGGAAAAGATCAAGGGGGCTTTAAAAAGTCAAAATCAGAAAAGCATACACGCATAAGGTAACTTAAACCCTTATCCAAAAAAGGGTATTTATTTTGTTAATTTAAAAACCCTTATTCAAAAAGGGCACTTGCTGAAATATTTTATTTACGGCCTTAAAAGGCCAAACGAAATTGTTCAAACGTCACCAAACAAACATATAAAGAATTTAAAAAAGGGGGGACTCACAGGCCGAGTCCCCATATAGCCATAAAAAATTATTTCTGCAGAGGAGTAGACGGATCACCACTACCAGAATCAGGAGGAGCGCCACCAGGACAGGGAAGAGAGGCATCCACAGGAGATGAAGAGGAAGTCGGAGGAACAACTGAAGAACTCGGAGCGTCCTTAGAGCAAGGAGGGGACTCAATGATCCTCTGCCCCCGAGTCTTCAATTCTGACTCGGAAACGATTACGGGGACAGGAGGATCCACGATAGCACCATCAATAACAACTTTATCAGGATGTAAAGGAGAAAGATCCAAGTCGGGAGCGATAACTCTGACTTGCTCCAGGAAAATCCTCCAAGACTCCTCGGCCCCATCAGCGATAGAGTCCTCCAACTCGGCGTACGCATTCCGAGAATTCAGCAAATCCTTCTTCATAGACACAAGATCTTGAAATAAACTCTGATAGCTCTCCTGTGCTGTCTTCCTCAAACTTGCCTCCATGTTGCATTGGGCCCGCAACTTGCTCTCCTTCTCCCGAAGGTTATTTCTCTCCGCCCTCAGCTTGGCGACCTCCACCTTCAACTCCCTCTCATGCTCCTGGTAAGAAAGAAGCCTCCCCTCCAGCTCCTCAACCTTCGAGGTTACCCCCAAAGAGCTGAGAGGAGTCTTCTCAAAAATATCCAAAAGCTTGCCACAAACACCCGCCGCCCTAAAACTCTCCTCAGCCAGAATGGTGAGGTGGTTTCGAACAGAAGCATCATCCATACTTATATGAGGTTAGATGTTCTTTCGGACGAATGCAAGAGCATCCGCCTTAACCCCACCATCAAAAGAAGAGCCAGACTCTAAAGTCTTGCGCTTCTTCTTCTCTGGCTCAGGAAGAAGTCGGGCGGAGGGGAGTGGCCGAGATAAGGTTGAAGAAGAAATCACAATGGGCTGAGAGGGAGTCCCCACGTTCTGAGGAGGAGGAGGAGGAGGAGGAGAGATGATCTCCCTGGCACCACCAGCCTTGGCCCGGGACTTCGCTTTAGCCTCCTGAACTCTCTGGTAAGATTCCTGAGCATTCTTCCTTGCCATGTCTGCAAAAGAAACAATTAGCAAAAATTGTAAGTCGGCAAACTTTAAAGTCGGCAGATACAAGTCGGAAATAAGAAATGCATATACTACCTAGTTGCGACCGAACAAAGGTCGGTGATCCCTGGAGGAATTTCCTAGTGTCCAAGTATGGGGCCCTCCCCCACACTTCTCGGAAAAACCCCACAATGGCTGCCTCCACCTCGTCCAGGTCATCCAGACCATACTTCTCACAAGGGGAGGCCTCCAACCAATAGAGGGGGAAGCGAGGGGAAGAACTCTCATCCAGAAAAAATGGGTGGTGACCCTCTACAGCTTGCACTTTGAAAAAATAATTTTTGAAGTCGTGGAATGATTCGTCAAAAAGGGTGAAAATTCTCCGACCTTGAATGGCTCGGAAAGACACCCATTGCTGCTTGTTATTTAGCCCACTAAAGGGCTTAGTCATATGAAAAAGAAAGAAGAAAATCCTCAAAGAGGTCGGAAAGTCCAAAGCGTGACTAATAAATTGATAAATTTTCAGAAAACCCCAAGAATTGGGGTGAAGTTGGGTAGGGGCAACTCGACAGTGGTGCAGAACAGATATCTCAAAGTCCGAAAAAGGAAGAAAAACACCCAAACGGGTGATCATACATTCATACATAAAGAAAAAATGAGGGGCCGCCTCATTGGCCTTCCCAAAACAAACCCGGTCTTCCGGACCCGGGATTACCAACTCATATTTTGGCTCGTCCTCCTCCGAAGTACAAATCCTGTGGTGAGTACGAAGATGAGTAATAAACTCAGCATCGACCAAGGGTTCCTCCCCTAGGACTGTGACATCAACCAACTGAGAAAGAACATCTACGGAAGCCATTTCTTTTTTCTTATAAAAGGTGACAAAAACCTATAAAAAGAAAAAAGAAAAGAAAATAAAAAACACGGTCTCTAAAGGGAGGAGATACGAAGCCAAAATCTACAAACCAACCTATCTACCCACAAAATAAAAGCATGCAAACACAAAGCATGTCATGAAAGAAGAAAAGCTAACCTTTATCTGAAAGTGAAGGTTGGAAGAAGCAGAAGTCTCCAAACGCAAGAATGCAGCACGAACGAAGAAAGAAGAAATTTGAAAGATTGCAGAAACGGAAAAATGAAAGAGAGGGAAAGTATTTATAAACATGCTAAGGGGCATAATGGTAAAAACGGAGCAGTCATTAATGAGAGTGCACCGTTACCAAAGTCATCAATCCCTAAGTGCATCCCTAACGGACATGACGCTTGAATAGACGTAACTGTCAGAAACAAAAGGTCGCGAAAACCACGTCGGTTTAAAAACCCGTGTTTCCTCCAAGAAAGTCGGCTACGAACCCGAGTTAAATACTTGAACCCTAGCCCTAAAGAGATCTTGGGCTCAAGTAGGGGCACTGTTCATACCCTGGCCCAATATTAAAGGCCCAGGTCCAAAAGAAAGGCTTAGTCCAGAGGATTGAGCCTTACTACGCACCGACCTAGTATCAAGAAGTCGGTGTTGACTACGATTTGTCCTAAAGAAGTCGGGCACGAGATTAGCTGGCAGATAAACACTCATTCAAATGAGTAACCGCCCCTAAAATCTCTCTAACCGCTTCATCAAGCCATATCTTAACCTCCCTAAGATAATGGGACGGTTAACACCCTAAAGATATGGCACTACTCCAACGGTGGTTATTGGCTCACCACTATAAATACACTGACACCCCTCAGGTATCTCTAAGTCCAATACTCTCTAGACCTGCTCACACTCTTGCTAACTTAAGCATCGGAGTGTCTTTGCAGGTACCACCCCCCTCTCCTCATACAAACAAGTCGGACGGAGCCTCCTGAGTTGCAGACCCATTCGGAGCCCTCCTCCTTCATACATTTGGACCAGCCAACGCCATCCATTCTATTAATCTCCGGTTACCTACCGTAACAGTAACTATCCTAATATCCTTACAGTAATAATATTTATATAATATTTGATAAAATATTAAAGGTATATTCCATAGTTATACACATTTTTTCCTATGTGAATAAATTCTGTGTATGTTATATTATTGTTGATATAAGATAAAATGACAAATTGAAAGCGGCAAGAAACCAAAAGAGAAATAAGAAATTGAAAAATTCACAACTAAGATGAAAATACCTAAGGTGACATCATCGCTAATTGCTAACAAAGTTGGTTCATCTTTAATATGAGGAAGTAACCACCGCCATCCCAACAAATATGAGCTATATATTCATCACCATCCTATTAATGTCATTTTTGTAATTTTGCTTTGGCAATCTTCATTTTTCTTTCTCTCCCTCTTGCAGGTGAGAGGCCTCAATTCTAGGTGACTTCTTCAAAGAAATATCTTTTTACATAAAAAGGAATTATAAAAGAATAAAATAAAAATTAATTACTATTAAATTTATAATTTTTATTATTATACATGTTATTATTCTAATTCCAAGGTGATTACACTTTCAATTTCTTATTTTATCAACTTAAAAATTATCCAAGTTATTAATTTTTTTGTTACATGCATGTATAAAAGTATAAAAATATACTATTTATACATAAAATATTTTTTATATCTGCAGAAGTTATTATTATTAATTAATTATACATTTAAATTATTCTTAATTAAAGAAGGAAAATATACATTAATTATTAAAAAAATACTCATGTTAAGATGGTATGTATAATAAAAGAATATTTGTGTAGAAGACTTATATATATATGTTATATGAAAAAATATATTTTTTAATGTTTAAAATAAATTTAAATTTATTCTTAATATTTTGATTGTTCTATTTATATTTATAATATTGTATTTTAGCTATATTTATATATTTTGGTCTCAATTCGAATTTTCTTTCGATATATCCAAGTTTTATGTGGTTTTTTTTAGGTGTTATGTTGTTGGTGAAAAAATAGAGACAAAAGAGGAAAGAAAATTAGAATTTTAAGTTTTTAACCAAAAGTTATAAATTAACTATGATGGAAAGTAAGATGTTACAAATGTATGTTAGATATAAGTTTTCCACTTATTCTAATATTATGAACAAACATAATATTTTTTCATGTTATATATAATAATTATGTTAGGCTATATAAAAAATCAATTATCAAATCAATTATTTATATAAAGTATATATCTAAATATAAAATACACATTAAAATAAATTAAATAATATACATTTACACATAAATATAGAAAAAAAAAACTATCAATTTATTACTTGAAAAATTTAGCTACTGACACAACAACTCATAAATAATTTTAGAATGTAATAAAAATAATTAATAAATATAATTTTTTAAGTGACAAAATTTTTTTTGTATTTAACAAATAATTTATTTATTTAATCTAAATTTTTGTAATAATATTTAAATAAATATTTAAAAAATTAGCAAAAAATTCAGACAAAATTTAATTTTTAATTTTTTTATTTTTCAAAAATATGTGATCATTCACAATAATTAAAAAAATACTTGACACAAATGACCAAAGTTCAAAAATAAAAATATTTTATTTTTTAGTAATAATTACAAAAATTTACTTCAAAATCTGATATTTAAAGTCTTTTTAAGATTTTTATATTTAATATTTATTTTTTTATTGCGTTTTTAAATTTTTTAAAAATTTATTTATCATTAGTATATTTTAAAGTTTTCTTTTGTTAAAGATATAAATTTTAAAATATATTTTAATAATTTACTTCACAAATATATAATGATTGATTTTTTATATATACATAACATTTCAAACACTATTTCTGTTTTGATCCATACATAAAACCAAAGCTATTGATAAATAATTAATGGTGGAAGCGTGTTTGGAGATCAGGAACTTGAATGGGTGTATGTATCTAACATCCGACATCTAAATCTAACAATCCGGCTAATTAATTAGTAGTTTAGTTAGTCAAAATCAAGGCTAGATTTCAACAACTAAAGTGCAACAAAGCAAGAAATTAAAAGCGAAAACTTCAACCATGACTAATATTTTATAATTTTTTTATTATACTAATACAATAAATTGAATTAATTATTTATTTTAAATTTAATTATTTATTATAATAGATTTAATTATTTTAACAATTAGTTATTTAATTTAAAAATATATATTAATATACATAAATATATAATAATTAATTTAGTAACTAATTTTTAATAATAAAACATTTTTTAACTAATTAGGACTGCACAAAATCCAGCCTGCTTGAAGAACTGGTTCGGACCCGATCACATTGGGTCAAAGTTTGACCCGGGTTTATTGAGATCGGATCAGACCCGAAACCTAAAGAGCTTATCCAGTTTATTATTTCGATCAGACCAACGTAAATGTTTGGGTCACCCGACGCGGACCGAAGAGAGCAAATAAGGACTTCCCCACCAGCCGGATCCCAGAGCAAGCCACCTGCACTTGGTACTTATCTTCATCATCATCACGTGTCTCAGAGCAACAGACGGTAATAAAGCATACCGGCTCCTCCAACAGCAGAACAGAGCGCGTGAAGTTTGTTACGAGAGTTAAAATGTGGTAACTGTCTCCAATCTGCATACCCTTGAGCAAGATTTTGCTGATAGTTGATATCACTGAATCATTTCCAATTTTCCATTAAATGGAGGGATTTTTATTTTTAATTTTTTTTGCAGCGTTGTTTAATGTTTTATCCATGTGCTGACTGCTGCGTTCATCATCTATTCATCTTTCAATTTCTGGTTCAATGACCCGGTTTAAAATTGGTCCGAACTGATTGGATATTATCGGGTGAGAGGTCGGGTATGGGTCTAGGAAATGAACCCAGTCATAATTTAGGGTCGGGTTCGGATTTCTTGAGAGAATCTAATTCCTTTGCTTTCCAAACACCGCGTTAATTAATCTTAATCTTCATGGGCCAATTGTCGGCTATTAATCAAAACTATTTCTTCCTGAAATTTTGGATTATATAAAACTTGAACCCAATCGCTTCATAAACATACAACAGTAAGTTCTGATTCTTCTCCCTAACTAACTAATTAATCTGAAAGTCTTTCCTTCAAGGTGAGATATGCTATCCTGAGCACCCGAAAAAATTGATTTTTTTTTTTGGTTATATATTTTACTTTTCCAATTCCTTCTGCTTTATCTCAAAGGGTTTGAATGATAAATGACATTGTGGGTGTAATTGTTTCAGATGGATGCACCAAATGGATCCCAAGATACTGAGCAAACCCTTGATTCACAAGTCAAAGCGTTCTTTGATTCTGCTCCACCTCTCCAGAATAGGAATGACATCATTCAGAAATTGAATCACTTCATTCAGCTGAATTCTTTATCTTCAGGCAAGTGATTGTGACAGTGACACTCTTTTGTATAGTATTGTATTGTGTTCTAGACCATTAAAAATTATGCTTTCTTTTATTGGCGTTTCTCCTTTTGTGTTTTTTTTTTATGCTTGCCCTGCATAATGTGTGGTGGATTTTTGTTGTTGTTGTTGTTGCCTTCACAGAAAATGGGATAGGTAAGAGAATTGTTTGTGTGACTTCTGGTGGCACCACTGCTCCATTGGAGCAGCGGTGCGTTCGCTATGTTGACAACTTTAGTTCAGGTCATAGGGGAGCCACATCCACTGAGTATTTGTTCTTGCACTTGCTCTTGTTCTTGTTCTTGTCAATGAAATTTTTTCTTGGATATTTGTTTGGTGATCTCTTGGAGGGGAATGAATACTATGTTGCTGGTTATGTTGAGTGTAGGTATTTTCTGAAGGCGGGATATGCTGTGATCTTCTTGTACCGGAGGTGAATTTTTCTGTGTATCCTTCTTTTATGTTTGTTTTTTGTGTGTTGTTGCTTACTTACCTGTAACTCTTGTTCAGAGGAAGTTTTCAGCCATTCTGTAGATCCCTTCCTGATGATCCCTTACTTGAATGCTTTGAGGCGACCGAAGGATTAAACATTCAAGGTCTTTGGTTTCTGCTTCATCCTCTTCTTGTACAATTAAAAAAGGGAAGGAAAAGAATATAAATAAAATGATACCAATAACTCTACTAGCAATGCTTCACATTAGAATTTGCACCTAAAATTGGGATAAACTGAAATGAAAGACTTGATCATGTAGGTCGTTAGTTGTATGAAACAATGATGTTAGGTGGCTTGTAAGATTTTTTTTTCCCTCTTCTTCCTCTAGAAGATTCTTAATTTTTATCTTGATTCACTAAAAGCTGACAAAATTCCATCACATATATAATTTCATCATATAATGCAATTTTCTTTGCTTTTTAATCTTGTCCTTAGATGAAGACCACTCAAAATGATACTTAATTGGATATCTTGTAATGATGTTATTTTGCATGCCCACTTCATTTCTTCTTATTTTGTTGTTTTATTCAAACATATGGGCTTTCTGCATTTTGCTGAATGCTGTTATATACTTCAGTCCGTGAGGCTTATTCTAAAGCAGTGAAGACCGCTATCGTGGATCATCATGCTGTATGATCTGTAGCTAAGATTTTGTCATTTCATCGTCTTTTTTTTTTCCCATCTAATTCCATTTTGTCTTTGTTAATAAGTATAGCCTTACTGCGATATCATACTATTGCAGGCAGTGGATAGTGGTCTCCTGTTAAAGCTTCCTTTCAGCACTATATTTGAGTATCTTCAGGTTAGCTTCACTCCATCACTGTATTTTCTTTGTATTAATTTCATGTAAAAATGCAGCGCAATCTGTTACATGGTGTATATAGTTTCTTCCTGTTTTGGTGTTTGGCCGCAATAATTTGTTTATTTCTCATTTCCATGGGTTCATCAGATTGCTAAAGACACTTGTTATTTTGTAGCTTAACTTTAAGTGCTTAATAATTATATATCTTGGCACAAATTGATCATTGATAAATATGTTTTTTATTTTGTAGATGCTGCAAATAATTTCAAAGCCAATGAAGGATATTGGCCCACGTGCAATGTTCTATCTTGCTGCTGCAGTATCTGACTTTTATGTTCCTTGGAAGGACATGGTATAAAATTGATATCTTGGTTCTTCTTTCCATGAAAGTTTCATGCCTTATTAACTTCAATTCTGGCTTGAATGATTTTGTAATATGTTAAGATACAAGAATATTAACCATGTCAATTCAACATCTGCGCTAGAGTTAGTTATTATTTAGAGAATTAGCATACAGATAACACTGCATAACTTAATTAGTCCTGCTTAGATTGTGAAAACTGAAAAGTATAAGCAGAAAAACATTTATTGAATCATCGGAACTATTTAAGGGTTATTTTGAGATTGATGATCATCGTGAAAATTGCTCTGCAAAGCTAGGATCTTGAAATTAAAACACCTCAATTCATAAAATATATTTGACTTGGTAATATCTACTTGCTATATATTTATCCTATGCAGGTAGAACATAAAATTCAATCTGGATCTCACATCTTGGATGTGAAACTTGTTCCTGTGCCAAAGATGCTATCAGTGCTTAGGAAAGATTGGGCACCCCTTGCTTTTTGCATATCTTTCAAGGTATTGATGGGTTGGATATTTAGTCTTTATAATTTTTTGGAGTAATATTGTAATAGACTTACCTTTCCTCCCTGGTTAACAGTTAGAGACAGATTCGAACATTCTTCTAAATAAGGCGCGGGGTGCTCTCGAGAAGTACAGTATGCATGCTGTTGTTGCGAACGAGCTCTCCACGCGAAAGGAGCAAGTGGTGGTTGTCACCATTGACAACAAGATTACGGTTCAACGAGATAAGAGTAAGGCTGATGATGATGTAGAGAATCCCCTCATTAAGCTTCTTTCTCAGAGACATTCAGCTTACATTGAGGATTCGAACAGAATGAGGTGAATCACTTTTTGAGTCTGATCTTTTCGACTTCTTCTCCTTGTTGCAATTCCATGGCAAGACAACTCTCGTTGTATGTAATAAAACCATGAATAAATGAAAAGAAGGATTACACAATATAGATATATTGAGATTGTGGTTTTAGTAAATAAAGGAAGAGAAAATAGAAATAAAGGGTGTTAAAAAGGAGATAGTTTCAATAGGAGAAATAAGAAGTTTAAATTTTAATGTACTGTATCAAGGTTACAAATTTTCTACTTTTTTTGAATATTTAACCATTAACGTGTTTTGGATATGCAATTATGCATACTGGGACCAAATAACGCATTAACCATATTGGATTTAGCTTGTTTAAAGTATAGTACATGATACATCTCAATCATTGATTGATGGAGGAAAGAAAGAAAAGTCAATAATTCATAATTTTTTAAGATAACAATTACCATAACTACATATACATACAGGATGTCTAGGATTGCCTATCAAAGTAATTAAGTGCTACAATTGGGAAAGTAAAATCTCATTCATCTATACTGTACACCTATATTTCGTATAATAATATCATTAAAAATGAATTAGATTTGGGGAGGAAACATTATGGTATTGAATAAAATATTAGCTATTGATAAGTGGGAATTATGTCCCATTTTCATTCATCACTGTCTGATTTAAGACCTTCTGCTTCCAAGAGCTGGCTGATAAGGTTTATCTTGATCTTGCTCAGCCTTTCTTCTCATCAAATCTCTTTTCTTGAGAACAAGTGTGTGCCTTTTAAGGGTATTGGAGAAATTCTTAGCAGTAGCTGCCTTCTCTCTAGCTAGAATCTTCTTTGCCTCATCAGGATCCATCTAAGATTTTACAAACTATTTCAGTCACATAAAAAAAAAAGGCATGCTATACTGTTGCCATTTCAAAACACACATTCTATTTTAGGGTGAAAAACTACTTCCTTCTATTCAAAATAACTCTCGTTTTGACTTAATTTATGCCCTGTATTCTTTAAAATTCACTCAAACCTGGAAGTGATTAAGTAACTCAATCTGGCACGCTTATACAAAGGGAAGAAATTGATAGCATGTCCTACTTTGCTATAGGATTGTAAGATCGAGGAATAAGGCAATTTAATATATCAATATGCGAACACTTTGTATGTCAAACACTCAAACTGTATCAATTGTAGACATAGTTTTACCCACCAACCTTTGAAGTATAGAAATTAAAAGACAATGCACACAACATGTTCCAAAAATGTAAAAAGTTAGAAAAACAAGAGTTAAATATACTGAAGTTCCTCTGTGAAAGATAAAACTTAACAAGTAACTAGAATCAACTGCGAAGATAGTCAGATGCATAAAAGATATTAACTTCATAGGGTTGACTCGGTTATCCATATCATACTGTCTTCGCTCAATTCATATGCAGTTTGGGCGTTTGTTTTTGATAATAGGACAAAGACAAGACGTTGAGAACAAGACACAAATGATAGAGATACAAAATTTTGTGATCTTGTATTCTATTTGGTGATAAACTAGAACAAATTATGAAAATCTAATTTATTCTCATTTTTTTCATCCAAAAAATTTGAGAAAAAAAATATAATAATAAAAAAGTATAATTATAAAAAATTAACAACAATAATAAAATAAGAAATAAAAAATAAATTATATCATTTATTAGTGTCTCTGTGTCTTTCCTGTTAGGATGAGTACAAAATATACTAATTCAGTGTCTCTGAATATAGTATCTTTGTCCATATCTCATCTATCAAATACAATTTTGTGTCCCTATCTCAATGTCCTGTACACAGCAAAGTAATAAACCTAGCTTCTGCTGTTTCGCCTTCCTCAAGGGTTCCTCTACCATCATAGACTGGAATAGTGAAGTAGAGTTACTATATGTATTCAGACATTTTCATCTTAGAAAACAGTACAAGCACAGTGGAACTGTACTTCTAGGATTAACAACTACTTTACACTAAATTTAGTTATCAAATCAATCACTCATATAGAACACATATAAAATACAAAATACATATTAAAACTTAATTAAATAATGCAATAATTATATATAAATGTGTGTAACATTTGTTTAAATATTAATCACGGTTGAATTCATAATTTTTATCATATCAGAGTCCTATTATTTTAATTCAAGATGATTAGGCTCTCAACTTATCATTTTAACCACTACTTCACTTTAGAATATTTTTTTTTTCAAATCCTATATTGTTTTCTGTCTTCTCACCATCATCCACACTCTCGTCCACCATCCTCTGTAAAAAGATGTGACTGTTTGATTCTTTTTAGAACAAATTAATTATCTTATGTATTTACTTGCATACTTTTGTTTTAAAGATTTTACGGTGAACAATTTTACAAAATCAAAGATACAACTAAGCTTTTTTTTTATACTTTTACAAAAGTCATGATCAATGACATTGCCACATGATTCTTAAATTTTAATTTTGTCCATATTTCATAATCGATAATGCTAAGAAGATAATAAAAAATAAGTGCTAACAATTTAAACATACCTTATTTAATATTTATTAGTTTTAGTAATAATTAATAAATACTAAATAAAATAAATTTTGACAGTTTTAGCTAATTTATTTTGTTTTTCAAATATTATTGTTTCATAATAATATATACAGATATTATTCTCGTTCATCTATCAATGTCACTCTATAGATTGATCCAAAGACAGTGATAGATAAAAAGATATGGAAAGGACTTTGCACAACTTGAGTCATTGTATGCAATGAAATATTGAAATGAGAAGCATCTAGAGAGGTTGAGATGGACGAGAAGCCAAAAAAAACCCTGAGAGAATGAAGTCTTTGCAAGTATTGTCCCAAAGCCAGCAATCCTTGAGCAGCTTGATGTGTTGTTAGGATCCTAGGATAATCTGCCTGTATTTATTATCGATCGGATAAATCTTTTAGCGATAAAAGAACCAATATGTCTGACAGAAGTAATTTCAAAGGAAAAAACTTATATAACTAAATTCTTTAGTTGTCGAGGAGAGTTCTTCGCGATAGAAGTGACAGTGATTTTGTCCTCGTCGTCACTGACGAACTTTTTTATGGAAAGTGAGTTCTCGATAATGTTCTCCATGTGTTTGAACCAAGGCCAGTGGTTTGTAGTGATGTATTTGTTATTGATCTGTGCCTCTCAAGTTTGTATCTCTTATCCAGGAAAGGACATTAAGATTTGGTAGAACGGTGATATTAATTATTTAACATTAATTTTATAGTAGGACTACATTGAAGTTAAATGAAACTTTTTTGAATTCAAATAAAACACTTTAAACTTTAGAAACCGAAACAGAATTAAACCCAAACTAAAAGACCAATTTGAGTTTCAACAGTTTTGTCTGCTCTCAATAGTATCCTGGTACGTTTTAAATTCCTGTAATTTTGTCTATACTTTTTTTTTCACAATTTTATTTACACTCCAATTTTATGTAATGATTCCAAAATATTTGAGAATTTTATTTACATACTATTATAATTTTTTTTATTTCGTCATGTTAATTTTTAATAAGTTGCAAACTCAAGTAACTTAAGTTAAGGAAATATCTCTATAAAAATTGTAGATAGTTTTGGAAAAAGGAAAAAAGTAAAATTAAAAGAAAGTGACGTTATCAATTTAGGAGTGATATTATCATCTCCTATTAATTTTATGTTACTTAGTTTGATGTTAGATTAATTACATAATTATGATTAAATTATATGGTTGGCCTATAAATAAATAATTTTTATTGTATATTGACATAATAACATCTGAATATCAAATTTATTTTTAAATTAATGAATTCTAAAATCGCAATTGATATACACTAGTTATTATTATTGACATAAAGACCATATATCAAAGATTGGAAGAGTCACCATTAGGGTTGGAAGTGAGTCAAGTCAGCTCATGAGCTAGCTCGAGCTCGACTCGTTAATAGCTCGATAAGCTAAGCTCGTGAGCTAGTGAGCCAAGTTTGAGCTTGGAATTAATCTCATAAATTAAATGAGTCGAACTTGAGTTTGGATAAGCTCAGCTCATTAGCTGGTGAGTTGACTCGATTATATATATATATATATATATATATATATATATATATATATATATATATATATATATATATTAATGATCTTAATTATTTAAAATTTTATATTTAGTTTTTACATATAATTTTGATGTAGGACTTAAATAAAAATTTATAATTTAATGATAGATAACAATATATAAAATTGATCTTTTTAAATATTTTATAAAATATATAAGTTATAATTTATTGATATAGAATTATAAATTATGTATTTATGTTTCTATTATTTGAGCTAGCTCGTGAGCTTTCAATGAGCCGAGCTTGAGCTTAAGAAATAGACTCGATTATTAATGAGCCAAGTCGTGAGCCGAGCTCAATTTTTGTGAGCCGAGCTTGAGCTTGGTTTAGCTCGGCTCAACTCGACTCACTTCCAACCCTAGTTACCATAATGTTCGCAGAAATTTGGGCCATCTATACTGGGATGAAGCTAGTAGTGGAGCTGAGAATCAACAAATTACAGATAAAGACTGATTCTTCTTGTGCTTTAAAACTAATTGATGGGTCATCTAGTAGCCACTACCATACGCTTTCTCTTATTAGGGCCATTGAGGATCTCCGCAGCAAAATGATTTATGTGTCTTTTAAGCACGTATTTTGTGAAGCTAATTTCTGTACAGATGCACTGACAAAGCAAGCTCAGGCAATCCCAACCGGCCTTCTCTGTTTTGCAGCTCCACCTCCTTTCCTAATACCTAGTCTTGCTGATAGAAGGAAGAGTGTGAGAGTGTTACCAGCGTAATTGAATTTTGTTTTGGACCTTGACCCTGGCGTTCTGTTAATAAAAAAAATATTATTTAAACCATGTATAACCAAGTGTCTTATAAAAGACTTATTCAACGGAGATATAAATTATAAAGCAGTTTTTTTTTATCAAGTTAATAATTATAATAACAAAATAGTTATTGAACAATTGAAGAATATATAATTAAATAGGCCTGTAAAGTTGCAAACCAAGATATTATCATCTTTGATCTATAGGTATGTAGTTACTTGTCCAACATATGATCCATAAACTGTGTTTATGTTGAAATGAATTAAACAAACACAAGTAGTTCATGGACCTTTGGGGTTATATTTTGATAATCCTCAAAATTCAAAATCACAATTTTAAATTCAAACCAAACTAGTTAACAAAAATAAAATGAGTTTGAAGCCACCAGCAACACAAAAATTGAAAAACAAAATATTTTGATTAACTAGTTTAGTAGAGGCTGCGCGAACGCAGGCCTCTGCTGTCACAAATTATGACGTAAACTCTACCACTTGGGTAGACCTTAGGATAGCACCCCTCCCAAGTGCAATGGAGGTCGCTACCCTAGGCCATGGGCCTTTTTGATCACCCATCGACCTCGTCCAGGTAAGTATATTGTAATTGCCGTCATGCCTTTCATTTTATATTGCATTGCAACATTCTCAAAGGCATATTTCTCCGATGTGATACATCAGTACAGTGCGTCTTCTTTCCATCCATAAACAAAAGAGCAAGAGAAATTTCAAACAAAAAAGGATCAGCTACACATGTAAGAAAAAGAAAAAGAAAGTAACAAAAGAAGAAAAAACCAACAAAAAGAATTAAAAAAAACCTGACAAGGCTGAAGAACGAAGTAAATTACTGGTATGAGAATAAAAGTAACAATAAACCAGAAGATATAAAAAGAAACAATCAAGATTTGAAAAATTAAATCTCAACTGATAATGTATTGCAGTGATGAGGAAACAACTTTGAAACAACTTCAGAGGGCAACTATATATAAAAGAAAAGCTCCAAAGAAAGTTAGCATAAAAACAAGGCCTAGAGAAAGGAAGAGAACTGTTTCTAGTCATGTTAGTGATACTAAACCCATAGCAGTGATCTCTCTCTATTTTTTGTTGGTATTTTGGGAAGTAGGAGAGAGTGGGTTATATAAATAAGTATGTGTGAGAATTCATGCTGAGAAAATGAGTCATAGCTTCTAGTGTAGCAAATTCAAGTGATATTGATAGAAGACCATGGTGTGTTTCTTGGATGTTATTTGATGTTGTGTTTTTTGATATATAGATATCTTCTTGACTAAGCCGTTTAGATGGTATCGTTTTGAAGAACTTTTATCTAGGTGTTAGTTTTCGTATGAAGAGTATTTTGTTTTGCTTGTAATTCTAGTTGGAGAATTGATATTTGTGATATTTTGTAAGAATTTATTGCTTTTTTGCTTCTCAATAGAGTCCAGAATTTTGAACCAATTGAAAAAACAAATGCCATTCAACAACTGATTCAGAGTTTTTCTAGCAATTAAATTCCCAGAATTAGCATAATTTACCATAATTCAAAGAATGTGGAACCATAAATTCTATAGGCAAATTTCAAACTTTTTTTATGATTAAAATATCAATATTTGTATTGTTATGTATACAAAAATAGTTTATGTACTCTTTAGAAAATGTAATGCAAGAGAAATTCTATTTTATAATAGTTTTTTCAACCCTCTAGTCTCAGGTATTAATAAATTAGAGGTCCAGTAATTTTACAGTGCAAATTTTGTTTCTATTTATGGTGGATGACTTAAAGTTGGGATAGTGTTAATTGGGTTGGTCCATCTAAATTAAAATTTTAATTTGAAAATTGGTTAAATTAGGAGATAACATGTATGAAGGAAAAAAATAAATTATTATATTTTTTGCTATTTTAATTTGTGGTCTATTTGGAATTGTAGGAATCAGAGGGTGTTTAAGAATAATATTATCACATGAGAGAGTACTTGGGAACAAATACAAATTATTGTAAATAAACCTATGATATGTTGAGAATAAGAAAAGGAGAATTGGTAGTGCACAAATAGAACCTAAAGGATGTGAAAAAGAATGGATTTGGTGGTATTATATAATTATAGTCGAGATTTGAATGGTTTTTTTTTTTTTTTTTTTTTTTTTTTTTTTTTTGCAGACGAATATTTAACAACAAAAAACGGAAAATTGATATGCTTCATGAGGGATGTCATACTAGAAAAGATAAAAGGGGATGCTGTTTTGAAAGGAATAATTATGACAATCCAATTTTTTTGGAAGAAATGAATTTGAAAGAAGAGGAAATAAAAATAGTATTAGAAAATAGATGTGTGGTTGAGTGGATTAAAGGTAAGAATGAGACTGATTGGGAGCAAATATTCTTGAAAAATAAAATGATATCTAATAAAGAGATGTTCAAGAACTTGACCTTGGAATATAGAAGAATTCAAAATGAAAAGACAATGGGAGCTTACGGCTGATAGCAATCCGGCTAAATGGGTGTAATCGATCTTGTAGCAACAACAATTATAGAGTTCGACGATAATTTTGAGCATGAGAAGAAATAATTTCTAAGAAACTTTTGTGATGTTTTAGTTGTACGGTTGGATCTTAGTTCATCTTTGATGATAATGTTAAAGGAGACAGATTGATAGTCCATGTAAATTTTTACTCTCCCTTTCGAGTCGAGTGGCAAACTAACAATCTAAAAAAAGAATATATAACCCTTGGAATCTCGAGTATAAAAAAATATTAATAAGTTAATTATCATTGAATTTGTATTTGTCAATTACCATTGCTAATGGTGACAATCTCTTGAGATAAAATAAAACCCATTAAATTATTTCATTGTATGTGAAATGTTGAAATACTTTAGGAGTTCAATGAAAAAAAATTGGAATCATTACGGGTAACTATAAATCTACATAAATCTATTAACTCCTACATGAAAAGAAAAGAAAAAAAATGTTATTTCATTGAATGAAAAAAAATTGAAATTCAAATAATGGAAATTTAATGTAAAAAATAATTTTATCATTCACATTAAACTCAATTTAGATAGGGACCGCGCGAACGCAGGTCCACACTACCACAAATTATGACGTAGGCTCCACCACTTGGGTAGACCTTAGGCGAGCACCCTTCCAAAGTGCAATGAAAGTCACCAGCCTAGGTCATGGGTCTTCTTGTTCGTTTTTTATAACGTCTTGTAGACTTCTCACACTCTTCTTCACTCGATGTGGGACTTCAATGCCAGACATATTGCCTTTTGCCTCATGCTCTCGATGTGGAACTAGAATATTTCATTCAATGAACCCAATAAATAGTTGGTTATTAGTCTCTAGTTGAAGTGATTCTCGGTAATAGAATGTGAAAAAGAAAATTCACATTCTAAGAATGACAACATATTCAAAAGCCAGAAGATAAGAAAAACAAAATTACAAAAACGAAGTATTTGAATAATAAAGAGAACAATTTTTTTCAAAACTTATCAAATGATATCATATTTATTATTTTAGATGTTCATATTTGTACCAGGAGAAAAAAGAATTAGAATATGCGGAGTCTTGCATTGATCAAATCAAATACTTAAAAAGCATATTTTAGATTACAATTTTTTTTCATTAGGATACATTAATTTATTTATTTATCTATTCTTATCTTAGGTCATATTTTCATAGTTCCACAGTTCACTAACGGACATTTTTATATACTTTAGTGACAATCCAATTCAAGTACATATTGTTTTTCCTAATTAACAAATACCTTCAAAGTTAGTTATATTAGGTTTATTTCATAATGACGATTAAATTGTATCCTTAACCTATAAATTAACACTTTTCATTGTACACTCACATAATTAATAGGGCAAGTTATCAAAATAAATTGTTTGTAAATCAATGTTATCGAAATACAACTTTTATACATTGAAGACGCAAATGCAACTTTCATAAATCTATAGAAACCGCGAGAGAGGAATAGCGGATTAGGTAATATACGTAAACCATGAGAGGAAGTATAGCGGTTTACATTATAACACACCAAAGAAGAAACCACGGCACCCTTCCAGCGGATTCTTCACGAATTCCTAAACTGCATAAACCGCGGTAGGAACTTATTATCTTAAAAGTTTTTATAGACACAAACGTTTGATTGGACGACAATAAAACTCATTCAAATTAATTATTTGAGTTGCATCTAACATGCTAATTTCACAGTTTGCAACTGGATGGTTTACATAAAACATGCTCAATTATATTAGACAACGTATCATGATGAGGTTCCTATTAGTATTCCCAAAGCCTGGTGTAGAGAATTCATTCAAATCTGCCACTGCAAAGTTTGAAAAAATGAAAATAGACTACAGTAAATTGCCACAAACTCTTCAGTTTGATTGAGAAATTATTGATATTTTTTAAGAGAAGTTATTATAAATTTTTGTGTGGAACATATAGGTTTGGAAAAGAAAGGTGAGGCTGACAATGTTGATGATGAAGAAATGGCAGCAGCTGAGACTAATAATAATGATGAAGAATGGGATGCTTATGCAAAATTTGATCTGGTAATTGTTATTTATACTCTGTGATTTTTAAGTGTTTCTCAATAGGTTATATTATCAATGGCTTTTGACTTTTAATTTGTGTTGTTGACTCTTGTTGTAGGTTGGAGATTGTGAAATACCTCTGCCGCCTCATTCTAGTATCCTTTTATATGTAAACTCTAATTTTTCATGTTTAATACTCAACTCTCATTATTGGTTATTGCCTGGCACTGATTTAATACGAAAGATAAATCATAGTGCACTACCATTTTCTTCTAATGTCATGTTTAATATATATGTGTGGAGATGTTGTGGGCACTTTTGAGTTCCTTTATAATGATTAGATCTCAGCATATAGAATCTTTCAAGAACTCATTTACAGGAGCTTTTTGTTATCTTTCCCTCTAATGAAAATGATAATAACAAAGCACATGAGATAGGAATTGATGAAGAGTATTAGATATACCAGGAAGACAGTGACAAAAATAACTCCGATGAATGATTGTTGCTTCTATATAAAATTGGCAGATGCACGTATCTCCTAGAATATTTTTCCATATAAAACAGTAGAGTGGTAGAAAGAGAATAATGACAATTGCATATACCGCTATACCCCTACCGTGGTTTATGCAATTTAGGAATTCATGAAGAAACTGCTGGAGGGGTGCCGCGGTTTCTTCTTTGGTGTGTTATAACGTAAACCGCTATACCCTCTCACGGTTTCTATAGATCTATGAAAGTTGCATTTGCATATGTAATGTTTAAAAGTTGTATTTCGGTAATATTGGTTTTCAAACAATTTATTTTGGTAACTTGCCCTAATTAATAACATCAAATTTATTTTTAGATTATTATCATAAATTCTAAACTCAGCAATTGATGTACACTAATTATTATTGACATAAAGACCTAATATCAAATATTACTTAAATCATGGGGATAAGTAATTTTTTCGTCCCTAAGGTTTGAGGTGAAAATCAAAATCGTCTCCGATCTTTTTTTCTTATTAAAATCATCCTCAATATTACAAAACGTTATAAAATTGTCCTTTTTCTACTTCAATTTATTATCTTGACCAAATTACCCTTAATAATTAATAAAAATAATAATAAAAATAAAAACAAAACAACAACCCCCCCAAACTCCCACCCCGTCTCCGTATCTCTTAAGTTTCTGGACTCCCATCCCCTTCTTCCTACCCCTCTCTTTGGAACCCCCTTCCCAACCACAACCCCAATTCTTCTTCTCTCTCTTTCCACCACCGTACCATCTCCGTCTCTGCCTCCTTTTCCACCTTCTTCTTGTGATTTTAAAGCAAAGTTGGTTGTGGGTGTGAGTGGATGCAATATTCAAGTATGAAGCTCCAAATGCGACGAACCCTTTCCAACACAGCGTGTACCTGTTTTTGAATTTGTGGAGCTTCATGAATTGCGACATTAAGAAGGCGAAGAGGGTGGCTAAAGTAACGCAAGGAGGAGGAGAAGGATTCAAGTCCGTGTTGAACAAGTGGCAGCCTTACTGCTTTGCTTGCGATGAGAAAAATGGCTTCCATTGCAACAATGGTCTCATGAAGTTTGCTATTTTCCCAATGATTCGCTCATTCTGGTCTTCTCCGTGATTATCAAATTCTTACCTTATTATATCTTCAACATGAATTAACTTAAATAAAGCGAGTTCAATTTATTCTTGCATTGTGGTCTATTTTATATTTTATATATTTGTTATGTGATTCTCATTACCAAGATATATGTACTAGTGGTATTGATGAAAAGCTTGCTTGTAATAATAAAAACAAGAGATTTGCAATTTTTATTTTAGTGCATAGTTTGTGAGTGGAGAATTTTTGGTTATTACTGTTGTTAATGGTAAGGGTGTGGAGGATTTTTGGTTTAAGGAGGGAAGAAGATTTGGGGTTTTGGGGAAGAAGAATGGAATGGGAAGAGAACAGGGAAGAGATATCCGGGTGGGGTGGGCGTGGGCGTGGGGGTGGGTTTTTGTTTTTGTTTTTATTATTTAGTATTATTTTTATTATTTGTTAAGGGTAATTTGGCTAAAAAAATTAAAATTGAGGTAAAAAAAGGACGATTTTAATATTTTATAAATTTTGTAATGTTGAGATGATTTTAATAAGAAAGAAAGGTTGGGGATGATTTTAATTTTCACCTTAAACCTTAGGGACGAAAAAAGTACTTAACCCTAAATGATATATAACCAAAAGTGTCTTATAAAAGTTTATTGTAATCAAATAATAAAGATAATAATTATAAGGACAAAATAGTTATTGTGTAATTGAAGAATATATAATTAAATAGAGCTTTGAAGTTGCAAACAGAGATATTATCATCATTGATCTAACACAAATAGCTCATGAAGCCTTTTGGGGTTATACTTATGCTAATACTCAATCAAAATCATATTTAACACCTTCTAAATTCGATAATATTTAATTAACTAGTTTAGTAGAGAGACACAAAAAAAATTAGTTTAGTAGAGGCTACAAGTACACAGACCTCTGCTGTTGGCACAAATTATGACATAAACTTCACCACTTAGGTAGACCCAAATGCAATGGAGGTCGTTATGGCCTTGTTGATCACCCATTAACCCATCCAAGTATATTGGAAATATTGTCATGCCTTTGAGGTTATACTTATGATAATACTCAATCAAAATCATATTTAACACATTTCAAATTCAATTAATTAACTAATTTAGTAGAAAGCCACAAAAAAAAAACTAGTATAGTAGAAGCTGCGTGAACATAAACCTCTGTTGTTGTCACAAATTGTGACATAAGCTCCACCACTTAGGTAGACGTTAAGACAACACTCTACCAAATGCAATAGAGGTCGCTATGGCCTTGTTGATCACCATTGATCCCATTTAAGTATATTGGAAATAATGTCATGCTTTTCTTTTTACAGTAAAGTATCGTTTTTGTTCCTAATGTTTGGTGTAAGTTCTAAAGTTGTCTCTAACGTTTCAATCGTCCTATTTAAGTTCCTAACGTTTCAAAATTGACTCAATGTTGTCCTGCCGTTATGGATCCGTTAACAGAATTGACGGCGGGACAAAATTGAGACGATTTTGAAACGTTTGGGACTTAAATAGGACGAAAACGTTGGGGACAAAAATGATACATAGAAATAAATTTTAATTTTATCTTTCAATAATATTAATTTTTTTACTGCACATAGTATTCAATTATTTTTTAATCACATTTAAGTAAATTACACTTAGTCACATTACTTTCATTCTAAATAAATTTATTTTTTATAATTTTATACTTAAATAATGTAATTTTTTTATAAATAAATAAACTTTACACTCTCATTCTAAATAAATAATGTAATGTGATTAGAATGAAAGTGTAAAATTATAAAAAAATTATAAGTAATATGATTAACTAATGAAAGTAAAATTACATTATTTAGAATGAAAGTATAAAATTTGTTTATTTATAAAAAAATTACATTACTTTAAGTGTAAAATAATAAAAAAAATTAATTTATTTAGAATGAAAGTGTAAAATTATAAAAAAAAATAAGTAATGTGATTAAGTAATGAAAATAAAATTACATTATTTAGAATGAAAGTGTAAAATTTATTTATTTATAAAAAAATTACATTACTTTAAGAGTAAAATTATAAAAAAATAATTTATTTAGAATGAAAGTAATGTGATTAACTGTAATTTATTTAGATGTGATTAAAAAATTATGTACAGTAAAAAATTGATATTATTGAAGGATAAAAATAAAATATATTTCGATACAATCGTCTCAATTTTATCCGCCGCCAATTCTGTTAACGGATCCCTAACAGCAAGACAATATTGAGTCAATTTTAAAACGTTAGAGACTTAAATAGGACCATTGAAATATTATGGATAACTTTGTAACTTATCCCAAACATTAAAAATAAAAAAAATTACTTTACTCTTCTTTTTATATTACATCACAACATTCTTAAAGGTATATTTTCCGATGTGGCACATCAGTATAACGTGTCTTTTTTCCATCATAAGTTTTTCAATAATAATACCATTTAACAATTGATTTAGAGTCTCTCAAGAAATCAAATCCCAAGAACTAGCATACTGTAGTCTCAAGAAAATGGAGCCATAAACACTGTATACTGATTTCAAACATTTTTTTTTATTAAAATACCAACACTTGTGTTATTTCCGTATACAAAAATAGTTTTTGTATTCTTTAAAAAAATTTAACTTGAAAAAGAGTCGATTTTGTGATAGTTTTTTCAAATTTTTAGTTTCAGGTATTATTAGATTTGAAGTTCGATAACTTTTTAATTAGAATGCATAACTTTTGAGTCCTATGGGATATAAAGAAATATTAAATAAATATTAATAAGTTAATTATTATTGAGTTTGTTGATGGTGACAATTTCTTTAGACAAAATAAATAGCGTTCTGGATCTAGTTGAAGCTGTTTTACTTACCCACCCATATTAAACAGTTTCATTGTATGAAAAATATTAAAATACTTTGGTGAGTCCAATAGAAAAATAAATTGTAATCACTATGGATAATAATAATTATACTAAGGAACAGTTTCATGGTATGCAAAATGTTAAAATATTGAGCAAGTTAAGTTTTAAAATAATTTTTGAGATTTATGTTATGTATTAAAATTATTTTTGAAATTTTAATTACACTAATTATATTATTGAAATTGTTAAAAATACATCACATTAGTCTCTAATCTATTTTTTGTTAATGGTGTGCTGATGTAGCTTGATGACCTAGATCATTAGTAATACGTGTAACTTCATAGTTTAACCACGTGTAATGATATGATAACAGGTTGATTAGTGACACGTGACATACTGACATAGATGATTGTGTCATGTGTCACAATACTATTTGGCCATGTGTCAGCTTGTGTTGTAATATTATGCATTCACATGTCATTCACTATGTCATTATTGTCCACATATCATTCACTATGTCATTATTGTAAATGCACTAAATTGGTCTCTGAATTTGCATTAAGTAACTCATTTTAGTCCTTAAAATTGAATGTCATGCACAAAATTAATTCCTTCACTAGTTTTTTTTTTTGTTATAAATTCAAAATTCTCATTATTTTTTAATGCGCTACTTTTAATTATATTTTTTTTACATATTTTTTAAATACAAATACTTTTGGTAAATATTTTTAAGATTTTAGTTTTAATTATACAATTTTTTCATAATAATTTAATACTGATAACTACGCAACGTGAAATAACTTCCCATGCAATAAGGAAAGAAATCACTTCAGATAAGATCATTAATTCAGATGACTAAGTTATCATTTTTCTTATAAATATTCCAGCAAACTCAAATATTTTTCAACCCAATTCTTACATAAATCAATTTAAACTCTCACTGATTTAGGCATCAGAATCCCTTAGAGGTACATCCAACCGCCATCTTAGAGCTGACGTAAAGGCACTTCAAGCACTCTTACTGCTATATTTGATCTCTTTCATTTAGTCCATTTACACACAACTAGTTTAAAGTATGCCTTGTAACAATGATTATGTTATTTAATAAAAGAATTATATGATTAATTTAAAAAACATATTTTATACTCTCAAAGACCTGTATTTCATAGAAACCTATAAAAATGTGTATTTTAATTCTAGATTTTTAGTTAAAAATACGTGTATTTTTTTACGAAAATAAAAAATGTGGTTAATCAATTATGTAATTTTTTTTAAATAACATACTTATATATTACAAAATTTATCAATATTAAATTATTGTAGAAAAAATTATATAATTAAAACTAAAATTTTAAAAATATTTTATAAAAATACTTGTATTTAAACGACATGTGAAAAAATAGAATTTAAATTAGTGCATCCAAAGACATTAAGAATTTTGAATTAAAAAAATAAAAAAAAACTTATAAAGAGACTAATTTGGTGCAGGACATTCAATTTTAGGAACTAAAATGAGTCACTTAATACAAAGTCAGGGATCAATATGGTGCATTTATAATGATGACATAATGCATGACAGTGGACATTTTCCGACATGTGGCACAAGATGACACATAGCCAAATAGTATTGTGATATGTAGCACGCTCGTCCACGTAAGCATGCCACGTGTCACTGATCGACCCATATCATATCATTATACATGGCTAAACTATGAAATGACACGTGTTACTAATGATTCACATCATCAAGCCACGACAGCATGCTATTAACGGAAAATGGGTTCAAGACTAAGTTGGACACTTTTGCCAATCTTAAGAACATAATTGATGCAAGACGTTGGGGTTTAACTCTGAGTCCAATAGAAAAATTGTAATCGCTATATGTAAGGGGTGAAAATGGGCTGAGTTTAGCCGAGCTTTTGTTTTGACGAGCCTCTCCCATATTATAAATAGATATCCCAAGTCTAGACCTGTTATTTCTCATAGTTTTTTTTATTTGTTTAATGTTTGATTATCCCATGAGTTTATTTGAAAAACCTATTTTATGAATTAAAGCTTAAAACAATACACTTCAAAAATTTAAATTGACATTAAATACATTCTAAAATTTATAATTCATAATTTACAAAATATAATTTTTTTATATAAGGCAAGTTACTTAAATAAATAAATTGTTTAGAAACCAAATTTACCAGAGTGCAACTTTTTAATATAGTAGGCAAAATTACAACTTTTGTATAGATATAGAAACTGCTAGTGGTTTCTGAAAAAATTTTGCTGACCAAAAATCACGAGTGACTATATCGGTTTCTGAAGGAATACTACTTTGCACGGATTGAAGGTTTGAAATCATTACTATAATATAGGAAAATTATCCCGTGTTCCTTTGTACGGGTTTGGAACTCTGATGTTCTGTGTACTTTCAAGTTTCCCAGTTGAAATTTGTTGTTTTCAGAGATTGGAATAGACAAAAATAACCCCATGATGAGAATGTCTTTGTCGAAAATAACCAACTTAGATAGTTAATGTATGAAGCTTGCCATAAGATTTGTGGATGCAGTCAGCCGGCTTCCATATCGGCTGGTGGTATTTAAAATTGGAACTCAGGAATAGATGTGAAAGTAGCGAGACAGAGCGAAAGAAGAGCGTTGTTGATTGGGTGGTGTCAGAGAATGTGAAGATGACGGAGGAGAAGCAATGAGTGATAGTGGCCCATTCGGAGTAACGAGGGCATGTGTGAAGCTCGCGGTTGTGGGAATCGGTGGTCGTTAGAAAAGGATCATAGTGGATTTTGAGATTGTTTGTGCGATTGATGCCGGCGGTGAGGAAAGATGATGAAGACCTAAGTCTGTCCCGTTCATTTCGGTAAGTTTTGTTCTTTTTCATTAAGCAGAGTAGGTTGGGGCTTTCATTTGGTGTTGGTAGAATGAAAGATTATGGAATGGGTGTTGTGGTTTTTGCAGTTCTTACTTTAAGTGTATGTCTTCGGTGTGTGTGAGTGGTGCTTGCTTTCATTGTAGGTACAGTGTTAAGGTTGTGCAGCTTTGTTTAACCAATGGTGATGTATCTAAAAAAAAAGGTTTCCTGTATTTAGGTGTAGGAATGAAGGTGATGAAGTAGGTGTAGGATGAATGGTGATGTCCTTTATGGTAGCTGCCATTGTAAAGTTAGGGAAGTGCAAGGTAGTTTTCAAGAAGAGCAAAAACCAGGGTGTTGGATACTATTATAGTGAATAAGGATACATAAACATTGATAGCCTAATTACGGTGAATGCTAATAGTGAAGTGAGTTAAGTTTGAGTATTAACAATTGAGATAATTTGAAGCTTGAACCGTGAACACTGCAGTCTTTGTTTCTTGATATTGAGTTTTGGCATATAGTAATAATAAAGGTTCATAGGGTGTGTGTTTGATCAGGTTAGGGTGTTGGAGCTGATGTCATATACTTGTAACCAATGACTAAAAGATAGCTGATGTGTAGCAATAATTGAATTTCTTTTGTAAAGACAAGAGATTTTTTGGAGAAGATGGGATTCCATATTCATTGAATTGTTTTTTATCTTTCATGCATTCCTGCATTGTGTAGTGTGTAATGTGTAATTCTTTATGCATTGGTGTTGCAGAAATTGTGGACATAGGTGACCTGTATAGTAAAATCTAATTTATGGTCCATACAGATGGTTGATACTCATGCTTATAAGGCAAGACTAAGAGAGTATGGTTTGAAGGTAATAAACCTTTGTATTTCATGACCATGAATGGAAGTGAGGTATGAGTGACACCTATGCCTGCTTACTACATTGTATAGTAGTTTTCGTGATAGTAGATGTTCTACTCTGCTAATCACCGATGGTTAATTTGCCAGGCAATAGATGCAAGTGCAAAATGAAACTTGGGCAATTGATTAATCCTAGTTGTGATCGTAATTGTTAAACAGAAAAGGTGAATATACATGTATTGTTATTGGTGTTTTCTTTTATTTTAAATATTATTGCATCTTTCAGCTGCTTATTTTATTGGTGGTTTTGACTTGGAGCTAATTTATATATGTTAGCGTATGTATGCGCTGGAAATATGCATGTTTCATGCATATGAGTATGTAGATGTATGTTAATTAGTACAGTTATCATTTGAGATTGAATGTTGATGTATGGTTTTTGATTTGTATTTGCACGACAAACTAATGTGGTTTGTTATGTTCTTGCTTAGTTCAAGTTGATAGTAGAACGGGCGCATATCCCACGTGAGGGAAGAAGTAGCGTTTGGGAGATGGCATCGTGTAGTAGAGTGGTTCATGAAAAGGGATGCGGGAATGGTGATGATTCGGATCCGGATGGTGAAATGGCTACAAGGGCGGGCGATGACGAGGTACGAATTATGTAAAATTGAAGAGCAAAGTATTGGGTATGGGTGTGTGGTGATAAATTTATTTAAGGGTTTCTTTTGAGTTATCGAGAATTTATGAGCTGACGTGAAAGGTATTTAACATGTCAACTTGTGAATTCGTGCAGGAAAAAATGCTTGACATAGGAGTGGAAGAGGATGAGTGTGAGGGTTTAATTTATAAGCAGAGTGAAGGCACTACCAACACGATATCTAATGCAGGAGGGGTTACTGCGGCAGATGTACTTAAGATGGAGTTCAATAGTCCAGCGGAAGCAACTATTTTCTATGAAGAGTATAGTAGGGCAAAGGGATTTGCGATGCGACAAGGGAAGAAGTTGAAAAATAAGAATGGTGATTTTGTTCGTTACACGTATCTGTGTAATAGACAAGGGTTCAGAGACAAGAAGTGGCTAGAGAAGGTGGATCGGAAGAGGGAGCACAAGGTAGTGACTCGTTGCGGGTGTCCTGTGGAGATGCGTATTAAGCCTAAAGGGGATAGTGGGAGATGGATTGTGTCTCTTTTTGTGGAGGAACATAACCATGAGCTGCTGCCTATGAAGTATGTGGACTATCTACCTGCACACCGTAAGATATCTGATGTTGATATTGCACACATGGAGAGCATGAGGCAAGTTGGGATATCAATTCCAAAGATCTATGAGTCCATTGCTGCACAGGCGGGAGGTTTTAATTTGGTTCCGTTTACAAAGCGAGATATGTACAACGAGATTAGGCGACAAAGGGCGATGCATAATGGTGACGTGAATGCTGCGTTGAGGGTTTTGGAGGGTGCGGCCCGGACGGACGAGAAATTGTATTGGAGGTACGAGGTTGGTGAGGGGCAGCACATGTGCGATCTATTTTGGAGTGATGGGCGAAGCCAGGATGATTATAAAGTATTTGGAGATGTACTAGCATTCGATGCAACATACGGGCGGAACAAGTACAATCTGCCAGTAATTGTTTTTTCTGGGGTTAATCATCACAACCAGACCTGCGTGTTTGCAACTGCGATGGTTTCATGCGAATCAATTGCATCATATGTATGGGTTTTAAGAAATTTACTGGAATGCATGGGGGGTAAAGCACCAACAGCGGTGATAACTGATGGCGATCGATCAATGCGCGTAGCTATTCAGGAAGTGTTTCCAAATGCTCACCATCGCTTATGCGCTTGGCACCTTTTGAAGAATGCAACGGTTAACGTGTGTAAACCCCGATTCACATCGTTGTTTAGACATTGCATGCTTGCTGATGTTGAGGTTGCGGAGTTTGAGATGCTTTGGGATGCCATGGTAGAGGAGTGTGGGGTTAGGGAGTTAGAGTGGGTCAAGGACGTATACGAGAAGAAGTCTTCATGGGCAACTGCTTACATACGGGGCAGGTTTTATGCTGGGCTGCGCACAACATCTCGGTGTGAGTCGTTGCACGCCAAGTTAGGGAGATTTGTGGAAAGCCGATATGGCATACTTGAGTTTGTAACCAATTTTCAACGATGTGTGGACTTCCTGAGGGACAATGAGGAAGAGCTTGACTTTCGATCATCGTACGGGACACCGGTCCTTCAAACGCAGTTTCCGGAGTTAGAAAAGTCAGGGGCAATAAACTTCACACGGGAAATATTCTCAAGATATCGTGAGTCACTTAAAAGGTGTGTTCGGGTGACCATATTGGAGTGCATCGAACGTGAGGATAGGTGTGTGTATGTAACACAGAAGTATAGAAGACCGAATTCACGGTGGGATGTGGTTCATATGAAAAGGAAAGAGGAGTTTCTTTGCAGTTGCCTGAGGATGGAGTCATTTGGTTTGCCATGTGTTCACATTCTGGCAGTTTTGGTTAGGTTAGATATTGATTCCCTTCCTAAGAGTCTTGTGTTGGCGCGGTTGTCCAAAGCAGCGAAGGAAGATCTTTGCTACGAACCGTTAAGCAGCCGATATAGTGATGCGGGTGTTTTGTATCGGAGTAGAGTGGGTGCATTCCTCCAGCACTGCAAGCGGTTAGCAAAAGTAGCATGTATTAGGGAGGAGGACTTTAGGCAATATTTAGCTAAGGTTGTAGAGGATACATGTTGGCTTGAAAAAAAAAATGGACTAGGAGGTGCAGTTGCTGGGAATGGAGCTGGCAACAGTGGGGGAGGGGTTAGGGATCCTATTAGTGTCAGGACGAAAGGCACAGGACGTGGTAATGAACCTCTTGGGTCTAGGGGTATCAAGCGGCGTAAGTGCAGCACATGCGGTTGTGTTGGTCATCGAAGGACCCGCTGTCCCAATGCTCCACCGACATCAGCACCCTCAACCCAGGGCGAGGGTGCAAACATGTTATCACAAACTGTTAACGTGGTAAGCACGAAAACCATGATTCACTTCAGACATACCTTCCCCCAGATTCGATGTATCATGTTATCTATGTTATTTTAAAATTTTTGAAACACGTGTACAATAATTGGTGGTACTGAACAGTGTGTGAAATTAACAATATGATGACAATGATGTGTGTTCATGATGCTGTGCAGGGTCCGTAAAGGTAGGAAGAAGGGAGAATTGTTGGTGATGATCCTTGAAGCGGTTTCGATGGATTAATTGGTGGGTATTCGGAAGTGCTCATTCAGCATGGGTTGCTAATGGTGCAAGTATGTGTTATTGGTCATGCTGATGTGTTGGGATGTATGTGGATTGAAGTGTGTTGAGTATGTAATGATCTTGAATTGTTAACTAGATTTGTTAGCCTTTTAATGACAGCGGATTCTGTGGTTGGGTTGATCGTATGATATGGTCATTT
Organism: Arachis hypogaea; assembly: GCF_003086295.3. Taxonomy (NCBI): domain Eukaryota; kingdom Viridiplantae; phylum Streptophyta; class Magnoliopsida; order Fabales; family Fabaceae; genus Arachis; species Arachis hypogaea. The sequence continues at coordinate 9,975,939 of NC_092037.1, forward strand.
TAATACCACTATGACAAGTATTGTATGTTAATTTTAAAGATAATTTTTATAGCAAGTATATTTTATGCTTCGGAGGTTTTGTGCTCCCTAACAATGTGTTTTAGATAATCTTGATTTTTTTTCAAATGAAAGAGAAATTGAGTTCACTTCTGAGATTTTCATTACACTTGAAAGGCATATCAAATGTGCTAGACATTTTGGAGTCATCTTTTAAGGGTACTGTTTCAGCACAAGTTCATGATTTGCATAATCTCCAAGAGAGCGTGTTAAAGACAAAGCAGGTTTAGTCTTGGAAGATTTTGTTTTTGATAGACTGATTGTATAACTGTTTTTACTTTTTTTTTTGTTGATATTTTTGTTTGTCCTTGTTGCTTGCTTGGCTCATGCTGATTGGCTGAGAATCTTCATTATATATATGCAGATATTATCTTCTTTTTTTGTTATTTTGAGACAGAGATATTATATATGCTATTTTTTTCCATTTAATAAGAGGGTCTTGGTGTAGTATTTATCAAAGTAAATATACAGGTGTTTGTTAAGCCGTAAGTGTACTAAGAATCCCTCCTTCCGAAGATAACAATGAGGAGCTATGGTCTTATAGTCCTTATGCAATGACCATGTTACATTTTGTAATATTTGCTGTTAAGGTTGATCTGTTGGTTTTCATTTGAGATTAACATATTTTATTATTCTGTTAGGAAGCTTGTAGCGTTCTTCCTGAAATTTCTGGTGCAGCATCACACCCTAAAATTACTGAAGTACTGTTAGAGAGGAATAGCACTGATACAGCTCTGATGATTTTAAGGTGGGCTGGTGGTGTTGGTGTGCCTCATAATATTTCACTTAGAGATGCTGTGACTGCAGTGCGGGCAAGGATCGAGTGTGGACTTCTGACTGAAGCATTTATGCATCACAGGAATCTCTGCACAAGAGTGAAAGAAAAGAGCTTCAATAAAGGATCACCTCTAGAGACTGCTGATGTACCAAAAGGGCAACTTAGTTATTGGGTGGAGGTCTTGGTAACCGAGATTTGTTGCTTGTGTATAAGGAGGAACTTAGCGAATGGAATGCTAGAATTGCCATAGAATTCTGAAGAAGAGAAATATATAGACAAGAGTCATTTGGATTGTGCTACTAAAGAACCCATGATTTTATGTCGTTATCATGATGAATATATGTTATGGATCTTGTTTCTAATTTCCTTTTTTTTCCAAGTAGTAAAATATCATAATTTTAAGGAACACGTACATTCATTAATTTTGGTGATAGGAAATGTAAGATGTGGTGCCAAAAGTCGTGTAAATGTTGTCTAATTCTCTTATGAAGAAAGGTATGGAAACCTGTGGCACACTGTACGGTAAGCAGGTGTGGTTGAATAGTGCACGATAAACTGGAAACACTTTACTAGATAAAGAGTAGTACGTTACATTAAGCCACATTCAAATACGATTCACCGCAGCACATGCGACAACTGCGGCTTTGTGGCCAAGGTGAATATGCGCTTACATAGACCGCAGGGTTGTTACAATCCTAAAACCAAAATACCGGAAATCTAGTTACTCACATCAAAGCGACTGAGTACTGAAGCCTAACATCCCTAACAACCCCACGGTAACCCTGAGTGATAGAAGGTATTTGACATTTCTATTCACAATACATCCAAAAGCAAAAAATACAAGTCACATGGTTATCAAAATATATCAAAGTAGAGAGCGATAAAAGTAGACAGCACTATTCAAGGCGATCCATGAGATCACGCCAAAGCAGCTCGGCTTTAACATCTATGAAGCATCCATGTTCATTTGCATCACAGCTAGCAATGCTAGTAGCAGTCCGCATTCTTACAGCTTCCGGGTGGATCTGCATAATGATAGTTACAGTGTCATGAGCACTTCAAGTAAAATAAGCACAAACAGCGTTATCAGGGGAAAAAATTAGCAATTGTTGTGTCTTGAAGCTATTGTTTAATCTAGGACATTGCATAAAATTCACCATGGGAGCAAAAATTCGAGTTGAAAATCCCCCATCCTGCTGCAGCCAGTACAATAGCCACGTAGATGTCTCGTTGCTGCATCATAAAATCGAACATCATTGGGTTAGCGCATTAGTGTCACGAACCGTGTGAAAAATTATTGGTGGAGAGCAAAAAAATCAGGCAAGGAAAACAGAGATCTATCCCACACATAGTCGTGCATAACTTATTGGTTCACACTAGTTTTTGTTGATTATTTATGCTGTAAATAACAAATATGGGGTTTCCCTTTCTTCTGTTTCATAAAGTCGAAGGAGCTTTGTCTACATCTTTCTTTAGAAATAAGTGTATGGATAATACTAAACAGAAATACCTAACATGTGAAGAAAATTGTAGAATTTAAAGGTGCATAAGAATTAAGACAATGAAACAAGAAAACATAGTTTGAAGAGGAATTAAAAAAGGCATCATTTAATCGTATATCATATTCTAACACAACTAAATACTCGTCAGCCAGTGTAACAAGTGTAGAAAAAACAAAAGCACAACAAACTAATGTATCGTGACTATTACGTGTACGTTCGGTTCGGTGATAAATGATAATTTCTCCTTCAAACTTTGATCACACCACTTTTTTATAATTATATTTCTTTTATCTTCTACCCTCAACAACAACTGAAGAATATTTATGCTATAGAATAACATCATTGCAAATTAAATATAATAATAAACGAGAAAGAAGAAACACCTCACAGAATGGAACAAGAGAAAAAAATTTTATGGTATTCATCATTCTACATATTCTACAAATAGCTTAAAGTAACTTGACTTACCTATCCACTGCATTTGGAATGGCTCCAGGATACTGCAAGGATCCCCAATTAGAAGGGTCTGGATTTGTGTGTCTGAAGTTGACAATGTTCCTGTCCGCCGAGAAGATTTTCCCCAGGACACGGCACTGCGAGGAAAGAAACAGTAGTTACAAATGTATAAGGTAGGAAAACGTGTGCGTGATCAAGGTACAGTTACATAGTTGCAAGGTACACGTGAAGAGATTACTTACTATGCGCCGCATGTTAGCCTCTCGACGGACAATACTCTCCGGACTTCTGCTTACATCTAGTACGTACAAGCTTGCACCCTTCACATCCAACAACAGCATATAGCACGTATCGATGGCCTCCCAAACAGGCACATAGACCTACATTATCGAGGGTGAAAATGCTTTTCTAATTAACGGTAACAGTTCATTGGAGGAAACAATAATCCTATTCGATTAGATATGCTAGGCATGAAAGGTTCAGTAAAACATTAGAACAAGGAAAGAATAAAAACGGATTTACTAGTAATGCAATTGGGAATAGGTTGCATGTCTCAGCTCGACAATTCAATATGTAATGAAATGTTAAAGCTACAGAGTATCCTACAGAAGTGATGGATGGAAGTGGAATGAATAACATTGGTCGCTGGTATTGCGCACCACCATGACATTATTGCAAATTATATCAGGCAAACAAACGTAACAGAGAACACAGCTTAAACCCAAATTCACCTTCCCCTCAAACTGACGAAGAAATAAAGACGGCAAAAGGACTTTGGCGGCAACAGAGTTTCAAGTAGAGGGATGACATGGAGGATTAGGACTTTGTGGGTCTGTGATTGATTCTCTCAGCAGCCAAGGATGTCAAGGTGGAGATGACGGAATCATCGTTCGCAGATGAAAGCCAAAGAAGGAGGGTTTAAAGGTTCCCGTTTGGTTAAAAAATTGTTTAATTAAAATTGTTTTAGGCCTTCTGGTTGAATGAAACAATAACGTTTTCACTCGTATGGACTGGCCCGAACATAGGCCCGTTTTAAATATCCCTTTACAGTCATTATTAACCATTTACATGGAATAGTAAGACCCATTTTAAGAGGCCATTTTCAGTGCAGTCACATTGGCCAACTTCTTATGTCTCTCAAACAAAAAACAGTTATAGAGTAGCGTTATTATTGTCTTTACTTTCGCGAGTTAAAAAAATATTGAATAAGTGCCAAGTAATGCTGTGTAACGTCCAAATAAATTCTTCAAAATATTATAAACATGTATCTTGTTCTTCATGTTTAAAAGTTTTTTTCTGTATAAGTTATAAACTACGATTAAGTTATAGATTAATTGACAACTAATACTTAATTCTGTATATTTTAAAAGAAACGTACTTGCTGGTTAAAAATTCATTTTTTAAATACAAAACTAATTCTTTTTTGTAATTAAATTTATAATCGGTGATAACATAACTTAAATTTTTAAAATTAGTTTACTTTATTAAGGTAAAGTAAATTTATTGGTACTCTAAATGCACTATACGTTTTAAGTTATATTTAATTATATGCAACGTTACATGTTAATAACAAATATTGAATAAAATTATACTAACAGTTTTTATTTTAATTTAATTATAACTGCATAATTTTTTCAATGAAATTCCCCCCCCCCCAAGACAAGTTTCTGTATCATTTTAAAAGAAACGTACTTTCTGGTGGAAAATTGATTTTCTAATACAAATATAAGTTCTTCTTTCTAATTAAATTTATAATCGGTTATGCCAATTTAAATTTTTAAAATTAGTTTAGTTTATTAACGTAAAGTAAATTTATTGATAATGTAAATCGACTATACTTTTTTGATTTAAATTTAAATGTATGCAATGTCACATGTTAATAACAAATTTTGAATAAAATCATACCTACAGGTTTTTTTTTTATTTAATCATTACGGGATAATATTTTCAATGATTCACCCCCCTCCCCCAAGACAAGTTTCATTGAAGCTCCGCGAATGTTTGAATGTGCTGAAAATTGGTGCAAATAAAGTGCAAACACGCCAAAGTCAAACATTCCACGGTTATACACGACTGAAGTTTTACTAACTGTAACACCTGCAACAATGTCAGATACGACACACACTCACACACGGTAAGGCAACGAAATGGGTCACGAGATACCTTCTCATGAAGAAAAATGCGCGCCAGCATGTCTTTTTCCACCGCATCATGTTCAGCCGTTGCATTAGGCTGTGAAAGCTGCTCTCAAAGGGGCTGTCAAACAAAACAGATACCAGTTCAGAAGAAGCACAAAACTTCACTACTAACAACGACATCAGAGACACATGGTATAGCAAAAAAGGGTTGTCGAATTTTATAAATGTATATAGTCGTCCTCTATCACAAGCCATGGAAAATGTAGGTCAACAGCAATATTTTGCTCACCCCTTCTATGGTTAGGTCAAGGTTCATGACAGTGTCCACGTGGTTTGTGGATCGATCACGCTCTTGTACAATGTTTTCGCCGGGGTCCAACCTACACAGTCAATACACCAGCACAGTCAACGCCAGCAAATGTGAAGGAGAACATTTTTGTTACAACGCTAATATTGATACATGCTGCATGTATAGCGAACTTACTCTTCTAAAGGAATGTCCTGAGAATCTTGTAGAAAGGACTCCGAGGCTTCCATGTTGATCGTCCGTAGGGCTTCCAGTTCGAAACTAGTGAAGATGTTGTTCCAGTTCTAACTTCTAAAAGAGGAGCAGTAATCCACTCACAGCATCTACGCTTACATATCACCCAAGCCTAGGTCGTGGTAGGTGGTACATACTTTCCCTTGAGAGGACTATGTAATCATTACAAGTATGCACACATAGATACACTTAATCAGTTGACATTAACTTAAGCACATTTCCAGCTATGACCCTCTGAAAATTCCAATAAAATGGAATTTAGCACAATTCACGCGCTAAGCACCACAAGGGTATAACCGTCATTCCGCCTATGGATTGCTAGATGGACAAAGATGTCACCATGAGGCATGGACACATAAAGAAGCAAGTAGAACGGGCTAATCCTTCTCACCAAATGCATGCATGTTCCGCATGGATGCTTCTCATGGTGATCTCCTTCATGCACATATACTCAAGAAAGTCTCTCCTGTTTATTTTCTCTCTCTCATTAAATGATCGCTGTATTCGAGGTTACTTTTCTGTTCCTTGCTTCTAGCTCCTTCTCCATTAAGGATTTTTTTTTATAGTCTTTGGGTATATGGCCAAATGCCAAAGTTTCCCTGATGTTTTTGGGGTGAACTAGTTTTTTAAATTGGGGGTAATGTTGGTTTGGGTGCTCATGATGCGATGATGTGCAATTTGTGGTATTGCTATTTTCATTTCTTTCTATTTGATGGTTAAATTTTTTCGTTCATAATTTTGTTTAAACGTGGGATGTGAGAAGTTTAATAATTTTAGCAGTAAATTATTTTCGAAAAAACATAATTCAGTAAAAGGAAATGTTTTTTTTAACAATAACTGATCTAAATGTGATTAAAAAATAATTGAATAATTGGATACGACAAATTAATATTATTAAAAAATTTGCTTGAATTTCCATTTTAAACCTAAAATTAAAGTTTATTTAAAAATATAATTAAAAAAGATGTTTCCTTCCTAAAATTTAATTTCGAATAATTCCATAAATTTTTTATGATGAATATAAATAATAAAGTCGTACCATAATTTATTTTTTGAACAATTATCTTAATTCTGTTAAATGTTAAGTACATTATATTTTCTCCATCATAGCAAAATGATAAACTTTTGTATTTGTATTATATATGGAAAAAATTTGGCCCTTATATTTTTCAAGTCATGATTACACGTCATAGTTTTTTCACTTTATCTATGACTATTTGATTGTGCAAAGTAGTAATAATAATAATAATAATAATAATAATAATAATAATAATAATAATAATAATAATATTATGTCCCAGTAAAAAAAAATCACATCATCGAATAATTAATAATTTAAAAATTAAAAACATTATTTCATTTCATGCAAAGGAATGTAAAACAAATGGCTTCAAAAAGATATTAGGAGTACTGTAAAAATTTGTAATGTCCTAGTTATTTACGTAAGTAAATTTTTTTTTTAATTTTCAAATTTTTATAGACTATGCAGAATATTTTATATAAAATTTGGGTACATGCATGTATTTACCTAAATCAGTATGACATTACAAATTTTTATAGTCCTACTAACAAATTTTAATCTATCTATTAAAATTGTTTTTCATGAAATAAAATACTTTTTTTATCTAATTTAAATTACTTTATTAAAAGATTAACAATTTATAAATTAAACAAATATATATATTTTTTTCCATGCCTTAAAAAAAACTGACAAAATGTTCACTTGCGAGACTTTTTTAAAATATTCATAATCTAGCTATCAATTTGAATTCTATACAGTACTCTTCAGCTCATTCTTGATAGGTGATAAATATTTTTAAAGAATCTCGTAATTAAGTAATTTGTTAGCTCATTTCTTCTTCTTAAATAATTTTATATGGAATAAAATATTTCTTTTAAAATATTTCTTTAAATATTTCTTTTAAATGTCTTAGAGGCATGTGGCGTGTTACGTGTCGCTAATCTGACACATCAACCAATCATCTGGTGACACGTGGCCCTTAGCGTGACATGTCATCATCTAACTGACGGCAGAATCAATTTGACTAACGTTTTATCATTCAATGACTAACACAACAAGAAAATATTTTTCAGGACCAATTTGAAAAATGCCTTAAATTTCAGGGACAAATTTGGCTATTAACTCTTCTTCATTGTCGTAATTGAAACATTTACTTATAATTGCAGTCAATTAAAAAATAAAACGTATAATACTTGTCGGATCTCTTTTTTAATTCTTTCACGGATTTATTATCGTATCAGAGTCACATATTCGTGACCACGTCGTTGTCTGCAGTTTCATCTGCGGATCCTTCCCGCAACTCGGTCAGGACTCTGTCTTTCGTTATCTATTGTTGCATCACACGCGCCTCCACACGCTCACTGAAGATCATTGCTTTCCCTCTCACTGAAGCGTCATATCCCATTTAGAGGAAGCGGTGTGCATGGCCCGGCCCGGCCCGGCCCTGCCCCGAACAATGTAGAGTCTAATTTCGTGTGATTTCACTGGGTCTAGGACCGGGTAAGGGTCTCAGAAATAGACCCCGTCATTAATTCGGGTCGGATCAGTGCATCACTCCGGTCACCCAAAATCGGGCCGGTGGCCCGGTCATTGTACACAACTAATATTTTCTGTTATTACTGATGGATGATGGTTATTCTTATGTGGAATTTAAGTATCGTAAACCTTAATATTTCGTGTTATTAGTTATTATAAGACTATAAGTTAATGTTTTATGTTTAAAATGCATAAGATTTTAGACTAATGCATAATATTGTATTATTTGTATTGTTTAAATATTTGGTGTAATTAGACAATATTAGTATTGATTACGGTTATGTTTTAATGGTTGGAGTCTTAAAAATTTGGATATTTTCACATGCTAGCTTATAAGATGGTATCAATGTAATTTAATGTTAACGCCCCGCTTTTTACCCGGTATAATTGTGACCCGAAAGTGTATAGGCTTCATTGGATCTAGGGTCGGGTTCTGGTCTCATCAATAGGCCAGGTGTATATTTTCGGGCCGGGTGTGGGTCACGTCAAACCCGGTTTCACTCGACACATTCACACCCCTAAAAGTAGAGATAGTTGACGAATAAAATAAAACATTTTATTAAAAATGACGATATTAAAACGAAAAAAATGTAACGGATGATTTTATATTAAAAATTACGTTTATGATGTCTTCGACTCTGACCTTCAATGCTAGGGATCAAAACAATACTTATCTCTTAAAAATATTTTGAATGGGATTAGATTTTCAAAATCAAATTATGTAATTCAAATTGCACCGCAAATAAATTCGCTTTTTAATTTGCATATGGATGCATGAGTGGTGTTGGATTCTGAGTGAAACCACAACTCAGACCCTGCGAGTTCCTATTCCGGTTACAATCACTTTCAGATTTCACTTTCGACTTCACTTCCACCTTCTTCTTCTTCCTTTCTCCGTTTAAATTTTTTTATATTTCGTAATTATAATTATTATTGTTAGGTAGCCAATTATTATTGTTGTGGTTAGAAAGGAATTATTATCATTTTTATCAGATATAGTTTTTTTATTTTTTAATATTTTATAATTAAAATTATTATTGTTAGGAAGTTTTTTATTCTTGTTGTTATTGTTAGAAGTTGAATAGAAATGTGTATTATTTTTTTACTTCATCATTCAAAATAATACATTTTCAAAACTACTCTATTATCCATTTTTCTTACTCTACTAAATAATAACAGAAATCATACTAACAAATTTTTGGGTAACATACCATGAAGGAGAAAAACACAAATGCAGAGAACCAGAGGAAGAAGACGAGTAAGGTTGAAGAAGAACACGGAATCTGATATTTTCAATAAACCTAAATCGGACCTACCGTTTACTATTGGCAGATTCAAATTAATTTTTAAAAAAGGGAACTCGGACCCTACGATTTCATTTTCAGCTTGATAAAATATATATATATATATATATATATATATATATATATATATATATATATATACAAAACGCACGGTCCGTTTTGCATTGTTAAAATTCAAATTGCAGCCATCAACAAGTCGTACCCTCCGACTTGTTTGTTTATTTTTGCTTAACAAATAACTCGAACCCTCCGAGTTCTTTCACCTAAAAATCACATAAAACTGTCCTACCTTCTCGTCTATTTCTCCCCATTTCCATATCCGGGAAAAGCACACTAACGGATTCCATAACTAAAAAATTGAGCCAAATAAATTTTGTATTCCAAATAGATTAATTTTTGACACAAAATCGATCGGAATGCCTTTGCGGATACCTTTATCATCACAGACATCCCGAAGCACCAACGTAGATCCAATCCAAGCCATGTAAGTTTAATCATGTTGTATACATCTCATCCCACAGTAATTTGCTACAAAAAGAACATCACACCATGTCAAGTCTCACCATTGCGCACACAATCACGTGCATTATAATATTCGAGGTACAAGATCGTCCATAACTACAGAACAATCACAGCTTAATGGAGGGAAACTTAGATCGCTCTCCCGCCAAATAATAAAATGACACAACGGTGCATTCAGGGCACTTTATTATGGGCAATATAAAAAGATTGTTGAGTATTAATCAAATGGTTGATTACTGTGTTTCTTAAATACACGAATTTTATTTTCTGAAATTTATATTTCTAAAGACCTTCCAATTTCTAATAATTATAAAATACAAATGTAAAGGTTTAACTTTTATAGTTAAATAAATTTTTAAATAAACAAAATGCTTACCTTCCAATGGGCATGTTTTAAGAAAAGAAATAGAAACTAACAAATTTAATTTTAAATTTACAATCGTCCCATATAAAATAATATATTTAATCTTGATATTATTTAAAGAATACCACTAAAGGGATAACACCAACATAAAAAAAATGGTCTTCCAGTGCTAAATTATGTGGCAGAAATTTATCTGCAGTCAATTTCACATAAAATTATTATTAGATGAATGATACGTGTTATTATTTGGTTTTAAAAAAATTGATTTTTTTAATACAAATTATTTAATTAAAAAATCAATTAATATAGTTATGATGTTAGAATTTTTACCGTATTTTATTTTAAAAATAAATTGACTAATTTACATTGATAAATTATAATTAATTATTTATTATATATTTTTTAACCTTTTTTTAATATTTATAAATTATTCAAAAATAATTATTGAATATGTTGGACCAGCTCAATGTTAATCACACTTTTCTTGTTATCAAATATAAAAAAAATTAATTCCAAACAAAATTATGCTATTTTATAGAATTTAATTTTTTTATTGTCTCTTCATAAAGTTTTTACAAAACCCACCTATCACATTAACTAAACGTATTTATTTACGTAAAGTTTGTTTATGGACTAACCAAACTTGTTTACTTTTTAATATGATTTAAACTGTATTACTATTTTCTCATTTTTTTATCAATTTCATTTCAGTTATATAATTAGAATTTTAAATTATAAAATTTGAATTACTTTGTAATTTAAAATTTAAATAGACATAATTTAAATTAATGATTTATAAAAAAATATATGAAAATACAATAAAAAAATTTAGACTCTAAAAAATATCATGATTTTTATTATGAGAATTAAATCTTTTTTATATTTTATAATAGAAATAAAAAATGTTATTAATATCGAGCTGCTCTATTATACAGATAATTTTCTTCTTTTAATAATTTTTAATTATAATTTTGGTTAAAATAATTATACAGTAAACAATTAACTACAATTTTTCAATTTAAATTAATCAACTTATATTTTAAATAAAATACGGTAAAAAATCTAACATTATAACTATATTAATTAGTTTTTTAATTGATTATTTATATAAAAAAAATCGATTTTTTTTTAAATTGATAACACGTATTGTTCATTCAAAAGCAACTTCCTATAAATTCGTTTCGTGGTGACTTCTTACCAAATCAGTTACTAAGCCTTCGTTAACAGTTTTTCCCAGCCAAGACATTAGAATTCATGACTACCTTCTACCACTACATCCATAATCATTGGTCTACTTAATCCACTTATAAAGCCCAATACATTATCTGTTATTCAATACATCACTCATGCCAATTGAAATGGGCCACAAACTACAAAACTCGTCGGCTCGGCTCACCGTCCACTATGGCTTCGGAGGATACTCCCACTCCCCCAGCAGTCTTCAATAATATAGGACAAATCCGACACTCTCTGCCCATATGTTTAGCAGACCTTCTACACCGGTTCCTATCCCACCCTGCACTTTCTTTTCATGTTTTCCACAAAAAGAAGCACCCCTTCAATCAACGCCAGTCGAGTATTTTAAATTAAATCTGTACCGCTATAACACTTGCAACACTGCTGTTCCGTAAAAGTACATTGCCACACCTGAACACCTTCCTATAATATAACATAATATTATTATATGTATAACTTGGTATGTCCAAGCATGCAACTTTTTAACCTCAAGTTATGATATAGGCTCCACCACTTAGGTATACCTTAAGCGAGTACTCTTAAAGTACAATGAAAGTCACGAACCTAAGCCATGGGTCTTCTTGATCATCCATTGGGACATCAATACCATATATCTTGCCTTTTGTCTCATGCTGTTGCTCTGGAACTTGAATATTTCATTTAATGAAAACAATGAATAGCTGGTTATTAGTCTCCAATTGAAGTGATTCTCAGTAATAGAAAATGAAAAAAAAAACTTCACATTCTAAGAATGAAAACATATTCAAAAGCCGAAGGACAATGTTATTTTTTCGCCAAAACCTTTCATCGATAGCAAAAAGGGTACAGATGAAAGAGACTGTAGTACATTATAGGAACCGAAAGTAGTTGAAGCGTGAAGTAGTAGAAACGAAAAATGAATCCAAAGGACCAAAAATGAAGTAGTTTAAGAACGAAGAGAATCATTTTTATCAAAATTTATTAAATGATACCATACTTATCATTTTAGAGGTTTATGTTTGTACCAGTTAAAACAAACAGAATCTATTGTGTCTTGCATTGGTCAAATCAAATGCTTAATTAGAAAGCACATATTAGGTCATAAACATTTTTTTATCAGAATAAATCAATCTATTTATTTTGTCTGTTCTTATCTTAGGACATATTTTTCATAGTTCCACAAAGCATTGATTAACAAACATGTTTATCTACTTTAGTGATAATCCAGTTTCTTGCTAATTTAGAAGTTAACCTTGCAAATCCTGGACGGTCACCTTTGCCTATATATGGAAAAAGAAAGTGCTTTACATCAATACATGTTTCATTGATAATCTGGAACGGTGAACATTTCAATAACTTACGGTTTATAATTAAATTCCATCAAAGAAGTGACATTCACAACAATAGCACATTAGAATTGACATTAAAAAAGACTGATTTTTCAATATATTTCTTATAATTCATATATATATAAAAAGAAAATATTCTTGATACATAAACATAGCGACATTATTTTAAAATTTATTAGTCATTATTATATAATCATTATTTGTTAAATTCTGCCAAATGTTAAAAAACAAAAAGGTACATTCTAATACGTAATTTCTAATTTGGCTTTGACAACAAACTCGGTTAAAACCCCTTGTCATTTTATAAGTTTCTACAATTTTAATTTTTTAAAAATAATTTTACCTGCAACACCAAGCACTATGGTGATGATCAAGTTTAAGCGACAAAAGTACAATGTTTTATTAAATATTAACCATTAGATCCAGTCGGTAAAAAGAACTTGTGATCTGAATTTACTGAAATATTTATGTCTTTTTTTTTTAACTGAAATATTTAAAGGTAAACACACTTCATATTTTCCTTTTTGGCTATCAAAGTTGAGAAATTTTGACATATCCTCATGCTAATATTTACACATATATGTACATTATGGTGAACTTTTCCTGTGCCTTTGCAGCTTAGCTTCTGCCTCCAATAAGTAGCTAACAAGGCAACAAGGGAAGAACAGAACATATCGTTATACCAAAGTGGATTAGATGGGAAGAAAAAACAAAAGGGCCTATAAGGCCATAATTCCCCTGTAAACCATGAATTCCACATATTATTCAGGAACTCCAGCTCAAATGTTTGCCTTCAATAGTTCAATCTTCATTATCCTCGTTGTCGTCCAGAAGTAGTTGTTGCAGCTCCTGGTCATCCATTTCATCCTCTCCGCATCCAGTTTGTTTATAAAAATTTTCTTTCTGTTCGTTCCAGTCGTCAGTGATCTTTTTCACAACATCTCCTATCAGTTCCTTATCTTCTGATAGGTGCTTTATGTTTGTAACATCTAAAACATTACTTGCTTCTTCATCAGGGGAAGAAACCAGAAGGAAAAAAGAAAAATTCAAAATCACATAAATATAACACAAGTTACAAAAATCACCATGCCAAAGAGAATGTAGAAACAGAAGGAAAAAATGGTTAAGAATGAAATAGCCATGTTTTCTTCTTAATACAAGTTATATTATACACTGGCCTGGGTTGGGTTGTAGGCCTTTTCCTCTGATAGGATGTCAAGAAAAAAATGAACACTGGACTTTCAAAACCTTCAACCTATACAATGATGCAGAAAGAAAAGGGAGAAATACCTGCAATGGCTACATTCTTGGCCTGGGCATATTCGGATGACATTTTCTGCAGCTTTCCAAGGTCAACTTCCATGCCCTGGCAAGTCAAAAGTCAAAAGGAAGTTAACTTTTAAATACTTTCGAATGCTTTTACTTGCGCTCAAAGCCTCAACTCAAGCTGGAGGAATTAGTTAGTACAAAAAGCATGTTATACAATTTGCGGATAACTATTTGATCTATTTGATCTAATCGTAAAACAGGAAGGACATTGGATAATTTTTGCGAGTCACAAAGCACCTAGATACTTACAAGGTCCATGTGAACATAGTTGTCAATTGGTGTGCTATGAAATAATCTGTCAGGAATGGGAAAACATCAACACAGTGAGTTGCTATATCGCCACACTATCATGAATTTAGTATCAGTGTAATATGGTTTGTTTACTTTTCATATGCAAGTTTGATACGAGCATTCTGCAATTGTTGTAGTTCGTTAACTGTCTCTCTGACGGAATCCTCCGTTAAGTCAACAGCACCAAAAAGGAACATGTTTCTACCCAACATTCTTTTTACCAAAGTTGGTACCACTTTAATATCGTTTGCTTTTGCATCCACCACAAGGGTTCTGAGTTTCTTTACCTCTCCTGTGTACATGGACACACTTAAGCATGTTTTTTTTTTTTAAATGTCAACAATTATTAATAGAAAAAATGAGGGGTTAAGAAAGGTGTGAAGCACCAAGTTGCACAATACACAACAAATAAAAATTAAAAGGGGCTGTTTTCAGTAATAGATCAATTTGATGACGCTCGTGCTTTATTAGATAAACACTGATAAAAAACATATAAGAAAAGACATATGCATGAGCCTATTCTGTTAACAACATAAAACAACAGTAGAGCCTGTTCCCACAAGAGGGGCTCACTTACATGGATTATATGATGCAAGTATGGTGCAAAAGAATAAAAAGACAGTGAAGAGGTTGACAACTTCATATAACACCTCACTAAAATTCATCAGCACAAATCAAACATGTTATTGGCCATGATATAGGTGATGATGATAAAAAATGAAAAAAAGTTTTGATCTATCTTTAAACCATAACTCCACAAAAGCATGAATGCCCTATATTGAATAGCTAAGTTCTGCATTATGCAAAAATTTTCCCTTTTGAGGAAGTACACAAGATGCCAGAACAAAAGCATGTGTAATATTCTGTATTATATGACATTATGATTATGAGTACTAAATGACAAATTGTAATCCTACGAAATCACACACACGCAAAATTGCAAAAACGAGTTTAGCTCATTAAACTCAATTGCATAAATACAAAATCACAATCAAGCAGTTCTGGATAAATCAACTTTTCTCAATCACTAATTCACTACATTAATAAAAAAATAGAATTTGATAAGTATAGAAGAAGCTACAAGGCAGGAATTTGAATTGTACAATTCACAAATAGATCATTGAAAATATTAAACGTGTTCTACAAATACCAAGTCTTTGACGATTCAAAATGCATCAAATAACATTAGATCCATTAATCATAATCATTTAAGCTTAGAAATTAACATACCAAGGGATAGATAGACTTTGAAAGGAGGTTTAAATGGTTGAGTCTCATAAAGACAGTAGAGGCAATAAAGGCCGCCCAATCTTTGTGATAAAGAAGCAGTACCACACATGTAACCTGCATAGGAACATAAAGAGAGTTTGTATACTAAAATAAAGACATAAAGCTAATAAAGTGAAATTTTCTACACTTGAAAATGTGATAATCATCACACAGTATTGGGATTTTCATAGATATATAAACTTTAGTTTAAGTTTGCATCTCTTCCATTTTACATTTGTGACTTCTACTTGTGGAATTTCTATCAGGTCTTGGCACAAAATAAAACCATTAAAAACACAAATCACCAACAACATTGATTGAAAATTCCAAATTTAACAAACAAGCTTGTATTTCTGTTTAAAACAGTTACCATGGAATCTAAACACTTACCTATACATTGAGCATACAGAGATTGCATGAAGAAGGCAAGGTTGCTAGCAGGACTAGATTCATAAATGTAGGAGAACTTCTTAGAAAGCCATACTCTCTTCATATCAGCCAAAGTAGTTGACTCATTCTGCGAATTCCAGAGTAAAAATTATGGCTAACAATATATAATTAAAAAAAAACCCTAAAGATTGCAATTTGCAAGCACCTTGAACTTACAAACAAAACCAACACAGGAAGTAAACACAGGTCAAATATTTTAACAATACCTGAGTGAATTCACCAATTAGTTCATCAATGTCACGCTTGAAAAAATCAATATTCATAGTGATAGGAATTCAAATTGGGCCTGAAAACTTGCACCTGAAGCCATTAACAGAAGATAAGATATAATATAACATCACAAAGGTGATGAACATTGTAACAAAGACACCAAAAGTAACTAGAATATGAAATCAGAAATTTCAGAACCAGTAATCACAAGAATGAACAGCGCAAAACTCATGCTAGAATACACAAATAAATAAATACTATAAAATGGAGAAAAGGAGAAGATCTACCTGCCATGAAGTAACAACGAAAGGCAATGACCGACTAAGAGAGAAGGTTCCATCAGAACCGAACCGGTAATCAACCCGGTCATATGACCGGGTCACCGGATCACTGGTTCAACCAGTGGATCACTGGTTCAACCAGTGGATCACTGATTCACCCGGTTAACCCGGTCATAACTAAAAAATTAAAATAATGTCTTAAAATTTAGATAAAATAATAATCACAAAATTAACTAGATATCATAGCTTAACTTTAACCTTAAGAGACATTATTGGTTTAATGGTTTATAATTCTTAAACCAAACATAAAAATTAAAATATATAAAATGTACAATTCTCAATTGAAATACCAAAAAAAAGGTAAATGAATATACACCTACAATATTACAAAAGAAGAAAAGAAAATGAAACTACAACCTAGATAAGAAATTAAGAATTAATGAACTACACCATCAACCAGCTTCACTCTACGGTAATAATCCTTGCATTCAAACATGTGGGAAAGAAGTAGCAAAATGTTCTTTGGGGTTCCCATTACACTGATGCTGAGGTGGAACATGGTAACAAGGCTCAGGTGACTAGTCCCTAAGACAAGGCGGAAAATGTGTTTCATTACTTACTATCCTATAAAGTAGACAATGAAGTAGTCACCAACACATCACATAAACTTGCTCAGGTTAACAGCAACAACTCTAAAATTTGCTCAGGTTCACCGAAATTAACATTGAACCAGAGAAAGAACAGCAATAACAACTCTAAAAACTAAATAAAACAGCAACAATCACATTCAACAACCACCAGATTCACTGAAATCAACATTGAACTAGAGAAAGAAGAGGGTCGAAAACTGGAGCTCACCTGGTTGAGAAGACGACCACCACCACCACCCGAGGGAGAAGATGCTGCTTCACTGGTTCCGACGAAGCGAACGCAGGGGCACGGTGAGACACCGAGAGAGCGACGAGGTGAGGGGAGAGACGAGAGAGTGACGAGGTGAGGTTGAGGGGCTGCCGACGCCAAGCTCGAGAGAGCAGAGAGACGAGGCTGGCTGGGGTTACCGGGAGGGGCGTGGTTGCACTCAGAGTCTCGATTAGTGGCTTAGGGTTCATTCAAAGGGGAAGGGGCCGTTTCAGAAAAAAAAAAAAAGTAAAATAAAATAAAAATAAATAATAAACCTGACCCGCACCGGGTTGGATTAACCGGCCGGGTCATGTGTTCACATAAAATCCGTCGGGCCAAACCAGATTTTGCCGGGTTTGTTATATGGACGGTTTAATAAGTGGTTCGGTCCGGCTAAATAATAAAATTTTTGGTCGAACTGACTAGGTCGAGCCGGACCTGATAATTATGTTTTTAGCTAGGGGTGCACATGGGTCGGGTGAAGCTGGGTTTGATGTGATTCAGATCCGATCCGAAATATACACCGGGTCTATTTATTAAACCCGAATCCGGCCTTAAATTCGATGAAACCAATACACTTTCGGGTCACAATTATACCGGGATAAAAATCGGGCTGTTAACATTACATTACGTTGATACCTTCTTGTAAGCTAGCATATAAAAATATCCAAATTTTCAAAACTCCAACTATTATTTAACATGGTAAAATTTACTTAGAAAAATATAAAAAGAACCAACCCTTCTTCAAAATTAAAGCATAACCACACTCAATACTAAAGCATAACCACAATCAATACTAATATTGTCTAATAATACCAAATATTTAAATCAATATAAATAACACAATATTATGCATTAGTCTAAAGTCTTATGCATTTTAAACATAAAACATTAACTTATAGTCTTATAATGACTAGTAACACAAAATATTAAGGTTTACAATACTTAAATTCCACAAAAGAATAGTCATGATCCATCACTAATAACACAAAATATTAATTGTGTATGATGACCGGACCACTGGACCGACTTCGGGTAACCCGAACTATGCTTTGGACCCAATTCGAAATAATAATCGAGTCTATTTTTGAGACCCTTACCTAGCTCTAAACCCGATGAAATCACACTAAATTAACTCCTAAAATGTTTGGGACCGTATCAGACCGAATTATGTGCATCCCTATTTTCAACTAACAGACAAGATAAAACAAACAGAGATGTCAAGCGACAAGAAAAGTACGAAGAAGTGCCTAATGGTGACGCCGTGATGGTGACGGTAACAGACGCACGGTGAAATTTTTTGGACAGTGTAGTTTACATGTTGAGATGCCCATTTACTTTGTTTAGCCTATTAGGCTTACTTTTGTTTTGTTAGGCAAGTGTAATCTATTTGTGTCCTTATGTTTTTATTAGGATTTTAGTCTTCGGCCAGTGAAAAACAAACAAAAAAACACATTTGAGTAATCTTAAGTAAAAATTTGAATACTAAATTACCAAACAAAAAAATTGAATACTTTATTTATTTTTTATTCTAGAGTTTTGAAAGTTTTGTTCAACACTTTTTTTGTTTAATAACAATGTCATAGTAATATAAAATTCTAGTGGAGGTTTACCAAAAAATATTTTTAACAGAGATTAAAAGTTTCTTTTAGACTTTTTTAAATACATTTTCATAAATAAATATCTACATAATTAGTTAACAGTACCATAAATTTCTAAAAATAACTAACAATAATTACAATTCTAAATTAAGCTCTAAATAATAATTTTAGGACTAGCAACGTATTAGGTAGGAAAGGACTTAGATTCTATTTTAAATTTTAGTTCTATTCATGTGTTTAAATTATTTCTACAATTCAACTTTATTCTATCTATAAATTCTAATCGTACTTACACTCTAAAATTTTCTATCCAACTTTATCTACAATAAATTTTTTTAATCAAATAAAAAATACAAAATAAAGTTCATATTAAAATTAAAGCAATAAAATTATAATGAAATCTATGTTAAAATTACAAAAGGGAAAGGAGGTAAGTTTCATCTTCATCAACTTTATTATTTGATTTTTCATGGTATTCTTTAACCCAGCAGGCCAATGACTATTTAGTCGCATATTGGATTTAAGAGTTTGTTGTTGGCGAATAAGTTGCTGCATGCATAAAGTACAACTAAAACTGGAATATTAGGACTCAGTATTGTATTTAATGGCCAGATACTAAAACTAAAATTTCAATCTTGAAATACAATTTCAATCCTTCTCCAGTATCTCTAAAAAGTAGAAACACAAAGGACTAAAATTTATGAGAATGGATACTAAAATTTTAACAATATTTTTTTTAATAATTAATAGTTTTTTTAGTAAATATTCTTATTTTATCTCCATATTTATCTTAAACCAAATAAGATATTAAAACATAACTCAATCATTTACACTTTACACCAAACATAATACAAAAATTTAATTTAATTTTAATTTTTTAGTTTCTATTTATTAGGCTCAATTTTCCTTCTAAATACGGCCTAAAAGACATCTAAATAAATTTTGCTTCTTTTCTTTTCCTTTTTGCTAATAATATTTACTTCTATTTGTTTATGATGAAAATTTATTTATTTTTTATAATTCTTTAAATGATACTAAATGTTAAATTTTGATTCTCCACAATAACAATGGATAAGAAATAAATTCTCAATTAAATAAATTAATTTCATAAAATTTATACAAAAATTAAATTTAAATAATTTTTTTCTTTCACTTAATTACAAAAAAAAAATAAGAAGAAAATTTTCAACTTAATTTCAATCCAAGAGTCATTCACACTACATAAGTTTTACATAAATAGACTCTCCTTATAGTCATAGAATTATTCTTTGTTCGTCTTTTTTAGTTATTTTAATGTATCTACCAGTATGAAAACTAAAATATCAAAAATACTATTAGAAATATTTAAAGATCAATAAAAAATAGTTAAATAAGTAAATAAACAATTAAAAATATGTCAGTTTTCAGATATATTTAATAATTAAATTAATAGAATGTTATTATTATTATTAACAATATTAACCATTATATATATATATATATATATATATATATATATATATATATAATACATGCGACAAATAATATATATGGATAAAACAAGATGATATAAGATAATATTTACAACTAGTGATTCCATTGCTCTACAAGCGATTTTTTTTCACTTAGCTTTACTAGTGGTTAAATAAAGAAATACTAGAAGGTCATAAATATTTATTATTTTTTGTTATTAATTAATCATCAATATTTATAAGTATAAATTAAAATTATATTATTAAATTATTAAATTAAAGAAATTGAGTTAATAATTAAAAAAACCTAAAAAAATAAATTCTGAATATTCCTAAATATTTTTCTATTAAATAACACTCATACTCCTACAACTATTGTAATGTATACTTCATCTTTGTCTGCATTATTCATCTTTTTGTAAAAAATAATTGTCACGTGTGCAACAAATTTTCTTCTTTTTTACCCCTTTTCATATATTATTATTAAGTGATAAATATTGAATACTTAACGTAGTACGCACCACTAGTGTCATTATAGACCAACTTAATTAAGGAATTATTCAATTTACAGCTAACGACTTAAACATATATTTGGGAAAAAGAATTTTTCCCGTGCACCTATTGAATTATTTTTTTAGGAACAGATAACTCTCTTGACAAAAAAACTTCAGATCAACTTTATCAATTATCCAAATCAATTCTAATTTTTTTAGAAGAGTGTTAGGAGTCAGCAATTTTTATATTTTGTAACCATCAATTGATCATTAATAATATTTTTAATGGTATAAAATTACATCCAATAATAAAAAATCACTTAATTTTTATTTGATGATTAAATACTGACCACAAAACACAAAAATTGATGTCTCTATACTTTTTCTTTCTTTTATGGGAGACGACGAAAATCGCTTCAAACATCACAAGCCCATTGCCTCAGTGTTCCTGCGTAATATGGAGCCCAGCTACAATAACTCCATTTTAAACCAGGCTGCAACTCCATCACTAATACACCAAGAGTGATAATAAATAGGCTAGAATAGAATTTGGATTTAACTCTAATCTAATTTATAAGTTAAAATTTTTATATAAACTCAATCCTATCGTATTTACAGATTGAGAATATCAAATTCTAACTCTATCTGTTTTTAATTTGTGGGTATTCGACCCTATCTGTAAATTACTAAAAATGTACAATATTATTATATAACTTGATGATAATTTAAAATATAATTGATTTTTATGTAATATATATATATATATATATATATATATATATATATATATATATATATATATATATATTAATGATCTTCTTTTAGTGACTAAGAGTTTTTTGCATTTAGTGAGAGGTCTTTAGTTTAACATTCACTTGAAACATATTTTTATATAAGTATATAACATATACATATATAAGGTGCGAGTTAATCGGGTAGGGTTGAGGCTCAACCCGCACCTTACCCGACCCGCACGATAACCTTACCCGCTGCAAATCGGTTTGGGTCGGATTGGAGACCTACGAATAGGGTACATGTTGTCACTCTTATAATTAGGGGTGATAAACGGGAAAGCCGTCCCGCCTCGCCAAAAACCCGCCATTTGGCAGACTGGCCCGCTCTGCTGCCGCCTAGTGAGGCGATTCTAAATTCCTCCGTCACCTCACCTAACGGCGGGCTGCAGGTTAGCGGGCCAAGCCAGCCAAATCTTTTTTTTATAAACCATTAAATATTAAACAATATATATAATTTCACAACTATTTCAATAAATTTATAATTTATTAAAACAAAAATATTATAATTTTCAAATTCACAAATATTAAAATCTTTATAATTATAAATATATAATAAACATAATCATGAACCAAATTTTTTAAAATAAAATAATAAAATTAACATAATTCAAAACAAAATAAACAATGTTCAAAATATATAATTAAACATCTTTAAATTTATAATCAATCAAACATAAAATATAATCTAAAATATAACTTAAAACATTTTCAATTATTATTTTCATTCTCATATAAATCAATAAAATAATATTTTTTGGCAAGTTCAATCCCATAAATTTTGACCCATTTGCTATCCATACCTATATAATACACCCCAAGTCCGGGCACCCGCGCCTGTAAATTGCTCCCTTTCTTACTGGAATATTGCCAGGTATCAGCAAAAAAGTTACGCAGATAGAATCTCTATCTCTGCACCAACTTGGTTCTATATGCTATAATTGACCTAAGGCTAAGAGATATGGCACTTATATTAATATATATGGAATTATTTTAAGTGTATTCCGGGAAAAAAAAATCATTTTTACACAATATCATTTAAATAATAATATTTAAAAAAACCATTTTAAATAGTCTAAAATTATTTTATTTAATATTTATTAATTATTATTAAAATAATTATATAATTTGATATAATAAAATACAATACGAAACTCTTTAAGTTCAATAATTTCTAATATTTTTGTTCATATTGAACTAACACAAATTAAATTGTCTTTTATGTCTTTAGTAAATAAGTTATTGAACTAACACAAATATCAAATTATTTTTAACAAATAAGTTTAATTATTTCTGACCAAATATTGAATTAAATATTGTATTTCTAACATTACCATTTTAATAAATCTTTAACATAAAAAAATACAGATATATTATAATTAATTACCACCCTTTTTTTGGGTCAGGTGTGTGGGCCGGTAATAAAGCAACAATATCTTGTACAACCTATGCAACTACATAAGGTACAAACAAGGGTTTGATTGCAGTACATTACAGATATTTTAACCCTAACCGAGACAACTACCACCTTCAGTAGGATAAAGTTTAGACTAACATTGGACAGGGGCCGCGCGAACGCAGGCCCCCACTACCACAAATTATGATGTAGGCTCCACCACTTGGGTAGACCTTAGACTGGCACCCTTCCTTGGTGCAATGGAAGTCACCAACCTAGGCCATGGGCCTTTATGATCACCCATTGACCCCATCCAGGTAAGTATTTTGAAATTGTTGTAGTGCCTTCCATTTTATAAGCTTATTGCAGACTTTTTACACACATCTTCGCCGATGTAGGACTTCAATGCCAGGCATCTTGCCTCATCACTTGCCTCGTGCTTTTGATGTAGGACTTGAATGTTGTTTCATTCAATGAAGCCATTGGAAAGCTGGATATTTGTCTCTAGTTGAAATGATTCAACAGGTAATAGAACATGGAAAGTAAACTTTATTTTCCAAAAATTGGAGACATATTCAGAGGATGGAAGACAAATGGACAATGTTATCTTTGCCAAAACCATGTCATTGATAGCAAAAAGGATAGAAATTATGAATAGCTCCACAAATAAGTCGATCCAAGAAAGAAAGTTGAAGAGACCATATAGTTGAAGCGCGGAGTAAGATGATGAATCAAGAGGAAGCAGCAAGAAGCGAAGTAGTTGAAGAATGAAGATTTGAAGAGAACCATTTTCAATTTATTTTGGGTGTTCTTGTATACCAGAAAAAGTAATCAGAATTGTTGAATTGGTCATATCAAATGCTTCATGGGAACTATGTTCTGATTAAAATAACAAATAAATTGTACTATTATGATTGTAGAAGCAAATTCATATTTTATTGAGGAGTTTTTCGAACACCAATCTTCAAAACCTTGTGAGATTTTTTTGGTGTCTAAACCATGTAAGATTTGGGTGCATAAATTGAATGTTCAAAGATGTCAAATTTTATTAGCAGTACTAAACAATGTAAAGTTAGAATTAACAATGTTCTATTTAAAGTTCAAATATTTAATTAAGATGATAAAATAAATTGTACTATTATGTTAGCTCCCTCTTTGAATTAGGAAGAGAAATTTCAAATTGAACCAAGTTTAACATTAATTTATTAATTTTTTCTACTAAATACAATGAGTAAGTATTCCTATTTATATTTCTAACAAATTCTAATGCGGTAAGTGCTAACCAACTAATTAAGTAGCCCAATATTAGTTGAGTCGTAACAATACTTCCCCGTGCTCTGCTTCCTCCTTCTTCATTGTTGTTTCCATTTGTGGCTGTTGCTGTAGTAGGAGTCTAGGTGTAGCTTTAATCACTTCCCACTTAATCTCCCAGTCTTCTACTTGGTTCCAACGAATTTCTGCCAAAATTGGGCGCATATCTGGTTGGAATTGATGGAGAAAAGCCGAATGAATCTCAAGCTGCATGTAGATTTCGGTAACTCCATAGTCGAAACCATGTCAAAGCACTGGAAACTTATAATAATCTTTGTGCCTCCGGAGTGCCTCTAGCGCCCCAAAATTATCCGGCTAGGATGGACCATCTATAGCCGTTAATTCCGTTGAACATAGGGAGGGTATACCTGACTTGAGTTCCTTCTACCATGAAAGCACCAATGTTAGCCCCCTCTGACTTAGGGAGAGAAACTTTAAATTGAACTAAGTTTAATATCAATTTATTATGAGTTCCTTCTGCCATGAAAGCACCAATGTTAGCCCTCCTCTTTGAATTATGAAGAGAAACTTTAAATTGAGCTAAGTTTAATATCAATTTATTAATTTTTTGTACTTAATATAATGACTCATACTCTTATTTATATTTCTAACAAATTCTAATGTACTAACAACTAATTAAGTAGTTCAATATTAGTTGGATAGTAACATATTTTGATTGTAGAAGCAAATTCATATTTTATTGAGTGAGATGACATGTTCTCTTTTATTCATTTTTCCAAAAGATGGAAAAAATTAATTACAAATAATCAAAGAAGTAAATTACAACTTATTTTCATTAATTATTTTTTATTTTCATCAAAATTTTTTTGATTTTCTGTCTATCCAATTTTTTATATGAGTAAAAAACCCAAATGAGCCAAGCACAGGTCAATATAACCCAAATCAGCCAAATCAAACTTTCATACCTGAATCCACCAGGACCAATTTTAATATAATTCGAATCAATAAGATTCGAATTAATATAACATGTAATTTGAATTGAATCAATTCGAACTACTCTCAGAAACAAGTATAAGCTAATTCGAATCAATTCAAATCGAATTAAGCATGCAATCCAGCCTAGTAATTCGAAACAAATAATTTCGAATTATAAAAGTGTAATTCGAGTGATATTAATTCGAATTAGATGGAGAAGAACACAAGAGAGAGGTTCGAATCTAGTTGATTCGAATTAGGTGAAATTCGTTTTGCATAGTAATTCGAATCAAGTTGATTCGAATTACAAGGGATTCGGCTATATAAGGAGTTCGAACCAAGTTCATTCGAATCACTTTGTCATTCTCCAACCCCACCAAATCCCAGAGAAAACGACCAACATTCGGGCCGAGTAAGACCAGAGCGGCATTTTTAGTCGATGGGGGACGATCCAGGGAGGCTTTATCGTTTGGATGGAGTTGCTCATATCGCCGGTGTGATCAACGACGAGGTTAGTGGTTTATGATGTTGCGCTGTTGATTGTGTTTTTTGTTAGTGGTTGATGAAAGCGGTTTATGATAATGGTATTTGTTAATGGTTTTTGATAATGGTTTATGTTACTGTTAGTGGTTTAGGATAGTGGTTTAGGATAGTGGTGTAGGCTAGTGGTTTTTGTTAATAGTTTTTTATAGCGGTTTATTTTAGTGTTAGCGGTTTAAGAAAGTGGTTTAGGCCAGTGGTTTTTGTTAAGGGATTTTGAAATGGTTTTTTGTAAGCGGTTTTTGTGAATGGTTTTGGATAGTGGTTTTAGTGATGGTTAGCGGTTAAGGGTTTAGGTTTAGGATGGTGCTTTAGGCTAGTGGACCATGTTAATGGTTTTTTATAGCAGTTTATTTTAGTGTTAGCGGTTTTAGCAAGTGGTTTTAGTGAATGGTTTTGGATAGTGATTTTAGTCAATGGTTTTGGATAGCGGTTTTAGTGAATGGTTTTGGATAGTGGTTTTAGTGAAATTGTTTTTTGTAAGCGGTTTTTGAGAATGGTTTTGGATAGTGGTTTTATTCATGGGTTTAGGTTTAGGGTAGTTGTTTACGTTAGAGGTTAAGTGATTGTTGTTTTTGATAATGGTTTTTGGACGTGGTTTGAGTTAGCGGTTTGTGTATAAAAAGTTAGTCGCTTGTTTCATATATGTTATGTTGAACGATTTATTTACTGCATCCTTATGAAATATATTGTAAATGTTACTGGTTTGTGCATCTGTTCTAATTATGCAGTTTATTTACTGGCCAGCCTCGTCGTTGCATATCCAGCGTTAGGCGGCAGCAGGGGATGCGTCTTGATGTTATGTACTTTGATGTTATGTACTTCGATGTTATGTACTTCGATGTTATGTACTTCGATGTTATGTTATGTTATGTACTTTGATGTTATGTTATGTACTTTGGTGTTATGTTACATATTATCAGTCATCCCACCAGATAGTGTAGTTTGTTATAGTCACTAAATTACAAAATTAGAAAGACATTCAACATACATATGTGGTACAAATTACAAGTTTCAACACTTATAGAATACAACTTAGTTCAACGTAGAACAATCGTCTCTAACTGAAATAAAATACATCTGCTGAGGCCACATCTCTTTGGCCGGTTCGGATCTGCATCATCCATGTTGGTGCGAATGCGTGTGGACCTTGGACGACCCTCCCTCGCACGCCTCATGTTCGGATCCGGTATAACGGTAGGCCCGGCATATGGTGGCCAGAAACCCTCCGAAATGGGAGGTGTAAATCCCATCTGATAGACACCGAAAACGGAACAAAGGCAATAGACCTGGTGGACGTAAGGCTGCCATGTAAGACGTGAATAAGCACAGCAGGCCAGGGCGTGAGGACACGGGAAATGAAGTGCTTGGAAGTATCCACAATCACAAGTCTTGGACCCTAATGAGACCCTGTACGTACCAAGTGAGAATGAACCTGTCGGAGTCGTCTCAGCCACGGTGTACTCCGAGTTATCCCTGTCATAAACAGTCACCGTGAAGCACCTGGCTGTCTTCAGGTTGGCCTCGATACACTTTACTAGGTATTGACTGAATTGTTGTCCAGTACCCATCTGAGCCTCGGCCTCCCTACCCTTACAGACGAATAGCTCAGCCAGCCTTCCGTATGTGGCCTTAACCAGCGAGCAAACAGGGAGGTTCCTTACCCCCTTCAGGATTGAATTGACACACTCTGATATATTGGTCGTCATGTGCCCGAATCTCCGGCCCTCATCACAGTACTGTGTCCACAACGAGTAATCAATTCGGTTCGCCCAGTCACACATTGCCGGATTCTCAGAGCGCAGGATGTCGAACCAGTAGTCAAACTCCACCTCGGTCTTCGCATATGCGGCGTTGACAAGAAGCCTCCGGGCATCTTTGCCCTTGAAGGTGAGGGCGAAATTCGCTGCAACGTGTCGAATGCAGAATGCCCGGTTTACAGACGGAGGTAGCCATCCCCCATCAGGTGCTTCAAGTGCTGCCTTGATGCCGTTATGCCTATCTGAAATAACTAACAGACCTGGCTGAGGTGTCACGTGCTGACGGAGGTGGGAGAGAAAGAAGGACCATGACTCAACATTCTCACCCTCAACTAGTGCGAATGCCACAGGAAGTATGTTGGAATTCCCGTCCTGTGCAATCGCCACGAGCAACGTTCCCCCATACTTGCCATATAGATGGGTGCCGTCAATACTCACCAACGGCTTGCAATGACGAAATGCTTCGATACAAGGGGGAAAAGACCAGAACATCCTATGAAAATAAGCCTGAGACTTATCCACCTGTCCACCAACTCGAACCGGGCAGGTCTTGAGGACTGCTACAGTGCCAGGCATAGTCAACTGAACTCCTAAGACCCACCGAGGGAGCTCGTTGTACGACTCATCCCAGTCCCCGTAGATGATTGCTACCGCCTTCTGCTTGGCCATCCACACCCTCCTGTATGTAGGCCTGAAGCCAAAGTGTGTTGCCGTTGCATTTAGAAGCACCTTGATGTTGACGGATGCGTCAGCCCTAACCATTGGCATGATGAATGTCGCTATCACGTGGTAGTCCAAGCTCCTATGGTCGCTGGAGATGGAGGTGGCGAGACAGGTATGCGGCCCGTTGTACCGCTTCACTTCCCAGATGCCCTTGCGCTGTCGGAGGCTCAGCCTAATCAACCATGTGCACCCATTCCCAAACTCAGAACACTTTCCCACGTACCGACGATAGTCAGACTCAACCACCTTGTACTGTACCCCTCGGCGGATGCTATACGTCTTGACACTCAACAGCGCCTCATCTTTATCCTGGAATTGTTGACCAACCTGGAACTCTGTTATACTGGCAGACCCGTCGGTATCTCTAGCGCCAAATCTAGCTAGCTGCCCAAGATGTCCGTCCTGCCTCATGGCATCCAGATCCAAAGATGAAAAATGGGGTGGGTACTGATTTGTGCCAGAACTAGAACCACCAGTAGGCCTTATCGGATCACTCGCTCCAACATCATCGCCGCTTTCATCAGCGATAATATCCGGCTCGACTTCATCATCATTTGGATCATCACACGATCCCTCGCCAACACCAGCCGGAGGAGGACACTGTACTTCAGTCGGATGATGTTCATCATATCCAACCTCGTCTCCAACATTGCCGGCGAGATCAACAGCAAACGATGGGGAGGCGGCATGCTGGACCGCTGCCTCATACACTGGAACGGAGGAAGAAGCAACCGCAGGTCTCGAGCTCGAACCGGCTGCCGTTGCTATAGTGTTGGCGTTCCGATTCGACCCACCAGAGCTAGATACCACGTTGACGAACTTAGCCAACAGCTCCGGTGTCCTCACCTCCGAAAACTGCCTACGAGAAAGAAACATGACCTGCAAGTCCTCATCACTCCCGATCGTGAAACAATCATACTTCACCGTATCGTGGAGCACCGTGATTGGAATGCGATAGAAAAACTTCTTAACTCTCTTCACTCCTTCCAGACCAAGTTTGCCAAGCACAGAGCTCACGAGACCATCGTAACTGGTCGCGGGGCTCATGATAATACATAGAGGATCCTTATCCGTGAACTTCACCCCAGACCGAGTTTTTCTCTTAATCGATCCTCTGTGGTGTACTAGCACTAGAAAACTATCCTCACTAGCCATCTCACCTCTTTGTTCACAGCAACATGAGTTCACAACATATATATAGAAAAAGGATCCTTACTAATTCGAATCAATTAGATTCGAATTACCAGGTAGGAGTAATTCGAGTCTATATGATTCGAAATATGTACTTCTTCACCTAAGCCTACTAATTCGAATTAATATGCTTCGATTTATGGTTTGGTAGTTCGAATCATCTTGATTCGAATTACTCGTGATTTTTCATCTTAATTCGTGACAAATCAATTCGAATTACGTGTGAGTGTGCATGCATGATTCGGGACAAGTTAATTCGAACTATGTCCTTACATTGTCATATAGTAATTCGAATTCTATCAATTCGAATTATGTGTTAGGCTAATTCGAATCTTATTGATTCGAATTATATAAATATTTGATCTGGTGGATTGTCGTAGCAAAGTTTCATTTGGCGGATTTGCGTAAAATTGAGCTAGCTTTGGCTCATTTGCGTTTTTTGCCCTTTTTATATGATCAAATCAAACTTCTTTTATTCAAATTGATATCTATTTATGTATAAATGGTAACAGAACTAACAAATTCAATTAATTAAATAAAATATATATATCCAATCCAAATTTTGTTATCATGCTTTTATTTTTTAAGATAATTTCAATAGTCAAATTTTAAGAGTTTATCATCGATTATACTTATAAAATGCTTTATTCTAATTTATCATTTATGTTTTTTACCAATTTGACCATAATCTTAATGTTTTACATGTGAACTGTTTCCTCTACTTGGAGGGGTGAGTTGTTTCCTCTATAAAGTAAGAGTGACTACGGATAGCGAGTACTCATTATCAATTCGAATCTGAATCCAACCAAATCAATGATTCTTAATAATTAGTTCGTATAACAAATGCGAAATCTGATCCGTAGATCCGACCATATATTAATTAAACAAAAAAAATAATATATATATGCCTTTTAATAATTTTGAGTTTCTCTTTATATCTAACTTTTAATGTATTTGGTATTTAACATGTTTGGATTTTAATATGTTTAGTGTTTAATATGTTTGGATTTTAATATCTTTAGTGTATATGTTTAGATTTTAATGTGTTTAGTTTTTAATATATTTAGTATTTAACATGTTGGATTATTCTTATTAATTTTACATGTTTATTGTACTTCCCGAATTTTTAAGATAAAAATGTCATTTTTTAGGGCAATTTACCCAAATAAATAAAATAGGTGAAAGCTTTACTCAAATACACAAAACAGATATTCCTTACCTGATTGTGCATTTTCACACTTCTATGTAAACCGTAGCAAGCTACCACGTTTCCAGTTTCAACATAAACCGTGGCAGCTAGAAATGGATTATGTGTTGTGTGGTTTGTGTGTAAACCGTGGCAAGCTCCAACGGTTTACGAAGGGAGAATGCGAGGCATAAACCGTGGCAGACTCCCACGGTTTATGAAGGAGAAATTTTGATCATAAACCGTTATAGGTTACAACGGTTTAGGAACACCAAAATTCTATATATATGTGATTAGAGAAATTCTACTTGCATAAGAGATCATTCTTACAATGGCAAGTGAGGAGGAGAGTATTCTTGCCTTAGTGCATTGCTCTGGGAAAATTAAAAAAAGCAAAAGCTATGGTGTGAAGTTCACTGACAAAGAACCACTGAGTGTGTTCATCAGTTTGTCAAGCACTTTGTCAGATCTAAAGAACAGCATCTTGCAGAAGCTTGGCGTCGTTAGTACGAAGTGGGTGAAGAAGCTATTCTACAAGATTCCCATCGCAGTTGTCTCGACCGGTGTTCAGTATGATACCTTTGTGCTAGCGGTTGATGAAGATATTAGGGTTCTGTTCCATTGTGTTAGGAGTTTTCCAGAGATCCGAATTCACGAGTTGTTTGCGAAGTTAGAGGTTGGTGTCGATAGTTCTGGGGCATCAGCTCCATTTCATAGCTCGACTGCCGCGGGAGGTGTGTCTAGTTCGATGCCTACGGTCAGACCGTATCTTCCGTCGGTGGGTTCCCCTACGTTCGCGGCTGATTTAGAGCGAACGGTTGTTGTTGGTTCTGTATAGTTGGAGAATGCAGGAATCTTTGAGCCGCCTGATGTCGTGGGCATCGGTGGTTGCCAGTTACCTTATATGGAAGGCTTTGGTGAACCTGATAGAGTAGAGAATGCAATGTGTGACGATGACTCTGACCAGGAGCCTGTCGATATCATCGGGGACAGCGACGATGACACAGGTGCCAATCCACATGCGCAGCATGGGCCTTCAAGTTCTGCTTCTCAACAGTACCCTCCACACTTCTCCACACTAAACTTGGAGGTTCTGGGTCAACAAGAGGACGGTGGTAACACGGTCGGGGGCTCTTCTACAGAATTTCAGATTGGGCAATCTTTCCAGAATAAAGATGAGGTTGTGCTGAGTGTGAAGGACTATAGCATCCGGCGAGGTGTTGAGTACAGAGTCATCAAATCAGATCATTTGAAGTATCATGGAAAATGCAAGCAATTCGGCAAGGGTTGTACTTGGTTGATTCACGTTGCGCTGCGTGCACGAAAAGGCACTTAGGAGGTTAGGAGGTACAACGGGCCACACACATGCTTTGCAACCTCTATTTCCAATGATCACTGTCAGCTGGATTACCACGTCATCTGTGCGAGGATTCTTCCGTTGGTTAGGGCAGATGCTGCAGTTACGATAAAGGTACTGCAACAAGCTACAGAAGCCGATTATGGTTTCAGGCCTAGTTACAGGAAGGTTTGGATGGCAAAGCAGAAGGCAGTGGCACAAATATATGGAGATTGGGAAGAGTTGTACGCGGAGTTGCCACATTGGATGCTAGGAGTACAGTCAACAATGGCCGGAACAATAACCGTGTTGAAGACCTCTCCTGTTCGGCTTCGTGGTGAGGTTGATGAGTCGACGGTGTACTTTCACCGATTATTCTGGACATTCCCACCCTGTATCGAGGCATTCCGTCATTGCAAGCCCCTCGTCAGTGTTGACGGTACCCACTTGTATGGCAAGTATGGAGGGACACTGCTGTTGGCGATAGCGCAGGATGGGAACTCCAACATCCTCCTTATTGCATTTGCCCTTGTGGAAGGAGAAAATGCAGAGTCGTGGTCATTCTTCTTGTCCAACCTACGAGAGCATGGGACTCCTCAGGAGGGTATCCTTGTAATCTCTGACAGGCATAACGGGATCAAGGCAGCGCTTGAGGCACCTGAGACTGGGTGGCTGCCTCCACGTGCTTTCCGAGCGTACTGTATTCGGCATGTGGCAGCGAATTTTGCCCTAACTTTCAAAGGTAAAGATTCAAGGAGGATGTTAGTGAATGCTGCCTACGCAAAGACTGAAGCAGAGTTTTGTTACTGGATTGACATCATGCGGACTGAGAATTCATCAATGTGTGAATGGGCCAATCGGATGGAGTACGACAAATGGACCCAACATGAGGATAGTGGTAGACGGTTCGGGCACATGACAACCAACATCAATGAATGTGTGAACTCGATGCTAAAGGGAACTCGAAACCTCCTGGTCACATCGTTGGTTCAGTCAACTTACGGGAGGCTTGTTCAGCTTTTTGTGGTACGGGGACAAACAGCAGAGGCACAACTCAGATCTGGTAATGAATTTTGCCAGGCATTGGCCAATGCAATTGATCGGAATCTAAGAGACTCAAGGTGCTTCACTGTCACGTTATACGACAGGCATCAATCGGAGTACACCGTGGCCGAGACAACACCAACCAGGCGCTTCTCGATGGGTAGCTATAGAGTTTCCCTTAAAGATCACAGATGCGACTGTGGCCACTTTCAGGCGCAGCATTATCCTTGTTGCCACGCCATTGCATGTTGCGCCTACTCCCGCCTTAATTGGGCATCTTATGTTCACGAGGTGTATCGTATGAGTGAAGTTTTCAACGTTTACAAGCAGGGTTTTGTTCCGCCTATCCCGGAAGGCCTATGGCCACCATATGCTGGGCCAACCATCATTCCTGATCCTAACATGAGGCGTGCAAAGGAAGGTCATCCAAGGGCAACCAGGATCCGTGGTAGTATGGATCAATCTCTGGAGAACCAGCCGAAGCGCTGTGGGCTATGCCGTCAGGCTGGGCATACGCGGAGGAACTGTGACCAGCGAAGGCATACTACCGGGGGGATGCGTAGATGTCATTACCTTGTTGTTTTACTTGTTTTATGAACTGTTCAGTTGAGTTATGTATGGTTGTTTAAGTCTATGAATGTCACCATGTTGATTTTCTGCATTAATTTCATATGAATAAAATCCGTTTATTTTATATGTTTGATTGCATCAATGTGGTATCATTTAGACTGCGCATGATAACTGTGACGGAAATAATGTATATCATAGAATCTCAAACCGATTAAACTATCAAATACATAGCAGATAACATATCACTTAGACTGCACACTGTGAGCAAAATTTCTCCTTCATAAACCGTGGGAGCCTGCCACGGTTTATGCCTCGCATTCTCCCTTCGTAAACCGTTGGAGCTTGCCATGGTTTACACACAAACCACACAACACATAATCCGTTGCTAGCTGCCACGATTTATGTTGAAACTGGAAACCGTGGTAGCTTGCCACGGTTTACATAGAAGTGTGAAAATGCACAATCAGGTAAGGAATATCTCTTTTGTGTATTTCAGTAAAACTTTCACCTATTTTATTTATTTGGATAAATTGCCCTATTTTAAATGAATAAAACAAATTCTATAATTATTGTATATATATACATATATATGTAAATTGTAATTTGCAAAAAAAATTCTAATTTTGTTTTTCTTTAAGAGAAAATTATGACCAAAATAATCAACACAGATTAATCATAAAAAATTTTATTTCAATTATTCATTGACATATTATCATTTCGAGAGATAAGAAGATGTGTTTGAGATTTGTCCAAAAGCTAGAAAACGACTTTGTTAAAACTATCATTGGTTCGAGTAAAACAATTTGAAGTAAACATGATTTAGAAAAAGAATAAGAAACATTAAGTTTTATGATGCAATATTTTAAGGCATGAAAACTATTATTTATACGTTAAATATTCTTAATATTTGTAAAAAAATGGTTGTTATTAATTAATTTTATATTTAAATTATTTTTTAGGGCAATTTACTTATTTAAATAAAATGGTCGAAACTTTTACCTAAATGTGCAAAACAGATTATTGTTACGTGCATGTGCAAAAACCCTATTCTATGTAATCCGTGGCAACCCACCACGGTTTCTGAATTGTGCATAAACCGTGGCAGGCTGGGACGGTTTATGAGAAAACTGAGTTGATTGTAAACCGTGGGAAGTTCCGCGTTTTATGAAGGTGGCGTGGAAGGCATAAACCGTGGTAGGTTACCACGGTTTATGAGAAAGGTGAACTGGTCATAAACCCTTGTGGGTTACAACGGTTTAGGCATGACTGTGTTACAGTGGAGTATTAGGAAAGAAAAAACAAATATTTCTACCAATTGTTTTTAAAATAAAAAAGTATATAAAAAATACAAAAAAAATAAATATAACAATTTTGATTTTAAAACCAAAAGTGCCTCACTATTCCTAACAATGGATTATGTGACAATGATTCTAATAAAATCCCACCCAAAAAATGACAATAATCCTTATGTGAAGAAAAGAACGCATCATGGGTTAATAAGTGCCTTATTTTAATTTTATATGCACAAGCGCCTCACCAGTTTTTTTCTATAATTTTAATTAATTCCAAAAAACGATTTTTCAACTTTAATTTTTTAGATTTATCTTTTTTTTTGTATTTGGAGTTCGGCGAACTCTATAAAAATAAGCAAGTTCACTTTAATTCTCGGCAAGTTTCACTCTAAATTTTTAAAATGCATATCATCGTCTCCAAAATAGTATATAGATTTACAAATAATATATAAGAGTACATAAAAAATACACAGACAATAAGCATGGTTTCTTCAAGTATTTTTTTTAATTATAAATTAAAAAAAAACAAGCCATATTTAACAATGGCAACCATTATTATAGTCTCAAAAAAATATACAGGTACACCGAAATAAATATTTAACAAGGATTTTTTTAATTATAAATTAAAAAAATAACTATTTCCCAAAAATAAAATACAACTTATTCCTGGTACTCTTATGTACTTTGGAGACGATAATAATAGTTACTATTGTTAACTTTTCAATTTGACATATTTAAAGTGGATTATTTTTAGAAAATAGTTATTTTTTAATTTATAATTAAAAAAATTCTTGTTAAATATGACTTATTCCGATGTACCTATGTATTTTTGGAGACGATAATAATGGTTGCCATTATTAAATATGACTTTTTTTTAATTCATAATTAAAAAAATCTTTGAAGAAGCCATGCTTGCTGTCTGTGTATTTTTTATGTACTCCTATATACTATTTGTATTTGTAGATCTATAAACGGTGTGTTTTCTGGCCATAATTGAACCTACATAAACCGTTGTTTTATGACCAGTTCACTTTCTTCATAAATCGTGGTAACCTACCACGTTTTATGCCTTCCACGCCACCTTCATAAACCGCTGGAACCTTCCACGGTTTACAAGCAACTAAGTTTCCCCATAAACCGTCCCAGCCTGCCACGGTTTATGCATAATTCAGAAACCGTGGTGGGTTGCCACGGATTACATATAATAGGGTTTTTGCACATACACGTAACAACAATCCGTTTTACACATTTGGTAAAGGATTCTGTCATTTTATTTAAATAAGTAAATTGTCCTATTTTTTAATTAATAAAAAATATGTTTTTAATTTTAAAAAATATTAATATTAAAATAGTATTTATTATAAATAATACAAACGCAATGGGATTGTTAATTAAAGTTATCTACCTGACCTTTGACAAAAACCCGATGCTTCAAACTTTAAAATTTATGAAGAAAAATTTTATAGGTTTTACAGGTTATAGTCAATAAGCGTAAGGCGCATCAAAAATTTATGAAGAAACTTTTACCAACCAAATCACACATAAATCGCTACAGGTACATGAGTTTCACAATTTCTTTACATTAGATAATTATTTATTTTTAGCACTATTTAAACATATTAGTGATCAATGTTCAAACCTTTTAAAGAGAAAAAAAAAAAACACATCTACCATATATTCACTTTTGTCTTGTTCCATATAACATCTTTAAATAGAACAAGTTACCACAAACATCTTAGAACATAGTGATATAAAAGACCATTGCATAAGCCCCAAAACAAACGCCTCCATTCCATAAAAGGTTAACAAGAAAATAAAATATATATATATTTTTGAAATGGTAACACAAAATAGGAGAGGTAATCCAAGAAACAGTTAACAATCCGAAAATTGTAGAAACTAGTAAATACTACTGTATCATCAAAGATTACCTCCCTGTAGCCAAAACCACTCAAGTGAAAAAGCAGAACTGCGACAGTGCCAAAGCAAGCTGAGACTGATTGATACATCATAAGTAATACATAGCGAATCAATCCCTGATAAGGAAGTAAAACTAGATCACTAACAAGTTTCTACAATGATTTCCCACCAACAGCAACACTTGTATCTATGCCATTAGTTCAGTTCAAGCATATATATAATCACGGAGTATCAATTAGAATACTGTGGCGAAACCAATTTCACATTGAATATCCCAACCCTTACAATGAACAACATTATACATAAATTGGATAAGACCTAGATTAACCGTTTTCATTTCCCACAACAAAAATATTTTACTTTATGCAACTTCTAAGATCTAGAACTTAATCTACATGAAAATCTGTGCAGTTAAATTAAGAAAATTCTGCAAATCCAAAACCAAATCAAGAAACCGACGTAAGAGAAACATTACCTTTTTTTTTAAATTCTGTTCTTGAACAAAAATTTTAATAACCAGTAAGACAAAAAGAATTAAGTTTTGCTGGAAAAAGAACATAACTGAACATGCATAAACTATAAGCGAAAAGATGTAAGTAGGTAACTAAATAAAATAAAATAAGAAAATAATAAGGGAGAGTACCAATTAAGTAGGAGAATAATTGAAGTGAGTTGAGTAGGAAAATAATTGAATCAGATATGAGGAGGTGAATCCTTGAGAAAGTGAAAATCTAATTGATACTTTGAAATAAATCATTAAATTAAATGATCAAACAATGAATCCCAATCAATGATAATAATTGTTGTCTCAATAAGAAGATGCAAAACCCACGCAAGAAAAAACGGGAGATGAAAAACATGTTTGGAGACAACAAGAAGAGTTGAAAGAGGAAAGAAATTACGGGTTTGGATGGGTTTGCTTATATTCTCCTGATATTTTCACTCTCTTTCAAATCCAAAAAAGTGATACTGAAACAAAGAAACAATTAAAATGGTAATTTCCATGTGCGACGAATTAGTTTTTTATTGCACTTTTAATAATTTAATTAAAAAAAAGTATAAATAAACAATAATA
This sequence comes from Arachis hypogaea, assembly GCF_003086295.3. Classification (NCBI taxonomy): domain Eukaryota; kingdom Viridiplantae; phylum Streptophyta; class Magnoliopsida; order Fabales; family Fabaceae; genus Arachis; species Arachis hypogaea. The sequence continues at coordinate 10,014,069 of NC_092037.1, forward strand.
CTACTGAACAATGTGAATAATAAGATTAAGAAAGTAAATTAATCTTAAATTTAAGAGAAAACTAGTTTTTATCTCCCGTGCTTTGGCACGGGCATTAAAATTATAATTTTAAATAAATATTATTCAATAAGAATACGAATTAAATTATTTAAAAATGAACAATGCTAGGGGCCAACAACGTTTGTGATTGGCAGCATCAAATAATCATCAATGATGATTTAATGGTGGGAAATTGGTGTGAGATTTCATCCAATGACTCACCGTTCTCTACTGGTTACATGCTAGCCAAAATTTAATAAAATTGTTGGCCTCCTAGACTTTTACTTTAAAAATAATTGATTATATAGATATATAATTATATATTATATAAATAATAATATTTAATATGTAATTTATTAAGAGTTAATTTTTTTATTTCTTCTTTAAGAGTTAAAAGAGCTGCGTACCGAAAAGATTACAAAAGGAGCACATGAGAGGTAAACCGATCAAGGGAGAATGTTAGGTAGCAACCCAGTAAAAACTTCTCTGTAGACAACATTAATAGTATGATCTGAAACTTTGCCGTTAGAATCAACAGATAAAATCTTTAGTCCAGAATGCATGCTGACCCGAGAAAGCGCAACATAAAGCTGACCATGAGTAAAAACAGGCCTCGGAAGATAGACGCCAACTGTTGACAGCGTTTGACCTTGGGACTTGTTTATGGTCATCGCAAAGCAAAAAGCAACCAGAAATTGGCATTGAGTAAACCTGATTGGTAATGTATCATTATTAGGTGACATGTTCATCCTGGGAATAAAGACAACTTCACCAGTATTACGACCTGCTAAGATGACGCACTCAATGATGTGGTCACTAAGACGTCTAACCTGCATTCGCGTACCATTGCATAGTCCATTGGATTGGTCAATATTGCGAAGAAGCATCACAGGAACACCGATTTTAAGAACTAACCGGTGTTGGGGCCTGAACAATTTAGCGCATTCAATGACTCGGTGCTCATTGTATATAATTCAGATTCCAGGTGACCATCTTCATTAATTAGTGTATCAGAGCTCAAGTAAACCCTCTCGTTGCCAGGGATTAAAGACATCACATGATTGTTTACTTCAGTTACAACATCAAGTGTTGGTGCTAATATACTCCTACCCTTAAAATAATCCACGCTAGAAGAATAGAGTAAGATGTCAGGATAAACGAACAACACCAAATCATGCAAACATGGAGACTCAATATTAAGCAGCAAGTTGTCGGGTATTCTAATTACTGATTCGCCATCGGTGCTGTCTCCGATTAACCCGTCACCAATTTGAAGCAACCATGTAGCAAATTCCTTCAATTGTACACCGTGGATATCTCGTGAACCACGGGACAGCCTCATGTTTTCAGTTAACTGCAACACTTGGCAAGATTGCCACAGGTTTGAAGCATTAATACACGAATGAACGATCTCTTCCCGGGAACCACGAGGAATCACAGGCAATATCTGACGGAAATCACCTCCCAGAACAACAATTTTTCCACCAAATGGAGCATGAGGATTATATCCACGATCAAAATGAAGAACATCCTTAAGGCATTTGTCGAGCGCTTTGAATCAAAATTTATTTAACATAGGTGCCTCATCCTATATAACTAATTTTGCAGATGAAATAAGACGCGCGAGGGGTGTGCCTTGCCTTATATTACAAATAGAGTCCTGGTTAACACTGAGCGGAACGTTAAAGTGTGAATGAGCAGTTCGCCCATTAGGCAACAACAGAGCTGCAATGCCACTGGATGCAACGTTGAGGACAATATCACCCTTCGACCTTATTGAAGCAGACAGTGCATTCCATAGAAAGGTTTTACCAGTTCCACCATATCCACAAACAAAGAAAAAACCACCAGCGTCACGACGAACTGCATTTGCTATTGTGTCAAACGCAACGCGCTGGTCTCGATTCAACCGGGAAACCAAATCCACGGAGATACTTGCCAATTATGTCCTGTCGAAATTGAGCTCATCAGAAAAGACTGTGTCGGAAGGTTCAGGTAAACCAGCATAATCAGGAAACGGCATGTCAGTAAATTCTTTTAGGCTCCTACCATTCGACTGCAAGAGTTGTTCAATTTCGGCAAGCGTGATGGACTTAATCTCATGAACAGAACGCTGGAAACCTAAAAGCAAAAATGCAACATAGCTACATTAGAAACAAATTGGACACGATGACGAAGGGAAAATAAAATAAATGCATAACACACTGTAAGAGGTGGAGAAGACCGGAAGTTTTTGAATGGAGTGGTCTGAATTTATGGCTAAACAGTAACCGGATAGAAAAAACAATCCAGAAAGTTTACCCAAGTTATGTAGTGCAAGGTACTGTGGATGATTAACATCAATCCGTTTCAGAAGGTTCGAATGCGTCTGAATTACAACGTCCCTCGAAAGGCTGTCGATATCAAAATCACCTACAATAAGAGCAGCAACTTCAGACGCTGATGGTAGATTATATCTTCTACCATCAGTATTCCTCTTCTTGATAAGACGAAGCTGTAGCGGAGTCGTTGAATCTTCAGTGAACCTTTGCCTAGTATATCGGAAGCACTTAGCAAGAGAATTGTGGGAATCAAGCATGCTGGTTAGGTCGGCGACAATGGTATGATCTATAGCTTGGTTGATTAAACAGGCTACATTAACCCAAAAATAAAATAAATCAACATAAATCCAGGTCAGACAAGAATCATATAATACAGACAATAAAATATCAACATACCATAAGTACCACATACTTACCCAATTACATCAATCCGGTTCTGGACTTCATTTTCTGTATCATGAAAGTAGAGCTAAGCAAACTTGGGCTTGCTAAACTGCTGTGGCATCAAACTTCCAATTGAATGGTAATTTTGGTCACTTATAACAAACATGGGGGGGGACCCTTGTTTAGTGTGTACTGAATCTTTCCAACCATAGATGTGAACGAAAACATACCATTAAAGGCCCTGATATGTTTCTGGTAATGCAAAGCTCGTTGATCATCACCATTCAACAACACCCACAACAATGGTGGCAGAACTAGCAACAAAGGGAGAGTGACCTTTCTACTCATACAACAAATAACAAATAATGTAGTGTTATTGGCTCCACCTTTCGCAAGGCGCTCGTGCATCCACATCTTCGCCCCACAAAAAATACATCTTTGGGTGGGTTGCCCGATAGACCAAACATCTAGTGAACATTAAAAATAATACAAAATCAAGTGTTGCAGGAGTCTAATAATAGGTCAAAATATATATAAACTCATAATCATGTTCATTGAGAATGACACCTGGTTCAATAGAAGATGCAGTGAAAATTTCTAGTTGGTCGTCGCTAGCCTGAGCCATATGAAAATGTGAAGACGGGGAGAAACGCAAATAGCCAACCGGACTGCATACTTAATGAGAACAAGTTATCAAATGTCAAATATAATTTGGAAAAATTTAGAGGATTGTGATTAAAGGGGAGGAACATTTTGGTAAAGACCCATGTATAACAGTGGCAACTGGTGAGGCTCGGCAAAAAGGTGCCATGCTAAGGAGGAAAAACACCACACCAACTTATACGGGGGAATTGCTTAAGTGTTTAATTCCAGCATAATCCCCGGTTCCAGAATTTCAAGTGAAATGGCACTTTCAGGCATTACTCACGTGGTAGGTGTTACATAACGCTGGTGTTTGTCACGGGACGTATCTACGTTGCATGGTGAGGAACTTGCAAGGAAAAAAGAAGTGTTATCCACGGAGGGATGATGCAATATCGTGGTGCGGTGCAAAATTAAAAAAAGAAATAGAGTGTAAAAAATGAAACAAAGCAGCACAAGTGATCCCAAAAATAAAGAATAATAAAAAAAAGTTGTTGTAAGTGTTTTAAATGTGAGAGATACTACTATTATATTATATTAAAAGTTAAAATTAACTATTTTAATATTAATAAATAAAATATAATATAGTAATGCCATATTTATTATTATAAGTCAAATTTTTGTTAACCAGGAATTGATTTAGTTCTCGTGATTGACTATGCTTACCTAATTCTTGCTTTATGTGCGATTCTAAAAAGAAATGATGAATTCTGGATAAAATAATTTTAAATCAGAAATAATATTTTCAAAGTTAGAAGAAGGTCACACCAAAAATAACTAAATCTAAAAAGTTAACAATATTAAGCATGTAATACAATGATTAATAATCATGATAATGACCATAATGTAATATATAAATGATATAATATTAAATATATCATACATGTCATGTCATGTTCTCTATTCTTTATAACCAGTATATACTATTTTATAATATACCTACGTGCAAGGAAGAGGGGGCATTTGCCCCATAGAATTTTTAAAATATACACATATATATGTTGTTATATTATGTTTATTTTAAAATAAAATATAAATAATTTTCTTGTGTTTTATGTTAAAATTTTGTTATTAAACTTAACATATAACAATAATAATTATTATATTATTAAATTTGAGTTAGTATAATAATAATAAATAAATAAATAAATAAATTCAAAAAATGGTGATAATTAATTTTATTATATTAGTTAATTAGTTGATAATTAAATTAAAACTTAATTATAAGTGATTGTGTGTATATTTTTAGTTTTTATTAATATGTATAGATAGTTATAATTTAAAATTTTAAATACATCTAAATCAATTTGGATTAGTCGAGTGATCAGTTTAGTCATTGTCCACTTAAGTAAGTGTTGGAAATTCAAATTTCATCTCGTATGTGTAGCAACTCATTGGCCAATTACAGACTTTTAAATGAAATTCAAATTCATAACAGATTAATCCTTAATTTGTTGAGTATTGTAGACAACAACAAAAAATATATCTATACTTAAATTTTATTATATTTTTGCCCCTACTGCAAAATTTTTCTGGATCCGTTATATATATATATATATATAACATGCAAGGGAAAAAAGGGTGTTATCTGCGGAGGGTGGATGCAATCCCGTGGTGCGGTGCACGATTTAAAAAAGGATCAGAATGTAAAAAATAAAACGGAGCAGCATAGGTGATCCCAACAACTAACCAATACCAATGATGAGTATCGCACATGGGGGGACTATCATTCCGTTCCGTGGAGAGTCAATAAGCAAATAATAAGTTGGAAAAGAGACCCAACTTATATTGAAAAGTTAGAACTAACCTTGGCGTGTGACAACAGTGGTGGGTGATTTTTAAAGCAGGTCGATATCCTATTGGAGGGACTCAGACACATGTTTGTTAGGATTAACTGCAACAACAGGAAAGCGTAGATGAAAGTTTACAAATTATGCATAAACAGACCAGAAGAGCAGCAAGGTTAAGATCACGCAAGATTGCCAGCAGAAAATGAAATGTCCTATATCAGGGGAAAGTATGGATAATGACGAAAAATAAGAAGTTTAACGAAAAATTGACGCCAAGCATGCGGCGAACTATGCAGGGCAGAACGACTAAGAAACCATTCTCGGGGCCGGATGGGCTAAGCAACACGTTGACCCGGCACCTCTTATGACCAAGCAATTTCATCCGTCGTTGTCGTGCGAGCTTAGCTTCGTGTTCCATGGAATCCAGGCAGCCAAACCGTTTGCCAAGGGCTAGGTGTGTGGGATAAATTTGTTTCAGCCACTCAAACTAATTGCAGACAGGTTCAAAATAGGATCCCGGTAGGCAAGACAGGAAAGGCCACACGCAATGACAGAAGTCTACAAAGAATGGGGGAGATGGAAGAAGACCAAAATATGTATATCATGAATAATGTCAAAGTTGGACTATGAAAGGCACATGTGCTCAATCGCTTGAATAGTCTTTGACCATTAAGGAAAATAGACCACTTCACAAAGGAAAATATTTAGCTAATATTTATGGACAAGATTGTAATAATAAAATAATAAGACGAAAAGTAATTTTCACTTTATTGTATCCAATTATCGCCGAGCAATATTTAACAGCATTATTCATTGGCAGTTCAGAAAATTATTCAAACATAATTTGTTTTATCTGTTCTGACTATTCAAAGAGTGTTAAATGAATAGGATGATGAAGTTCATTTTAAAAAAAAAAAGAAGAAGAAAAGATTTTTAAAACTCCTACTAACAAAAACTGTATAAAAAGAACCCTGAAATTAAAGAAAAGTTGGCAAGAAACATAGAGCAGGCAAATTAAAAGGTTTGGTCTATGGAGGGAAGAGAGGTTAGAGTACACTGAGATGGAGGGCTAAATTAAATGATGCGCCGGCCCACCATAGCAATGGTGGTCCCAGCCACATGTAAAGGGTTGCCGGCGATAGACTGCGATGGTCATGTTGGTAGGATCCTCCACCATTGCACTCACCCTTGCCAATCTGATTCCGCACTCAGTAAGTAACCCTTTTCTTTACATCATCTGTTTCTATTTTCCGGGCCCATGCTCATTTGATGATATTTTATCATTTATAATCATACCTTATGTTACCTACTTTATGGTTTAAAAAAATTTAAAATACTAAAAAATCCAAATAAAATTTGACTTAGTTTTCAACTGTAAAATATGAAGCTAAATAAAAAAAGAGGAAAGCAAGTTAGCTGTGAGGGGAAAATGTTTATTACAGAATCACAGTTACACTTACTTGTAACATAAAATAAGAGTAGTGGAACATGAAATGAATTAGAGAGGATTTTTAGACTTTGTTTGGATATAGGAAAGAAAATAACAGTTAAATTTTGATATTAAAAAATAAAGATAAATAATTTTTTTCATAAATTTAAGATTTAAAATTGAGAGTTAAATTTTTATTAAGAAATAAAGAAAATATTAATTAATTTTAATGGCCTTATAATAAAAAAGTAAAATTTTTTTATTTATTTTTGTTTTAGTGCATTTGATCAATATAATACAAACTTATAATTTTATAGATTATTAATCTAATACATATATACTGTTTAAATGTAAATCTTTATTATAACAATGTATTAAAACAATTAAGACTAAATTTATATTAATAATTATTAATTATTCATAATAATAGAATTAGGGGTAATATTGTAAGTACATAAACATATTGTAAAAGACAAAAGAAGTCAAGCAATGTGGCTTAACTTAATATCCAAAACGGGCATAGCAACTTATTCTACAGGCTCAAAAGCAATAGCGTGAAATCTGCATTGTTGGGGAAGAATATGAAGTCCTGATGCATGCAGAGTTCCTTGATGCATTTGGGTAGATGAAATTTTTCACTGTTTTTTAGTGCCTAATTACAATTTGTATGCACCTCCATAAATAAGAGTTGTTTATGTTGGCATGAGTAGAAGTTCAAACCGCTTGGTCTAGTTGACCCATGGAATGCTGAAGAATGCTGACAATCCTCCCACGTGGAAGCATACAATGTACATAAACAATATTGGAATAAATAGGAATTCTATTCAAAGATCATCCAATTATTCAATACAGGTGAATTTATTGGCGGCTGACATTCTATTTTAGGAAATCCTTTTTTCTTAATATAGCAGAACGTAAAGGCAAATTACTTGGCAAACCCAGTTGAAAGACACCCCCGCTCCCCCAATGGCATAATAAAGCAGTGTCAATAAGCATATCTAGCAGGTGGAATTCAATGTTTAACGACATACAATGAGCAGGTTGTAATGATAGGAGTAGACAGAAACAGTTGGGGAGGGAAAAAAAGGGAAGGCCTAACATGTTAAACACACCAATAAGATTTTGATTACCAAGTAAAGTAGTGACATAAAACGTGAATGGCATTACAAATCCTCATGGAAGCATAAAGACAACAACCGATAAACCAAAGGCATCGGCAATACGCGGCAACTACCTTCAGACCAGGCGAGAAACCCAGCCGAGATTGGCCATTATATATAACACCATGATCGAGCAAAGTAAATAACAATGATGACAATGACATGTTGCAGCAGCATGTCAATGTCCGAGAGACATTGCTAATGTGAGGGTGGAAAAATAAATGCCAAATTGGAATGCAACAGTAAGAACGTAAATTAAGTCGATATCATGCTGATATAACGAAAGAGTCAAAGCGGTTTATTTAATGCTAAGTAGTTGGGGTTTTGCTGTTTTTATTTTAGACGCTCTGGTATGGAGGGATGAGGGGCTCACATGTCCCCTGCATTAGGGTCGGTGGCATTCCCTGGGAGGCAGCTCTCAAACACAGGGAGAAGACTCTTGGAGGCAGAGGGTGTGGCACAGGATGATAAGTCGTCGCCGGATCTAATGCATACCCGCTTTACAGGAGTCTGTGTAACCACGTGGGCAGTCCCGTGATCAGAAACTACAACGGATTTGGCACTCGGAGTGGTGGTGGAACCAGGGACGCCGAGTATGCTCCCAGACCCAACCAAATCACCGCTTCGAACATCCGCTGCCGTGGTCAACTTCTACAGTGCATCCTGGAACAGATGATGGTGAGATTGTAAAGTGTTAAGGAATACAAAAAGCAACAACATTTGAATAAGCAATGGTAATTGAAAGTCCTCTGTGGAGTAATCAAAGACCCATACCAATTTAATGTTCTTGTCTAAAGCAAGTGAAGAGATAATCTCTAGATCAGAACATATCCTTGAAACTGTAATCACGCACGGCTGAAATTTATTTAGGCTATCATGCCTAACAGTAAGCTTGAATAGGAGTGTCTTCCCAATAAGTGCATTCAGCTCATCTGGGAAATGGTCTCTTCCATAACCCTGTTTGTTGAAGACAAGAAGGCAGTAAGTTGGCAGCAAAAGATATCACAAAATCTCAGAGCAAGAGCAAACAAAGTAAGAATAAATAACCCTAGCAAGCAGCCTGGTGCGGATGTCAGCGGCAGATAGGCCTAAGAACTTTGACGCACAATTCTCAAATAGAACAAAGGTTGCAGTATCTAAGTCATCAACAACACGAACCTGAACGCAGAACCTTTATGCACATATACAAAACACAAAAAAGGGGGGCATGTTAATGCGCCAACAAATACTCAGTCCATATTCACAACAAACACAGAAGTGCAACACGGCTGTTTGATGGAACCAACCCCAAATTTAAGGAAGGCATCAAACCGAAAAGAAAAAGTAAGGCTAATGTTTCTGAGTCTAATGAATTAACACAAGAACAAACCAACCCCACATGAAGGGATACAAACCTAGGGGCAAAAACTGTAGAGTAAACATCGCATTTTGCACAATAAAATTGGTCAGTAAGTGCCTCCAGTCCCTGTGTGCATTGCCTGCAAGCTTTGTACCACCATGCATGATCTTTGTCAATGTCGATGACCGTTCCACATGTCACATAGGTTGATTTCTGGAAGCAAAAATTAGTCACAATGAAATGAGCGGTGTATCACACGAAAAAAAGGGAGTCATATATCCATTTGTTTTATGATGGTAACCAGAATGAATGTATTTAAGTGGGTGTTGCAAAACAGCCATTGAATTCAAAGCACCCAATGAACACACCTCAAGAGTTTGCTTTATCTGATGTATGGGAGCATAGGGGGTAAGGCTAAGAAAATCTTCAGATGGAGAATGCCTCACTACCCGGCCTATAACATCAACACTGGTGCTATGCTTGCTACCAAGTCGAATCAGCCTGGAATCAATCAAATTAACATCACCATATCACAAACAATACAGGAATGGGTAAAGTTGCATGTAAAAAATTGGTGAACAAATAACTAAAGCCTTTGTTAAAGAATCGGACTTTTGGCGGAATTTCTTAACCACTTAAAGGTCAGCATTAACCATGAGCCTTGTGGTGTAGTTTGTGTTGGTGATAGTCATCACACCTGAAATAAAATGAAATCTTATCAGAGAAATAGTTGGTTAGATATAAAGAGGTTCGTATATAGTGGGGCAATGTTAAATATACCATTATAGAACTTTATCTTGGCAAATTGGAGCACAATTATAAATTCAGTGGCCTTGTTGGCATCAAGAAGAGTTACCAATTCAGATGTATAATTTTCCCACAAGGTGCATGAAAGCTTCTCACTGCCACTTTTGGGTCCACACGTATTTTTTTTTATCGCAGTTTACATAGAACATTTATGATCATTAGAGAACACAATCAGAGGCCAGTTTCAAATGCGACATGGATAAGGTATATAAGTGTCTATGCATAATGAGATGAAAATACTTACCTCAGACTATCAAGCTCGATTTTCATGTAATGGGACTTCCGATTTTTATTTTCGAAAGGAATCAACTCACTCTTTGCGGATAGTAGACCAACAAAATCTGCGCCAGATACCCACAAAATAAGCAGGATTAAGCAGACAGTTGGCAAAGGCAAATAGATGTTATGCTAGGTAAATGACCTAGATATGGGTGGCACAATGAGAACATCAAAGTGCATACCAATAAGATATAAGTCATCCTTAACAGATGATAAGATTTTCTTGGTTGCCACGAAATCAAATGACTCAATTGGAATATCCATGTCATCAGCACCGGAGACCAATGTGTCCCTCTTAAATATGATCAGCATGCTATGCTGGTGGGTCTGTATTTATGTGTGTTTGAGTCCATTGTGAAGTTGGCCACAACAAACACCTTTCCCTCCTCAAGGATCGGTTCAAAAAGCCGGTAATGGACAGACCGGACGAAACAATAGATTCGAGATCCCTGGCAACGGTGCAATCAAAAAATAAAGAGATGACTAATATCAGGGAGATGAGAAACTTCCGAAAGGAATAACATACATGATGCAACAAAAGGCAGAAACGTACATCTTTGTCAATTACAACCAACTCCATTGAAGGTTGGGAGTAACTTTTTTCATATGACGGAACCTTCCACATCCTCAAAATTCTTACTTTAATGCACCAGTTCTTTTCGGAAATAAGAGAAAGGTCTTTTCACAGAATCAAATGTCTGATCCATCTGGTGGATTGGATTTTGGTCTCCAATAAGCTTTAGGAGAAAATATAAGTTCAATAGCTGATTAACTGCAGAGAATTGTAGATATTAATTAAAAAAATATACATGAGGAGACACAAATACAAAGGAAAAAGCACCATCAATAGCGACGGAAGTACAAAAAGCAAAAATAAATATAAATATAACACCAATTAAGTGTATTAAGTATATAATATACACAATAATGTTTTTAACGCTAATGAGTGGGGGTTCCACCGAAGACACCGATGAAAATCTATTAAACACGTCTTGTGCCATAGCAAAAGAAATGTAGAAATCACAACACCATGTCCACAACCCAACAATAACAACAGTGTGCCACTTGTTTCTACCTATCACATGCCAAAAAGGAAATGGTTGATGTACAAATTGGGAATAAACACATAGACACTCAAGACATGTCACCGAGTGTGCATTACTCGCGTACTGAAAAAAGCTCAATTTGAAAATAATGTGGCACGAGGAAAGTCAAAGCAATAGAAACCAATCTAGTGAAAAATGCGGCAGAATGGCATGGGAAACAAAAAAATAGATCGCAGTGCAAAGAATGAATGGAATAAATATGTGATGCATGTTTATGATTAAATCTAAGGAAGTGAAGGAAAAGCTTAAACACATATGCTTATAGCAGTAGCAATAACAATATCAATCACAATAAACATGCGTGACATGAGATAAGGACGTCTTAGAACGAACCAGTATTAAATATGCAGACCAAGTCAGTGTGCAAGCATGTTGGAAGGAAGAGAAGGCTTTATAGAGCACCAGGTCCCAGCATTAACCAAGTGCAATTTAGCATACTAGATACGGGACTGCGGTCGGGATCGTCTGACGCTGGTGAGACAATACTTTACTTTAAATTTAGAATAAATGAAATAATTAAATAAATTTACAAAGACCACGAATAAGGCCATGATTGTAAAAGTTGGAACCCTTACTCAATATACAATTTGAAAGGTAGCGGACTAATTTAACCGAGCAATTAAACTGTATTTGATTTTATTTTAAAGATTTAAAGATTATAGATCTAAATATTAAAAGATTTAAAGAATTTAAAGAAAGTATAAGTAAATATTATTTAGTATATGTCAAATATAATATTATTATACAATTATACAATTATACTATTATAGTATAGTATATAATATATACAATTATATAATTATAGTATAGTATTATAGTATTATACTATGCGAAATCTGGAACCATTATACTATCTTTACTATATTTTATATTCTATTAGACGGTTGTTATTATAATATGAGTGTTATTAGAACTATGACCACGAGTATAAGTATAACAATAACAAATATAACTAATAACTAATTACTAATTAAATAACTAATGAAGAATCACTTAAATATTAAATCCAATAAAAAGGTAATTAAATATTAAAGTAAATACCAAATAATTAAGAAACGAACTAAATAAAATGCTAAATAATTGACAAATAATAAATAATAAATAATAAATAAGTTATAAATAACTTTGGGGCTGAAGACCTTGTGGGAAAGGGGTAACCCAACCGAATAATCAAAGCTCGTGTTTGATGCTTTTCATGGGACTGAGAAAGGATGCCGAAAGCAGGCAATGCAGGCGACGCTACGGCAAGTCCTGGAGAATTGGGAGCTGGCGGTCAAAACCCACTGGTGTATACGTTGAATATAGGAATTAGCAACACAGCTACTGACACAGAGCGATGAACGCAGACCGGCCAAAACGAGTTGACATTTAGCTGGCATGGTGGAGATTATAGGGTTGAGGGAGCACGCTACAGAGGAAAAGAATTGATCCATAGAGAGCAAAAGTCACAAGTTAAAAGGACTTCACCGTTTTAGGTGAAAGGGAGGACGGAATGAAAACTTAGTGAGTTAGTCAAAAATGACTGACCATGTGCCAACAGAGGAATTAAATAGTAATGACAATAACAATGTGTGGATAGATTTATACGAAAAAATATTTGATAAATTACAACATAGTGAACTTGTGGTGATTTTTTTTTACCATTATACAACTCATTCGATAATATCCATAAACGTCATTATAACACTGCAATAAAGAGATCTGACCCCTAATAATGTGTAGAAGAATTAATGTATAGGCATTGTTATGGGAAGAAAGAATCATGAAGGCTTTTTTATGTCATGTAACAATAATACATACAGACCACCAAAAAACAAAAAAAATTTTAGATATTAACTAAATAATTGACATATTAATAAAAGGTTTTGTAATAAGAAAATACAACAACAACTATTTAATGGTGTAAAATAATAGAATCTAGTGAATTAAAAACTAATTGGTTAAATGGTTTTTTGAAGGCAATGTTTAATATAAAAAGACTATACCTTTGGTTAATGGGTGATTTAAGGAGGAAAAAAAGTTCTTTAATACAAGATGGATATAACATTACTTAAAAAGAATCTAAAATTGTCAACAGTATTATAGAACTAATTTTTTCCAAACCATCGTGGGGAGTCATCTCTGATAAACCAAAAGGTGTAATAGTGTGATCCTAAAGCCTATAAAAAAAATATAACACAGTGGCTATTCTATGAATGAGGAGAAAAAATCAAATTTTTTCCATGATTAACGCAGTAGAATCCTATTTAATTATATAGACAGCATTTTCCAAGAGTATATATTAAAGAACGAAAGCACTTTTGACTGAATATGATTAAATTTATCTTAGCAATATCCGGTGAGTAAATCTAAAGTTGGCTAAGTTAATGAGTTAACCCACAGCACATATGATGAGCGAATAGTTTATACGCTTTTTGGCATTATTTTTAGGTAGTTTTTGGTAGGATCTAGCTACTTTATGGGATGTTTTTATTAGTTTTTATGCAAAATTCACATTTCTAGACTTACTTTGAGTTTGTGTGTTTTTCTGTGATTTTAGGTATTTTCTGGCTGAAATTGAGGGACCTGAGCAAAAATCTGATTCAGAGGCTGACAAAGGACTGCAGATACTGTTGGATTCTAATCTCCCTGCACTCGAAGTAGATTTTCTGGAGTTACAGAACTCCAAATGGCGCGCTCTCAACTGCGTTGGAAAGTAGACATCCAAGACTTTCCAGCAATATATAATAGTCCATACTTTCCGTGAGTTTTGATGATGTAAAATGGCGTCAAAACGCCAGCTCTCTGCCATTTTCTGGCGTCAAAACGCCAGAGCTGGCATAAAAGTTGGAGTTAAACGCCCAAACTGGCACCAAAGCTGGTGTTTAACTTCAAGGAAGACTTCTACACGTGTAAAGCTCAATGCTCAGCCCAAGCACACACCAAGTGGGCCCAGAAGTGGATTTCTGCATCATTTACCTATTTCTATAAATCCTAGTAGCTAGTTTCATTATAAATAGGATCTTTTACTATTGTATTTTCATCTTCGGATCATAGAGACAATTATGGATATCATATTTTCATATTTGGGGAGGCTGGCAATTCGGCCATGCCTGGACCTCCAGACCACTTATGTATTTTCAACGGTGGAATTTCTACACACCATAGATTAAGGGTGTGGAGCTCTGCTGTTCCTCGAGTATTAATGCAATTACTACTATTTTCTATTCAATTCATGCTTATTCTTATTCTAAGATATTTGCTGCACTTCAACATGATGAATGTGATGATCCGTGACACTCATCACTATTCTCAACCTATGAACGCGTACCTGACAACCACTTCCGTTCTACCTTAGATCAAGCGTGTATCTCTTAGCCTCCATTCCGAAAGATCAGAGTCTTCGTGGTATAAGCTAGAATTATTGGCGGCCATTCCTGAGATCCGAAAAGTCTAAACTTTGTCTATGGTATTCCGACTAGGATCTGGGAAGGGATGACTGTGACGAGCTTCAAACTCGCGAGTGTTGGGCATAGTGACAGACGCAAAAGGATCACTAGATTCTATTCCAACATGATCGAGAACCGATAGATGATTAGCCGTGCGGTGACAGTGCATTTTGGACCATTTTCACTGGCAGGACGGGATGTAGCCATTGACAACGGTGATGCCCAACATACAGCTTGCCATGGAAAGGAGTATGAAGGATTGGATGAAGGCAGTAGAAAAGCAGAGATTCAACAGGAACAAAGCATCTCTATGCACTTATCTGAAATTCTCACCAATGAATTACATAAGTATCTCTATCTTTATTTTATGTTTATTTATCTTTTAATTATGAAAACTCAATCACCCATTTGAATCCGCCTGACTGAGATTTACAAGGTGACCATAGCTTGCTTCAAGCCGACAATCTCCGTGGGATCGACTCTTACTCACGTAAGGTTTATTACTTGGACGACCCAGTGCACTTGCTGGTTAGTTGTGCGAAGTTGTGACAAAGAGTGAGATTACAATTGTGCGTACAAGTTGTTAGCATCATTGTGTATCACAATTTTGTGCACCAACATATTAAAATGAATATTGCACATTGCTGAAATACCAAGTTCGATATTTGATGGTGGGAGCACAGTTTTCGGCTTCAGGGAACAAGGCATCAAATACATAGGACATGACAATACACACGCCAGTTCTTAAGGCAATAAACCATTAGCCTAATGGCGCTTCCGGTTCGCAGCATGTGGTGTTGACTAAAAGGCCTCCAGCCCTTACCAAAATAGCACTCTCGGGGCCGACTTGGCTTCGAGCGGACATCGACCTTGTAACACATACCAGCATCATCGACAACGTCGACTTGATCAGGTTTAATCCCAAAGGCCCTTTGAACAAAACTGATTGGGAGGGTCTACAAAACAAATGAGAGAAAATGATCTTAGAGTGACTAAGATGCTGTTACTATGTACATGTAGACATTAAGGACGAAAAACCCACATCAACCAAACACGGAGGCATGGAAGGACTGAATAAATCCTTACCAGAATATACTCGTCAACTTGGTATTTTGAAATCATTTTGTCGACAACAACAGTCTCACGGTTTGGCAGCAAGCTGTGAAGTGCTCCGGGGTAGGCATTTGAGTAATGGACAAGCATTGAAGCAAAGGCGCGATAGTCAAGGGGTTTGGCATCATAACCACTAGCAAAAGTGAAATAAATTTCCAGAAGCAACGAAAGCATGGGCAGATTTTGTATGGTCGAGGCGAACTGGATGGTGTATGTATCACCCTTAGGATATATTACTGATGGCAAATTAGAGTGGATTGAATGTGGTAGCAACAAATCCTCGTCCTGAGACAAAGCGGGCACAAAATAAGCGACAAAATTGCTACAAGTATTCCCTAATAGTTCATCTACGGCAAAAGGGTACATGGGTGAAACTCCAGCATCCGGGAGGCGCGCATTCACCTCTAGCACATGGAACATAACGAACTCGGCATCACCCACATAGGCCATAAAGAACCAGCATCTTCCCTTAATGGTAAAGGCATTAATTAATTGAGGAAACCCTCCCACTATCAGGCAAAGAGCAAGAGTCTTGTGGAGCAGCATGGTGAACCAACGGCCGGAGGAATCAACAAATCTAACCTCATCTGGCAGTTTAGAACGAAATTGACGGTAAAAAGTTGGGGGAAGAGCAACCATGGCTTGAAAGCAAAATTTATGCTTACTATAATAATTTTTTCAATCAATCACATATCATAATATATGCATCATACGCTTATGTGACGGAAGAAAGAGACGCACCAAGCAGAAGTCCAAACAGAAAAGAATGCATCTGCGTGCAACTACTGAGAGGAATAAGTTAGACATGTTCTCTGATGCATAAAACGGGCAGCAGCAAAAGGAGATGTGACCCCATTAGCCAGGAAAATAGTGCCAGTCACGAACAAGACAGGAAATGAACGATTGAGTTCTTGAAAAGCAAAGGTAAGGTTTCCAATGTACCCAGTATGAAGCAGGCAATCAAGAGTGACCCAGCAAGACTGAGACGATGCTTGTGGGAGGCTGCGGAAGAAAATTTACCGAAAGGAGCACCATCTCGTGGGAAAAGGAATGGAAAAGGACCGGGAAAAAATAAAAAACAGCATGCTTGGCCGATGATAACCACGAAAAAATCTTGAAAATGCAAAAGAAATGATTAGCAACTCACCTTTTGTTAGAAGGAATCCACCATGCGAGCAAATGAGCTAGAACGGTAAAAGATGAATAAGCAAAATTGAAGAGAGAAGGAATTGGATAGTTCTCTTTTTTTGGTTAAAAGGAATAGGAGAGAACAACGGCAAAGTCAAAGTAGTAGATGGGATTATTGAATGGAAGCAGCTGTTAGGGTGTGTAGGTATAAGAAAATTAATTAAAGAGTTGAACAGATCAGAACCGTGCATCGCGTACAGTGTTAATTATGTATATATACCAATAATATACAAATAATATATATATATATATATATATATGTAAATATATTATAAATTATATACATTATATACATATATATTACATTATTATATATATACTATATAGTATATAATATTACTAATACTAATAGTAATACTATACTAATAGTAATATAGTCAAGTATTAGTAACAGTTATTTAGAAATAAAGTATACAGTGTACATTATATGTATATACGCAGGCATTTATATGTATATGTGAACAAAATAGAGAATAGTTTATATATATATGTATGTATATAGAGATATAGAATATAGAATAGTATATTAGAAGAAAGTATTAGAAAGTGTATAATGATTACAAAGCATAGAGAATAAGACATATAAGATATATATGATATGATAGTATAGTAATAATATAATACTAATAGAATAGTGTAGAATGTAGATGTGTTGATTCTATTATAAGTTATAAATTATGAAATTATGATTTATGAATTTATCAATTAACAATCCCGATATCAATTATCAATGAATATCAATTAATGTATCTCGAAGCGACGTAATCAGAATTAACAATGAAATCAAAAACGTACATTATTTACATTATTAAACAGATTTCTACAATTGCTATAATTTCTACAATGATGTGTATTACTATTCTTATCCATGCATATAAATGGATATTTATCAGCATGGAGATGGTCGAGGAAAAAATGGTGGGGACGAAACTAATACCCCATTAATTGATGTGGTATAGTGCATGATAATTATAAATAATATAATATCATATAATATATATTAGGTCGGTAAGATACTTCGGATTGCCTTTTGGTTGAGGATCTTGTTGTTACACCTTGAGAGGAATCACTAATGATAAAGTCATGAGGATAACTTTTCATAGACTTCCATTCTCTAGGCTTCCTTTGTGGTGTTGAGCTTTGATGACCTTCCGTGGGTCTCACTGTTTCAGTTTCTCGTGCTGGCTCAGGACATAAAATGAAAATGTCTCCTCCATTCTGACGAGACAAAACTGGACTGGCAGATTCTTCATTTTGGACAGACTTGGGATTTTCTTTGCTTGCTCTAGCTTCTTCACAATCTGAATCATTATCTATCACAGTACTGGGATCTAAATTAGAATCGCAAAAAGTAACATGTATGGATTCCTCTATAGTTTTATGTAAATTCTATAGGCTTTGCTAGTAGTAGAGTATCCAACAAACATGTCCTCATATGATTTTGGATCAAATTTGCCAAGATTTTCTTTGTTATTAAGCACAAAACACTTTGCATCCAAAAATATGGAAATACTTAAGATTTGGAGGGGTTCCTTTCCATAGCTCATAAGGAGTTCTCTTTAACCCTTTTCTAATAATGGTCCTATTCAAAATATAACATGTTGTATTCACAGCTTCAGCCCATAGAAACTTTGGAACCTCATTTTCACATAACATAGCCCTACTCATTTCTTGAAGGCTTCTATTCCTTCTTTCAACAACCCCATTTTGTTGAGGTGTTCTAAGGCATGAAAAATTATGAGTAATTCCAAAGTCATCACAGAATTTTTTAAAGTCTTGGTTTTCAAATTCTTTTCCGTGATCACTTCTCAAATGGGCCACTTTTAAATCTTTTTCATTTTGAATTTTCTTGCAAAGGTTTGAGAAAGCATGAAAAGCATCATTTTTATGAGCAAGAAAAAGTACCCAACCAAATCTAGAGAAATCATCTACCACTACCAAACTATAGTATTTACCTCTTAGACTGTGAGTTCTTGTTGGACCAAAAAGATCAATGTGTAACATCTCTAATGGCCTTTTGGTTGAAATTCCATTTTTTTGGTTTAAAAGATGATTTAACTTGTTTTCCTAGTTGACAAGCATCACAAGTAAGATCCTTATCAAATTTGATTTTAGGAATTCCTTTAACCAGATTTTTCTTTACTAGCTTAGAAATTTGGTACATGCTAGCATGACCCAACTTTCTATGCCATAGCCATTTTTCAGATTCAAGAGAAGTAAAACATGTTACATTTTGTTCTTTCAAGTCCTCAAGAGTTAATCCATACACATTGTTGCATCTTTTAGCTTCAAAAAGAATATCCCCAGTTTTTTCACAAACAACCAAACACACAAACTTTCTAAAAATAACTTCAAATCCTAAATCACACAATTGGCTTACACTAAGTAAATTATGTTTCAAACCATTTACAAGAAAAACATCATTTATACAAGATGAAAAGCTTTTACCAACTTTTCCAACGGTCACTATCTTTCCTTTACCATCATCACCGAAAGTGACAAGTCCTCCATCATATTCATCAAGCTTTATGAAGAAGGTTGTCTTTCTGGTCATATGCCTAGAACATCCGCTGTCCATGTACCACATATTTTCCTTCCGTTTGGATGCTAGGCATACCTACAAAACAAGCTCAAGTGACCTTAGGTATCCAAATTTTCTTGGATCCTTTCACGTTAAACCATCTCCTATGACCCAAGCCATTGTAATAAAAAAACAACTTTATAAACTTTGTCACCAATCATTCTTTCACCAAAAAAGCATTGAATGGGAAAGTGTCCATTTCGGTTGCATAGTCTACAAAACCTTAGAGTTGTTGATTTGTTAAAGTAGGTGGGATCTTGAAACCTTGTGTCATTAGAGGATGAAGCAATATTTCCAAAACAAGGTTTTTCAACAGATTTGAAAGTCTTTTGAAACCCCAAGCCAGCTTTATCAAAAAGTGGTTTTTGACTAGCCAAAATTTGATTTAAATTTTCAGAACTTTGAGTAAACTTGGCTAGGTCATTTTCAAGATTTTTAATCTTTTTCAGCAACTCTTCATTCTCCTTAAAACAATTTACATATGCAACAACAGAATGGTTACTTTCACAACTTCTAAGTTGGGCTTTTAACTGCTTTTTTTCTTCAACAAGATCACAAGCGGTTTTGGCCTCCCTTAGCTTTTCCTTCAGAAAATCATTTTCAGTTTAAAGAATGATAATTTTTTGTTCAAGATCTTGGTTATCAAGTAGAAAACATCTTATTTTTCCAGAAAGGTGGTCTATCATAAGATGAAGATCTTCAGTGTTAGGGTTGTGAAAGACTACCTGATCTATGTGATCTGCCATGAGACATGGTTGTGACTTGGTATCGGATTCCTCATCATCATCTGAGTCATTTTCCAAGTCTTCCCATGAAGCCATCAGTCCCTTCTTCTTTTCTCCTTTTGGCTTCTCCTCCTTCTTCAACTTGGGACAATCAGATTTGAAATGCCCCATTTCCTTGCAGTTGTAACAAGTCACTTTGCT
The DNA here is from genome assembly GCF_003086295.3 of Arachis hypogaea. Taxonomy (NCBI): domain Eukaryota; kingdom Viridiplantae; phylum Streptophyta; class Magnoliopsida; order Fabales; family Fabaceae; genus Arachis; species Arachis hypogaea. The sequence continues at coordinate 10,034,601 of NC_092037.1, forward strand.
TAGGTCTTTCTTCATTTTTCTTGAGCTGTTGCCTTTGCCTTTCCCTTTAAACTTCATCATTTTCCTGAATTTTTTGGCAAACAGCACAAACTCATTTTCAGAGGAATTATCACTGGATTCATCATCCAGGGGGTTAGTTACAGAAGAAAAAGCAATTCCTTTCTTTTTTGAATCTTTTTTCAAATACGTGTTTTCAAAAGCAAGTAAGTTTCCTCTCAAATCATCACATGTCATGGAATCTAAGTTACTGCTCTCAGAAATAATTAAAGCTTTTGTTTCCCACTCTTTAGTGAGACATCTCAACACTCTTCTCACAAGCACAGAATCAGAATGTGTTATTCCCATAGCATCCAAGCCAACAATGATGATGTTGAACTGTTTGAACAGTTCATCAATGGATTCTCCTTCTTTCATTGCAAACATTTCATACTCTCTGTTTAACATGTCTATTCAAGTCTTCTTGACAATGGTAGTTCCTTCATGAGTGATTTGCAGTTTGTCCCAGATTTTCTTTGCCGTTGTGCATCGTGATACCCATCGCTATTCCTCAAAGCTGATAGCACAGTTGAGTAGATTTACAGCCTTGGCATTTAGCTCCACCTTCTTTCTATCTTTTTCGGTCCAGCTTGCTTTTGATTTAAGAGTAACTACTCCTTCAGCACTTGTGTTAATTAGAAATTGAGGACCTTCCAGGATAATCTTCCATAGTCGGTAATCCACTACTTGCACAAAGATTTTCATTCTCTCTTTTCAATAGGTATAGTTTTTCCCATTGAAAAGAGGCGGTCTGTTGCTTGACTGTCCTTCTGTGAGGTTGTAAGACACCAGATTTGAGCCACTGGTTTTTGCCATCTGGATCTTTTCTCCAAGCTACAAAGCTTGATCTCTTTGAGACCAAGCTCTGATACCAATTTATGGTTTTCAGTGGCTAAGAGAAGGGGAGTTGAATCTTAGCCCCCTTTTTGCTTGGTTACACTTGCTGGTCTTTAAGGAGACTTTTTTATTTTTGTCTCGTCCCTAGCCACGAGACTTTTATTTTTGTCTTATCACTTGGAACGAGATATTTTTCAGTTTTAGCTCCTGTGCAGTAGAAATAGAAATAGAGTAGAAGAGAGAGAAAATTACACCCAGATATATCCTGGTTCAGCTGCTAAGTGCAGTGCAACCTACATCCAGTCTCCATCACAACAATGATGGAATTTCACTATAATCTTCTTGATTACAAACTGTAAAGTGCTAACCCAACTTACAAGGGGATTCCCACAGAATCATGAAACACAACATAGATGAACAAAGGAACTCTAAGGACATCTATGGCTTTTTCTTTTAATTTTGCACTCTCTGCCTTTTTTTTGCTCTATGGCTTTTTCATACAAACCTCACTGTTTGTCTTTTTCCATGAGACTCAAGACATGACAAAATTAAACAGAAAATACAAAACAGAATACATTGAAGGAGAAGAAAATCTGTTAGCTCAGGTAGCTCTGAGAACTCTGTGCCTTGCACTCTCACACTTTCTCCTTGCTCCAAACCGTGGCTGTTCTCTCTTTTTATAGAAGAGGGAACCTCCACCTTTGAAGCCAAATACCAAGCCAACTTCTTCTTCTCCAAGAACAAAACCGGTTCAGCCAGAGAGTGAGAAGAGATAACACATGCAAAACCCAACATGCAATTACCTCTAGTCCTTCCTTGGTCATCAATCTTCATCAATCCGAGCGCTCCATCCTTGGCTTGCTCTCCAAGATGAATTTCTGGCCCTTGATGCTTCATGATGATGATGACTTCTTCTGCTCCACTTTTGCTTCCTCCCTCACGTAGCCACCCTAGCTACCTTCTGTGATAAGTGAACCCAAAAGCAGTGACAAGCCATCCCTCCAAGAATCTTTTCCTTGCTGGCCGAATCTCCTTCAACCATTTTTGGTATGGAGAAGCCAAGATCTCATCACCATATTTTACCATAAGTGATAAGAATCTGAGCCACTTCATTTTTTATGTTTTCTTGCCATCAGTTCGATGGTCTTGATGCATGCAGCTCCTTCTTTCTTTTGGTAGCTCAACTTAGCTTCCATAATTTTCTCTGTGATATGACCGAAGAGAAGAAAGAGATGAGAGAGAAGATAGAGCTAGAAGAAAAGCAAGTAAATGAATCAAATTAATTGAAATGGGATTGCTTTTACTTCCCTTGCAATTTAGCGTGCAACATTGATGTCCTCAATCAAATCAATGACACTTTCTCTCTCATAGTTCCCATGCATTTATTAACTTCACTTTAATGAAATTTGAATTCCATCACATGGTGAAGTGTGAGATCCGTTGAAGGCATAAAGCAATAATAACATTTGCTTTCCTGGTTAATTATTTTTGGATCATGCATTGGGTGTATAGCAAAAGTGATTAACTTGGGCTTGTAGCAATAATAGTTCAATTTTGGCCCAAGTATTGTAACCATTAATTCAGCCATATGGATCAAAGGATTTTTGTATCAATGTTGAATGTTAACTTTAATTTGGGCCTATGATAATGTTTGAATTCTGGACCAAATAATCACAAATTGCTTCAGCCACATAATATAGGAAACATTTAAACAAGGCTGAATGGTTTTAAGCATATTGGGTTTGCAACATTTTTCTTTTATTTTTGGCCCAAATATACCTGCATAGCAAAAATTAATTTATTAACATATATGAATTAATATTTTTGCTATTGATCAGGGTAATAATGTTTAGTCATCACAAATATTAGTTTTAGAATTTTCTAAACTCATCACTAAGTAAACGTACGTGCATGAAAAACTCTTTGGATTCTAGCAATATCTCCATATATAAATTACTAATTAAATATACAAATACATAGAAATAATAAAAATAATAAAATATAAACATTTATTTATATATAAATAAAAAATTAAATTTTTCTTCTTAGTAACCAGGACTTTTCAAGTAATGTATATGGACACAATATAATAAACATATAAAAAATATTTTGATATTATTCGCAATTTTTCAAGTCATGTATATGTACACAAAATATATATATATATATATATATATATATATATATATATATCATGTAAATAATGTGCTATATACATTGATAAATTTATTATAAATGTATGACATAGATTAAAAGATGGAAAAAAATATGGCATGCGGCCATTCAGCCAAAGGAAAAAAGGATGAGAATTTGACAACCACAAAAGATAACGCTTCAGATGATTATTTTCATATTACAGATAGAGTATATGAAATAGATAGCAAAAATGAATATATGATATATGAAGATATGAATAATAGAGGTGTTAAGGCAAAAGAAAACGTATGGCTACAGGATCCAATGTAAGAAAGAAAAGCCTATAAAAATTAGGGTTGGGATCACCATTTTCATCTGAGTTAACAGATGGCCAAAAACACATACTTCACAAAAATAGCAACAGTGTCAGATGCTATGTACGGACATGAAGCTCTCATTTTGGGTTAGCTTGTCAACAGAAAGCGCTACAAAAGGAACACATAGGCTTGTGTGTGTGAACATAAATAGAAAGCAACATATATATTGGTCACTCACCTATGGTTCACCAAACCGTAAATAAACTTTTGAAACATTTCAGATAGTGACCGCATGGCTAAAAACAAAAACAAAATTGGGAGAAACAGCGAAATCCTGTGGAGTGTGTAAGCGGGGGGGAGGGTGTGGAATGTGGTGCGTTGAGATATGTTTATGGATATAAGTGGGGTTATGAATGGCCTATTCAAATATTTCTATTTACTTAGTTATATTTGTTATGTTTATATTTATTTATCTATTTATCTATCTATTTTTGTATTTAAAATTCAAGTAATAAAGAGTAAGCGGTGCCTAGAAAGATGTTAAGATTATATAAAAAATACTAATAATATAAAAAATAGTAATAATAATCGTTGATGTAATTGATCAAAGAGGGAGAGATAAAACTAAAAACTTATGAACAATAATTGAAGAATACTATATTAAAGAGGATTATATTATGAAATCACTGAGGATATTATTTCAGCCACCGTAGGCCGGATAGCAAAAAAGACTCGGGATTAGATAGCCAAAATTAAAATTGGAATATTGATATTTATAATAAAAAGTAGTGGGTTCCGATAAAAAATTAATGTAAGATTATAAATTATAATTATAAATGTATAAAACAATAATAATTGTTGAAATTGTTCAAAAGGTGAGAAATAAAATAAAAGATAAAAGTTTTTTTTGAATAAAGTTTTGGAATAATACAATAAAAATGACAATTATATTATTATCTAACTATCGAAGAAACCTATTGAGCAGAGTAGATGGTGTCCTAGTTATTGGTATTGTTATAATTTTTAAAAAACCTCCTCTTTAATCTATTTTAAATTTTTTGTATTAACTAATGTTAACTTTACCCATTTTTTAAGAAAAATAAATTATTTTTTAAAAAAATACCCATTAACAAAAATTTTATTTTTTATCATTAAATTTTGCTTACCAAAATACTCTTTAATAAATTATACTTTTATTGATTAAATTATATTTTTAAAAAAATTTAATAATTATATTATTTTTTTCTAAAGTATCCTTCAATAATTTTTTAATTATTAAATTATAATTTTACCAAAATTTTCGTTAGCAATTTTTTATATTTTACTATTAATTTTTTTATATCTATATATTTTATTTTAACATTAAATAAATTTTTTTAGTAAGATTATTTTTTAATATCAATATATATTAATTGTTATATACATATTAACAGTGGTAAGATTTTTTTGTTTAATGTTAAAATAATATATATTGATATCAAAAAATTAATAGTAAATATAAAAATAATTGTTAACAAAAATTCTGGTAAAATTATAATTTAATAATTAAAAAATTATTAAAGGGTAGGTATCTTAGAAAAAATAATTTAATTATTAATTTTTTAAAAATATTTTGATAAAAATACAATTTAATCAATAAAAAAATAATTTATTAAAGAATATTTTGGTAAGAAAAATTTAATGATAAAAAATAAAATTTTTGTTAATGGGTATTTTTTTAAAAAAATAATTTATTTTTTCTTAAAAAATGGATAAAGTTAATATTAGTTAACACAAAAAATTTAAAATGAATTAATTAGGAGATTTTTTAAAAGTTAGAAAGGAGGAGAATGTACATTTATAAAATAGAAGAGGGGAGTGTCATTTTAGCATCTCGCAGGAGAGGGAAGTAGAACTTTCTCTAAATTTAATTAATAGTATGATTAATTAATTTCTAATAATAACTATATTTTAAATTAAAAAAAATCAGAGTTTGTTCATCACCTCTAACAGCACATGCTTCATTGGTGAATTGAGATTCTACAACTAGCCGCTGATCTTTTCTTACTCTCGCTGGACTTCTCCCCGTGGAAGCCAGCCATCCCAGCGCAGCCAACGTCCCTCCCTCTATGCTAACGTCCGAGCAGCCCGCCGTGCGCCGAAGTTTTTTTTGCAGCCCAAGAAGCCGCGCACTGTGCAGCCTCTACAGCCCACTGCGTCCACCGTCACCGCCTCTTCGTCTCCGACTAATCCACTCCAATACAGGAGAGAGTTGCCGCTGCCGTTTTATACGTACTTGACCTCTCACAACCTGAAATTTTTTAAATTTGATTGACTTTAATTTAAATTTGAATTAAATTTATAGATAAAGTAAATAAATATATTAACCATTTTAAAAATTCTAAATTAACATAAATTTACGTATGTAGCTGTAATTTTTGAAAAAAATTTACAAAAATTTAAAAAATAATGCTAAAAAGAATTAACAAATTTAAAAAAATAGTGTTAAAATTTAAAAAATAACAACCTAAATAAAATAATTTAAAATTTAAAAAATAACAACTTAAATATAACAACCCAAACAAATAATTTAAAATTTGAAAATAACAAGCTAAGTAAATAATAATTTATAATCTATAAATATAAATTTAAAATTTTTTAATGACAATACCTAAGCAAATAAATTCTCATACTCAACATATGAATTTCACGTTAGCATAGGAGCTGTTCATTTATATTATTGAAAAAAATCTACAAAAATTTAAAAACTAATGCTAAAAAAATTAACAAAATTTAAAAAATAATAATTTAAATAAAATAATTTAAAATTTAAAAAATAATAACCTAAATATAATAACCTTAATAAATAATTTAAAATTTGAAAATAATAATTTAAATAAATAATAACATATAATTTATAAATATAAATCTAAATTTTTTTAATATTATAAAAATAAAGATAAAGATAAAAATAAAAATAAAATTAAAAAGATATAAAGAAACCCACCCAAACCCCTAATTTCTTTCCACTTTCAACTCTTCTTGCTGTCTCCGAACCAGGTTTCTCATCTCCCGTTTCTTCTTGGGTGGGTTTTGCATCTTATTGGGACAAAACAATGATCATGATTGATTGGGATTCCTTGTTTGATCGTTCAATTTAATTATTTGTTTCAGGATTTCAATTAGATCTTCACTATCCCAAGGATTCACCTCCTCATATCTGATTCAATTATTCTCCTACTCAACTCACCTCGGTCATTCTCCTACTTAATTGGTACTCTCGCTTATTATTTTCTTATTTTATTTTATTTAGTTACCTACCTACATCTTATAGTTTATGCCTGTTCAGTTATGTTCTTTTACCCAGCAAAGCTTAATTCTTTTCGTCTTGCTGGTTATTACAATTTCTGTTCAAGAACAGAATTAAAAAAAAAAGGATTAATGTTTCTCTTACCTTGGTTATTTTTCATTCTTGATTTGTTTTTGGATTTGTAGAACTTCTTAATTTGACTCCACAGATTTTCGTGTGGATTAAGTTTAACCTTAGAAGTTGCATAAAGTAAAGTCTTTTTGTTGTGGGAAAATGGAGACGGTTAATCTAGGTCTTATCCAATTTATGTATAATGTTGTTCATTGTGAGGGTTGGGAACTTGGGATATTCAATGTGGAGTTGATTTCGTCACAGTGTTCTAATTGATATGCCGTGATTATGTCTATGCTTGAACTGAACAATGGCATAGATATGAGTGTTGCTGTGTTGGTGGGAAATCATTATAGAAACTTGTCAGTGATCTAGTTTTACTTCCTTAACAGCAATTGATTCGCTTTGTGTTCTTATGATGTATCAATCAGCCTCAGCTTGCTTTGGCACTGTCGCAGCTCTGCTTTTTCACTTTAGTGGTTTTGGTTAGGGAGGAAGTCTTTGATGATACAGTAGTGCTTACTAGTTTCTACGATTTTCGGATTGTTAACTGTTTCTTGGACTACCTCCCCTATTTTGTGTTACCATTTCAACAAAAAAAAAAACATGTTTTATTTCCTTGTTAACCTTTTATGCAATGGGGGATTTTGTTTTGGGGGCTTATGCAATGGCCTTTTATATCACTATGTTCTGAGATGTTTGTGGTGACTTGTTCTGTTTAATGATATCTCACTGTTTCCATTTTGTGCAGGAACTTCTGATTGCTTTTTCTTTGAAAATGATGGCTACTCCAACTAAACCAATGGCCGTAATGTTGTCTGAATCTTTGGAACACAAGGGAAAGGATATCACTGAATTAAATGGTAACATACTTCAATCCCCTATAAGTCAACAGCCCCATAGCTCCTCTGATGGTTCAGTAGCTATTCTTTGGGACATTGAAAACTGTCCTGTTCCAAGTGATGTCCGCCCTGAAGACGTAGCAGGAAATATAAGGATGGCGTTGCAAGTGCATCCAGTAATTCAAGGAACTGTTATGGTATTTTCTGCTTATGGTGACTTCAACGCTTTCCCTAAGCGACTTAGAGAGGGATGTCTAAGAACTGGTGTTAATCTCATTGATGTTCCTAATGGGAGAAAAGATGCTGCTGATAAAGCAATCTTGGTTGACATGTTTTTATTTGCTCTTGACAACCCTCCCCCATCATCTATTATGCTAATATCTGGAGACGTTGACTTTGCCCGAGCACTTCACATTCTTGGACAACGGGGATACACTATAATTCTTGTCATCCCTTCTGGGGTGGGTGTTTCATCTGCTTTATGCAATGCTGGAAAGTTTGTCTGGGATTGGCCTAGCGTTGCTCGTGGAGAAGGATTTGTTCCCCCGGCAAAGGCTTTAGTACCACCTCGTGGAGGTTCAGTTGAGGTTGCTGGATATTTGATGGGGTGCCATATTAATGACAACTTCGAGGGACAAAATGAGGAAGAAGCAATAGTTTATAGAGGGATGTCACAGAGATTATATAACTCAAGGGATTTCTCTATGGTTTCACAATCTCTATCTGAATACAATTGTACCGCATCGAACATGGCTGGCTTACCGACAACTATGAGATCACACAGCCTTCCACCTGGGATGATTGATGTTTCAGGAATATCTATGCCTTCTAGTGACAATAATGAAGGCCAGCTTTGGGGCCCTATGTCTAGCGATTTAAATGTTCTCAAAGGCCACTTGGTAAAGTTGCTTGAACTTTCTGGAGGGTGCCTGCCTCTGGCTCGAGTTCCAACAGAGTATCAGAAAGCTTATGGAAGAACTCTTTATGTATCTGATTATGGAGCAATTAAGTTAGTCAATCTTTTCAAGAAGATGGGTGATACAGTGGCAGTGGAAGGGAAAGGTCAACGTAAATTTGTGTATCTCAGAAACTTCAAGGTAGGCCCGAGCGCTCCCCCATTGGCTCTAGCAAAGAAAGACAAGAAAGGAAAGGGGCTTCCAGAAGAAAATACGAATACTGTCACCGGTGGTGGCTCTTCAGATGAGTTCTCAGATGAAGAAAGACTAGTCATGGAAGAACATGACGAGAGAAATTGTGTAGGAAAGGGCAGTCAAAGGAGAGCAGCTATCAATGACCGTGCTCTTGAGCAGTTCAAGTTCGAGCTTCAAGAGATTCTAGTCAGCTACTCGTGTCGAATATTCCTAGGTTGTTTTGAGGATATATACCAACAAAGGTACAAGAGACAATTGGAATATCAGAGACTTGGAGTGAACAAGTTGGAGGATTTGTTTGAGAAAGTCAATGATATTGTAGTATTGGTTGAGGAACCAGGAAGCAAGAGGAAGTTCCTTGCTCCAGTGGGGAGTTAGAATGCTAAAGCAAATTGTTGCCTTGTGTTTTTAACTTAAAATATTTTTAAAAAAGAAGGAAAAGCAATCCCATCCTTATTCTAGTTTTATTTATTTTCCTTCTATATAGTAAAGATGATACGCTGGGAACATGTGTGTATTTTTTATTGTCACTGTCCCGCATGTATTTTGAATCTGTATTAAAGTTTCCTTGTCTTTAGTTCTTGCCTCTGCAACCTACCAGCTACTTGGAAGAAATGTAAAGTAGTATCTTCTGTACTTCCCTTTTCCTATCATTCTCATTATCAACTTAGAATTCGAAGCATGATTCAAGTAGTTTATTTTTCAAGTTGTAGATTGAATTCTATCATAAATTATAAGATTCACAACTGGTCATCAAAGAAAGAATTAACAAGCATCATATATTTATGGTAACCTTGAAAGTACTATATTCCTCATCTCCAAAGATTTTATACATGGACCCTTGGAACTAACAAATCGAAACATTTGAAGTTAGTGTGAAGTAAAAATGAGAAATTCCTGTCAACATGATGAAGAGCCCTGATGATTTTTCCTCGGTGAGCTCTTGAGTAACAACATATTCTGGATCCATATAACCTGGAATGCATGACATCAGTGGGGAAAATATTGAATTTCAGGGACATACAGCCATCTTCTAAAGCATGTAAATGAAAGATGAGGAAGAAAGGTCAGAAGAATTTTATACCTGGAGTTCCTCGGATTTCAGTGTTTAGAGGTTCAAAGCATATCGAACCATTTTTTTATGCCTGTGCAAGGTGAAACGATGTGTCACAGGAAAAAAAAAAGAATCAATTAACGCTTAAAAGGTGTCTATGACTATCTAAATATTACTGCATCATAAAATTTGTGCAGTTCTGAAAAAAGAGGATGAATAGTTATCCCACCTTAGCAACAAAATTTTCATCCAGCAAAGTGTTCCTAGACTTAATGTCTCTATGGCATAAAGGAGGATCACAATATAAATGAAGGTACTCCTGCATGTGACGATGCAAAGGCAAAGTGTGATTCAACAATAAAAATACCAAGATATTAAAGCTTGATATTAAACTAATCAATCATATGTACCAATGCATTAGCTACGTCAATCGCAATTTGGATTCTAGTTCGCCAGGAGCTGCACAACAAAAAAAGAATGAAGTGAGATCGGGTTTGTTAGGGGGAACAAGCTAATAGATTGAGCTGCATTCCACAATTCTCTAAGGCTATTATTTTGTTGAATAGATAATTGTTATTAGAAAAAGATGCAGAAAAGCATAATAGTAATATCTTAAAGTGTACTATTATTGAAAACAATATATAGACCAAGATGATGAATAGACCATATAGTTGAAGCGCGGAGTAAGATGATGAATCAAGAGGAAGCAGCAAGAAGCGAAGTAGTTGAAGAATGAAGATTTGAAGAGAACCATTTTCAATTTATTTTGGGTGTTCTTGTATACCAGAAAAAGTAATCAGAATTGTTGAATTGGTCATATCAAATGCTTCATGGGAACTATGTTCTGATTAAATAAAATAACAAATAAATTGTATTATTATGATTGTAGAAGCAAATTCATATTTTATTGAAGAGTTTTATCGAACACCAATCTTCAAAACCATGTAAGATTTTTTTGGTGTCTAAACCATGTAAGATTTGGGTGCATAAATTGAATGTTCAAAGATGTTAAATTTTATTAGCAGTACTAAACAACGTATAAAGTTAGAATTAACAATGTTCTATTTAAAGTTCAAATATTTAATTAAGATGATAAAATAAAGGGCAAATCACAATAATAAATCAAGGGGAGCAAAATTTTACACAAATCCGCCAAACCAAAATCTGTTTCGTGAATTCATTAATGCACATTTATATGTAGTTCGAACCAGTCTGATTCGAACTCCATTTCTACATAATTCGAACCAGTACACAAACACACACACACTAATTCGAACCAGCTTGGTTCGAATTATACACTTATTAAAAAAATTAATAATTTAAAAATTAAAAAATATATATTTTATTTTATACATTAAAAAAAAGCTAACAAAATATTTAATTACGAGACTTCTTTAAAATATTAATAAGCTATCAATTCAAATTCCATACAATAATCTTTTGTCCATTTTTAATAGCTCATGAATATTTTTTTAATACATTTTTTTAATAAATTTATTTAAATTATACTACAAAAAATATTTGATCCTATGCAAAATAATTTAAAAAAATTGCTTAAAAAATGTTAGGAGTACTATAAAAATTTATAACGTTCTAATAACTTAAGGTAAATACATGCATGTACTCAAATTTTAAATAAAATACTCTACATAGTCAATAATAAATTTAGAAATGAAAGAAAATATTTTATTCCATGTAAAACAATTTAAAAAATATTTTATTCTATACAAAATAATTTTAAAAAAATGGCTTAAAAGATGTTATGAGTATTATAAAGTTTGTAATATTCTAGTGATTTAAGTAAATATATGATAAAAATATTTTTTCTTTAATTTCTAAATTATTATTGACTATGTAGAGTATTTCTTTAATGTCCTAAGTCATTAGGATATTACAAATTTTTATAGTACTCCTAACATTTTTTAAGCCATTTTTTAAAATTGTTTTGCATAGGATCAAATATTTTTTGTAGTATAATTTAAATAAATTTATTATAAAAATTTATTAAAAAATATTCATGAGCTATTAAAAATAAACAAAAGAGTATTGTATGGAATTCGAATTGATAGCTCATTATTATTTTAAAGAAGTCTCGTAATTAAATATTTTGTTAGTTTTTTTTTAATGTATAAAATAAAATATATATTTTTTAATTTTTAAATTATTAATTTTTTTTATAAGTGTATAATTCGAACCCAACTGGTTCGAATTAGTGTGTGCGTGTGTTTGTGTATAATTCGAACCAAGCTGGTTCAAATTATGTAAAAATGGAGTTCGAATTAGGTTGGTTCGAATTACATATAAATGTGCATTGGTAGATTCACGAAGCAGATTTTAGTTTAGTGGATTTGTGTAAAATTTTGCTCTCCTCGACTTATTTGAGTTTTTTACTCTAAAATAAATTGTACTATTATGTTAGTCCCTCTTTGAGTTGGGAAGAAAAAATTCAAAATTGAACCAAGTTTAATATTAATTTATTAATTTCTTGTACTCAATACAATGTGACTCAATATTCCTATTTATACATTCCTAACAAACTTTAATGTGTTAACAAACAAATTAAGTAGTCTAATATTAGTTGAATCGTAACAATACTCTATCAAAACAGGATTTTTTTTAATAAATAATTTAATTATTTTAATTATCAAAATAAATAATTTGTAGTGTATTTATCAATGTATATCACATTGATTTATCTCGTTTACACTATAAACGTATGTATTTATAAATATAAAATTAATTTTTGAAAAATGTTCGTTAGCAAGGGTTCTTCACGGATTGGGTTGAAGTGGTGTCTGAGCAGGTACGAAGAGGAGTCGGGACCTGAGCACGAGTTGGAGGGCGGAGCTTGGCTGCAACGTTGGTTGGACAGTAGGTTGGACTACCAGCAAGGACACTCCGATGCCAAAGTCAGTGTCCGTACCAGGAAGCGGTTAATTAGGGTCAGAAAGGGAGATGTACCTAGGGAAAGGGGTAGGTCCCTTGCCTTTTATACCATGTACTCGGGTGGGCCCTTTGTGGTCACGACCATCCTTCTAAAAGCTTCCGCTAGTTGTCCAGGTTCCCTAGGGAATGAAAGGCATTATGTGGGTCGCCCTGCATGTAGAGCAGGCTGAGCTGATAGGTCGGTGATCTATGGTTGGACCCAGACGCCAAATGGACTGGGTCGGAACAGTGCCCCCAACGTGTCGACCGTGAGACCAAAAACTCGTGATTGGCGCATTTGAGCTACTTGCGCTTGCCTTGGTCGAATCTTTTCAAGATTGGGAGCCCGCTGGCTGGGTTCGCATCTTCTACGTGCGTGAGTGGGACACCTCGTGTCTTGAGATGTCGTTTGGGTTTCTGTGCTGAGAGCATTTAATGCTCTTTATGACGGATTTGAAAGCCAGGAGTTTGGCCATTGTGCCTCTGCCTTTTCGCACTCCTCCTGACGATTATCATTCTTTATTCCTTTGTTTTTATCTCCTACATTCCTCCCTTACTAATTTCTTTTTGCCACTCTGTACCCTCTCCTTATCTCCGTCTCTGTTCACGATTTGGTGCAAGATTCGCTGCACTCCTCCCATTTGCACCTTCTATTTGCTTTTCTTTTACCAATTCTGCAGCATTTCTCCTAGTAAGCATTTGTCCCTGATTCTTATGTCTGTCATTCTTGCTTTTTTTATCAATGCATGACATTCCTTGTTTTGATTTATGCTAGATAGATTGACATAGCTTCGATTAGATAGTTCGTAGGGATACCATTAGGAGTTTGCTTTTTGGATTAGTCTTCAAATTAGTGCAAATGACGTAGAATAGTGGAGTAGTAGGATGCAGTTTTCAGTTTTTCATCTTCCACCTTATTTCCAATCTCCTGAGTTAACGTAAGTGGTGCCCTCACTGTAGGTATGGCTCAGCCACCGCCGGCACCAAACGTTATTGATTGCTACATCTGGGTCACCTCGGATGTCAAGGACACGACTTCCCGGATAACCCCAGAGGAGCTACAAGCGCTTCGTGACTCTGGGTCCTTGTGCGAAGGGGGCCGAAAGAAGCGAATTATCAAGTTTATATCCCAAGCGAACGGGAGCGCGTCAGTCATAAGAACATGACGACCCCCAAGTGGCCGACTGGATGTGGGTGTACAAGCCTATGTTCACCTCGCTGGGCGTTCAACTTCCCTTTTTGCCGTTCGTCATGTCTTTATTAAACCGCTACGACGTTGCTCCATCTCAGCTTCACCCGAATAGCTGGGACGCCATTTGCTGTTTGAGATGGTGAGCGAGTATTTGGAGCTCCCGGCCTCTGTCAACGTGTTCTTCTATCTTTTCTTACTAACAAATCCCTCTCAGGAGGGAAAGACGAAGAAGGGATATATGTCTTTTCGAGCCGTTCAGGGCCGCAGGATCTTCGGACGTTTCGAGGACTCCTTTCACAGCTTTAAAAGCACTTTCTCTAAAGTTAGGCCGGTTTAGGGCCATCATCCCTTCTGGCTGACCCTGGAAGCGGAAAGACGAATCTCGACCTACTGGAGCTTTGGGGCTGGCTCTGATTTATGAGGTGACTTATGAGGGGTTGAGTGAAGATGACCGTCGAATAGCCGACATCTTGTTGGCAATTTTTGGCACTAGAAATATTAACCCTCATATGGTGATGGGGGATCGGGATATTAGTCGAGCCCACGTCGGTAAGCTATTTTTCTTCCATTTCCTTGGTTAATCTTTCCTTCGTTTTGAATTCCTAATTTCCTAACTTCTTTACTTGTGTTTTATCCTCTGCAATTTTCATGGCTGATGGAAGGACTAATATGGTGGAGTTGATGTCCCACTTCCTTTCTGCTGGTGACAGTGATAACGACTCCTCGGCGACCCACTCAGGGGGTCCTAGCGTTGTCGTCAGAGAGAAAAGTGGTTAGGCCATACTTGGGGACCAGGGAGAGTCACAGCACTCCGCCAACACCCCTTCTGAGAACCCCCCGGTGGACCATGCCGCCGATGACACGGTTCATGAAGAGGAAGGGGGGCTTCAGGACGACTGTGACCTGATCTTCGTGATCAACCCCAAAAAGCAAAAGGGACCTATCGGCAAGACTCTGACTGTTATGGAAAAGAACTTCAATGCCAAGAACTTTATCAACTCCCAGCTTCTTTCGAGTACAGAGGAGTTCTTCCGAGAGGAGGACCTTGATGCCCAGGCGAGGTGGACTTACGGCAATCTCCTTTGGGCCGCAGATATCACCAGGAAGGTGGAGCCCATCCTGACCCAATATCAAGTTTTGGAGGGGAAACTTCGGGCCTCTCAGAAGGATATTACCGACTTGAAGGCTCAGGAAGAGTCCCTGAAGACCCAGCTTGATGAGAAAGAGAAGAAGGCGAAGGAGGATGCTACGGAGATTAACAGGTTGGTGGAGCACAATCTCTCCCTTTCTAAGGACTTGAACACTGCATGAGGGCAGGCTGCCTCTACCGAGGCTAAGGTTAAAGAACTGAAGGGGAAGCTTACCAAGGCCACAAGGTCAGCCAAGGCTGCCCAGCAAGAGGCTACCATCCTGAAGAAGAAAAACAAAGATCTTGTGAGGGATGCCCGGAAGGTCGTTAAAGCCACTGAGGATGGGATTAAGGCCCAAGTTGCTGTCCTAGCTCCTGATCTTTATACTTCCCAGGTTGGGGCTTTCAAGATGGTCCAAGATGGAAAGATCGTGGACATCCCAAAGCCATGAAGTCTTTTCCTTGTTTTTGCTTTTTCTTTGTATCCTATTTTTTATGTTACCTTGTACATCTGTTTTAATCGGGCCGGTATGGCATTTTGTTTTGTATTTTGGATACTTTGAACATATTTTTGCGACTTGTTTTGTAATGCCTGATTGTATAGACGATTGTATGTTGGGCCGATGTGGTGTCTTTTTGCTTTAAGCCGTTTTCATTCATGGAATGGTTATTTTACTCGTTTCCTTGCTTGGATCATTAAATCATGAGCCGCATAGCGCCGACCACTTGTTGGTTGTAGTTGCTTTGGCTTCTGGGGTGAATAGTCCTGGGTTGCCATTAGAATGGTGGTAACTGTACCAGCCATGGCGTAAGTTAACAGTAGGGCCGGCCTGCTAAAGCCTCTTGTCGTGTCCTCACGTCAGAGGTAGGTAGAATGACACCTTTTAAATTGAAAACTTGAGAAAAACCTTTCGGTAAATATGTAAGAGTATACACATGCTCAGATACTTTAACAAGATGATAGTTAAAAAGAAAAGGTAAAGAGGACAATATATTCTGAATAAGAACAATTAAAAAAAAAACAAAGTATGGGAAGAAAGGACCACTAAGTTGGGGTGTTGTTTCTCAAGAGTAAAACCTTCTTAGGTTCTCTACGTTTCATGTCCTCGGGATGTCGCTTCCATCCAACCTCTCTAACTTGTTGGCGCCCTTTTTGATGACTTCCCTTACTCTGTATGAGCCTTCCCAATTAGTCGTCAGCTTGCCTTCTCCCGGGGTCAGTGTCCCAATATTGTTACACCGTAGGGCCAAGCTGTCTTTCTCGAAACTCCTCCTAAGTACTTTCCCATTGTATCTGAGTGCCATTCTCTACTTCAGTGCGATTTCCAACAAAAGGGTCATCTCCCTCGTCTTATTGATCAAGTTTTTCTTGACTGCTTCTTCTTTAGCGCCGAGGAGCAACCTCAGGCTTGGCTCCCCAATCTCTACCGGAATGACTGCATCGACCTCATAAGTAAGTCGAAAAGGCATTTTCCCGGTGGACGATTGCATCGTAGTCCTATAAGACCATAACACCAAAGCCAGCTCGTCTGCCCAGGAGCCCTTTTCTGGTCGAGTCGCTTTTTCAATCCTTTGAAGATGATCTTGTTGGCCGCCTCTTTTTGACCATTGCTCTGCAGATGTTCTACCAAAGAGAATTTCTGCTCGATTCCCAAACCGGATAAGAATTCACCAAATTTTTTATATGCAAACTGCGTCCTGTTATTCGAGATCACAACCTCCAGAATTCCGAACCTGGATATTACCTGCCTCCACATGAACTTCCGGCAGTTCGCAGATGATATACCGGCCAACAACTCCGCTTCTACCCCATTTGGTGTAATAATCGATAGCGACTATTAAGTATTTAACTTGCCCGGGACCTACCGGGAACGGGCCAAAGACATCGACCCTGCATTGTGAGAAAGGCCGGGAGGCCAACATTGAGATTAACTCTCCTGGTGGGGCCTTGTGGAAGTGGGCATTTTCTTGGCATTTCCTACATTTCTTTATGAATTATTGTGCATCCGACATCATTGATAGCCAATAATACCCTGCCCTGACGAGCTTCCTTGCCAATGCCTTGCCTTCGATGTAGTGGCTGCAACACCCCTCATGGACTTTGCTCGTCCGTTTGGTCGGGGCGTGGCATTTCAACAGAGGTTAGTTGAGCCCTCATTTGTACAGGAAGTTACATACTTGGTTGCTTCCCTCCTTATCACTTTAGCTTCCTTCCCATCTTCAGGGAGTTCCCCTCCTTCTAAAAAATGATGAATTGGCTCCATCCACGAGGGCGAGTTCATGACTTGGATCACACACAGGGTTACTGATGGCTCCTTTACTAACCCTTGAATCAGGGATCGGTTCCCTGTGCTGAGTTTCGTGCTTGCTAACTTTGACAGGAGGTTGGCTCTGGCATTTCTCTCCCTGGGTACATGTTGCACCGTTACTTCTTTAAAACCCTCACACAAACTTTTCACTTTCTCCAGGTACTTTTGCAGTAAGGAGTTCCTAGTTTGGTAAGCTCCGTTGACATGAGAAGTCACGATTTGAGAATCACTTTTGACTTCATTCCTTATTGTGCCGACCTCTTTAGCTAGTGTTAAGCCCCCTATCAAGGCTTCGTACTCCTCCTGGTTGTTAGAGACCGGGAATTTGAATTTTACTGATTGCTCATAAATCATTCCTTTTGAGATTTCAGAATTATTCCTACTCCCCCGAATGCCTAATTGGAGGCTCCGTCAACAGGGAGCTTCCACCGTATCTCGGAGTTCTCAAGGAAATCATGATAAACCACTATTTTATGGTTTATCTTGTGCTCAATGAGTGGTTTTTATCAAGTCTTTACCCACTTATTCATATGATTTGCATGGTTTTACATTCTCCTTCCTGATTTTGTGCTATGATTGAAAACATGCTTCTTTGGCTTTTATTTTCTTTTATTTAATCTTCTCTTATTACCATTAGATGCCTTGATATGTGTGTTAAGTGATTTCAGGGATTACAGGGCAGGAATGGTTTAGAGGATGGAAAGAAAGCATGCAAAAGTGGAAGGAATACAAGAAGTTGAAGGAACTGCAAAGCTATCAGCTTGACCCTCTCACACTAAAACGATCATAACTTGAGCTACAGAGGTCCAAATGATGCGATTCTACTTAAGTTGGAAAGCTAACGTCCGGGGCTTCGATTTGATATATAATTTGCTATAATGGCCGTACAGATAGGTGACGCGAACGCGCGCTTCACGCGGATGCGTCGCATCTACGAAAATCAGCGTGACATATTTCATAACCAGCGAATTCTGGGCTATTTCCGGCCTAGTTTCAAGCCCAGAAAACACAGATAAAAGGCTGCAAAGTGGAGGAATGAAGAGAGACAACTCATAATTCACTTTTCATAATTTTAGATGTAGTTTTTAGAGAGAGATGCTCTCTCTTTTCTCTTAGGATTAGGATTAGGATTCCTCTTAAAGAACTTAGGAATATTTTTATCTTCAATTACAGGTTCAATGTTCCTTTTATTTGCTTTCTCAATTTAGTTTATAAACTCTTCATGTTTAGATTGATTTCCTATTTATTATAATTTGAGGTATTTCAGACTTATGATTGCTTTCTTTAATTTATGTTATTGATGCTTTGGCTCTATCCAAATTATTTTCATTCGAGTAGATTTTCTTCCCTTTTGGCTTTGGTTGATTAATTGGTAACTCTTGAGTTGTCAAACTCATTGTTGACTAAAAATTAGAATTCTTCAAGAATTAATTCGAGTTCCAATAACTCTAGCCTTTCCCAAGGAAAGACTAGGACTTGAGGAATCAAAATTAATTCATCCACTTAACTTACCTTCATAGTTAGAGATTAACAAAGTGGGAGAAAAATACAATTCTCATCACAATTGATAAGAATAGGGCTTCCAATTTCTCATATATTGCCAATAGTTTATTTTACAGTTATTTATTTATTTTACTTGTTATTTAACATACTTGTTCCTCACTTTCAAAACCCCCCAATTTACAAGACTCATAACCAATAATAAGAACATACCTCCCTGCAATTCCTTGAGAAGACGACCGGAGGTTTAAATACTTCAGTTATCAATTTATTTAGGGTTTTGTTACTTGTGACAACCAAAACGTTTGTACGAAGGGGTTTCTGTTAGTTTAGAAACTATATCTACAACGCGACTATTTTTATAAATTCTTTACTAGCAAAAATCCTAACGTCAAAATGGCGCCGTTGCCGGGGAATTGCAAGCATGTGTCTTATTATTGGTTATTGTAAATATTTTTCAAAATTTTTTTTTTCAGATTTTTATTTTAAAATTTTTTATCTTATCTTATCTTATTTTTCAAAATTCAAATCTTTTTCAAAAAAATCATATCTTTTTCAAAATCTTATCTTATCTTATTTCAAAAAAACATATCTTTTTCAAAATCTTATCTTATTTTTTTTTCAAAAATCATATTTTTTTATCTTATCTTTTTTTTTCAAAAATCCTATCTTTTTCAAAATATTTTCTTTTTTATTAATTTTTGTTTTTATTTTCTCTCACTACTATGAACTCTCACCCCTTTGACTATGAGTCTGGTTATAATTATGTTGCAGGAAGAGGAGATTATAATGACAACATGCACCATGGTTGGAACAATCAGAGATGGGAGGAGCCACAAGGATTTGATCAACCCTCATGGCAACAACCACCTCCAATGGACTATCAACAACCATTCTGTGATGCATATCAAGGCAATGGCTATGGTGAGCGCTCTTTTGATTATCAACATCCACCACCATATGCCTATGAACCCCCTCCTCAACATGACATTGGACCACCATACTCACAAGCCCCTTTCCACCATTCACCTCCATATGACCCTAACCCGTATCCACCATACCAACCACCTTATGAGCCAAATGAACCATACTTAGAACCACCCAAATTCCAACCCAATTACTCCCAAGAACCACCACCTCCATATGCACCATATCCATATCCATCAATCCAAGAGCACTATGATCCTACTTATGATAGCCGAGCGCAACAAGAATCAACGGATCGTCTCAAGGAAATAGTGGATCAATTTCACGTAACCCTTCATCAATTGAATCAAGCGATAAATCAATTAGCTTCCCGATGTTCGGACACTCAAGGAACCCCATGATTTCATGTGGATAATCTAATGAAGAACGTAGCATGAAGGAGACATTAGAAACTCCGGTGGACAGTAAGGAGCATGAATTTGTACTGGAACAAGTGGAGGAAGCCGGAATTATTGAAAAAGAAGAAGTGGTTGAAGACTTAGGAGATGCTAAACCTCCATTTGAAAGTCCACTCATAAAGCCTCCTTCCAAGATGTTTGAAATTGATGCTGAAGAGGGTGTACAACCTCCAAGGCATATCATGGTTGAAAACTTGGAAGAAGTTTATCAAGAGATAGAGATTAAAGAAGCAGAAGCACAGCCTCCCATGCCCTTGGTAAGCAATGAAGAAGAGATTAAATTGGAAGAAAGCTACCAAGAAGAAGAGGTTGATATTGAAGAAGCTTGCAAAAAGATGAAAAGTGTCAAGAAAGCACTCACGGGAGTAAAACCTGCAATTACCTTGCCAAAGTTGTTGGAGACCCCTCCCCCTAAGTTGCCATCATCCTTCACAACATTCAAGTGGGTAAAATTCATATCCCTTAGCTTTCTAATTCCACTTGAATATGGGCTACTGGAGACGAATGGTCAATTTAGAGCTCTTTGTGGCATTAAGAGTAAGAGGAAGATGGTCAGTGGTAAGAATTGTCCTGCAAGGTTCATTATGGTTGGAAGCTTTAAGTTTAAATGCAAAGGTTGGTGTGAAGCTCAATTAAATAGGTCTAGGAAGTTGTTTGGACGCTTTAGTGAAAAATCAAATTGCTTGCTACCCGAATGGAATCATGATGATCAACAAGAAGACGGGTGCAAAAGTAAGGTTTGGGACCCCGGAATTCATTCCAACAATCAACATTCGTGGGGCCTTGTCACTTGCTTTAACTTGCTTGAAGGCTTTCTGCGCCTAGTTTGGGATCCCGGAGGCTATTGGAAGTACATTGGTGGGGATTCCTGGATCAGTACAAGCATAAGCCACCATAACAAGGAGCTCACCAGAATGTCCAACTTAAGGACTTTAACTAAAAGTACTAGGTGGGAGACAACCAACCATGGTATGATCGTTCCTTTTTCAGTTTAAATTTTAGTATGTTTTTGAGTTTTGATTGAACCTAGAATTTTGCATAACATTCATTGCATCTGCATTTGCATCTTATTCAAAAAAAAAAAATTTCGCACGGGACGCGACAGCGTCGCTGACGTGTCCGCGTCACAAGTGCGTTTGGAAGAAAAGAAAAGTGAACAGAGAGTCACGTGAGAGCGTGGCTGGAAGCGTGCCTTTGGCACAAAATGCCCCACGCGACCGCGTCGCTGACGCGTCCGCGTCAATTGCGAAAAATATCTCCCACGCGTCCGCGTCACCCACGCGAACGCGTGGATCTATAAAATCGACGTAAAGAATGTATGGCAGAGAGTTATGATGGAGCGGGGCTGGAATGATGCTAGCAGCACAAGCCCTCCACGCGAACGTGTCACCCACGCGTCCGCGTCATATTGGAAATAAGGCCATTCTCGCGATCGCGTCACCCACGCGACCGCGTCACCCTAAAAATTGGCAAAAAGAGTTTCAAACAGAGAGTTGCGCGACCGCGAGGCTGCCCTCATGCCAATCGCACAAATCAGGCCACGCGATCGCGTGATCCACGCGTCCGCGTCACCTGACCTTATCGCACACCACGCGACCGCGTCACTCATGAGTCCACGTCACATGCGACGCACAACTTATCCAAATCAGTGCCAATTATCTTATCTTTTCTTTTCTAATCCTAATATCTTCTATTTTTTCTTCTTTCTTTCTTACTTTATTTCTTTCACTTCTCATTCTTTTTCACCTTCATTCTATTTTTCTTAATTTATTTGCATATTTCATTCATTGCATTTTAATTTTGTGCATATTTTTCTTTTCTTTTCTAAATTTATTATTTTTCCATCGGTGTTACTTGTTCATATTCAACTGTTGTGTCTTTTCTGGTATTATTTTGGCGCTCAGTGACTTATTTTACACTGTTGGGTAATATTATTTAAATCAATGTTAATCTTTTATGATACTTGTATTAATTTTGCATTGACATGAATTTATATTGTCTTTCATTACCCACACTCTTCCCCTATGTTGCAAATTTTTGCACTCTTGATTTGCCATGTGCTTCTACTGTTTTATCACTTACATGTTGAAGCTTCCATGTAAATGAGACCCTTATCAATTGGCATTAACCCACCCATACTTTATTTATTTTCTTATCTTTATTACTGGGTTACTTTTCTTCCCTTTTTCTTTCAGGATGGCCACCCGAAAGGGAACTGGAAGACGTTTACATGGGGAGACAGACAAGTCCATCTGCACGATCTTTGGAGAAAGGCGCCAGTTGGAACTGCCTGTCCACCTGCACATATCAGCATGCACCGAGGACGGTGCAATCTTTAAGTGTGGGGAGGTTGATACCGATCTCCACGGGTTAGCTATTCTCTTCTCAACACCAATGTTTTATTTTATTTGTTAGTTCATTGTTGCATTTGCATGTTTAATTACATATTTGTTTGATTTTATGCATATTCTACTTGGTTGAGAAATAATAAATTTCTTTTTAAGACCCTATTTTTGAAAAAATTTTTCACTAATTTAAAATCAAAATTTTTCGTGTTAAATTTGTTTGAAGTTGTATTTGGAACATGGTTTTTGAGCCAAAGAACACACAACCTGTGAAATTTTGAGCTTAATTGTATGGTTACATTATTTAACCATAATATTTTATTCTTGTGTGTTTTCTTCTCTATAATTGTAATCTATATTTTGTTCCATTCTATATATCCATTATTTAGTGTATTTACATGCTTGCATATGATTGAAGCCATTACTTGTTTTTACTCACTTATCCCAAATAAGCCTACTACCCTTTTATGCCATCCTTGTTAGCCCCCTTGACCCTTTTTAATCCTCTCTTGTTCTATAAACCACATTACTAGCCTTAAGTAGAAAAACAAATTAAAAATCCCAAGTTGAATCCTTGGTTAGCTTAAGATAGATATTATGTATAATTTAAGTGTGGAGAATTTTATGGGAACACGGGATGATAGAAAAAAGTAGGAAATTAAATTGAATAAGTTATTTGAAAATTTGGGAAGCATGCTCATGTGAAATCAAAATAATTAAATTACCATGTGCATTGATAGAAAAAAAAAGAAAAAAATTATTAAGTGATTGAATAAGGGGATACAAAAAAATAAAAAAATAAAAAATATATAATATACCCCAAATGCAAAATAAAAAGAATCAATGTACATGGGACAAAAAAAATCCAAAAATAAGTTTGATACATGAGCATGTAATACAAAAGTGGGAAAAATTTGGGTAGCTAGGTAAAGCATTTTAAATTGTATAAAGTATGTATATGTTAGGTGAGATCTTAGACTAATCAAGGGTTCAATTATTAGCTCACTTAGCCTTATATATATACCCTTACCCTTACCTTAGCCCCATTACAACCTTGAAAAAGACCTCATGATGTTTGTATGTATACATTAAATATTTGTTGATTGGTTAGATGAAGAATGAAGTTTAGAGAGCATGATTAGATAAGAATAAAGTGATTGACCTTAGACACTTGAGAGTTAGAATGATATACACTACCAATGAGGGTTCAAGGCTTGATTCTATGTTCCATGCTTTCATGAGATATTTTCTTACAAGTTTACTTGCTTTTTATTGTGTAATTTGAATTAGTGAAATTTGATTCATATTTGTCTGGGAGAACTTACTTACTTTTAACCAAGTAGATAGAAATATTTTGCATGTAGTTGCATTCACATAGATAGGTTGCATTGCATATTCTCTATCATTCCTCTTCACCCCTTTATAGCTTCTCTTAAACTTAGCATGAGGACATGATAATGTTTAAGTGTGGGGAGGTTGATAAACCACTATTTTATGGTTTATCTTGTGCTCAATTGAGTGGTTTTTATCAAGTCTTTACCCACTTATTCATATGATTTGCATGGTTTTACATTCTCCTTCCTGATTTTGTGCTATGATTGAAAACATGCTTCTTTGGCTTTTATTTTCTTTTATTTAATCTTCTCTTATTACCATTAGATGTCTTGATATGTGTGTTAAGTGATTTCAGGGATTACAGGGCAGGAATGACTTAGAGGATGGAAAGGAAGCATGCAAAAGTGGAAGGAATACAAGAAGTTGAAGGAACTGCAAAACTATTAGCCTGACCCTTATGCACTAAAACGACCATAACTTGAGCTACAAAGATCCAAATGATGCGGTTCTACTTGCGTTGGAAAGCTAACGTCCGGGGCTTCGATTTGATATATAATTTGCCATAGTGGCCGTACAGATAGGTGACGCAAACGCGCGCTCCATGTGGACGCGTCGCATTTGCGAAAATCAGCGTGGCAGATTTCATAACCAGCGAATTCTGGGCTATTTCTGGCCCAGTTTCAAGTCCAGAAAACATAGATTAAAGGCTGCAAAGAGGAATAAAGAGAGACAACTCATAATTCACTTTTCATAATTTTAGATGTAGTTTTTAGAGAGAGAGGCTCTCTCCTCTCTCTTAGGATTAGGATTAGGATTCCTCTTAAAGGACTTAAGAATATTTTTATCTTCTTCAATTACAGGTTCAATGTTCCTTTTATTTGCTTTCTCAATTTAGTTTATAAACTCTTCATGTTTAAATTGATTTCCTATTTATTACAATTTGAGGTATTTCAGACTTATGATTGCTTTCTTTAATTTATGTTATTGATGCTTGGGCTCTATCCAAATTATTTTCATTCGAGTAGATTTTCTTCCCTTTTGGCTTTGGTTGATTAATTGGTAACTCTTGAGTTGTCAAACTCATTGTTGACTAAAAATTAGAATTCTTCAAGAATTAATTCGAGTTCCAATAACTCTAGCCTTTCCCAAGGAAAGACTAGGACCTGAGGAATCAAAATTAATTCATCCACTTAACTTACCTTCATAGTTAGAGGTTAACAAAGTGGGAGAAAAATCCAATTCTCATCACAATTGATAAGGATAGGACTTTCAATTTCTCATATCTTGCCAAGAGTTTATTTTACAGTTATTTATTTATTTTACTTGTCATTTAACATACTTGTTCCTCACTTTCAAAACCCCCAATTTACAAGACTCATAACCAATAATAAGAACATACCTCCCTGCAATTCCTTGAGAAGACGACCCGAGGTTTAAATACTTCGGTTATCAATTTATTTAGGGGTTTGTTACTTGTGACAACCAAAACGTTTGTACGAAGGAATTTCTGTTAGTTTAGAAACTATATCTACAACGCGACTATTTTTATAAATTCTTTACTAGCAAAAATCCTAACGTTAAATCCCCCGTCACTTCCACTAGAAAGTCTGCCATTGCCTGGGTCTTGATCGCGTATCTGGGCTCATAATGCAGGTCGTACTGAGATAATTCTATCGCCCACGTCATCATGCGGCCCACTAGTTCAGGTTTCTGAAGGACTTAGCGAATGGCTTGGTCAGTTTTCAGTGTGACCGGATGCCCCTGGAAGTACGTGTAACACCCTAATCACCCTAAACCTTACCTCATGTCGTAAAGCAAAGGTTAATCAAAGGTTACGATAATTCTAAGGCTTATACAATAATATATATAGAAAGAAATAATAATTCTAGAAACCCGATGAAGAATTAAGCTCAAAACAGAGTTACAAGAGCGCAAACATTCACACGAAGCCACAAACTTATGGCACAAGGTATAGATACAAGTTAAGAAAGCATAAATAGATATATGAATATAATAGTCATAAGGAACTAGCCTCAACCTGCGGAATTTAGGCCGACTAGTTATATACAGACATATAGAGTTTTGAAAGTAAAACCAGCATATACAATATACCTCTCTCAAAGTAAGCCTCTAAGGCAAATATAATACAAAAGTGAAAGTACTAAACAAAAGAAATCAAAAGACAAAAGGTGATAGAAGATCCTCCGCTCTGTCACCACCACGCAACTCATCGAGGTGGGTTACGACCTGCATCTGAAAAACAACAACAAAGTATGGAATGAGAACTGGAGGTTCTCAGTATGATAACAGTGCCCGGTAATGTAAGATATAAGACTTTGGGACACCAGAGGCAATTCTAGAGCTTCATATCAATCATGAGATTCAACTTAAAGCATAACTAAATTTAAAACCATCACTTTAAATTCCATAATGAAAATAAGGGAATCTAACTTAAGGATTTTTTAATCTGACATTTACACTGCTGTCCCACAGCCTTCGCCAGCCTAACCTCCATACGATCCCATCTCCACCGCCTTCTGAATCTCCTCAATCCCAGCAGAAAACACAAGTAATAGCAATGTAAGTAAAACACAAGTATAATCATGTATATCAAGTAATTCAAGAAACAACTAAGCATGTTATACAGTTAGGTAAATAATACAGGTCGACAAAGAAAGCAAACATATAAAATATGCACATGATGAATGCCTGTCCTATTTGGCTGTGATATCACATCGTCAGTTCAACTGCCAACCCGACACATTCCCATGGGAATGTTGCCTTTCGATCATGAATATAGCTACGAGAACCCCCACGGATATAGTGTCGGGAACACTCCTGTGATCCGAAAGGATGTGAGCGGGATACTCTACCATAGACTTTACATCTCAACATAAGCGGGATAAACCAACCATCCTTATGCCGCCGCCGCGACCTCGACAAGCAGGATTAACCAACTGTCCTTGCCAGGCACATAGCGTATCAACAGTCTCAGTATAAAATAGTATATCAGTGGTTTTCAGAAATCATTTTCAGTACTTAGTCCACTCTGAGTCCTAGACTCGTCTGAACATCATCAACCCAAAATTCACAAATTCATCATTTCAATCGTCATTACAGTACTCTGCCATCTCACTCAACTAACCCACCCTTAGTACTCTAGAACCCTAAGTCTCCGTCTTCTAAATTCATGTAGAATTTTACTAAAATAAGTCACTAACTCTTCCTTAGAAGTATTAGAGCCTAAGTACTAGATAGTATTCATAAATAGTACTCAAAGAATGTTTGGAAAGCTGGAAAACCTTGAGAACGAGAGAAAAATAAATTTTCAACAAAACAAGGCCTGTGCGTACACACGCCCAAGTGTGCATATGCACACTTCAGTTTTTGGACCACCATGCGTACGCATACATGAGTCACGTACGCGGGGTGCTAGACACAAACCATCACCTGCGTATGGCGCAGGAGGCCGCATACGCATTTCCTGCTGTTGGCCCATCTCGCGTACACATGCATAGGGCTGCGTATGCATGAGGGCCTGACAGAGATGCACGCCCATGTATGGGGGTGCTCGTGTACACATGCCATCCCAGATTTACAAAATTCAGTAAAGTTGTAGAAATCAATTTTAGACACCAAATTTTAAACATTCATAACTTCCTTTAGAAAGATTCATTTTCATCAAACTTTATATCAGTTTAAAGATTATTAAATGAACTTTAATTTAAGACAAATTTCAATCAATTTTGAAAATTGAGGCTCAAGTTATGATCCGCCAAAGTTTAGTAAAAATCAGTTTTACAAAATCCAACAAGGTTCTCTAATTTTCAAAACTTTGAACCAAATCAACTCCAAACTACAACACCCATTAATTCACATCAGAACTTATCATTTCTATCTCAATTCACCTTTCTTACCAAATTTTCACTTACAATACACTATCCTCATAATCCTCAACCCTAATCATCAAATTTTTCATACTAAAACCATTTCTCAACTAACACACTCATTAAATATCATTCTATCATTACCAATCATCACAATTAACATCATTCAACCTCAATCTCAATATTCAATATCATTTACTAACAACAACTGCATAATTCATCATAATTATCAAAACTCATCAAATCATCACAAACATCAAGAATCATAATCCACTATCAATAATTCAAACCTATCCTATGGTCCACTAGCCTAAGTATCCATAAATATTACATATTACATAGAGAAAATTGAAGCCATACCTTGGCCGATTCCCAATATGTGCTATACACCAAATTTGTGTCCAAATCAAGCCTCCAATCACCAACAATTAATCCAAAACTCCAATAATTCACAATGCATGCTAGACATACATAATTTATCATAAATCAACACCTAGGGTTGATCAAATTCACAAATTCACAAGGTAAAAAGTTTTCTTATCTTTGCCGATGGTGTTTGGGGCACAAACCACCAATAGTCCAATCTTAGATACCACTTAAACAATCAAAACAGAAAAATTCACTCAAAACCAACACCTACATTTTCGAATTTCTTAGGGCTTAAGAAAGGAGAAGAAATGTTAAAATCTTACCAACACAAGTTAGATGAAACTAATGGGCTTGGCAAAAGCTTGGTGTAGCCACTGACGGCACATGAATCGAAGCATCGTAACTCGAGTTATGGCCACTAGAAGTGGTGGATGAATAATGACACTCTCCCTTTCTTCTCTCACTTCATGCAGCTATAATGTTAGGTTATGAAGGGTTATAAGGCTGAAATGGCCTCACTTAAGGGTATATATGTGTTGGGCTTGGGCCCAATTTGGCCCCGATTTAACTTGTAAGCGTTTTTGACCCGTTTGGCCCAACGTCGGGCTAAACTTTTAAAATTAGTGCCCGGGTTTCAACTTTAATTATTTTCCTAAGTTTTTCTAAAGTTTTTACTGCTCTTACATAGTACCAAACAGATTTAAGTCGGTACTACTGGCTAATTTACCGGTACGCATTTTTACGCAATTTTCGACAGAAAATTACATTTTCCAACTCAGACAAAATCTATTGAGTTCAAATATCATATTCAAATTTTCTAATTAACATTCTGAATTTTTGGATCCTATTTTGGGCAATTAATTTAATTAATTAAGCAGTTAATTAATCGCAGTTCTTATAGTACGTCGTTAGCCTTCGAGATGAGATTAATAAAGCATAGGCCAGTTTCTCCAGCTTGGTGTATCTCAACTCCGCCCGTTTGGAGCACCTTACTGATGAAGTACACCGGTTACTGGGTCTTGTCTTCTTCTTGGATGAGAACAGCTAGCATGGCTTGCTCCATTATGGTCAAATACAGGAACAAGGTCTCCTCCTGTTTCGGCTTCCCGAGGATAGAGGGTGCAGATAGCATTCTCTTAAAATGGTTGAATGCTTCCTCATAAGTCAGGGTTCACTCAAAAGTTATTCCCTTTTTCATCAAATTGAAAAAAGGGAGTGCCTTTGTGACTGATGCCCTTAGGAAACGAGACAAGGCTATGAGCCTTCCAGCTAATCTTTGTACATCTTTGACACAACCTGGACTTGTCATCCGAAGGACGGCTTCGCATTTGTCAAAGTTGGCCTCCACCCCCCCCTTTGTGTTATCATGAAGCCTAGGAACTTCTCGACTTCTATGCCGAATGTGCATTTGAGGTGGTTGAGTCTCATATTGTGTCTTCAAAGCGAGCTCAAGATGGTCTCGAGGTTAGCTACTAGGCTGTTTGGGTTGGCTGTCTTGACCAAGACATCGTCGACGTATACCTCAACCGACTTGCCGATTAGATCCTTAAAAACCTTACTCATCAGCCTTTGATAAGTAACTCCCGCATCTTCAATACGAATGGCATGACCCTGTAACAGTAGGTTCCATTTGGCATTATGAACACCATTTTTTCTTTGTTGGGACAGTGCATCGCTATCTGGTTGTATCCAGAGTATGCGTCCATGAAACTCAGAAACCGATACCCCATGACTATATCTACCAGGGCATCGATATTCGGGAGGGGAAATGAGTCTTTCGGACACGCTTTGTTAAGATCCAAGTAGTCGACGCGCATTTTCCATTTTCTATTGGCCTTCCTAACGAGAACCACATTAGACAGCCACGTCAAGTACTCTAGTTCCCTTATGAATCCTATTTCTAACAGGCCCGCCTTTTGCTTAGCCACCTCGTTAGCTCTTTCCTGTGACATCTTCCTTCATCGTTGCGCCACGGGCTTGGCATCTGGCTTCACAGCTAGATGGTGTGACATGAACTTGGGGTCCACACCCAGCATGTCGGCTGGAGTCTAAGCAAATAAGTCGCCATTTGCTCTGATGGCCTTCATGAGGGATTCCTTTAATTCGTGGGGAAGGATTCGGTTCATGAAGGTGAACTTATCCTCCGTGTCTCCTACCCGGAACTTCTCTAGGTCCCCTTGAGGTTCGCTTGTCGTCCACTTTGGCATCTAAGTCAGCCAAGAACACTCCAAAAGCCTCTTTTGACTTTTTCCTTAATGATAGACTGGCATTGTCGCAAGCAACTGCCATTTCTAGATCCCCTCTAATGGAACCAATGGTTCCATCATCAGACACAAACTCCATCATCAGGAACTTTGTGTATATGACAACTGAGAATTCGTTAATGGTCTTTCTTCCTACAATAACATTGTAGGCTGTGGAATCCCTTAAGAAAACAAACTCGGCCATCACCAATCTCTTTCTCTCTCCGGCCCCCACACATATTGGGACTGTGATAATCCCATCAGGTTTTATATACTTGTTGCCAAGACCAACAATCCCATGTTGGTGGTTTTTCAGGTTGGCCTCTCTGAGACCCAAAGCATCAAACATGTTTTTGAACATGATGTTGGAGTCAGCTCAAGTATCAACGAGAATCCGCTTGACTAGTCCCGTCTTGATCATTGCCATTATCACCATGGGTGGGTTTTCAGAGAGATCGTGGCACCATTGATCCTCTGGGCCAAAGGATATCTTGGGGGGTTCCTTGGATTGAGCCTTGGGATTTACCAATGGCACAGCCAGAATTTTGGCATCTTTTTTTGCTGTTGACTTCGATTTAAGGGGTGCATTTCGCCTGACCCCGACATTAATGACAACCGTCGGGCTGTTGTCGGTGTCTTTGGGAGGCCCCTGCCTCAGCTTCACTGCTCGCTACAATCTTCTTCGGGCTGCTCTCGCTCCCTTCTCTTTGGTTCTCGTATAAACGGTGAGAACTCGGTTAGCTTGCCCTCCCGAATTGTTTGTTCCAAAGCATCCTTCAGGTCGAAATAGTCTTAAGTTTTGTGGCCAAAGCCTTTGTGGTAATCACAGTAGAGGCTCTTATTTTCTCCTGTCCTGTCCTTCAGTTGTCGAAGCTTCGACAAGATGCATTTATCTGCGATCTGTTGATAAGCCTCTATTATGGGTGTTGTGAGAGGAGTGTAGTTTGTAAACTTGTCCACTCGGGGAATGGTCTTGAAGGGTTTCCCCAACGTTGCCTCCTTGGGTGCCTCTTTCGATCTTTCAGAGTACCCGAGTTGACGAGTTGGTGGGTTCGTTGGCTACCGCTTGTTGGCTGCCACCACCTGACTAACCTCCTCATCATTAATGTATTCTCTAGCCACATTTTGGATCTACTGCATGGTTCAAACGGGCTTGGTGGTGAGATGTTTCCTGAAGTCTTCATTTAGCAGGTCGTTTGTCAAGCATAAGCTTGCTACCAAATCCGTCAGGATGTCGATTTCAAAACATTCATCATTGAAACGATCAAGGAATTTTCTGGTCGACAGTCGACTTGCCGGACCATTGCGTCCCCTAACAGGTTGATCAGGTGCTTAGCTTTTGGTATACACGTGGTGAACTACTCTAGAAAGTAGCGAGAAATGTCTGCGAAAGCCGTGATAGACTCTTGCGGGAGCGCATTAAACCAGCGTATTGCGGGGCCTGCCAGAGTTATTGGAAAAGCTCGGCACCTGACCGCATCGCCAACCCCTTCCAGGTTCATCCTGGCCTTGAAGGCCATCAGATGTTCCTGGGGTCCTTCATCCCGTCGTACTCCATGTCTGTGTGCTTGTCGAAGTTCTTTGGCAGCTGGACCTTGAGGATCAAGGGATGAAAAGGGGTGGCACCCATGATAACGGGGTCGCGTCTTCTCCTTGCTCTATCTCTTCTGGTCTCTCCGCAACCTTCCGACCTGTCGCGGATAGAATGAGACCGGGTGTCGGCTCGCTCTCTCTCGTTGTTCCTCCTGGGCTTCTCTCTTTCCTGCCGATCTCCTAGAGGAGGAATGGGTGTGGGATAAGCTAGGGGGAAGGTCCTTACTATGCTTAGGACGATATCGGTCTCTCGCCGCTAGCTCTCTTTCTAGGTTTTGTACTCGGTGGCAAAGTTTTTGCATGATCCTTGCACTGTTTCACCTGTTTCGCCAAATGGGCGTCGCTTGGGAGATTCAGGGGGGTCACTCTGCCGGGAATGCGGTCTTGATGGTTCGCGATAGGCGGCTGCAGATCCTATCCTGCTCCTTAGATGGGGTCCCTGATAAACCCCAATTTGACGGTTTATCTTGTATTGAATTTAGAGTATTTTGTAGACCTTTTCTCACATTTACCTAATGAATTAGCATGGTTTTGTATATTCTCCTTTAATTGTGCTTAAGAGTGAAAACATGCTTTTTAGGTCTTAAAATAAATAAATTTAATTCACCTTGATTCCATTAGATGCCTTGATATGTTTTTCAAGTGATTTAAGGTTTAGAGGCAAAGATTGGATCAAGGGAATGAAGAAAGAAAGCATGAAAAGTTGGAGAACTCATGAAGAAATGAAAGAACCGGAAAGCTGTCAAGCCGACCTCTTCGCACTTAAACGACCATAACTTGAGCTACAGAAGTCCAAACGATGCGGTTTCAGTTGGGTTGGAAAGCTAACATCCGGGGCTTCGAAACGATATAAGATTTGTCATAGTTGCATCGCGCATAGGGGCGCGCACGCGCACGGTACGCGGACGCATCGACGGTGGCACATGACCCAGTTAATGCAACACGTGGCCAGCGATTTTAGAAGCCTTGTGGGCCCAATCCAACTCATTTCTGATGCTATTTAAGCCAAGGATTGAGGGGGAAATGAAGATACTTTACATACTTTAGATCATTAGTCATAGTTTAGTAGTTAGAAGTAGTTTTTGGAGAGAGAAGCTCTCACTTCTCTCTAGAATTAGGATTAGGAATTAGGGTTAGATTAGGATCTCATAGTTCTAGGTTTAATTCAAGTCTCCTTCTACTTCTACCTTCAATTGATGATTGCTACACTTTGGTTCTTCTTTCTATCCCTATCCTCTTGTTGTAATTTCTCTTATTTTGTTTCTAGGTTTTGTAATTGAGATACTTTTGTTCTTTTGTTTTCTTTTAATAATGCAATTTGAGATAATTCATGTGATTGTGATGTTGTTGATTGTTGTTTTGTTAATTCTTTGTAATTGTTGGTTGTTGATTCCTTTTATTCTTACAAATAAAAATGCTTTCTTTCATTACCCTCCAAGTGTTCAATGAAATGCTTGAGAGGATGTTAGAGTAAAATTCTATGTTCTTGGCTTGAGAAGGTGACTTAGGATTTCTTGAGTTTCTAGTGTCCAATTGATTGATAGTTGATAGCCATTGACTCTAGCCTTCAATAATCCAATTAGTGAAAAGCTAGGACTTATGGACTTGGATTGATATAGCTCATTTGACTTTCCTTTGCTACTTGATTAAAGGATGACTTAGTGAGATTAATCCTTGCAACTACCATGCTTGTGGCTAGTGATAATGATGAAGACCCTTGACAACCAAACCTTGCCAAGACCATTTTGTTAATACAATTTCATTACCATTTGCTATTCATTTTTCTCATCTAAAACCCCAAAATAAATAAATCCATAACCAATAACAAGAACACTACCCTGCAAGTCCTTTGAGAGACGACCCGAGGTTTAAATACTTCGGTTTATAGATTTTAGGGGTTTGTACTTGTGACAAACAAATATTTGCATGAAAGGATTATTGTTGGTTTAGAGACTATACTTCAACGAGATTTCATTTGTGAAATTCTAAACCGTCAAAAATCCAATCATCAAAATGGCGCCGTTGCCGGGGATTTGCAATGGTGTTATGTTATTGGTTATTGTACAT
The DNA here is from genome assembly GCF_003086295.3 of Arachis hypogaea. Lineage (NCBI taxonomy): Eukaryota > Viridiplantae > Streptophyta > Magnoliopsida > Fabales > Fabaceae > Arachis > Arachis hypogaea. The sequence goes on from NC_092037.1 coordinate 10,068,653, forward strand.
ATGTGAATAGTGTAAATAGTTTGTCTTTTGCTAGTTTACTAGATTTTGCTAGTTTTATTTTATTTTTCCATAATGAATTCTCACTTTGGCTATGAGTTTGGCTCTAATTGTGTTGTAAGAAATGGGAACTCCAATGGTAATATGCATCAAGGATTTGGGCACAACCAAAGATGGGAAGAGCCTCAAGGAGTTGATCAACCTTCTTGGCAACAACCTCCAACTCCTTATGGGTATAACTCTTATCCTAATGCATATCAATCTAATGGATGTGGTAACCCTTATTGTGATTGTCAACAACCACTACCACATGCCTATGAACCACCCCCTCAACACGATTTTGAACCACCTTGCTCACAAGCCCCATATCACCAAAACCCTCCATATGACCCCAATCCTTATCCACCATACCCACCACCTTATGAGCCATATGAACCATACATGGAACCACCACCATTCCAACACAATTACTCTCAAGAACTACCTCAATGCACACCATCTCCATACCCTTACCAAGAAGAACCACCTTCCTACTATAAACCCTCTCTCCAAAATAATGAACCCTCTTATCCACCCCAAGCCCCAATAGATGACTCTTTCACATTGCTACTTCAAGGACAAGCGGATATGCAAAGGAACACCGTAGAGTTTGTGACTAACGTGACCAAGGTAGTGTCTACCTTAGCCTACAAATTTTTGAACACTCAAGGTGCTTCCGTGGCCACATGTGAAGAATCCATTGAAGATCATAGCATGAAGGAGAGATTGGAAAACCCGGTGGAAAATGAGGGAGGCTATTTTGTATTAGAGCAATTGGAGGAGCCTATGGTTATTGAAGAAAAGGAAGAAGTGGTTGAAGATTTAGGAGACGTTGAGAGTCCATGGGAATGTAGCATCATGGAAAACTCTTCCAAGAAGCTTGACATTGATGTTGAGGAGGGTGCGCAACCTTCAAAGCATATCATGGTTGAAGACTTTGAAGAGGTTGATCAAGAGATGGATTCAATTATTGATGAGTTCCTATCCACAATTGAATCCTCTCCCATTGAGCTTGACATAGAGGGTAAGGAAGAAGATACCTCACCTCCCATACCCTTGGTAAGCCACAAAGAAAATATTAAATTGGAAGGAAGCTACCAAGAGGAAGAGGTTGAAGTTGATATAAGTTGTCAAGAGGTGGAAGTTACAAGGGAAGAGCACAAGAGCGTAGACATCGCAATGGCTAAGTGTGGGGAGGTCCCCCTTCCCAAGCCACCATCACCTAACATAACATTCAAGTGGGTAAAATTTATATCCCTAAGCTTCACTTTCTCACTTGAATATGGTTTGATTGAAAATGATGGTCAACTTAGAGCTCTTTGTGGAGTTAAGAGTAAGAGGGAGTGGTGTAATGGTTGGAAAAAGAATGTTAGGCTCATTAAGGTTAAACCCTCAAGGAATAAATACTATAGTTGGAGGAATGCTAAATTGTATGGGTCTAGAAGGAGAATTTGGTGCATAAAGGAGAATTCTATATGCCTACCACCCAAGTTGAATCATGATGATCAACTAGAAGATGGGTGTGAAAATAAGATATGGGATCCCGGATCACAACATGAAGACCAATTTTGGGAGCTCATATCTTGGGGAGAACCTCACCCAAGTTTGGTGAAGATGGTTGGAAATTCTGTCAACCAATTGAGAAGCAAAGATCCTTGGAGATTCAAGGATGAGTACAAACATAAGCCACCATGACAATAAGCTCCTCAAAAGGTCCAACTTAAGGACAATAAATAAAAGTGCTAGGTGGGAGACACCCCACCATGGTAAACTCTTTCCATCCTCTTTTAGTTTTGTTTAATAAGTGATTTGAGTTGCCATTGTAGGTAGATCTTCATTTCATATTGATTTGTTTGTAAAGATTGGTTGTTAGTATGTTGTATTCATTAGTAGTAGATGAATAAATCCTAAAATCAAATTGCATTTTTGTGAATTGTTTGATATTTGATTGAATAAAGAAGAGTTTTAGATATTATAGGGAGCTCTTGGGCATTTTTTTCTGCTTTTTGGGCAAAAATAAAAAAAATTAATAAGGAAAAAAAACGGCCATCGGCGCACTAGCACGCTGTGCGCACGCGCGCACATTGCACTTCCGCAACTTCTGGTACAAAAACCAGAGAGTTGTGCGCGCGTTGTGCCAGCATTGTGCTGGGAGCACAAGCTCATCCACGCGTAAGCGCGCTGTGCGCGCGCGCGGATCGTCCCAACCTCATCCACGCGTAAGCGCGCTGTGCGCGCGCGCGGATTTGCTCCCGTCTTTTCTCCTTCCTCCTTTCTCCTTCTTTCCTCTTCTCTTCTTCTTTCTTTCTCATTTTTTTTCTTCTTCCTCTCTTGAAAGATTTTTTTTTTCTTTTCTCTTTTAATATAAAAAAAAATTTTTTTAATAATAAAAAAAATATAATAATAAATAAATAAATAAATAAATAAAATACTAAAAAAATATAAAAAAATTATTAAAAATATAAAAAAAAAATTTCTCTTCTTCCATTTCCTTTTGTCTATTACATTTGCATACTTTTATTCTTTGCATTTTAATTTTGTTTCTATAATTTGTTCTCATTTTATTTTCTAAATTTCTCATTTTAATAATGGTGTTGAATTCTCTCACTTAATTGTTGAGAATTTCTTACATTTGTTTTGGTGCTTCATGACTTGTTACATTAATTGTAATATTTGTCAACACACAAGATTAGTGCTTTAGTCCTTCCTAATTCCTTACCCTTTGTTTTTTTCTTGTACCGCTTCATCATTGAGTTAGGATAGAATTAAATGCTTTCATGCGTATCACTAATCTTGTTTGTGTCAATTCTTATTTGATCTTGATGCTCAATATACTCTCCATGCTTTAACTTTACTCTTGCATCAAGTATCAGTTGATATGCCTTTTGCTTATATTGATTTCTCACTCACATGTTGTAGCTACCATGTAGTAGGGAATCATACTCTTATTTGGCATTAGCCCCCGCATATGTTCTATTTGCCTTGATATCTTTGTTATAGGCTTAATTTTCTTTCCTTTTCTTTCCTTTTAGGTTGGCCACCAAGGAGGGATAAAGGAAAAGCTGTTAAATGGGGCAACAAACAAGTCATCCGCACAACCTTTTGAAGGAGCTCATCAATTGTAGCAACCCGTCCACCTTGCTCTTCTTTGCATGCACCGAGGACGGTGCAATCTTCAAGTGTGGGGAGGTCGTCTGACCGATCTCCATGGGTAACAATTTTCTTTTTCAACACCAATGTTAGTTAGTTATTGCATTTGCATGATAGGTTGCATGTTAGTTAGAATTTGTACATATTTTACTACCTTCTTCTTATTAGGACTACTTGGTTAGGATGATGATTTCTTTTCCAAGAAACTGTTTTAGGGCAACCTACCAATTTGAAAATTTTTTGTTGAACTTGCTTGAAAGAATGTATTTTGGAACATGGTTTTTGAGCTAAGAACACAAGCTTGTGAGACTTGAGCCTAATGATGTGGTTACATTTTATAACCACTTATTTTCCATTCTTATGTGGAATTGTTCTCTTTCTATGATTGTAATCTTTGATTTGTTTGATTCTTTATGTCCATTATTTTTTGTATTCATGCATTTATATGATTGAGGCCATCATTTCATTAGCTCACTTACCCAAATAGCCTTACCTTTTATCATCCATTGTTAGCCAATTTGAGCCTACGCTTAACCCACTTTGTTATTAATTTAGCACATTACAAGCCTTAAAGCGAAAAACAATAAATGTCCTTAACTTGGATCTTTGATTGGCTTAGGCTAGTGTGTGTGAGTATCATTCAAGTGTGGGAATCCTGGGACATTGGAGGGATAAAAGGGTAGTTTGTATTATTAGTGTAAATATTGGGAATTGGGTACATACTCATGTATTGATCGAATGTAAAACCTTATGCATTGATGCTCTTGTATATAAAAAAAATGAAATAAGAAAAAGAAAAGAAAAAGAAAAAAACAATATGGAAAAGAAAAAAAATATAGAAAAAGAAAGAAAAAGAAGAAAAAAAAGAAAGAAATAAAAAAGGGGACAAAATGCCCCAAAGTAAAGCTCAAATAAAAGTCAATGCATATGTGTTGTGAAATGAAAAGAGAATGCATGAGTATGTGGAAAAGTGAAGAATGGGTAGTTGGGTTAGAACTTAATTGTATAGGATGTCATAGGTTAGGTGGGAAGTCTAAGCCTATCAAAGATTCAAACTTCAAGCTCACTTGACCAAATATGCATCCTACCTTAACCCTAGCCCCATTACAACCTAAAGAAAAGACCTCATGATAATTGTATGCGTGCATTAAATAATTGTTGATTGTTAAATGAAAAATAAATCTTGGAAAGCATGATTAGGGGAGAATTGAGTGAATCAACCCCAAACACCGAGCGAATAGAGTGCAAACACTTCCGGTGAGGGTTCGATGCTCAATTCCTTGATTCCCGGCTTTCATGAGCATTCTTCTTGCAAGTCTTCTTGAACTTCACTGTTATATTTAAATTGGTAGAACTCATGAAACGTTATATGATCTTAAGCCCTACTTGTGCATGTATGTCTTGGAGATTGATTTATTTTTAACCAAGTAGGTAGAATCATTTTGCATTTAGTTGCATGCATATAGTTTATTTGCTTTGAATAAGTGTCATATCCCTTATTTCATTCTTGGTTTAGCATGAGGACATGCTAAGGTTTAAGTGTGGGGAGGTTGATAAACCCCAATTTGACAGTTTATCTTGTATGGAATTTAGAGTATTTTGTAGACCTTTTCTCACATTTACCCAATGAATTAGCATGGTTTTGTATATTCTCCTTTAATTGTGCTTAAGAGTGAAAACATGCTTTTTAGGTCTTAAAATAAATAAATTTAATTCACCTTGATTCCATTAGATGCCTTGATATGTTTTTCAAGTGATTTAAGGTTTAGGAGGCAAAGATTGGATCAATGGAATGAAGAAAGAAAGCATGAAAAGTTGGAGAACTCATGAAGAAATGAAAGAACCGGAAAGCTGTCAAGCCGACCTCTTCGCACTTAAACGACCATAACTTGAGCTACAGAAGTCCAAACGATGCGGTTTCAGTTGGGTTGGAAAGCTAACATCCGGGGCTTCGAAACGATATAATATTTGTCATAGTTGCATCGCGCATAGGGGCGCGCACGCGCACGGTACGCGGACGCATCGACGGTGGCACATGACCCAGTTAATGCAACACGTGGCCAGCGATTTTAGAAGCCTTGTGGGCCCAATCCAACTCATTTCTGATGCTATTTAAGCCAAGGATTGAGGGGGAAATGAAGATACTTTACATACTTTAGATCATTAGTCATAGTTTAGTAGTTAGAAGTAGTTTTTGGAGAGAGAAGCTCTCACTTCTCTCTAGAATTAGGATTAGGAATTAGGGTTAGATTAGGATCTCATAGTTCTAGGTTTAATTCAAGTCTCCTTCTACTTCTACCTTCAATTGATAATTGCTACACTTTGGTTCTTCTTTCTATCCCTATCCTCTTGTTGTAATTTCTCTTATTTTGTTTCTAGGTTTTGTAATTGAGATACTTTTGTTCTTTTGTTTTCTTTTAATAATGCAATTTGAGATAATTCATGTGATTGTGATGTTGTTGATTGTTGTTTTGTTAATTATTTGTAATTGTTGGTTGTTGATTCCTTTTATTCTTACAAATAAAAATGCTTTCTTTCATTACCCTCCAAGTGTTTGATGAAATGCTTGAGAGGATGTTAGAGTAAAATTCTATGTTCTTGGCTTGAGAAGGTGACTTAGGATTTCTTGAGTTTCTAGTGTCCAATTGATTGATAGTTGATAGCCATTGACTCTAGTCTTCAATAATCCAATAAGTGAAAAGTTAGGACTTATGGACTTGGATTGATATAGCTCATTTGACTTTCCTTTGCTACTTGATTAAAGGATGACTTAGTGAGATTAATCCTTGCAACTACCATACTTGTGGCTAGTGATAATGATGAAGACCCTTGACAACCAAACCTTGCCAAGACCATTTTGTTAATACAATTTCATTACCATTTTCTATTCATTTTTCTCATCTAAAACCCCAAAATAAATAAATCCATAACCAATAACAAGAACACTACCCTGCAAGTCCTTTGAGAGACGACCCGAGGTTTAAATACTTCGGTTTATAGATTTTAGGGGTTTGTACTTGTGACAAACAAATATTTGCATGAAAGGATTATTGTTGGTTTAGAGACTATACTTCAACGAGATTTCATTTGTGAAATTCTAAACCGTCAAAAATCCAATCATCAGTCCCCCCTCCTCTTCTCTTTCTTCTCCAAGGAGAAAGTCATCCATCCTCGTGCCAGGTTTCCACAGACGGCGCCAATGTTCGTTAAGTCGGGTTCTTCACGGATCGGGTTGAAGTGGTGTCTGAGCAGGTGCAAAGGGGAGTTAGGACCTGAGCACGAGCTGGAGGGCAGAGCTTGGCTGCAACGTTAGTTGGACGGCAGGTGGGGCCACTTGCAAGGATACTTCGATGCCAAAATCAGTGTCCGTACTAGGAGGCGGTTAATTAGGGTTAGAAAGGATACGTACCTAGGGGGATGGGTAGGTTCTTCCCCGGCCTTTTATACCATGTACCCGGGTGGTCCTTTATGGTCAAGTCCATCCTTCTGGAAGCTTTCGCTAGTTGTCCAGGTTTCCTAGAGAATGGAAGGCATTATTGGGTCACCCCGCATGTAGAGCAGGCTGAGTTGACAAGTCGGTGATCTGTGGTTGGACCCGGACACCGAACGTGCTGGGCCATAACAAAAATAATAAAAAATATTAATAATTTAAATTAGACAAAACTCTTAGAAATGGAATGTTTCAAAGAGAAGATAGACGGTTTTAAATAATAAAGAAGATGGACGGTTTCAAAATAACATATGTGTTTTAACTAACTGATTGATAGACGTATCACGTAATTTGAAACTGTCTATTCAAAATCAGCACATTATTTTTTTAAAAACCAATTTAAATTTAAAATTTTCATTGTTAACACTATTAACACGTTTACTTCTCCTAACAGTTAAAATAAGTGAAAGCACATAAGTGATATCGTTAAACTGTCCACTAAGGGTAAGCACGGGTCGGTTTGGTTCGGGTTCATAGTAAAATTAGAATCGAACTGATCAAAATTTAATTGGTTCGGATTTGTGTTTTTTTGTACATGTACCCGAACCAAACTAGACCGATTAAGAATAGATTGGTTCGGTTCGGGTAATTGGGTACCCGCTAACTTTGAAATTCATAAAAAAACCAAATTTTTATTTTCAAAATTCAACAAGTACAATAAACACGTAACATCAATAGAAATAATCCAAACATGTTAAATACCAAATACATTAAAAACTAAACTCATTAAAATCTAAACATATTAATAGTAAATAATCTTTGTCTAATGAAAAAGTCATATATATTTTTTATTTTTTTATTTAATTAATATATGATCGGGTTCGAGAGTTGGTTCGGGTTCCACACCTCCAGAACCGATACCCGAACTAATCACTAACAAAGACTATCAGTTTGGTTTAGATTGGACCCGATTACCCGTTGATTCAAGAACCAATTTAATTGATTCGGTTTGGATTCGGACGGATATTTGGATACTCGCTACCCGTGCTCACCACTACTGTCTACTGTTAACATGTTACCCTTTTTTCTAACTACCCACTATTACTTCTTCCATTCGCTGACTTTCATCTACTGACGGTTTTTTATTAGAATTTATATTAACTTAGTTCAAATAATATTTCAAATTTTTAACTGAGATATAATTTTAATTGACAAAATTTTTAAATTTTTTATATATTCTCTTGAATATATAAAAATAGTTATATAAAAAAATAAATTTCTTCTTTTTTTCTCTTATTCTTTTTTTTTCTTTTTCCTTCAAAAATTAAGTTTTATAATATTTAAAAAAAAGTTAGGTTCAGTTTTATTACATTTTTTAAAAAAAATTATTTATTAGGTAGTTATATCTTATATATTTATATTATAAAATTAATTATAATTAAATTTATTTTATAACTAATAAAAAATAATCTAAGTAACAAAATAAGAAGAAAAAATAGTCATAAGATCTTAGAAAGTGTGACTTTGGATCTCCAATAATATTTTCAAAAAGCATATATATTTAAATGAATAAAACAAATTCTATAATCATTGTAGTCTTAGAGATATACATGCAGATATGTGTAAATTGTAATTGTAATTTGCAAAAAGAAAAATCTAATTTTGTTTTCATTTAAGAGAGAATTATGATCAAAATAATCGACTCCGATTAATCATGAAAGATTTTATTTCAATTATTCATTGACATATTATCATTTTGAGAGATAAGGAGGATGTGTTTGAGATAGGGGTACCAAGTGGGGAAGTTGCACAGTGAGGTAATTCTAAAATTTTAGCTCATTTTGTCTAACTGCGGGCTAGTGAGTTAGCGGGTTAAATCTGCTAAAGTTTTTTTTATTATTAACTACTAAATAATATATATATCTTCACAATTATATTAATAAATTTATAATTTTTAAAGACATAAAAAAGTTATATTTTTTATGTTCATAAATATTAAAGTCTTTATAATTATAAATATCTAATAAACATAATTATAAACCAAGTTTTCATCTAAAACATAATTATAAATATTGTCTCCAACGCAAAATAAACATAATCCAAACAAAATATAATTATAAATATTGTTTCCAAAATAATATAAAGATAATTCAAAACACTCGATTTTTATCTTCGTACTCTTGTAAGTTGGGTTGGAGGAACTTGGATTTTGACCAAAAAAATTACAAAAATTTTTCTGTCAAAAAAAACTAAGCCAGCGAAAAAGTCCATTATGTCCCGCCAAAATCCACGATTTAAGTGGCGCAAATTTGGTAGATTTTTGCTTTTTAACGATCCTAATTTTTTAATCCGACTTTTTTTTTTTACAAATTACGCAGATCGATTCGACGTAACAATTTAAAGTAAACATGATTTAGAAAAAGAATAAGGAACACTAAGTTTTGTAATAATTAAATATTGCTACTATTGTCAACAACTAAATTGTGAAAACAAGCAAGAGTTGAAATAGAAACGTTTTCATGACGCAATATTTGAAGGCATGAAAAATATTATTTATATATTAAATATTTTTAATATTAGTAAAAAAATATGGTTGTTATTAATTAATTTGATATTTAAATAATTTTTTAATTAATATAAAATATGTATTTAATTATTAAAAAATATTAATAATTAAAATTTATAAAAAAAAAGGTTTACAGGTTTTACAGGTTATAGTCAATAAGCCTAAGGAGCAGCAAAAATTTATGAAGAAACTTTACCAACCAATACACACATAAATCGCTACAGGTACATGAGTTTCACAATTTCTATACATTAGATAATTATTTATTCTTAACACTATTTAAACATATTAATGATCAATGTTCAAACGTTTTAAAGAGAGAAAAAAATACATCTATTGTATATTCACTTTTCTAGTCTTGTTCCATATAACATTTATATATAAATTGTAATATATCATATGCATTGTTTTTGTTCTTTTTCCGAGTTTTTAGCCATCCGTACCCACTAACGAGAAAGTGACACGGATATACAAAATTATATTTTGTTATGTTGAGAGACACTCAATAAATATATAAAAAAATTTAAAAACACTAACAAAAAAACATAAATTTTTTATTTTATTATTTTTATTAATTTTTTATAATTATATTTTTAACATTATAATTTTTTTTTAATTTTTTATATCAAAAAATAAAAATAAATTAAACTTTTATTATTTACTTTTATATTTAATTTATCATTAAATAAAAATATAAAATTACTAATTTTATTTTATGTTTTTATATAATTTATATTTTATTCTCAATCTCCTATTTTATTCTATTCTCAGAATCAAACACAGTTTAAAGTGGCTCTTCCAAAATTTCAATTAATTATAAAAATTTGGTCAATCATTTCGCCTTTGGCTTTCCTGACCAAATTTATAATTCATTGATAAGTATATACTTTAAAAAAAAATAGATTACTGAAAATAAAACTCTTACTTAAAAATTAAAATTATTTTATAAGTGAAAATTATTTTAAAAATAAATTATATTATTATATTATTTTAAAATTTGTCATATATCAATGTATATTATACTATAAAAATTAATAACTAAATTAATTATTATATATATATAATTTAATTTATTTTTAATATATATTTTATAATTTAATATGTACTTTACATTAATATGATTGATTATATAAAGTATTGTCTAGTATATATAAAAGTTTTTTAACAATGAATTTTAAACCTTTTAAAATAGTTTAATTACTTAAATAAAATTATGGTGTAACTCTCGTAGCAGAGATGACCCTCTTGGAATAGAGACTTGAGAAAATACCATATACAATAACAAACTTCTTTTGCCAATAATAAAGAATTGACCATGTTGAAATTATGTCGTCAAGAACTGCTTAGAAGGATAAAATAGATTAAGTATAATATATGATGGTTACGGTAGTATGATGTAGAAAAGTACTAATTGTAATGAGGAATAACACATCTTTTGAGAGTGTAATGGAGGTCTTCAATCTAAACCATCAAATTTTTTAATCATTCATTAATCCTATTCAGATAAATATGTTACATTAGTCAATAGCCTAATTTTTTTTGTATTTATTTTTTTTAATGTTTCGAATATATTGAAATCATAGAATAATTTATTTTTAATTTGATAAGTGAATAGTTTTATTCAAAAAAATAAATTTTAATTAAAGTAATAAATCTTTTGATGTTTTGTAATAATAATGAAGTCCTAATTTTGATTTTATAGTTTTAAGAGTAAACTAATTAAAATGAACAAAACAAATAGCGGATTAATGTGATTTGATAACATAGAAAAATTAAGTAAATTTGTTAGAGATTTTTTAAATTTAAAATTTATTATATTAGTTCCAAAATTTAGTTTCAGCTATTATATTAATTTTTTGATATTTTTAGAATTGAGTAAACAAATAGAATATTAAACTTGTTCTATTAAATCATGTTAGACCAAATAAAAATTTAACAGAAGAGCAAAAAAAAAATATATTTAACTGAATTAGTGATTAGGTATTATATTATTATTTTTTAATCAATAAGGAGTGTTATCTAAAGTAATGATTAGAGGATAAGATAGGATTTTACTTTAAATTCTATTTTTTTTTAAAGATAGATGTATTTTATTCGTTGACGAAAGCAAAATACAATGGGATCCATGTTAGGACATGGAACAAAAGAAAGAGAAAATTTTCAAAATTCACTAAAACGTGAATACAACATCAAAACATTAAGAGAGAAACTAGATTAGAAAAAAGAAAGTGAATGCAGTATTAGGAATTAGAAGACCACTCATTCACAAGCTTCAAGCATGACTTCACCGTTGCTTTTAGAGGGATCAATTCTTGTTCAAAGATCATGTTGTTTCTGGATTTCTAAATTTTTCAGCTTGCTAACAACATCAACTGCGATGACCCACCATGTCGAGCTCTGAAGTGCTCAGATCTCTTTTATCACGCCGACCAAAAAAAAGGTGAGTTGTTGTTGACAAAATATATAGTAACGAGACTTTTATTCCATACCTCTTTTCCTTTTTCACATAAGAATAGACAATGATTGATTGATTCTGCATCTTGTTGGCAGCGGTGATATAATAAAAAAATGGAAGAGAGGCGCTGATTGAGCAGATTAAGGACAGGGAGCTTCTCGTGAATGCTTCTACAGAAAAAAAATCTTTAATTTTGGACATCTTCGATTAATTTAAATACCTGAGAGGATATCGTTTTGTTCAGTCTTGTTCAGAAGGTAGGAAAAACCTTCTGCACAAAATAGAAAAAGATAGAGAGATAGAGGGTCCCCTTGTCGGATACCTTTATTTAACTTGAAAAAGTCATAGGGTTGTCCTTCAACAACGACAGAGTAAGAAATGGTTGTCACCACCTCTTATATCCAACCAATCTATCTTGAATCAAAACCAAGCTTCTCTAGCATAAACCATAGGAATTGCCACTCAATTCTATCATATACTTTATTCATATCAAGTTTCAACGCCATCTCATTCACCAAACTCCTCTTCTTAGTGTTCAAGTTCTTAGTGTTCAAGTAGTGCATGCATTCATGGGATATAAGAATATTGTCAGAGATTAACCGGGCCTTTCACAAAGGCGCTCTGAGTTGAACTAATCAGACAATTCATAAAAATTTGGAGTCGATGAACCAATACTTTAGAAATAAATTTGTAGACAATTGAAGAAAGGCTTATAGGTCTAACCTAGCCCATTACCTTTGCATCTGGGATCTTAGGAATTAGGCGTGTGATTGAAGCTTTTTAATATTCTACTACTAATAAAGAAACTCCGGATTGCTTTAAAAATACGTTCTGCTACAATATCCCAATAGAATTAAAAGAATTTAGAAGTGAATTCGTCATTACCTGGGGCACTCTGGGATGGACACTGAAAACTGCTCTCTTAATTTTCTCCATTGAGACTGGACGCCACAATTTGCGATTTATGGCAGGGGTAACTTTAGCACCAAAATCTTCAAATAGAGGGGTTGGATCAACATTGTTAGTTGAAGTAAACATTTTCTTAAAATATTCCTCGACAACTGTAGCAATCTCTCCATGAGTGGTGACATAGCTTCTATCATTCTTTTTCAATCTCCAGATTTTATTTCTCCGAATCTGATATTGGTAGGATTGATGGAAGAATTTAGTATTTTTGTCACCCTCCTTCAACTATTTTATCATTGATTTGCTTTTTCAATAGATCTCTTTTCTGGAATACGCCATTTCAAGTTCTTTTTCCAACTCATTCAGTTGGTTTCCGCCATTAATTCTTGCTTCTCTGAGGGCCTCAATCCTATAAAGAAGGTTCTCAATCTCCTTTTTAGAATTGGATTTAGATTACTATTGCCAAAACACTAATTGATGATGACACATCTTCATTTTTTATGCAAGAATAAACATTGATGAACCCTCAAACCTGGAGTTCCAAGCAGCAGCAATAATATTTCTTATTTCCTCCATTTCACACCAACAATCTTGAAATTTGAATCTTCTCTTGGACTTCTCCATTTGAGGATTAGTATCCAAGAAGAGTGGCGCGTGATCAAACCCATTTTCCATCAATTTAATCACTGAAGTAGCAGGGTAGATATTCAACCAGCCCCCTGAAGCAAGCATTCTATCCAATCTCTCGGTAATATGCTCCAAACCCCTTCTTTTATTTGACCATGTGAATGGTCTTCCTACCATGCCCAAGTCCATTAATCCATTTCCATCAATGAAATTAGAAAACTCAGACATAATAGCCCAGGATTTAAGGTCTCCTCCCATCTTCTCTTGTTGATTCACAATGGCATTAAAGTCTCCAAAAACAATGACATTTTCAGGTAGTTGTTGAATAACTGTTAAGATCTCTTCGAATTGAGTTAGCCTTTCATGATCCAAACAACTTAGGTGAACACCCACCAATCCTCGTGAAGAGTTATTAGATGTGTCATTTACTTTTGCAGCTATATAGTAATTTTCAACAACAATTATTTCGAGATCTAGGTCTTCTTTTTAGGCCAGAATTGTTCCTTCTGCTGTCCCAATTGGATTATTAATCTTCCATTCACAAATCTGCAGCTTCTCAATTTTCTTTCTACTATGCGAGATTAGTTTTTAGTTTCATAGATGAACACAATCTCGCGGGAGAGTGGGATTGACATATCCCTTTAAAATTCTGGACTGTTAAGGGTTCTCCCCAAATCCTGACAGTTCCAACTTAGTAGCTTCATGGGTTTTTGGGTGCCATTTGACGGCTGGCACCCTCTACCTCATTTTCAATTAATCGCTCTTCCTCTAAACACGCTTTTTTCCAACTTCCTTCATTCTCCTTTCCGCTATTATTTCTCTTATTGCCAACATAAGTCTTGATAATATTGTCTCTTATTCTAGCTATCTGCTTCAGTTTTAATTTCTTATTTTTGCATTCTGTTCTATTTTCAGAAATAGCCATATATTCATCAGTATTCATTTGAATAGATAGTTCTCTAAAAACATTTAGCAAATCAGCACTTGAATTAGTGTTAGCAATCTCTACTTCTGCATCTTTATCTTCCTGCACGTTAAAACTATTTGTCATTAATTACTTGGGAGTTGGTTGCTGCTTCTTTTCCTCCATACTCAAACTTGAAAAGCTCTCTAGAAGTCACATTGGGGCTGGTTTCTTCTTTAGTTGTGCAGGAGAATGACCATCAGCTCTAGTTATTCTTAAATCATCATATTTTTGCCTTTCAACTCTCCTTCTAACCTAGTCTGTCTTGACCCAATCCCATATGCCCTCCTGTTTAATCTAATTTTTAGATGAGTCTTCCAATAATGATTGACAATTTCTTGTCTTATGTCTAAGGGAGGCATAGTAATTACAAAACACACCAATACGTTCATACCTCAAACCTATCTCTAGAAGTTGTTGATTCGGCCCCATCAATTTTATATTGTCTCTTAGCTTTTATCACCCTCCAGTTCCACCTTCACTTTGATAATCCGAGATTTTTGTCTTTGACCTCGAAAAAATCAATGTCAGAGATGAACCTAATTTACTCCCTAATTTACGTCCAACCTTCAGGATTTTGAATTGTTTTGACAAACCCCAGAATTGAACCCAAATAAGAATTGCAGAGATCATTATTTCTCGTGAGGCCTCGTCCTCCTCCCAATGCTAATTCTTAAAGAGTCATGGGGAGCCTCTTTCAATTCTCAGCATATCTGTTTCTTTCTCAAATAAAAATTGAAATAGATTATTACCTTTGCTCACCACTCTGAATCCTTCAGGTCTACCTCAAATAGCATGCATGGCACCTTCTATTATTCCCGCAGAAAAAGGTCTTTTCGCAAAAATTCTTTTTGAAAGACTCTTCGTACATGCTTGCACTCCTTCCGAAATGTCTTCTTCATTAAGGAGGATAATCTCTTCCTCCTCGCTCTTCTTCTCATGTCTAGGACGTTCAGGATTAGACCTAAGATCATCCATTCCGTTTGCTAATCAGAATTCTAATAAAAGACACTAAAATTCTAGAAGAGCACTAGGAATCCTAATGAGCACTTTTAATATATCTTCTAAATTCTATTTTGGTGAATATAATTTTTTATTTATTAATAATAATAAAAATAAAAGTATATCAAAACAAATTATTATCGTTTTGCAGACTTTACTCGTGCTAAAAATATTATACTTTACCTGTCGTTGAAATTGAAAAAGAATTCTTTTTTGTAATTAAAAAAAAGTAAAGAAGAAAATGAAGCGGAAACCAAAACTATTTTCTCCTTTTCAAGTAAAGGAGATCCTTTTTAAGTAAAAGAGATTACAAAAATGATGTTGGATCTCACAAATTGATTATATAAATTAGCTATACAAAATTGTAAGCTTCTCAAGACATTACAACACCAACATTGACATCAATCATAGATTTAATTCATGTATTATATTATAGCTAAACTTATATATATATATATATATATGCTAAAAATATTTTGACTAGATCCTATGCTTAAAGTTAAAAAAAAACATACCAAAAGATATGTAAAAGACTCAACATATGCTAATTTAAAAATTTTTGAGGGTAGATCTTATGCTAGCACCCTTCCCAACTGCAATGGAAGTTACCAGCCTAGTCTATGGGTCTTCTTGAATCTTGATCGCGCATTTACTCCATTCAGGTAAGTAAATTGAAATTGATATCCAATGTTCTATGGAATCCATTGAATAATTAGTTTATAGTCTCTTGTTAAAGGGATTTAAATCCCCTGGCTGGGAGGAGCATAAATTACAAGAAACATGGTCCTATGAAGTTAAATTTTGAAGTGTAGAGGCAGGTTTCAATTTCAAGGCATAAACAGTTGGAAGTGTGTTGTTTCTATCAATTCGTCAACTTTACAAGGTTCAAGTATTGATATTAAACTCTCTAATCATTTTCAGAATACATAATTATCTCTCTCTTACACACAATTACATTATTTTGACTAAAAAGCTAAATCCTGGAGTCAAGTGGCCTAATGAAAAAGCATGTTTCAGATGAAACACCAAATTTTTTGTAGAAACACCAAAAAACCAAATAGACTTCATGATTCTCGTTTGTTCGCCACGGTGACGCTCCTTAAGTTTTTGATAAAATGTATTAATAATTAATCAGTTAAACTAATTTTTATAGAAATAAATTTGTTAATTTTAAATATTTAATTATATTATGTGTATATAATAATTATTTACCCTTTTATAATATATGCTAGAAATAAAAATACATATTAAAAATATGTAAAATAAATATAGAGTGATTTTTTCTAGTGCAAAATAACTAACTTTATAAAATCTTTATCATTAAAAACTAATATAAATACATCACAAATGTAAAAGAAGGAAAAAAAAAAGAAATAAAAGAGCATAATTTGTTTATGAAAATATTACTTTTGCATTTATATAAGCAGAGGGGCTTTCTTGCAGAGTTTAGGGTTCTATTTTTTGAGGGTTTTTTTTTAAATTTAGTTGAAATTATAAAATTGGTGTAGTTTTCTCTGTAGATTACTACTATTGGAAGAGTTTTCTATGTTATTAGAAATCTCTACCTCTGTTGGTGTGTTCAGTCCAATGTGCTTTTATCAATCTATTTAACATTGTTGTAACTTTCTTTTTCAAATAAAAATATGATTTAAGCCCACCAACTTGATTTGTTCCCTTTCATCTTTGGTGATATTTACGGGTATGCCCTTCATGGGTGGGGCTCTTTTACTTGGGCATTTTTAATCAATAAAAAAATTCATTATTTTCAAAAAAAATGAAAGAACATTATTTACTAAATACGACTTTTATAATAATTTAATTTAATAAAAATAAATATATTCCTATTATTACTTTCGTATAATTAATCATATTTATTCAATTTAAAAATATTCTCGTGTTTATTCAATTTAAAGAAAAATTATATCCTGATAAACAATACTCTTCTATTTTCTTTTTGAAAATAATAATTTTTTTATTTAAAAACAGTCCCATTTAGTTGTGTTTTTGACACTTTGCGGGATTGGGTTGTTTTCACATTTAAATGTTAATTAATTAATTAAATTAAATAATTTCCTAAAATTAATCCACATGTAACCTTTTATTTTAATATACATTTCTCTATCTTCCTTTAACAGTGTTTCTTTTCGATCTAGTAAAACCGCACAGAATAACGAGCAGGCCCAAAGAACCAAGGCCCGAACACTTTTAAACTGGATTGGAAGGGGCCGCGCGAACGCAGGCCCCCACTGCCACAAATTATGACGTAGGCTCCACCACTTGGGTAGACCTTAGGCGGGCACCCTTCCGAAGTGCAGTGGAAGTCACCAGCCTAGGCCATGGGCCTTCTTGATCGCCCATCGACCCCGTCCAGGTAAGTATATTGCAATTGTTGTACTCCCTTCTCTTTTATATCCCAATGCATCACCCTCACATTCTGATCCCCACGATGTGAGACTTTAGGATTATTCAGCAAGCACTTAACAACTCATACTTATTCCTCCTCCCAGTTCGAGATACCCAATTCCCCACAATAAGCAATGTAAGTTACATTAGTAGATTAATACGTATGCTCTATGCTTTGTAAATTAAAGAAAATTGAACCCAGTTTCAATTAGTTGTTGAACTAATGAGTCATACATAGTTTTGTTTCATAGCTCAGAAAATTTAGATTAATCAGTAGGTTTCTATGGCATAATCAAGCCTGAATAATAAAGGAAACATATATAAAATTAAACTCATTATTTATACAAACTACATAGACAAGAAGTGACACAACAAAAGGCAAAACATCATTAAAAAACCTCAGCACTCAAGTCTCTCAAGTCTCTACAGACAAGACTCAAAAATCAGAGGTTGGTGATGGAAGAGAAACAAGAAACAATTACAAGAAGAGAGAGCAAAAAGTGGGAGGGGAATTTAATGTTGCTTCCATCAGATGACCCACCATTTGTTCCTGGAACTCTCTTAGATCCTGCAACTACAACAATAGAATACACCAAACTAAAAAGTGTTATCATGCATTGAAACATCTTTTCTACTAACAATCTTAATTAAACTGTTAATTCTGAGTTTACTATATCATGAAAAGGAGGGTAACATTTTCAAAGATCCTTTACTACAATATTATACCTGAGGGAGAATCTGAACCTGAGTCTGAACCTTCAGGTGAATCAGCTGGAGATTCAGCTGGGGAACCAAATGGAGATCCCACCGGAGAACCCGAAGATGCTCCTCCATTAACACCTACAAAATTCATGCCATGACCAATAAGTTATTAGCCTTATATTCTCTCTGTTGTCTTTTTGTCTTTTTTATTTTCTTACCTTTGCATTGGCTTACTGGTGGAGTTTGAACTTTGCAAGCACTAGGAAGAGACAAAGCAAGAGTTTGGTTAATGGGGATTCCCAAATTGGAACCTCCACCATTAAGGACAGAGCATAAGCACTGTGGGGAAGATTTAACCACACTTGAGAGTTGAGAGCAACATGAAGATGATGGTGTTGATGAGCTCCCCATTATGTAGTTCAAGCAAGGACTCAAGCTAGTTAATGTGCTTGTGCAACTTGATGATGATGATGATTGAGCTTTAGCTTCTTGGTTCCACATTGTGGCCCCCACAACAAGAACCATAATAACTAAGCTCAAAGAAGATCTTGCCATTACTTCCAATGTTAGAATACTAAGAATTCTCAATGCCTTGTTCTTGTTCTTGTGTATGTGTGTGGATTGAGAAACTAACTAGTTGATGATGTTTTGAGTGAGACTTGAACAAAGAGTTATATAGAAAGAGAAAAGATGTTTCAAGAAAATGGACAAGTAAATGTAGGTTGCCAACCCTTTCTAATTTGATGACATTATCATACATACAAAGGTTAATGTTGTCGTATAACTATAACTAATGGACTGTTTTAATGTAATAAGAGTATTATAGTAACGAGTTATAACTCAAATGGTATAGACTTTCTATCTTCATTTAGAGGTTTCAAGTACGAGTCTCTCTTCTAACTTTAAAAAAAATATAATATAAAATAAGAATGTTATAGGATTTATTAATATGTTTGACTTTACCACTCCAAATTTTATAATAACCATATGGTATTTTCTTGAAATTGTCTTCAAATTGTTTATTTTACTACATTTTCTAGTCTCACATACATTAATGTTTAAAACTTTATTTGGATCTAATTTTTAGTAGAAATGATTCTATAATTGAGATTAATTAATCTGGTTCAAGATGAAATTACAATTAAGAGTATTTATCTCATTAAATTCGCGTGTTTAGGGAACATCGAATTTCACAAAATAAGTATAAAAGGATATTATAAAAAATATTTTGTATAAAACATTAAAAAGGATAATTTTGTACCTTTATGTGAATTTATCTAACATTAAGTTGTTCTATTTTTAAAATTTGTGTACCTAGATAAAGTTAGATGCTTATTTGAAACATAAGAGAATAGTTTAGTGTTAAAATATGCTAAAACAAAAAGATGCCAAATGAGAAGTGTATTGATTTTTTTTTTCACACATTTGGTTTTGAAAAACGAAAATATGCATTCTAACCAACCATACCAAATACAGCAATGGGAATTAACAAAATATATTCCAATATACATGTTGGTTAAAGTAGTTGAACTCCTAAATCATCAAATTCAAATCTACCAATTCTTTTTCGTTGAGTCATTGCAATGTATAAATCATGTCCTTATCTTATGATCAAACCAATCAACATCCAAAGACACATACCTACAATCAAATCATTCTTTAACCCACCAAAGGCTAATATGGGACAACTCACGTATGCTTTCCAAATCACTATGATATCAACCGTACTAATTATAATTATGGGTTCACTAAACTTGGTTAAGGGTCAAATTACTACACCATGCACAACATCAATGATAACCAATTTCACACCATGTGCAAACTTCATCACAGGAAGTTCAAGTAATGGATTAGCACCATCATCTTCATGTTGTGATTCACTAAGGTCTTTGATGAGTAATAGTATAGATTGTGCTTGCCTTGTGATTTCAGCCAATGCTCCAATCCCATTACCTATTAACAGTGTTCTTGCCCTTTTTCTTCCACAAGCATGCAACATCAATGAACTTCCTTTACAGTGCAAAGGTGTGTCCTTATTCCTTAAAGTTTTGATTTTGGAGGGAGAGGCAAAGAAGGGCTTCAAAATATAAAAAAATTTAATCCAATTTACACACTAATCCCATAATTTCAATAGGAAGACAGCTATTTTGCAGCCAGCTAAATTTTTTAATTCTAAATTCTAAATCCTCATTTTTTTTTAATTTTAAACTCTAAATCTTAAATCTTAAATATTATACTCTAAACCCTAATCTTAAACCCTAAAACCTTAAACCTCCTAAATCGGATGGTTACAAAAACAATTTTATAATAAAAAAATTAACTAATGTTGGCTAATTAAAAATTAGTTTTCTATACTTATTCTAATTTATTTCCTGTTATTTTCTTCAAAAATCAAAATTCACAAATATATTCTAAAAGGGGTTTGATAAGGGCTGGTTAAGTTTGGATAATTGGATTAAACTATCTAAACTCAACATTACCTTGTGTAATTGAGTTACATACAATATTTTTTCGTAATAATCTAAATTACTAATATTCTTATTACATAATAATGTGTCAAAACGTACCTTTTCCCATTGTTATTTTCTTAATGAAATATTTAAATAGCTAATGAAGTATTATTATTGTACATTATTGCAGCTTCTGGCTCTCCTATACCAGCTCCAGGTAGTTACTTTGTTCAATAGCTATACTATTTTGTAATTTAGCATGTTTTCCGTTTTCACATTATTCCTTATGATAAATTTCATCTGTCTAAATCTCATATTGAGTTAAATTTCAATTTGGATAAACTGTTTTATATATAGAAAATATTTATTCGCAGGTCCAGCAATGCTTGGATCAAATGACCAATCACTTCCTCCAATAGCTGAATCTCCACTCAGCCCACAAGGTATTTATGAAATCCCTCAATTTGCTAATTAAAATATAATATGACTAAGTTGTGTAAAAGACAATGATTTATTACTCTTTGTTAATGTACTTACTTTCCATGAAAATTTTGGCAAAACAATGTGACATTAATTTATCTTATACTTGAGTGCAGCTTCTGAGGCACCCAATTCCGAGACTTCACAACCAACATTGGCACCACTAGAAGCAAAATCAAAACCATTCAAGAAGAATAAGAACTCAAGAAAACTCCAGGAATACAGCTACCATTAATAATAATAATAATAATAATAATAATAATAATAATAATAATAATAATAATAATAATAATTAACAACAAATGGATTCCTGTTATTATTGTATTGTTTTATCTTGTTGGTCATCTTTGGCATTTGAAACTTGAAAGAAATAAAAAGTAGTTGCAATGTTTTAGCTTACCCTTAAGATAAATATTTCCAAGGACTCAGTATGAAATCAAACAAATTCAACTTTGCTGTGTTTCAGTAACAAGATCACTTTGATTCCTTTCATACAACATAGGTACAGAAATAGTTCTATGATGGTACTCAAGCTGAAACACTTTTGAAAACTCTTCAATCAAGGAGTTGCGAGTAATATCAATTAGACCGCCATCATCATGCATAATAGAATGCAGATCATTTGTTCCATTAGCAGCCATATTTGATGACTGAGCTTCTCTCAGTAACAACCCTTTAATGCTTCCAACCTCGCGGTTGCGTATGCCACATGGGATGATCCATTTGAAGGGAGTCAAATCTGTTGTGACATTAAGTGCTAAGCCATGGTATGTTATCCAATGAGACACTCTTATACCTACAGCTGCAACTTTCTCATTTCCTGGAGCAAATTTCAACGAGGAGTTAGGAGAATTTCAAAAAAGAAGACAATGGTTTTGGACTAATCAATCCATCAACTAATTTATGTCGTAAAAGCTTAGGTATCAGGCAGTAGCATATAATTTATATATGTCCTTGTAGAAGCCATTCTATAAGCTGAAACCAAATTAATCCAACCCGAGAGTTCATCTAACACATATAATTGTAAAGCTAGACTAAAACTCATGAGAGTTTAGTCGTGAAGTCATAAACTTAATTGGAAATGTAAATTGGTATACTTGTAAGAGTTTACAAGTTAGCTAGAAAGATTGTAAACTTGGCTGCAATATCTAAAATGTTAAACATGACCAGGACTAATTTATCCAACCTATTTTGAATTGAATCGATAAAGCCAATAATCTTGAATATCAAGCTAATCTTTCATGATATATGAAATTATAATATTATATTCTTATGAACCTAAATTTGAGTGGTATTATTATCAAAAGTATACAAGTCTAAGGTTGCATAGTAGCAAAAAAAGGAACTTAGACTTACCAACCCAGACACCAGTTAAACCTTCCACTCGAGAAGCTTGAATGGAAAATGTCGAAGAAAGAACACGAATGACAAGCTCTTCCAGTGTCCTGAGGTACCAATGTAGATCCATCTTGTGTCTTCTTAGATTGATAATAGGGTACAGAACTAGCTGGCCAGGACCATGGTATGTAACTTCGCCACCTCGCTCAGTACGATAAACATTAAAGGGTGCATTGTTGATGTTGAAATTTAGGTTGTCCTTGGTACTGGCAGTACCCAATGTATACACAGAAGGGTGCTGCAAAACAATAAGGGTGTCACTGCAATCTCCTTCGTTCTCAAGCTGAGCCTTCTTTTCCTTCACAATGTCTTTCTGCCAAGACCATGCCACTTCATAAGGGACTTGCTCTTGGTGCAAATCAAAGAGCTCGCAACTGCGCAATTTCCTTAAAACTGTTGGTGAGAATTTTCAAGTGTTAAATGTGTATAAACAGAATAGTAGTGCGACTTACAGCCTTGCTCCATAAGATGTGAATTTGGATGGTTTTGGATATGAGAATTGGAGTGACTTGGACAGGATGGAGTGGGTGCGCAAAGGTAGAGAAGGGCATGGAGACGCTGATGAAGGTACTGTATTCAACAAATTCATGTCTGATTACTGGATACTGCGTGTTTGTGAGATGAAAATACCGGCGATTTCAAAGATGGTGGCAACTAAGGACAATAGGAGGCGATCAATGTATCAAGTCCAATTTGAATTCATTACCTTTATATAATCATGGTCAGGAGTAACACTAAAAACCCATTTAGAAGCATAAACAACTGCCTGGTCTTCTGCAAATTCAGTTTCGTATATGACCTAAAAATTGACACAGATTAGCATTTATTCTCTAAAAATAAAAAAAATAATTAAAAAAAGATTCAATAGTATTCTAGTTCTATATTATGTAATCAACATAAATTGACAACTTCAAGATTTACATATTTAAGTCAAACAGATCAATGCACATGTATCTATACTGCACAGACCCACAATTTTCTAATAGTATCTAAACTTTTGAAAAGAATTAATACAAGAGAGCAAGGTTCTGAAAACCGGACCGGTCATTGAACCATTCTAATTACTAGTTCACTGATTCAACCGGTTCAACCATGTTTCAACTGGAAAAACCGTTTTATAATAAAATAATAAATAAATAAATAATTTAATACCCTAAAACATAACTGCAGTCATCAATAAACCTGTAGACAAAGTGGTTACCCTAGAAGAAGGGGGAACTGGTGGTAGCTCACTTATAGACTTGGGAGAATTGGTTAAAGATGCCTATATAATTAAAAAAAAGGGTTAGTAGAGACCATATTGTGCTTCACGACGAGGATGATTCATGGGTTCCCCGGTTATCCATGCTTCGCGACGAGGATCAAACACTTCAATGGTCGACACCATTGTGCTTCCAACAAAGCCACCAAGTGCATGCCTACAAGGGGAATGGATAAGTTCATAACGGTGCAAAATCAGTCACATAAGTTGTTACTAGCAAAGAAACTAGTGCAAGTCTTAAGCTAAGAAATGCTTAGTTGGAAAAATTCATATGCTGAATTAACTAACTTAACAATCGAAGCACAATTAAGCCCAAAGCATAGTTTTAATTGACTTAATTGAACACAAAAAAGCACAGCAGTGAACAGCAGAGCGCAAAAAACACGGCACGGCAGCAAAGAAGACACAAACCAGAGTACAACATAGCATAGCAGTAGTGAGCAGAGCCATTCAATAATCAATATAATTTGATCATTTCTGAACTAAAAAAAATAACACGAACAGCAGGCACTAGTAGTGAGCTTTGTGATACAATAAGAGTATTAAGCACCAACTTAAATTACAAGTATTCCTTTAGGCAATGAGCACAAAATTTAACAACAGAAAAAAAAAGCAAGAACAAACCAGTAACAATTTATCGGGATCAAATTATCATCAATCAGTAAGCCAGTAACAGTTAAAATTTATCATCAAGAAGTGAGCAAAGCCAGTCAACTAAGAGAAAGCACCGAGCACTGACTGAGCATCCGAGGCATTACCTTCGGCGAGGGAAGTGACCAGAGATTTGAGTGAGAGCGACGGACGAGGGGAAGCTGGCGACGAACACTGGCGAGCTGGCGACGGACGACGGGGAGCCGGCGACGAACACGACAGACAGACAACGGCGGAGCAGGACCTGGAGACGCTGACGTTGGGGGAATGGAAGGGCCTTCGAGCACGACGAAACAGGAGGATTGGCGAACGACCACGACGAACCAGGCGGCGACGGTGAAACCAACAGCGGCGCGATGGAGGCTAGGGTTGTGTTTTGGGGAGAAATAAAGAGAGTATGTAGGAGACTGAGGAATCACGAATGGGGCTCGAGAGGGGGGCGAGGGCTTCAGGTGAGGACCGAGGAGAACCTGGCTCTTCTAAAACGCAAAAACGATGCCGTTTCAATAAGACCGGCCGGCCTTAGTTCGGTCCGACCATCCGGTTCAGTGGTTTGCATCCAATTTAACATGGCAGTTTTTATGTTGAACCGAACCGCATAGGCATCCGGTTCACAGTTGAATTGGTCCAACTGACCAATTTGGTCTGGTTTTCAAAACCATGCAAAAGAACATCATTTTTGTCAGAATCAAACCAATAATCGACTCAGTCAAATTACTAAGTCACTGGATTACTGGTTCAACCATTAGGTCACTAATTGAACCAATTAACCCAATCTCATTTAAATAAAAATATAAAATAGTCTGTCAACAAATATTAAACTTATATTAGTAGGAAATAAATATCTTCATTAACACTTTAACATCAATCAAATCTCGATTTCTAAAAATAACTAGCAGAAAAATGTTAATCAGCATTAAACCTATATTGATACAATCATACATTAGTAACAATAAGAGTAACAATTAAATATTAAATCTACATTAAAACAGCAATAACCAAATATTAACACAATAACAATCAAATATTAAATATACATTAAAATAGCAACAATCAAATATTAAACTAGCAACAATCAAGTAATTCCAACTAGCATCTAATTCATGTTCTAAACCTCCATTAAAAGTTTAAAATGACAACAATTTATATACAATTTTTAATTGACATCAAATTCCAATTGCTTTAAAATTTCCTTTCAAGTGTCATTTTATATGAATATAAATTCCAATAAACATCAATTTATTTATTCTAAATCTACTTAAAACAAAAACAATCAAGTTTTAAGTTTGGATGTATTTTTTTTCTCTATTCCCTCGTAGATTTCTTTAAATTTTCATGCAAACTTCATTAAAACTGCTTTCTCTAGGATAGTTTCCGTCTAGTTTTCTTTATTTTGGGCTTTAAATCTTGATGTCTATAAAAAAAATCAAGTTTTAAAAATCAATATATCAATGTATAATAACTAGGACAAGTTACCAAAATAAATTATTTACCTTTTAATATTACCAGAATACAACATCTATAAAGACACAAATGCATCTTTTCTATTTCTATAAAAGTCACAATAGAAGTATGGTAGATTATGATTTAGACGTAAACCGCGGTAAGGGTGTAGCGGTTTACGTTGCGCGTGAGAAGAAACCGCTACACCCCTTTAGCGGTTTCTGATGGAATGCTTAAAAAGCATAAACCTCGATACCCCTTCGAAATCTCTTGAAATTGGGCTACCCTTGCTTGTTCAGTGTTCACTAGAGCTGAAGTGGACACCAATTATGTGCCTCTCTACATTGTTCACCACATCCCTCACTACACCTTGTATATGAAACTAGAACTGCTTGTTACTTTAACATCACATTTTTCTTTCCACGCCATGGCTAATCTTCCGACAATACCATTTGGATTGATTATGTGTCGTTTGCTAAATCTACACGAATTCAGCTTTGCTTCCACCAAATGAGTTTGGTTTTTTTGTTTCGCATATAAAAACCAACTCGGAGAAGTAGGATTGAGTAATCCCTTTGAGATTATGGATTGTCAGGGGTCTCTCCAAACTTCGACAATTTCATGTAAGGATTCTCATGGTGCGGGGGTGCCATTGTACGGCTGACACCCTCCACCTTCTCTTTTTCTGCTTGTCTTTCTTCCATACATAATTTTTTTTATTAGGTTCATTTTCCCTACCTGCTAGTCCCTTTTTCACTGCACATACTTGCTGGTAGTTTTCATCTCTTTGTCTAGCAATTTGTTTAATCTTCAGTTTTCTTTTCTCTTCTTTAATCACACCACTCTTTTTCTGCTCTAATTCCATAGGTGTCTCCATTGGGTTAACATCATCCAATAGGATTCGGGCTCCATCATTTTCCACAACCTACCAGACCTCCTTTGGAGTCTGATTCAGCACCCCTTCGTCCCTCTGTTTCAAGGATTCTGCTGTCTTTTTTACCTGATTTTTTGTTCCATTCATGCTCAACTCAGCGAAGCTTTCTATTAACCATGTAGGAGATTATTTCTTCTTTGGTTGTGCAGTTTTTGAGTTAGAGTTTTTATTCCATGTAGTGTCATTGCCGCCCTCTGTGTCCACTCTTTTTCCTACTTGATTCGCTTTAACTCACTCTTCTATGCGGTCCTGTTTGGTCTGCTTTGTTGTTGAGTCTATGATCAGTTTGTTACAATGCTTGGCATCATGTTCCAGTTTCGCACAATAGGTGCAGAATTTGGCCAGCCGCTCATATCTGATTCCAATCTCTATTATTCTCTATTTTAGTCCAGCTAGTCTCAGGCTATCTCTAACCTTTCATTCTCAATCAACTCGGATTCTTACTTTCACAATTCTGGATTCTTTTTTTCTGACATTAAAGAACCCCACATCAATAACCTCTCCAATCTTCTCTCCTAATTTTCTCCATACATCCAGCGATTTAAATTCCTCCAAAAGAACCCAGAATTGAGACCATGCTGGGAAGAAATGGAGTCCTTCTTCCCATACCTTCTCATCTTCATTCAATCTCTGAAGGTGGAGCACATAATCTTCAAAGAGCCAGGGTCCTCCTTTTTTCACTCTTATTGCATCTTGTTCCTCCTCGAAAAAGAATTGGAATATGTTGTTTCCCTTTTCAACTATATGAAGTCCCTTTGGTCTCCCCCAAATGACCTTGAGAGCATTGTCTATTGTTTCTTGGAAGAAAGGTTTATCTACGAATAGTCTTCTAAAAAGGCTTTTAGAGCACGCTTCAGTTCCTTTTGCAATTTTTTCATCTCCCAATCATACCAGATCTTTCTGTTCCTCCTCACTATCTGAGTCATATTGTTTTCGTTCTCCTCCTGCTTACTCCATCATGGAGAATTTGTATTTCAATCCTAGTCAACAATCAGAATCGTGAGATTTTGGGATGAATTGAAAGTAAACGAAAGAAAAAACCCTAAAAAGAGTACTTGTCAAAATCCTAACAGAGCACTTATCAAAAACCCTAAAAGTTCACTTGTATTCTTAGAACCATGCACGTCTCCTTACTAGGTATATTCAAATATATCATTATTATTAAACTAATTTATATTTTTTGTATTTTTCATTCTCATTTGTTTTTATTTTTATTTTTCTTTAAATATTTACAACCCAAAGAACACTACATGAAAGACAAAATATGACAACTAAAACAATATAAAAATAAAAGCAACAAATGAAGATATAATTTTATACAACTCTAATATAAAAAATTTATACCTTTTTAAAATAATAAATTATATTTTAATTTATATTATATTTTAGTTAAATAATTATATAAAATTATCTACAAATTATCAAATAAATATTATAAAAATATTTTTAATATAAACAATTCAAATTTAATATTAATTTATATATTATCTAATCAATCTCTAAATAATATAATACTTATTAAAATATATTATATAATATAATTAATTTATCACTGCACATATCGTGCGGATTTCACTCTAATTTACATAAAAAATAAAGATCATATTAAGATTCAATGATAATGAAATGAGTATTTGTGCACTGCTGATTCCAAAGACATTTCTCTAATTAGGTGCAAGTATCTCACAATCTCTTTAGACGGATTTGAATCATCTAAAGTTTGAATTTTACTTTAGAGAGTAAAGTGTGATTTTCTATCCTTGAATAATTTTTCTTTCATATTTATTTTTTGTCTCACCTATGAAATAAATGGTAAGAGATCACACGTTACTCTCTAAAGTGAAATTCAAATTTTAGACGAAGGTTTGGCTGCGTTTGTTTCTGAGAATACGATAAGACAAGACATTAAGAACAAAACATAAAGGACAGAGACACAAAATTTTATGTTTTTGTATCCTGTTTGGTGATAAACTAGAATAAATTATAAAAATCCAATTTATTCTCCTTTTTTTCGTTCAAAAAATTTGAGACGAAAAATATAATAATAAAAAATATAATTATAAAAAATTAACAAGAATAATGAAAGAAAAAATAAAAAATAAGTTTTTTTTGAAATAAAAAGCTCAACACAACAAGGTGGAGCATCAACGTCTCAACAAAAAAGTACTAAACAGATAAAATAAACTAATTCCTAATCGTCTTCGACAAAAGTCATCAACAACCCAAGAGATCAAATACCACTCTACTCTTTGTAACTCTTAATCGACCTGCTGACTATTCCTGCAACACCTGATTCTTGATTCCTGAAAATTCTGTTATTCCTTTTCAACCAAGTGTTCCAAATGATAACAATGAAACCAAACTCACCAATATTTTATTAATTTGACTGCACGATTGACCCCCTAAACCATGTAAACTTACGGTCATTCATCTTTATATCTACCAATTTGATAATGTTGTTAATACACTAGCGCCTTTTCTTTCTTCCAACTGCACAACCTCATTGAAGATACCCATGTAGCAAAGAGGGATCTGACATATTTCCGATAAAAAACTCAACTCTTCCCACACAGCAAGCTTCTCTTCCCTTGTATGCGCACCATACACCAAGCAACCAGCACAAATAAAAATTATTGTTTGTCAATTCCCCTTCTATACACAACCATCTCTCTCCTTTGTAACAATTACTTAACCTAAACATCAAATATCTCACATTATTAATAAACCTCCAGAAGCATCTTCTGATCCCACAAATTCCAAACTCACCACATCATTACCCCAAAATTGTACTACATCAAACTTAGAAATCATATCCTTCTTTGTCTCTATCAATCCTAACATATTCACATTATTTTTACGCTTAAATTTTTTACCATTTTTCACTTTCCACGCCCCCTAAACTCCTCATATTCCACGAACTAAAATTATTTAAAAACTCTATTACACACCTTATTTCGGTTTTTGGGGTGGCACCTTCTTGCTTTCTCTTTCTATTTTGCTTGCCTTCTTTTTTGTGCCAATACTTTATTCTGAGCTTGGAGAATAGCCATAATGTTCTCATCCTCATCATATAAAACAGCTCCTGATTTGACGGCCAAATCCTAAGCAGCCCTATTTTCAGCCATATCTTTATCCCAACTTCCTTCGTGTTCATCTTGATTAGTTTCACCGTCTGCATCCTGCTCTGAGTCCTCTGAATCTTCTAAGTTTCTTACAGCCTCTTCATCATCTAACCCAGTTTTCTGCACCACTGTATTTCCATCCTCTAAATCTGAATCTTGCACTGCATCACCCCTCATCAGACATATGCCAACATGATGCTTACCACTCTCGTCCAAACTAGCGTGGATCTTATTGACTACACTTGGTGGAATATTTTTCTCTGCTGTACTTTTTGAACAATTCTCCACACCTCTGCCAATCTCTGTTTCGGCTTGATTCTGCTTGTAGGGTGCATAAGGGGCTTCACACTCCTCCCTGCCCTCCACGCCATCAAGTTTAGCGCAGAGATTATCACCTCTGCCACTAGCAGCTGACTTCCGCACTGCTCCCAGATCTGCCTCGTCGGCGCTATTCACCGTGTCATCAACCCCTTCGTGAACTCCATGACCAGCCACGCCCCTCTCTTCACCGTTGCCCACAGCAGCAAGCAAAGAGGCCCTTTTAAAACGCACAATGACGTACTCTCCGTCGCACCACATAACCACTTCACCGCCACATCCCACTAACATATTGGGCCTTATATGCTTCAACCTAGCCCCAACTAAACTTTTGTTTAACACCAGATCAACCCCTTCTTTCCGTTTATCCCTGTATTTTCACGTCTCCGTTCTTTCAGAGATTGCTTCGTTACTGATTGTTTGAGATTCCATAGATTCCGCACTCACCATAACTGTCGGATACACCAAAGAATTATCCGTTCGCGTTTTCAAAAAATCCTCATGCCACTCATCCAAATTCTCAACAGCAAATACCTTTCTATCCTTGTCATGCTCTGCCTCCCGTAGCCCTTGTGGCATCATTACCACCGTATCCCATCCTAACTCCAACAGTTTCCTCTGAATTTCTAGTTCTTCACTTCTATGGTGTTCCAAGACAACTCTCTCTTTCTCGTTCACTTCAATGTCCTTTTTTTAAATTTTTTCTTGTTTTTCATCAAGAGACTGCCTCACATCTTTATCATGCGTAGTGATTTTTTTCATACATCAATCCTCCTCCTGAAATTAGCCTCACCCACAAAGATCTCTTTGCTCCTTAATCGCATTCCATTCATCTCCTTGATGGCCTTTAATGCCCCTCCTTTTGTAGTATACCTAATGAAAGCAAACAGATGGATCCGACCATACTTCTCCTTACGTGCCAAATAGATGTCATTTATCCTTCCTTTCCACTTAAGCATATGAAACAATTCATTCTTTGAAATATTGCCAGGTAAATTATCCACAAAAATTGTGAATGATTCACTCTCCAATCGGAGATACGCTTCCTAGTTCCAAATCTGTAAATTTTTTTCAACATGGGACTGTCTAATTTTATTCCACCTTACATTAGACATAGATAGATTATAGAATACAAGGAGTACTTACTCTCATACTTTTATTGAAGCACTATTTGTGTCTCTTGTGTCCTTCCTGTTAGAATGGACACAAAATACACTAATTCAGTGTCTCTGGATACATGGTCTCTGTCTATGTCTCATCTATCAAACATAATTTTGTGTCTCTGTGTCTCTATCTCAGTGTCCTATAAACAAACGTAGCCTTAAGTGTTTAAGTGTTGTGTGCTGAAATTTGGTTGATGACTATAATTTTTATTTTTTTAGATTGTTAAATAATGTATGTATTAGGTGATTATATTCATTAATTTTTTTTGTATAATTATATTCATAAGTTATATAGTGTCTTTGTTATTTATATATTATTTTTTTTTCTTTTTAACAATTTATATTTTTTAATATCATTTAGTTGTAATAATATTATTGAAAATACATGTTGTCACTTGTCATTATCCATGAAAATAAAATTAGAAAATTGAATATCGTTTTTAATTATCAAAACATTAATAATATTTACTATATAAATCAACATTTATTTTACACATTTTCTTTATCTCCTCTAACATATTTTTATACTTCTTTCTTTTTCTCTCTTTTTATTCTTACTATTTTTTTTGCACAATTAGAATTTAGTTTAACATTAACTTACATATTATTTAATCTATTTCTAAAATAAATAGTATTTTAAATATGAATTTAATTTTGATATACGTCAATGTAAAATAATTTTATACACACATCTAATTATATAATGTTTAAAAATAACCGTCTTTTTTATTGACCTCATAGGTAGTCATCCAAAACAACAAAAATATTTTACAGTATCAATACATCAAAATTAAAATCTTTAATATATACTATATAGTATAATCAATTTAACTCTTTGTACATCATGCGAATCTTAATCTAATTTCCTATATTAAATATATACTGCTAAATTGATTGGAACAGAAAACCTTCACATCCTTACAATGGAATAGGTAATAACGTTCCTATAGTATCTATTCTTAATATATAAAAGTAGATACATAGGTTTATCCACATTGCTTTTAAGTTATTTCTCTTCTTCTACTAAATCTACCACTCAAATCTTACTAAATCAACTTTTATTTTCACATAAAAAATATAAAAAACAACTAAAAAATACAATAAAAACCAACAAATTAACTTTTTCCAAATCAATCCTTATTTCTAAAACAACAAAAACACAAATTAACATTTATCCCAACAAAAAGCTCTCAAATCCAAAGAGCTTGTTAGCTTTCTCAAACCCTCACCCTCTTAGCACCTCTCCGTACCAAGATTCTATTTCCTCCATCCTCTTCCAGTCCATCCTATTTCCTCCATCCTCTTCCGGTCCCATCAGACATTGTTTTTTCCTCAAAACAAATTGTACATCACGATGTTCATCTCTGGCGAAGCCGCATTGCATAAACCAGGGCAAATTTCATTCATCCTCTTGCGGTTTTTCTGCCAGAATTCAATTCTGGGTCTCAGACCAACGTCACCATTCGACGCAGGAAATTTGTCCCGAGTATCTTCCTAAAGATTTTTAACTTTTCCGTTTACTCTTCTCATTGTTCAATATCATTTTCAATAGCCCTATTTATTTGTTATAAATAATAACATTTTAATTGTGAACTCATTGCAAGTAGCACAAGTTTATGTATTCCTCTTTTGTAAATGGTTATGTCCAACCGTCACAACCAAAATTAATGTGCATTTAAAAGTATTGCTTCCTATATACTATCGATTGCAATATTTCATCATCAAATTATAAATTGTTATTTTACATATGGAGTACTTCTTCCACAATTTACATTCACGTGTTCCTCTTTTTCAAATTGTTATTTCAAATGTGCAGTATTGCTTCTACAATTTACTTGGAATGAATTATCATTCTTTGACCATGTCTTATTCTCTTTGTTATAGAAGGATTTGCAGTGGTAATGACAAACCGGAATAGTTAATACCCAAAATTGATAGATGAAAATCAACCAATCATTATTTAGTAAAATATTTTAAAAAAATTAAAACAAAAATCTTATCTATTATTATTCAATTGAAACATTAAGTACTAATTAAATGTAATAAATATATATTAAAAATGGTCATAATAATAATAATTATAAAAAATTTCAGTTACAAATATTCAAATTCTACAATTTATACATATTAAAGCTCTTACTACTCTTCATTTTTTAATCTCTTATACTAATTGTAAAAAATTTCTTAAATTTAATATAACATTTTTATATGTTTTTCATTCTTATTCATTTATTTTTTTATTATTTACAAACAGAAAAATTATAAGAAGAGACAAAGTGTAGCCATTAATACAAATAACAAAAAAAAACTACGATTTTGTATAACTAATATAAATAACCAATATTTTTTTAAAAAATAAATAAATTTAAAATTTATTTATAATATATTCTCTAAAATAATTTTAATATAATATTTATTAAAATATATTATATAGTATAAATAATCTACTTTTTCGGGAGGGGTCTCACTCTAGCATTATTAGTATCCAGTTATCCACAAAAACACGGAAACATAAAACTTGCGAAGAAAGAATTAAAAAAGAAGACTTAGAGCAAAACCAATTAAAAAAGATTTAAAGTGCAGTGAATTTTCGGAGACCGATACTATAACAGTATAGAGTATACACACCTCCTTATACACTTGTTTGAGAAAATTCCCGTGTTATTGTTCACTACCCTGCAATCTTTGTTCTCTTATCTTTTCTGAAAATCCATTCATTTTGGGCTGTTGTTGTTGAGATCATATCATGGCTGGTGCACTTATTGGTGGAGCTTTTCTTTCTGGCTTCATTAACGTTGTTTTTGACAGGTTCCTTACAAAAGATTCGGTCAACCTGATCTTGGGCAAGAAGCTCGGCTCTGACTTGGTTGAGAGGCTGAAGATTTCTCTGCATGCTGCTGAAGCTCTGGTTGGTGATGCTGAGTACAAGCAACTGGACAACCCATCTGTGAAGGATTGGCTCAACTGTCTGAGGGATGCTGTTTACATGGCTGATGACTTGCTGAACGTTGTCCTCATGAAAGCCGCCACTCCAAAGGAGGTACGTTCTTTCTGGCCCATTAGCTTCCTCAACCCAGATAGGGACATGGTAGATAAGATGGAAGGGGTGGTTAGAAGGATAGAATTTCTTGAAAAACAAAAGGATTTCCTTGGTCTGAAAGTGATTCCCAAGGACAATAACTTGGCATGGAGAGCATCCACATCTCTGGTGGAGGGGAATATATATGGCAGGGAGGATGATCAACAAGCCTTACTCAAAATAATAAGTGACAACAGTGAATCTCAGTTATCTGTGATCCCTATTGTTGGCATGGGTGGGGTTGGTAAAACAACCTTAGCTAAATGGGTGTACAGTGTCATAGAGGGATTTGATCTGAAAGCATGGATTTGCATCTCTGAAACATTTGATGTTGCTGATATTACAAAGACAATCATAGAGGAAGTTACTAGAAGTCCTTGTACTCTTCAGAGTTTAAATTCGCTTCAACTTGAATTGAAGAGAATCTTGTCGGAGAAGAAGTTTCTGATTGTTCTAGACGACGTCTGGAGCGATGATGCTGATAGCTGGAAGAAATTTAAAACTCCTTTCCATGGTGGGGCTAAGGGAAGTACAATGCTTCTAACAACTCGCATCAAAGAGGTTGCCTCAGTAGTTCAAACCTATCCCTCTTACTTTCTCAATGAGCTGTCGGAAGATTATTGTTGGCTAGTGTTTGCAGATAATTCATGTTTTCTAAAGTCAAACGAGAATTTAACACTAGAAGAAATTGGTAGAAAAATTGTCAAGAAGTGTAAGGGGTTGCCATTAGCTGCAGAAACACTCGGGCGCTTGTTGCGAGGAAAGGAGGATGTTAAAGAATGGAATGTTGTTTTAACAAGTGACATCTGGGAATTTTCTATGAAAAATAGTAAAATTGTTCCAGCATTGTTAATAAGCTACTTCCAGCTCCCTGCCTATTTAAAGCGTTGTTTTGTTTATTGTTCATTGTATCCCAAAGATTACGAATTTGTCAAAGATGAACTAATCTTGTTGTGGATAGCAGAAGATCTTTTAAGGCCATTGAAGAAAGGAGAAACTTTAGAAGAAGTTGGTCGGGAGTGCTTTGATGAACTAGCATCCAGACATTTTTTTAAACAACATGATCATTTTTATAAGATGCATGACCTATTGCATGACTTAGCAATTTTTCTTGCTGGAGACTTCTATTGTAGATTAGAGCTTGGTAATGTAGAAGCTATGACTACTTTGACTCGTCATTTGTCCTTTGAAAGCTTGAGTCATCTGATCTCAGAAAATTTTGGTGCCATTGAATATTTGAGGACATTCATGCGAATTAATTTCTTTTCTCATTTAGACAACAATGATGGTGTAACATTTATCTTAATGTCGAAGCTCAAATATTTGAGAGTTTTGTCATTTTCTTTATTCAAAGGACTTGATGTATTGCCTAATACAATAGGCGAATTGACTTACTTGCGTTACTTGAATCTCTCCAAGACAAGTATTAAAACGCTACCAGAATCATTGTGTGACCTGTACAATCTACAAACATTGAAGCTGGATGAGTGTTCTAGTTTGACTATGTTACCCAATGGCATGCATAGGCTTGTTAATTTGCGACATCTATGTATTTGGAGAACTTGTTTAAAAGAAATGCCAGGAGGAATGAGCAAATTGAAACAGTTGCACATTTTACACCACTTTATTGTGGGCAAGCATGAAGACAATGGAATCCAAGAGTTGGGAGGCCTTTTAAATATTCATGGATCATTTGGGATTAAGAATTTGGAGAATGTTGTGGATGTCAGACAAGCAAGGAGTGCAAGGATATTGGATAAGAAGCACATTGACCGCTTAGTGTTGAAATGGTCTTCGAGTGATGATATGGTTTCAAATACACAAACTGAAAGAGATATACTTGGCACCTTGCAACCACACAATGGATTGAAAATATTGAAAATCAAGGGATACAGAGGTACAATATTTCCAAATTGGGTTGGACATTATTCATACCAAAATATAACTGGTGTATGTTTGGAGTCTTGTAACAATTGTTGCATGTTGCCTTCACTTGGACAGCTTCCATCTCTTAAGGCTTTGCGCATTGAAGGTTTTGGTAGGCTCAAGAGTGTTGGAATGGAGTTTTACAAGAATGAAGGAGATCATCATTCTTCTCCCATTGCACCGTTTCCTGCACTCGAGACATTGGAGTTTTGGAGTATGCCATGTTGGGAGGTGTGGCACTTATCTGACTCAGAAACTTTTCCTCAACTCAAGAGCCTTCAAATAACAAACTGTCCAATGCTAAAGGGAGATATGCTTAATCACTTATTCTTGAGAATAGTTTCTTCCTTGTTGGATGCTTCTAAAGTTCACAAACTAGATATATCAGAAGATCATGAAGGATGGTCTCGATTGGTGTCACTTAAGGGAGATACTTTATCAATTAAGGGATGTGAAACTGTGGTGGAGTCTGCATTTAAGGCAGTTAGCATCAACCGCCTAACTTGCATACAAGAAATACGAATTTCACATTGTTCGTTTGCTGTATCCTTTCCTGGCAACTGTTTACATAAATCTTTGCAAAAGCTGACAATCTGGCATTGCGAAAAACTGGAATTCCCACAGCAACAGCAGCAGAAGTATGATTTGGTAGAGCTACAAATACACTCCAGCTGTGATTCACTGTCCTCATTATCATTGGATGCCTTTCCAAATCTGAAGACTCTCAAGATATCAGGGTGTGAGAATCTGGAATCAGTTTCAATATCACAGCCACCACACACTGCTCTTCAACATCTCTCCATCCATCAATGCCCCAAATTTGTGTCATTTACAGGAGAAGGACTGGCTGAACCCAACTTGACTCATTTCGAAGTTAACTTGTGTGACAAGTTGGAGGCATTGCCGAGTGACATGAATTCTCTTCTCCCAAATTTAGATTCTATCAACAGCCGGAAAATTTGTAGGCTGCCAGATGGTGGTTTGCCGCCTAACTTGAAGCAGCTTATTGTCAACAAACAACTGAGGGGTCTATCGTCGATGGGCAACTTCGACACCCTCACTCATCTTACCATTCAGGGTTATGTTGGTGTGAGGTCATTCCCAGAGGTAGCTTCTCTGCCTCACCTTCCCTACCTTATCACTTTGCGTCTGTATTGGTTTCCAGATCTCGAGACATTGGAGTGCAACCAGCTTCTCTGCCTCAACTCCCTCCAGAAATTAAAAATTGGATGGTGTCCAAAGCTGGAGAATATGACAGGAGAAAAGCTGCCTCCTTCTCTCTCACTATTTAAAATTAAACACTGTCCTTTGTTGGGAGAACACTTAAAGAACAAGCATCAACAACTTTGGCCCAAAATTTCCCACATCCTTACCATTAAAGTTGATGATGAACAAATTTTCTGAATAGAGATTTCTAAGTAGGTAATTTCTCTAGTCTTCATGTTTCTTATGGTATTTTATACATGCACAAATTTCCTTTTCCTTAATGATACAAAAAAAAAAAGGAATCCTCACTTTATTTAGGCAACATTAAGTAGTTGAACTGAAATACCAACAAGAAAATTTGAATTTTTTCTTTCATTTATCAGGGGATCTTTCAGTTCGTAGGTGTACTTGGAGAGATATCCATTGTTGCTCTGAGAAAAGTAATTAATTAATTACTATATGTGATACTTATTAAGTATTAACATTCATATTTTTTAATAAAATTGCATTTAAAAAGGAAGATAAGAAGTACAACAAAATAAAAATTGGAAGACATGGAATATCTCTTTTTTTTTCCTAATGCAACATTTAAGAATTGTTTTATATGTATTAAACAAATGAATGAATCAAAATTACAGTTTTTACCATCTTTTGCAGGTAGCTTGTGCATAAATCAAGATTAACCCTATACATTGGTTCTATATCTTTGTTTAATTCTAAGTTCATTTTAGGTGGCAAGCTGGATTAATGTGTTGTGAACCAGAAGCTGTGTTTTCTGATTTTGGCTTCATGCTAGTATCTAAACTAGAATGAACAGGAAAGAAAACAAAAGAAAAGATGGAGAAAGTTGGAGTGACACCTATCAATGAAAAGTTTTTGTTGTTGGTATATTTTTCATTACTCTATAATTTTAATTGTTTTCTTTTTGACATAGAAACAAAATAAAATGATAGCTTGATTTTTGGAAAGAAAACCATTATAAAATGGTGTTTTTGTCTTTGATAAACTGCTTGATGGATTTGTACCTCTAAGTTCAACATTATTAGTTATTATGTTGTATGATGATAAACATTATTTTTGGAACAGATTAAATGTGTGTCATTGCCTTGATGTAACTGCATTTTTTTCCCTATTGTTTTAGAAATATTTATTGGATGACTTGGATATGCATTGCAAATTTCCAAGATTGATAGTTGAGATATTAGTGTCACTCTAAACAAGAAGAAGAAAGTGTAACAAAACATTTCTCTAAAAGAAGAAGAATAAGTGGTTTTTATT
Source organism: Arachis hypogaea (assembly GCF_003086295.3). NCBI lineage: Eukaryota > Viridiplantae > Streptophyta > Magnoliopsida > Fabales > Fabaceae > Arachis > Arachis hypogaea. Next base: position 10,107,603 of record NC_092037.1, read on the forward strand.
GACAGTTAATTAGGTACAAATATTTTACTTACCTTCTACTAGCTAAAAGAGACAACATAGTACCTTGAAATTGATTGGTCAATTCCTAATAATAAAGCTTGAATATTCATACACAGAAAGAAAATCTAGCATATATCTTTTTGTTTCTATATACATATATATCCATCAAAACTCATAGGATAAATACAAGAAAAAAAGAGGGAAAAAAATGTCTGAGAATGCAACTCATCATGTGGTGATGCTTCCATGGTCTGCATTTGGCCACTTGATTCCATTTTTCCAACTCTATATAGCCATAGCCAAATCAGGAATTCATGTCTCCTTCATTTCAACGCCAAAGAAGATTCAAAGGCATCCAAAACCACATTCAGATTTATCTCATTTGCTACATTTGATTGAAATTCCATTTCCACCATAAATAGAGTCATCACATCTCTCTGGTGGTGAAGCTACTGTGGACATTCCATTTGATAAAATTCAGTACCTGAAGTTGGCATGGGATCACATGCAAAATCCAGTTAAGGAATTTGTGTCTAAGTTGCAACCAGATTGGATCATTTTTTACTTTCATCCACAATGGATTGTAGAGATTGCACAAGAGCTTCATGTGAAACTCATGTACTACTCTGTTTACTCTGCTTCCACTATTGTGTTCTTCGGACCACCCGGTCCATTGAGAGCTCTAACGTCGCCAGAAGTCCTAACATCACTAGGAGAATGGGTGAATTTTCTGTCTTCGGTGGCTTTTCAGCGAAATGAGGCCATTGCGTTCTATCAAGATGATTACATAGAAAACGTGACCGAGCTAAGAGACGTCGATCAACCTCTTAATGCAAAGGCTTTGGTTGATAAGGGTCTTGCCATTGAAGTGAAAAGAAATAATGAAGATGGTTCGTTTAGTTGAGATGACACTGCCAAATGCCTTAGAGAAGCTATGGTATTGGAGGAAAGAGAGAAGGTCAGAATCAAGACAAGAGAAGTTGCTAAAGTTGTAGGAGATTTGAAGCTTCACCATGATTACATGGAAGCATTTGTCAAGTTTCTTAGGACATGATGAATCTGAGAATGGATCTTTCTATTAGCCCAAATGTTTCTTATATTGAGTGAGAGTAATGAATAAACTCTTGAGTAGTGTTTGATAAATGTTTTAAGATAGATGCAGAGATATTGAGATAATGGAGTCGCATAACAAAGTTAACAAACAAGCCCTTAATGTGGCTTGGATGTATTTAAATGTGTGACTTAAGTAGTAGATCAACTGTGTAATGAATTACCTTCAGCTGTTGATTTTGTTCTATGGTTTGAAAAATAAATTCCGCAATCTTATTAGTGATAAAAATGTCTAAAAATTACATTTGAGGAAAGCATATCTAGAATTACTTCAGCTGTCATGTAATCCAATTTGGCTAAAAATTACATTTGAGCGAAGCATATCTAGAATGATCTAGTTTTTGCAATTGAATGGTTTGGGTAGTAATCTATTGGTTTCAATTACAATTCAAAAAATGCTTTCCAGGACTTAGTTACAAGTTTCGTTACTATGAAGTTAGATATATTGTATTTTGAATGTTATTTTAAAATTTATATTAAATTATAATTATATTTTTGTGTGTTTATATATAATTTATTATTTTATTATAAAACTGTTATTTTAGTTGAATTACGGTTAAATTGGAGTGGTTTGATGATCAGTCTGCTTTTTAGTAATATTCTAAAAATTGAACCGAATTTGTTGATTCGACCGGATTAATCGGAAATCTGGCCGGTTCGGGTAATGTGCAGCGCAAAAAATTGGTTTGAGAATCGGTCGAACTGTAGTTAATCGGCGGAACCGGCTATTTTTTTAAGATTTCCGGTTCGGCCATTAGACAAAACGGTGCCGTTTTAATGTTTTTATAGAAAAAAATAGGAAAACCCTACCTCTCTCGCAGCCACCCCCGAAACAGAGTCATTCAGTCTCACACCCCACCCCCACCTCTCTCTCTCTCTCTCTCTCTCTCTCTCTCTCTCTCTCTCTCTCTCGGCTCTCTTCTTGCCGTCGCACGAAGGTCTGCGTCTAGCTCGTGTCGTCGTTCCTTCGACATCTCTCTGTCAGTCTCTCTCTGTCCGAGCTCTCTCTCTCTCTCGCTCTTTGTCCGAGGCTCCGAGCTCACTTCCCTTCCTCCATCGCCGTCACTTCCCATTCCTCCGAGCTCACGAAGGTTTTTTTTAATTATTTATTTTTAATTTCAAGTTTGATTATTTGTTTTTGACTGATCAGGTAGCTTCAAATTCAATTAAATGGTTGCCATTTTTTTGTCATCATTATCATATCACAGTTCTTGTTAGAATTTGACTGGAGATTGTTGATTTATCATATTTTTTATTTTTTTTCCTTTTTTTCCCCTCTGTTTGATTGGAATTTCGTCTTTGGTCAGGTAATTTTGTAAGGTGAGTTCTATGTGCCTAAATTGCCTAACTTGTTTTTAAAGGTAAAAAATAAAATGTTTAAAACAAAAAATAAAATATTTAAAATTTATTAAATATTATCTATTTGGCCTTTGGTAAGTTAGGGACAATCTCAAAGGCACTATAGCATTCACCATTTTGTAATTATTCAGGCACGTCAAATTTTTTTTTCTTTCTTTCCATTAAATTTTGGAAATTGGGAACAAACTCATCAGGTGATTTCTGTTCTGTTTCAGATGTTTCTGAGAAAAGATAAGAAAAAGAAAGGTGGCTTTGATTTATCTGAAACTAAACCTTTTGCGTTGCTTTCATTCTGTTTGTTTTTTCGCTCCAATGAATGCATACAGGTAGAAGAAACTGTGTTGTGTACTTGTGTTGTCTTGACTTTCTGGTCAAAACACCCAAATTGCTGTGTGGTTCTGGTTTTGATTCACAGTTATTAAGGACTTTTTCTTATAACAAGAGAGAAAAATTGAAGATGAATTATGAAGTAGATTTGTTCCTAAACTACTTAATACTACTTATATGTAATACATGTTTGTGTGTGAGGTGTGAAGTGTGAACATGTTGATGCATTTTTCTGTCACTAAGGACACAAAAAGAGTGAGTAGTGGCATATTCTATATGTGATGAGAAGCACACCATGAAATATCATAAGCTCTAATAATATTATTGTTGTGGGGGGTTGTTAAAGATGTTTTTGTGTTTTGTTCTTTTTTATTAAAAAAATGTCTCTGAACCCCAAATATAAGATCTGAGATAACCCCTTTTGTCCAGTTTTGTAAAGAAAGAAGATATTAATATCACACAATCTTTCAAAGGATTGAGTTCCTTTCAGCTGCATCACAAGACGAAGAGGCTGGTTTGATTGTGGACTTTTAATATTAAATTATGGATAATTTATTATGTGAAATTGTGAAATTTTGAATTTTATTAGTTTAGAAATTATTGAATTTAAATATTTGAAATTATATATACAACAGAGCTTGCTAGGGTTTAAGCAACAGAAAAAGGGGAACACTGTCTCAGACAACAGATACAGAGAATCAAATCGAGAAGAAGAAGAAAACCCCTTTCACCATGGGAAGCAGGTTGGCTAGAAGGGTGGTGCAGTTTGCGAACCTTCCAATAAAGCTGCTACTGCCAACGAGCTTCACCAACATCCAAGAAATCGCACTCAAGACAATCCCATCCGCCACCAAGATCGAGATCAAGCGCGTACTCGAGTCCGTCTACGGCTTCGAAGTCGAGAGGGTTCAAACCCTAAACATGGAAGGGAAGAAGAAGAAGCGTGGTGGCCTCCTCTTCGCAAAACCCGATTACAAGAAGGCTTACGTCACTCTCAAGACCCCTCTTTCAATTGACATGAATCTTTTCCCGCTCAAAATGGTTGAAGATGCCAGGAAGCGGATGAACAAGAAGAACGTGTCAAGCGTTGTTGAGGACGAAGAAGAGGAAGAGAGGAAGAGACATTGGCTTGAAGGTGACCGGGCCGGATCGTCTGAGGCGGCACCCCGTGGGTATCGTGGTCACACGCTCTTTTGGGACCGCGGGATGGCCCGTAGGGTTCGTGGTTCAAGCCGTAGGCACCGTGATGAGGATCGTGATGGTGCTGCTAAGTTCCCTTGGAGCAACATGAGGGATGGTAGAGCTGCAAGGTAGGATAGTGAATTTTGTTGATGAATTATTGTTGTGCTTAATAAAATTATTGACTGATAATTTGAGAAGTGATTCTGGCACTATGCAGGGCTGCTATGTGTTTTTTTTAATATTTTTATTTTTTTACATGTTTTATGATTGTGATGATAGTTCATGAAATGAAAAATTTTGACCTGGCATTTGAGGTGGTAAGCTTGGATTTGAGTAGCAAAGCAAGCACAGCATAACTCCTGGTAGGGAGCAAGCTGTTATTTAATCAAAACTGAACTGAAAAGGATCAATTAGTTAGTAGCCAAAACAGAATTAGTTAGTGGTTAGTTAACAATTATGGCAGCTCAGCTGTGCACGTTGATCAAGGGAATCAATCAATCAACCATGTCATTTTCTTTTCTGTTCTAACATTGGAATAATGGTATTATATATTTATTGTTGGTCCAGTTTCTATTGTGTACTTGTTGCCATGTGTTTCTGACTGTGTCGCCGTGTTAGGTGTGTGCAACTTTGCATCCGAAAATATGGTTGCCTGGTTTTGTAAGCCTATTCAATTAGCCATCTGATGTACCAAGTGTTTGGGAGACAATAGAAAATCAGTTCAAAACAACCGAAAGTTACCTTATTTTGCATTTCTTAACTACTGCTTACTTTATCTTGCATTTCTTAATTACCATTGAAATAATTGAGTACTATTAGAGGTAATAAGTCTGTAATTATGGATGTTATATGCATGAAATTAGAAGTGTTAAGTTAAATAAAGTAATTTTGGATCATTTTCTTCCCAGCATTACCATCAGGGTAGGGGTTTTTTCCTCTAAAAGCATCTGAAAAATGTTATGAGGGTGAAGTACTTTACAGGTAGATATAAGGAGTAGAAAGAGACCCTAAATCAAAATTTGATTATGCTTCCTGTGGTGCAGCCAGCTTTGCTATTTTTATATTTCTAAAGCATAGTCATAGACATGCCAAGTTCTAGCAGGACATGTTCCCTTAGGGCCTTTCTCTTTAGAAATAATGTTCCAATGTATATTTTTCCCCTCCTGAATGTGACTTCGAAATAAAGGATTGGCGCATCAAGATATATCTGTTAAGGTAGTTTGATGTCCACTTGCCATTTGTTGTGGAACCGCTTAGATTGTTACTGGTTTTATGAATCATTCATATAGAGAAGGTTCTTTCCTAATTTTGTTCAGTTCTTGAGCTAGGTTCTTATCCCAACGATAGGGGAAATTTGAGGATGAAGATTTCTATGAATGTAGACTCATCTATGAATTTAGAATGACTGAATTGATTTGAAGTTGAAATGGTACAACTTGTCATATTACACCCCTGTAAGAAAATTTCCATCTGAAATTTTCATCTTGCACCTCTTCAAACTTGGGTTGAGGAATAGATGGTCCTTTGTGTTGATTTTGCTGGTTCATGTGGAAATCTTGATGGGGTTAACAATTGTGATTTGAACTATGCTTGGATATGGAAAAGTGATTAACAAATATGAACTATGTTATGCTAGGATATGTGATAAGCTTGGTTATCTTGATGATTGAGCTTTCCTTGGTTAGAAATAAGATCAATGGCTCATGTGGGTCGAGAAAGAGTGATGCAAGATATATAGCCTAGGGATACTCGAGTTTTGAGTTATGGAAGAGGGTGTACAATGGGATTTGGAAATGAGAACAAAGTGGTAGCTTGTAATGTAATTCTTCTCACACTTGAGTATTCATTCCCTTAGTATAATGCTTATATTTGGTTTTTATCATTTTGATTTTTCAAATACTTTTGTCAATACCTAAATTACTAAATTTTCAAATAAAAAGGTCTTATTTTTTTAGTGCTTGTATGTGCATCATTATTTTGATAAAAAATGATCTTTTTTTAATAAAAGATATTTTTTATTTTTTAGTGTATTTGGCAAATTTTTAGTAGAAAAAGTAAAAACACTAGAAAAATATTTTTTTTTGAAAAGTTGTAATTTACATTTTTTTTAAATGATATTTTTCTTTAAAAAAATATGTTTTTCATGTAATAAATAAACAAAAAAGTACTTTTATATTATTATATTCAAATATAATTGATAAATAAAAAGATCTTTTTGTATGAGATATTTAAAAATTTTTTACTTTTTCATAAGATTTTTTAAAAAAAGATAACCAAAAAATATTTTTTCTAGAAACTCATCCAAATAAGCCCTTAATCTGTTTGAAATAATTACATCAAAATTTTATCTTCAAAGTCTTCTTTTTGCATTCTTCATCTCTTCTAGTGTCTTAGCTCGTGAATTCTAACGGTGAGTCTTCTCTTTGTTTCTTTCACTCAAATGGTACAAAATTTCAATCTTTCATTTTTGTTAATGGCGTAACGTAAAATGTTAGTTGCATTGTTTAATGGTTTTATGTATTTTAGAATAAAATTTTGTTAAAAGATGTTATTTTAAATAATTTGATTATAATAAGTAGAAGCTATTTACTTTTGAATTATAATATATTCAGTAAATGATTAAATAAGTTTTGGAATCCTATAAAACTATTTTAAAAATGAACTGTTTTCGTCTTATATACAGATTAACTTAGAATTAATTAAGTACTTACTTTTTATTTTTGGATTAAAATCACATAAAATTAAACAAGGACTAAATCCATTTAGTTGTGATATAGTGGTAAGCTTATTGGAACCCTTAATCAACTGATGATGAGGGTTAAATGCCACATTGAACAATGGTCACCATTCTTATTTTTAAGGTTTTGAGAATCGGATTAAATGGTAAAATTAGAGGTCTAAGTTTAAAAGTTCAATTGAAAATAAATTAGATGTAATAAAATAATCTTTTTACGTTATTTTATATTAGTTAAAATATGCTTATATCATAAATGAAAAGAGATTAGTTAATGCTTTTGAGAGTAATATCTTAATTTTATTCGAAAAAAAAACCCATTAATCTAACAAGAACTAACAATTTATTTAAAAGAGTAGCTAAACAAATAATGATACTATGAACGAAATTTTCATACTGGATAACAAACTAAACTGGACACATATCTTAAAATTGTTGTTAAGTTAAAGAATCCATACATGAAGTTGATTTCATCATACAATTAATCATACATAAAATTAATACTTTTTATACTTGATAATTTAAAACATTTTAATTTCACATGTAACCAATACGATATTTGATTAATAATAAAAGATATTATACGTACACAAAAGAATTAACCATTAAATCAATCAATATATATTTATATATTTTTACATGTGATGATTTACACATTTTTAATATATTTTATATAAATAACTAAGTAGTAATTGAATTTTATTGCACATAAAGTAAGATTGGTTTAAAAAAAATTTCCATTGGACAAAAAGAATTCTCCATCATAGACTTTCTTGATATTTTAAAGTTTTTTATGTTTAATTTAAAATTTTAAAGATTGTATATTGATCATGAGTTCATGACAAATTTCTCTTTTATTCCCTAAAACAATTTCCAAAATATATTGCAGAGGTTGATGATTTAAAAGGTTCAACAAACAATAACCTCCAATGGACTATTCCATTAACATCGAATAAAATTGAAAAGAATGATTACACTACTCCTTCGGTTGGATACTATTCTAGAAATCCTCATTGGGATAGTAATCTTATTCTTCCTATGTTTTTTTTTTTTTTTAATCCAAGCATTCTAAAATTGAGCCAAAATTTTTTCAGGACACTAATAAATACTCTTATTGGCGTTATGCTATAAAATTTGAAATTGTTCTGAATTTGAATCAAACTTGATCTACTATTAGATTGTTTTCTTAATATAAAACCCATTGATTATAGATAGGTATATCAGATCAAGCATCGCTTTGATAGTTATGTGGAATGTTATGAGACTCGTCTTATAATAAAATAATTCACTCAAATAGAAATGGTAGATTTTTTAGAGATTTTTTTTCAGTAATAAAGTCAGTTTCAATAAAGAGATAGCTAATTCATCAGTTAAATGTTAACGATACTTTTTTATACAAAAATTTATCTGAAGATATATATATGACCTTGTTTCCTAAATCTAGTAATCCAAATCAATATTGTAAACAGTTGAAATTACTGTATGTTACAACAATCAAATTGTATGTGGTATAAAAAATTATCCAAATTTTTACTTCTTGTGGATACTAGCACTCTCTTTGATTATAATTTTTTTTGTCAAATTTATTGGTGCTGAAATTTTTATCTTATTGGTGTATGTTAATGATATCATTTTTACAAACAACTCTATTTCTGAGAGAGCTGCCATTAAACCTATTTTAAATCAGTATTTTAAAATTAAAGATTTGAATATTCTTAAATATTTTTTGAATATTGAAATGGCTCATTCTACTCAAGAAATTTATTTATCTCAAAAAAGTGCTGTGTTGATTTATTAAAAGATTCTGGTTTGTGGGATTTCATAGACAGTTCTACAAAATTGTATTAGGACAATAGTCCTTTGCTTTCTGATCCTTTAATTTATTGTCGTCTAGTTGGCCACCTCCTCTACCTTACTACTACCCAGTCTGACATTACATACGCTACGCTATAGCTTAGTCAATTCATAGCTTCTCCTACTGAATTTTATTTTCGTGCAGCAAACTGGGTCTTGATTAAGAGAACACATCGCAAATTATATGCATTCTGGCACCAGGTCCTGTATCTTCAAATTTTTAACATTAGAAAAAATCTTACAACATTATTGTATTGCATTGTTTCAGAACAGGGTGGTGGAAGGTATAAAAGAGGAAAAAATCCCCAACTTAAATAAAAAGAAAAACCAGCTATTGTACCTACAGCTTATGCCAAAGTTAAGCAGTCTCAATTCAGATTTTTGCTAATTTTAAAGTCAGTAATAATTAACTAACTTTTTTATTTACCTTTGTTAGAGATTAGTTACCTTATTTCCCAGCCTTTGATGTTTGATGCTTATATATTTTTAATTTATTCATTTTAATTAGGATATAAAATATCTATAGAAGGATCATAGACAATTCTAGAAATAGAAGATGGATGCAATGTGATAGAATTAGTGAAGAGTATCAGAGGAATTAGAAAAGTTTTTAAATCATGCCTTTCATCATAATAATGGAGAATCAATTGCTTGTCCCTGTAAGAAATGTGTGTTACACTATTTAGTGGATCGGACAATGGCCTATGATCACCTTGTGGTTAATGGTATTATACCATCATATGACACTTGGTTTTGTCATGAAAAATTATTAAACTCACCTACCCCTATTGAAGAAACTAATTGTATAGAAAAAACTTTTAGGGATGATGATATGGTAGGAATGATAGAGGATGTTTATAATGGTTTTACTCAAAGCATAGATAATGACCCTTTAGAAACTGATGATGAGGAGCCAAATTTGGAGGAGCCAAACATACGTCAAAAAATGAATCTCATTCAGAAGTGGAAATATTTGACAAGTTACTAAAAGATGCAGATGAAGAATTATATTGGATACAAGAAATTCAGCAAGCTTTCTTTTCTATTGCAACTTTACCATCTAAAACAATTATTCAAATGGAGCAATGAGTCTTTTAATGCATTGCTAGGATTATTAAAGGAAGTATTACCCGATGGTGAGAAGTTACCTAGTTCTTATTATAATACTAAAATGATGGTCAAGGGATTGTGCTTGAAGTATAAAATGATCTATGCTTGTCCCAACGATTGTATGCTTTTTAGAAATGAATTGGCTAATAAGAACATCAACGAATGCTCAATTTGTAGAGCTTCTAGGTGGAAAAACAATTAAAAAAATTCCTGCTAAGGTTCTAAGGTATTTTCTTCTTAAGTCAAGGTTGCAGAGACTGTTTATGTCTTCAAAAACTTCTAAATTGATGAGATGGCATCATGACGAACGCAATAAAGATGGGACTTTGCGAAATCCTGCAGATTCTGAAGCGTGAAAAAATTTTGACAATTCTCATGAAGAATCTTCTAAAGATCCTCGCAATGTTCATTTAGGATTAGCTGCTAATGGATTTAATCCATATAGTAAAATGTAAAGTAAACATAGCACATGGCCAGTGATTTTAATGCCATATAACCTTTCACCGTGGCTGTGCTAAAGCAAGAGTTTTTTATTTTTTCGTTACTCATTCCTAGACCAACAGCGCCTGGAAATAATATTGATGTTTTCTTGCAACCTTTGATAGAAGAGTTAGGAATTATGGGATGTTGGGGTAGAAACCTATCATGCCTTTGATAAGAAGACATTTAATATGAAAGCAGCGCTCATGTGGATAATAAATGATTTTCCAGCATATGGTAACTTATCTGGTTGGTGCACTTATGGAGAATTTGCTTGCCCTTCTTGCAATATAACACTCATTCTATAAGGCTCACAAAAAGTTAAAAGTATTGCTACATGGGTCATCGAAGCTTCTTGAACTCTAATCATAAATATCGAAATGATGCAAGGTCTTTCGATGGGACTAAGGAATCAAGAGTTGCGCCTGATCCAATATTAGGGTCATCAATTTTGAATCAAACTAGAGGCATAAATTTTTTCCTTGGTAAGCTTGGTGAAGATGTTAGTGGAGTGATAAAAAATACATGGAGAAAGAGGAGCATTTTTATCAATCTCCCTTATTGGGAAATAAATTTGGTGCGACATAACCTTGACGTGATGCACATAGAAAAAAATGTGTGTGATAACTTGATATATACATTGTTAGGTTTGGAAAAAAATTCGAAAGATAACTTGAAGGCTTGGTTGGACTTGAAAGAGATGAATATAAGACCTAGCTTATGGCCTCAACAACAAGCTAATGGAAAGACATTTCTCCCTCCTTCTTATTTTTCAATGTCTTCTGCCGAAAAGAAGTTGTTTTATGAAGTACTAAAAAATGTTAAGCTTCCACATGGCTATGCATTTAATATCTCTCGTTGCATTTGGAAACAGAAAATATTAAGGCTAAAATCTCATGATTGTCATGTTATAATGCAAGAACTTCTTCCACTTGCTTTACGAGGAACAGTAGATAAAAAGATGAGCTCTGTTTTGATCGAATTGTGCACATTCTTTCGAGGGATATGCTGTAAATATCTTGAAGTGAAAAAATTAACACTACTTAAGGAGAATATTACCTTAATATTGTGTGATATAGAGAAGCTCTTCTTCCCATCATTTTTCACAATTATGGTCCATTTGGTTATTCATTTAGCAACTGAAGCTAAAATTGCAGGTCCAGTCCAATATCGCTGGATGTAGCCAATAGAAAGGTGCAGATAATTATATATATTAGATTTAAATTGCGGGTTCAGTCTATTTTCATATATAGTAGAATAATATTAACTTATGTTATAGGTATTTATGCACTTTAAAATCATATGTTCGAAATCAAACATATCCAGAAAGTTCTATAGCAGAGGGATATATTTCAAATGAGTGTTTAACATTTTACTCACTATATATGGAAGGTGGAGATTCAAGATTTTATTGGTCAACAAAAAATAAAATGGAGATTGAGCACGAGGCTGATCAAGAAGGATGTCTTTTTCTTCTATTGGGAAACCCTTTGGCAAAGAAGAAACATTTCTAATGGATGATAAAACATAGTTGCAAACTCATCGATATGTGCTCTTCAATTGTGCTTCTAAAGTGGTTAAAGATTATAGAAAGTGAGTGATCATCTAGCTCTCTTTATTGTTTACCACATATAACATTATTAGTGATATATATATGGATCACATGTACAGTAAACATATTAGTGAGATCAAGAGGATACATCGCAAGCGTCCCTTTCTCCACATCAACTTAATCGCTTGCATTTTAATTCATTTCATGAATGGTTCAAGGATGAAGTAAGTAAAGGATTTAATTATTATTTTTTGGTTAATATCATATTATTTTATCAAAAGTTTATAGCTTTTACATTATTTTTTGGTTAGATTAACAAGTTGGATATTACATTTAGTACCCAAAGTGATATAAGAACCCTTTCACGAGGTCCAAGTTACATTGCATGACGATTCAAAAGTTTTGATTTAAACAATGGGTATCGATTTCGAGCAAAAAAGCATGAAAAGTCCAAGGCAACACAAAATTCTGGAGTCATGGTTGTCTCAAAGGTGATTAGCTATGCAAGTGCAAGTGACAATGTTTCCAAGTCGGGAAATATCAATTATTATGAAGAATAAATGACCATTTGTACCCATGAGAGTTCAGAACGCTGACATTTGTATCCATAGTAGATGGAAACTGACTTTGTAACCATGAGAGATGGGCTCCGTGTGACAAAAATAGCCTAACTTGGGTTGGCACTTGCTTCGGGTTTGTAAGACCCTACGTGGCTCTCCGAACCTCCCAAAGTCCTGTCTACGTGGATCTGAACCTTTTTATATGAAGGTAATGCTTGAAATGAAAACCCTAGCTCATCTTCTTCCCCAATTCGAATCATACCCCCAAAATGAAATATTGGTGAAATTCAAGCGCACCCAGAGATAACTCATAACCCCAGCAATGTCACCATGCAGATTTAACTTTGATGCAAATTTTGGAAGTCGCAGCAGTTCTTCAAGTTAGAAGAAGATGAAGGAGAAGAACAAAACACAAAAAAGGAGCTGCTTTCTCATCTTTCACACTCTAAATCCCTCAATGGCTGCTGCTTCTTCTACCTTCCTCTTCCATGCATCTTTCCATTTTCCCCTCAAAACCCACCAACCCCCAGGCCCAGGCCCACCCACTTCCCTATCAAGGCCCACCCACGTCCAGCACGACATGGCTGCCCTCAAGAAGTTCGACGGCGAGTACTGGCGCAACCTCTTCGATTTCCACGTCGGCCGCACCACCTGGCCCTACGGCTCCGGCGTCTGGTCCAAGAAGGAGTGGGTGCTCCCCGAGATCGACAGCGATGATATCGTCAGTGCCTTTGAGAGAAACTCCAATCTCTTCTTTGTTCTCTCTCTTCTGTACAAAGATGGGTGCTTCGTTTGCTTAGGTTAATTGAATAATTGTATTCAGAGAAAGAGAGAGATGCTGTTAAAAATTAGAACTTTTATTTGAGAAATAAATATTACCAACACGTTCATATCTGCGTTTCTCAATCGCGGGTCCTTTTCTTCTTTATTTTTGATTTTTTGTGTTACTGATTTGTGGAGTGTCTGATTTTTTTCAAAGTTTGAATTTTTTCCATAATTGATGAAGAGGAGAATGAGTCTGGGAAAGAGATAGATAAAGATGAGGGAGACGATGATGATGTTGTTTTCCTTGAGAATTCTTACTACTTACTGGGCTGGCTTGATTGACCGGTATGAAGAGATGGTTGAGAAGTACCATCCCAGATTTGGGTGCAAAAGAGGAAGGAGAGGTGGAGAAGGTGAGGATGAATGAAGAGTGACTGGAAAGCATGAGAGTGAGGAGGGTGTCCTTGATGGGGTCAGAGATGGTGGGGAGGGAGAAGAGGATGGCTTTGTCGGCATGAAGGACGGAATGGAAGGTGAGGGAGCAAGTGTTGAGGAAGAAGGGGCCAGAGTGGGGTTTGAAGAGTGAAGAGTGGGGTTTGGAGAGAGAGAGTGTGTGAGTAAGAGAGAGAGGGGTTGAAGATAAGGGAGGGAGTGCCACGTAGGATCGGAAACCCATGAACTAAGCTCAGAACCAAGTCAGGGCACTTTTGTCACACGGAAGGCATCTATCATAGGTACAAGATTAGTTTCGAGCTTTTATGGGTACAAATATTAGCGTTTTCATCTCTCATGGGTACAAATGGTCATTTATTCTTATTATGAAAGGTTGACTGATATTATAGAGTTAAATTACTTTGAAGAATTTAAGGTTGTCTTGTTTAAATGTGACTGGGTTGACATAACCAAAGGTAGAGGAGTTACGAAAGATGATTTAGGTTTCACACTAGTGAACTTTTCACACTTAATACATACCGGTGATCAAAAGAGTGATGAACTTTTTGTATTTACAAACCAAGCTCAACAAGTGATATTTGTGAAAGATCCTCATGATCATGAACGGTTTATCCCTAGGCTAATTAGTCCTCGAGACATATATAATATGGGAGAAAAAAAATCATGCAGTTTGAGCAATTAATGCAAAATGATAATGGTGACTTAACTTTGTTGGAGGAAATTCGTCACTTTGAGAATGGGAATAATGATTGGGTTAGAAGTGGGGTTAATGATATAGTAATTGATCAGGGACATTCACCAAATCAAATTGATCACAATTTTGAGTAAGTTAAGTAATATTTTGAGAGCTTTTACATTTTGTATTCTCATTTTCTGTATTTTTTTATTTTTATTTATTAAGTTTATATTTTTTTATTTAGAGAAGTGTACCAAGTGATTTGCATTTTTCTGCACATGCTCGTTTGGAGAGGTGTTGGTACACGCATGGAGAAGCAGATGCAGCCCTTACTTTGATATATAATTCTTACTTTGATGTTTTAAATTTTGACCTTTAAGTTTAAAGGATCTTTTATATCTTAAGATTGGTTACTTATTCTGTTTATTAATGTTAACCTAAGAAATTTATATATTATTTTACATTTTTCTTTTCTCCATCGTTAAATGACATTCATATTAGTAAGAATCTAATTTCTTTAATAAAGCTGGTATAATATAACTTGATTCACTTTACCCTTGTCTTATTATTACATGAAAACTTTGGAAATTCATGTTAGAATCCTTGGGTTCTATTTTTTTATAATTTTTTTCCTTTTTCATAATTTATTTTTTTGTTTTGTTTTGTTAAATATAAAGATTTTATACTTTAAATTTTATTGATTTTGTAGGATATGGATACATCAAAGAAGAATTATAAAAGTCAAATATTGAAGGAAACAATTTGAAAAGTAATTTAGAGACAAATAAAAAGAAAAAACATAAGAAGAGAAAGAGAAGGCATGAATTTGATGGAGAAGCTACAAAGAAATGGGAAGAAGATAACTTCACCAGTAGAAAAAAGAAGAGAAAGAGATCGAAAGAAATGAGTGCTTCAATGATAAGCAAAAGACACAAATTTATTGAGGATAATGATCTTGAGAGTGCTGTCTCAAGTACAGATTTAAGAGTGCCTAAAAAGAATCGTGTGAAATTTATTGAAGAGGAAAATTATGCTGACGAAGTGCTGCCTTTTATGGAGCAATTATTGAATGATAAGAATTTGTCTCAAACTCCTAGTATTTCTAATAGTGTAAATTCTGAGCAAGATGAAAAATTAAGTGATATTATTATTGCTTTAAATATGATATTATTATATTTTCATATTTCTTTTCACTAAATAATTACATTTTTTTGTTAGGTCATACAAAGGCAAAGAGGGTTAGAAAACCTACATTGTTAAAAAAATTTTGAAACATGCCTCATGAAAAGACAATTGCTAGTTTTTTTGGTATTCTAACTAGAACTTCTTCAATAATACCTTTAAACATAGATGACTGGAGATGTTATGATAAAGAGGAGAAAAATAAGTTGCTGAAAATTATGAGGGTAAGAATTTATTCTTAATGGATTCTAATTTTATTTTATTTGATTCATTAAGAAATTACTTGAATGTTTTGTAGAAGAAATTTTCTATCACAATACGTGGTGAGGAATTTGTAAAAAAATCAATTGAAAAGAAATAAAAAAATTATAAATGTAACTTAAAGGGTATGTATTTGGGATAATACAAACCAAAGATGTTTTATTAAAGAATAGACCGAAACGAATCCCAAGAGATCAATGGATTGGTCTTGTCTCATATTGGTTCTCTGATAAAGCAAAGGTATTTTAAAATTCTTAACTAACATGTAAATATAAGATAATATTATTACCAAATTTGATAAGGGTTGTCTTCATTTGTTTTATTAGCATTTTCTTATTTTTTTAATTCTAATTCTGCCATAACTGCAGCAAATTACTTAGGTCAAAGTAAATTTTACTGAAATTGTATAGAACTTACTATTTTACTAAAACTGTATAGAAATAAAAAATAATGGCATGTGTGTGTAGTAGTGTATTTTACTAATCCATAATGTGTTATGATAGAAACGTACCCAAGCAAATAGGATTAATAGCACAAAACAAAAAATATCTCACACGGGAGGATCCAAAAGCATTGCAATATTGATGGATGAACAGGTACTTATGCATAATTTTTATTTCAGATATTTTATAAAAGAGTCCCGTTAGGAAGCCAATGGGGTATTTGTACAATGTGTACAATAGACTGTTTATTTAGCCCAATATGAGTTAAAAATGAAAATTACCCACGAAATAATAAATTTAAAAACTCTTATTCAGTTATTTCACATCAAATTTCAAATTCTTCAATTTCAAATTTCAAATTTTTAAAAAAATTTCGATAGTTATTTCAAAAAAATAACTATCTGAAATCCTTCAATACTCTCTTTTTTTTCAACCGGCGACCACCCCACCTTCATCAATAATCATTCCATTTCACCGTCGCTACTTGGCTTGCCACACCCCACTCACCCTTAATAAAAGTAACCATCCACTTAAGGATAAAAATAATCATCCGCATACCTAATGAATTGAACATCTAACATATTTTAATTATATATAACTAAACTCAATCCAATCAAAACAATTATCTACATAAAAATAAAATAACCATCCGCATACCTACTAAAATAACCATCCTAAATTGACCATTAAAATAGAAGAAGATGATGAATAAACAGAAAAAAATTATTATTGTGGTAAAACATAATTTTGAAGGACTAGTCATGACAAAAGCGGCACTATTGTGAAGCATAGGGCTCAAATCATGAAAGAAGCTAACCATGCTTGGATCTGAAGAAGAAGAAGAGTATGGTGGTATCATCGGTGATAAGAGACTTGAAGGAATGGGAGAAAGCGAAGGCGCATCGGAGGACGTGAGGATGGTGTCGGGAAGAAGGCGCATCGGAGGACGTGAGGATGGCTGCGATGGAAGCGCTGGACGTCCGGGTTTCGACCCACACAATATATGCGTCCTCCCTTGGCGGTGGCCTATGCGGCAACAGTGCCAGTCGGAACAGTGTCGGCGCAATTTTCGATGGCGACTGGTGACCGTGGCGTTAGTGTACCGACGAGACTCCATCAGAAAGGCATAGAATGCTGACAAACCGTATTAAGAGAGAAAAGTAAGAGAGGGAGGTAGTTTATTTGTTTCCAAAACCGACGGTAATCCTAATATTTGGTTTAAATTTCAAATTGGAAACTATTCAAAATTAATTAGTTGCCTATAATTTAAAATTAATTAATTGCCTATCAAATATTTTAAATTTTAAATTAACTCCATTATATACATTGTACAATATTTCTATTGTCTCCTCATACGTTTCCTTTATGAAACAATGCACTGTTTTTTTTCTGGAACCATTAGCAACGCAGCACATATATATAATGAGAACATTGAAAATTTGTCCTTTTTTGAACATTTGCACATTTGCACTTCTCTTTTGACTTTGTCATTTTGTTAGGCGAAGGATGGAATTGAACGTTCACGAGCAGAGATTTTTCTCAAAATTTATAAAAGGCTTAAGGATGGTAGACCATTGGATGAGAAATCTGCAAAAGCAGTGATAAAATTTATGAATTTGTATCTTCTTCTTATTGTGATTGAAAAGTATAAAGGAACTAAATCATGCATTTAGTTCTAAAATAGGAATATACATGTATCCTTCTTTTTAGCTTCACTCAATTGTGACATTTAGTTCTTTCTATATAGGAACTAATTGAAGAGAAGTTGAATAATGACAAGCTATCTAATGAAGAATTTAATAATGGTGTTGCTTGGGAAGGAGATGTTTATTCTCAAGTATTGAGAAGTGATAGAAGTGGTTACGTACGTGGTTTAGAACTTGGTCCAACACTTTTTTTATTGTGGGGTAATAAATCATCTTATGATAAATTAGCTTAAGATGTTTTTGCTAATGAGGTTGCTCAAAAATTATAACAAGAAATAAAGGTGCTAAAAGAGAAACATGAAGAAAAATGAAGTTGATGAAAGAAAATCAAAATAAAATGTTGGCTGAATTATCTTTTATGAGACAAATTTTGTGTAAGTTTGTTTCAACAAATTCATCTATGACTCAAGATTTCAATGAAAATTCTTTTATGCAGGTCATTTTTGAAATTTGAAATTTTTTTTTGTGAGCTATTTTTTTCATTTGACATTACTGCATTGATTAGATTCCTGATGCTAATAGTGGTCATGAGTTAGTACCATCCAACACTTGAAATCAGGTTTGATGCTAATATTTATTTTCTTAAAAGATTATATCTTTATCTATTATTGTTTGAATCCAGCACTAATTAACTAATACCATACATAATATTATACCAATTGCTCGTTAAGATTACTTTTTTTTCTTTTGCTTTCCTTTAATGTATGTTTATAAATCATTATACAAGACTTCTCCATCTATCAAATTCTGTTACTACGTGTATATGTATAAATTCTGAACATGTCTATGCAGAGAGTGGTATTTGATTTGAATTTGAAGTAGTATGTATTAAGGGTATAAATTAATTATTAATAGCATGCTCTAGCTAGTGCATTGTGCAACTGCATATAGATAAAGAAGTCCAAAATTATCGAAAATTTTGCTTGGCTTTGTTAGAAAAACTTTCTATTTTATTTTTGTGATAATATTTCAACATATGGTTTGCAGACATGCCTTGTTTTCTAGGTTGTCGCTTTCTGTTCTCCCATTCATATGAGGTACCTGAATATATGCACTTGTAATAAATAGATATAATGGAATCTGTTCTCACATGATGCACCTGTTTCTTACTCAAGCTTTTCTCATCATGCATTAGATCATTAACTTAAATTTTAATTTGTTATGCAGATGGTGTTATACTGCTGTAGGATTCATAGTTAGTGGCTTTGCTGTAACATTGGCCTAGAAGAATTGAGCATATTTTAGCTTTTTTATTTTCTAAAAAATGTATTCAAAGTCAATGAAATGACAAATAAACTTTTATTATGTATTGACAAATATCACTTTTAACATTCTAGTTTGTCAAAAGGAGCATTTTAATAGAAAACTTATTTCAAATTTTTTTGATCAAAATTCAAATGCAAATTATTATTATTATTATTATTATTATTATTATTATTATTATTATTATTATTATTATTATAGAAAAATATAGGTTGTTAGTTCTAATTAATAAAGTGAGTATAATTAAAAAAAATTAAGATTTTAGCGGTAATAGTAATGGCAGCTAAAAGTGAATAATATTATAATTTTAGAATTTTTTTAGTGGCCATATAAATTGTCGGTAAAAAAGATTTTAGCAGCAATAGTAATGGCAATTAAAAGTGAACAATGTTTCTATCTTAGAATTACTATTAGTGGCCATATAAATTGCCAAGAAAATTGCCTCTAAAAGTTATATACTTTTTGCGGCCATTAAAATGGTCTTTACCGGCAAATGTTACAATGGCCACTAAAACCTTTTAGTAGACGGCTAATATCTAATTGCCGGTAAATGTATTAGCGGCTATTTTTATTGCCGCTAAAAGTAAAATAAATGGCCGATAAAAGTAATTATTTTTGTAGTGTGAGATACTTGAAGTCTAATCCAGGCAGAGGCTTTTTTTTCGTGACTCTTCTGTTCATATATGTGGATTCAGTGATTTTGATTGAGCGGGTTGTCCATACTCGTCGTTCTTTAACTGGTTATTGCTTCTTTTGGGGAAGTCTTTGATCTCTTGAAAAACAAAGAAACAATCTATTATCTTCAACAAAAGTAAAATATAGGGATCTTGCAAACATCACCTGTGAACTCCAATGGTTGATAAATATGCTGCATTTTCTTCAAATTCCAACTGATCGCACTCCTGTTTTTTACCGCGATAATCAGGACACTTTACACATTGTGGCAAATCCTATTTTTCATGAACGAATTAAGCATGTTAAAGTTGATTATCATGTGGTCTATCAAAAGGTTCAAGTTGAAATGATAAATTTTTTTCATTCTCTTTAGGACAATTAGTTGACATCTTTACTAACTTATTATCCTTTCATCTTTTTCATCTTAATCTTTCAAAATTAAAAGTTTTGGACATCTTTCATCTTCTAACTGATGGGGACATATTAGAATAATAATAAAGTAGTTATGAGTTAGTAATAATTAGTAGTTAATAGATAAATATTTATAAAATTAGTTGGTAATATCTTTATAAATAACGTGATTCTTATATCATATAAAACAGTAACTTCAATACATATTTATCACTATTTTTAATTTTATCCCTATTTTTTTGTTAGTTACCAATATCGTGTTCTATCTACACTACCCCAAATTCAAAGCAACAATTACTATACTCTTCCCTTTGGCTACAATCCAAATCACTACTCATAATGGAATCATCATCATGTGTCACCGAAAATTTTAAACGGTGGTTACTAAGCTAACTTTGTTCGCTATCAACCCTCAGCTTTTCAAGTTATTGGTAAGGCATAATACTTCTCTAAACATTAATTCTATATATTTTTCTTTCCCTAACTTAATTAACTATATATATTATTTGGAACGTGCTACACATCCATATAACCATGTAACCTAGTTGGCCCAAATTCAAATAGAGTCACGCGCATTAATGAAGAGTGAAAACACGCGCTCGAAAACCTTTTGTTACTTCGCGCTCATTATGAAAAAACGTTACTTCTTCCTCAATATGAAACTGCTCATTCTCTTCGAATCTCTCTCAAAATTACTCAAACTTCAGTCACGTTCTTTGTGAAAATCACTACTGGAGAAGAATTGCGAGAAGATTTATCAAGGAACAACCAGAAACAAACGAAAATAATAACAGAGATTCGCCTTCCTCCTCCTCCTCATTCTCTTCCTTCTTTTTCGCGTTCCTTCTTCTTCACGTGTTTTCTCCTTATCTTCATTCTTTTGTCGTTATTGCTGCTATAATTTTTTTGTATTTTCCTCTTTCTCTCCCTCGTAAAGAAGCATTAGAAGGTGAGGAGGAAGAGTTTTAAATTGTGCAGAGCAGAAATGAACCGAAATGGCCAACTCCACTGAACCAAACATCATTTATGTGCTGAATAAAATGTCATAAGCATTTAATCATCAAAAAAAATATACTATGATAGTAAATTCACTGTCCTCTCCAACCCTTATTGTAAATTCACATATGAAAATTTAGATAGTAAATAGCATATACTATGATTGGCTGTTTGTAATTAACAATATTTTGTTTAACTTGTTTAAAAAGCAAAAAATACTTGCTTCAAATGTATATATGTGAATATTAATCTAAATGTTAATGTTAATATTTATATTTGATTCAAGATGGATTACACATCTGAGATGTTAATTTATATATCTGTTAGAACTGTCTGGCTGCTGTTTTATTCCAGGTTCTCAGTGATTGCAATCACTGTATTTACCAATACATTACGAACTCCAAAAGAATACAGTGAATCGAAATTAATACACTGGGCGAACTGAAATTTGGAAACACACTGAACCCCCTAAACCCTGAACCCTAAACCTTAAACCCTAAACACTAAAACCAGAACCATGAACATTGAACCCTGAACCCATAAACCCTAAACCCCTGAAATCTTAAAAACCTAAACCTTAAAACCCTAAACCCTAAACTCCTAAAACCCTGAACCTTGAACCCTAAATCCTAAACCCTGAATCCTGAACCCTGAACCTAAACCCCTAAACCTTAAACCCTAAACCCCTAACCCTAAACCTTAAACCCTCAACCCTCAACCCTGAACACGGTGAACCGAAATTAATATATTAGGTGAACCGAAAGTTGGAAGCACATTGAACCCCTAAACCCTGAACCCTAAATCCTAAACTCTAAACCCTGAACCCTAAATCCTAAACTCTAAACCCTGAACCTGAACCACTAAACCCTAAACACTAAACACTGAACCTTGAAACCATAAACCCTAAACCCCTAAAACCCTAACCCTAAACTCTAAATCCTAAACCCTAAATCCTGAACCCTGAACCCTTAATTCTAAACACTATATTCGTCTAATTATTTTTAGACTCCTTTCTGCATACCGAACCAAACACATGCACATGGTGAATCAACTTTTTAGTAATTACGGAACCGAAAAATTACTCACATTTACTCACAGTTATATATTATCAATTTAATTTAATTCAGATATAGATTACCCCATTCCATTCAATTCACTTCAAATAAAATTAGCAATTTCATTCTATTGAATTTGATTCAAAATTCAATAATCCAAACCTCATCAAATTGATGTGTTTCGGAAGAATTATCCAAATCACACTCATTCAACTTATTTAAAGTTGATTTATTGTTTGAATTCAGAAGTGCAGATCGAAGAAGAGGATGAACGACGAAGCTAATTACAGATCCATAATACAGAGAAGAAAAACACAAATAGAGGAGAACAACGAATTTAATTAGGTTGAAGAAGAAGAAGAAGAACGCGAAAAAGGTTTACGTTATATGAAAAGGTTTGTAACACCCCACCATACAGAGTCTTATGCTTAAGTCATAATTCAGAGATGGCAAGGTATTACGACCTCTAAAATAAAAATTAGTACGTATAATAGTATGAATAATTGATTATAACTAGGAGCCTTTGTAGAAAAAGGGGTAAACAAAAACCGCAACCTTAAAGCGCAACACTCCGATCGATAACATAACGAAAAAGGATAATCCAACGCGTGATTATATATAAACAGAGGAGTGTCAAAAACAGGAATATCAAGACTCAAGATCCGGCTGCGAAGATAACCGGTCCGAGCATAACAATATATACATATGATAAAATAAGGAAAACCCCAAAGGAAACCCAAAGGGACACAAATACAGAAAACCTATTCTCCAAAATCTCCCATAAGAGGAGTCATCACAGTTTGTATTATTTAATGGAGATATAAGTATCTAAACAAAACATATAAACCAAAAACATGGTCCCCAAGAACAAGGAATCTTCGCAATCAAGAAGTCTCCAGCATGCCTCAGCGGGAAACCTCACGTCCTGCATCTGAAAACCACAAAATCCGCATGGGTGAGAACCAGAGGTTCCCAGCAGGTAACAGCTTCCACATATATAATACATAATAATGGAGGAAAGCCGAAGGCAATCCTAGAACTCCCTCCAAGAAATATCAAAGCTTATAAACAAGCTAAACCATATAAGGGCATCTGACTAAAGATTCTTCAGTCTAACTAATACTTCCCTTTCCAATTCCTTCAAACCTCCCAACCACCAGCAGGAGTATATTATAGCAAACACAGTTATATCAGACAAAGAATATACAAGTAGGAGCAGTTAAGACATTTAGACAATTAGCAAGTAATATGCAGTCAAATAGGCAATCTCAAACAATTCACATAGTATGCATATGATGAATGCCTGTCCCTAGTGGCCGATGATATCATCTTGTCGGTTATATAGCCAACCCGACAAGTCCTGGTCGCTAACCATTGGACTGTCCCTCTGTCGTGCATCCCCAAACTCGAGTTATACTCGTTATAAACTTGATCATAAACATGATCCATATACATCACCCTCACTGGTGAATATTTACGGGGGTTCGAGCTCATCCGGGCCTTTCACAGTGCCCGGCCACACTTACGACATAGGGTCAACAGAGTCTCAAGCCTCAACCTGGAGCACGTGGTGGCTAGCCACTGCTACTACCCAGGGAAACTCGTATCTCTGATAGTGGAAGTGCAAATCACAATTATCAATAATTCAGCATCAACATGCGTGAATTCTCATCCATGGATCAACATCCATACTAGCCATTCCGGCTCACGGTTCAATCCAGAACCAGCCAATATTCATAGCATACACAGCTATTCCGGCTCACGGTTAAATCCATAACCAGCCATATTCATAAATAATCACGGCCCTTCGGCCAATGGCATAACAAGCACTTCCACCACCATCCTCCGCATCTCACATAATCATCTTGATCCTCATTAATCATTCATATTTTCCTTGCTTCACTCGCAAGTTACCTCATTCACTAGCCTCTTTTTAATAGCTAGGCAAGCCATAATGATTTAAGACATACATGGTGAGATCGGAGGCTTAGAAGTATGAGATTTGGCTTTTAAAACTCAAAAATCAACTTTGGGATGAAAACAGGGCCGCGCGTACGCGCACTCCACGCTCACGCGTGGATGGCCTCAAAAACTCATCGACGCGTAAGCGTCATGCACGCTAACGCGTGGGTTAAAAACTTGCCAATCGACGCGCACGCGTCAACCACGCGTACGCGCGGGTGTTCTCGTGCCCCAGGCACAACACCGGCACAGTTCTGGCATAACTCTCTGGAAAATGGCTGGGCATTGGGTGCAGCACAATCGGCGCGCCCGCGCACATCACGCGTACGCGTGGATGGCGCTTTTCGGAAGATCGGCGCGTACGCGCCAGGTGCGCCTACGCGCAAGGGGTGATTCTGCTAAAATTTTTCTAAGTTAAAAGCTGCAGAATTCACAGATTTTCACCCCAATCTTCCAACGGACATAACTTCCTCATTTTAAATCGTTTTTCACCCGTTCTTCGAACGGCATGGACATCCCGGATCCAATTTCATTTCTAAACAGATTTGGTACAAAACGGGGATCCGTAGTCCAAGTTACGTCCCGTCAAAGTATGCCCAAAAACCATATTTTCATACAAAACCACAATATGCCATTTTCAAAACAAACCATTTTCAACTCTTTCCAAAATCAATCAAAATATGCCAATTTCATCCCTTTTCTTTGAAATCAATCAAAATGTATCAAATTCAACATCAAGCCTCCTCAACTCACTCATTGACACATTACCACAATATACAAAATCACTATCTCATCATTTTAGCCCACTTCACCTAAGTGGCTCAAACTCAAACATATTGACATATCATATACTATTCCTCATGCCAATTCCCAACAACACCAATTCCAATAAATCATTATGGTACACAATCAACATCATACTCACCACCAACATGGTTCAACCCACAATTCAACCATAACCAATAATCAAGCATATATCACAACATGCATATTTCTCATACATCATACCACCAAGGCATCAATAATCATCATCACATATATGACCACATCATATATCTCAATCATTCAATAACATCAACCATTCAATGCCTATCTTAGGGCCTCTAGCCTAAGTATTTCCTACCACATTACATATTAGATACGGGAAACCGAAACCATACCTTAGCCGAATTTCCCAAGCTCCACCGGAGCACTTCTAAACCACTTATCCACAAGCTCTCAAGGCCTCAACACCACCAAGAACAGATTTTTCACCACCAAACCCTTTCCAAGCTTTTCAAAGTCACCAATCAAGCTCCAATATTCACATATACACAACCTAAGCCACAATCATCATACCCATACACAACATCTCAAAACCCAAACATCATAAAACAACAAAAATACACTAGGGTTGAGAATCTTACCACACCCAAGGTCCAAGGAGACAAGATTAACCTTCTCCTTCAAGAGGGTTGGGTCCTATAACATCAAAGAACCCAAAATCTCAACATTTCACCCATAAAACTCGAAAATAGGAGCTGAGATTTCGAACAGCAAGGTGTGGCTTACCTCAAGATTGATTATATGGGTTTTGTAGAGCTCTCCGCGGTGAACGCGTGGCCGCAAACGGGGCGGCAATCGGAGCTCTAGATCAAAAGTTATGGTGATTTGAAGATCAAGTGAGAGAGAGAAGTTGAGAGAATGTTCTTCCCTTCCTCTCCACCATTTCAGCTTGTGTGTGTAACAAATGAGGAGAGAGAGTGCTGAAAACTAGGGTTTTGGTTAAGTTATGTTGGGCCAAGGGCCCACTTTGGGTCCAATTGGCCCGGTTTGGCCCGTTCGGTCCAATCTTGGTCCGAATTCTATAAAATTGGTACCAAAATTCTCGTCTCAGTCTCCTCTATCACATTTAGCCATAAAAATCACATTTTAGGCTTTCTAGAATAAATTCTCATTTATGGGTTAATTAGCCATTAATTAACCGGGTTTTACATTCTACCCACCTAATTGGGAATTTTGCCCACAAAATTCAAATGCAATTACCTGAGAATAAATGCGGGTAATCCGTTCGCATCTCTGACTCAAGTTCCCAAGTGTGTTCCTCAACACCGCCTCGACTCCAAGCCACTTTCACTAAAGAAACCTCTTTTCCACGCAACCGTTTGATACTAGTATCATCAATTCTGACTGGAGCCACTGGAAGCGTCAAATCTTCCCTCAACTGAACCGATTCAGGTTCCAACACATGGCTAGCATCAGGAGTGTACTTCCGAAGCTGCGACACGTGAAACACGTCGTGCAGGTTCGAAAGATGAGGTGGTAGAGCCATCCGATACGCCACTGGTCCAATCCTTTCCAGGATTTGAAATGGACCAATGTATCGAGGATTCAACTTCCTTGCCTTAATCGCCCTACCTACTCCCGTAGTCGGAGTAACCTTAAGGAAGACATGATCTCCTTCCTCAAATTCCAAGGGCTTTCGCCTCTGATCGGCGTAACGCTTTTGACGACTTTGCGCCGTAAGCATCCTATCACGGATTTTCTTGACTTGTTCAGTAGTCTCAGCTATCATTTCCGGCCCTAACAAGCTTTTCTCTCCAGCTTCATACCAACATAGTGGAGATTGACATTTCCTCCCATACAAGGCCTCATACGGAGCCATTCCAATGCTCGCATGATAGCTATTATTGTATGCAAACTCCACTAATGGCATATACCGATCCCAACTCACCGGTTGGTCCAAAACACAAGCTCTCAACATATCTTCTAGTGTTTGGATCGTCCTTTCAGATTGACCATCTGTTTGAGGATGGTAAGTCGTGCTCAAGCTTAATCGGGTTCCAAAAGCTTTCTGAAATGCACCCCAAAACCTTGAAGTGAAACGAGGATCTCTGTCCGAGATTATAGTAGCAGGTACACCATGAAGTCTCACAATCTCCTTTATGTATAACCGTGCTAGCTCCTCAAGGGTGTAAGTCATCCGAATGGGCAGGAAGTGAGCTGACTTCGTCAATCGGTCCACAATCACCCAGATAGCATCAAAACCAGTTCTAGTCCTTGGCAATCCCGACACAAAGTCCATTGCAATACTTTCCCACTTCCATTGTGGAATCTCTAAAGGTTGCAACATTCCGGAAGGTCTTTGATGTTCAATCTTTACCTTTTGACAAGTTAAACACTTTGAAACATATTCCGCCACATCATTCTTCATACCCGGCCACCAAAACATCGCCTTTAAATCATGGTACATCTTAGTACTTCCCAGGTGAATGGAGAATCCGTTTTTGTGTGCCTCCTTTAAAATATCTTGCCTCAAAGTGCCAACATCCGGCACAATGATCCTACCCTTGAATCTCCATAACCCATCTTTTTCTTCCGACACTCTCCACCGTTTTCCTTGCTCAATAGCCGGTAACACCTTCCATAACGCTTCATCATTTTGATGAGCCTTTAGGAGTTCGGACTTAAAGTCACTTGAGATTTCTAATCGGCTCAAGCACAAAGTTCCGGATACTTCTCGAGCACCAATTTGTAGACTCTCAAATCCCTTGAGCAATTTCTCCTCTTGAAGCATCATCCAAGCCGCATATAACGACTTCCGACTTAACGCATCCGCCACTACGTTCGCCTTTCCCGGATGGTAATTCAACTCAAAGTCGTAGTCCTTCAACAATTCCATCCACCTCCTCTGCCTCATATTGAGCTCTTTCTGATCAAAGAGATACTTCAAGCTTTTATGATCGGAGAAAACTTGGAACTTGACCCCATAGAGATAATGCCTCCACACCTTTAAGGCAAACACAACCGCAGCGAGTTCCAAATCGTGCGTAGGGTAACTAACTTCATGAGGTCTCAACTGTCGTGAGGCATACGCCACCACATTACGATGCTGCATCAGCACGCACCCTAAACCCTTCAATGAGGCATCACAATACACCTCAAATGGCTCATTCGGCTCGGGTAATACTAACACAGGTGCAGTGGTCAACTTTTTCTTTAATGTCTGAAAGCTCTCCTCGCACTCAGGAGTCCAAACAAATGGAGTGTCTTTGCGAGTTAACTTGGTCATTGGCAAGGCTATCTGTGAAAAGCCTTTGATAAACCTTCGGTAATAGCCAGCTAAACCCAGAAAACTCCTTATCTCTGTTATGGTGGTTGGTTGTTTCCAATCCATTACAGCCTCCACCTTAGTTGGATCTACGGCTATTCCCTTCTTACTCACCACATGGCCCAAAAACTTCACCTCACTCTTCCAAAACTCACATTTAGACAGTTTTGCATAAAGTTTCTTCTCCTTTAGAATCTGCAACACGGTCCTCAAGTGTTCCGCATGCTCTTCTTCAGTCTTGGAATAAATCAATATGTCATCAATGAAGACAACAACGAATTTATCCAGAAACGGACGGAAAACTCTATTCATGTAATCCATAAACACTGCAGGAGCGTTCGTCAACCCAAAAGACATTACAGTGTACTCGTAATGACCATAACGAGTCCTAAAAGCGGTCTTAGGGATATCCTCACCCCTCACCCTTATCTGGTGATAACCGGATCGCAAATCGATCTTGGAGAAAACTCCCGCTCCTTGTAACTGATCCATAAGATCATCAATTCTCGGCAATGGGTACTTATTCTTTATTGTAACCTTGTTCAGCTGCCTGTAATCCACACAAAGCCGCATACTCCCATCCTTCTTCTTCACCAGTAATACTGGAGCACCCCACGGAGAGACACTTGGGCGTATAAAATTCTTTCCCAACAAATCCTCTAACTGAGACTTTAGCTCGTTCATCTCTAACGGTGACATCCTATAAGGAGCACTTGAGATTGGTCCCGCTCCGGGCACCAATTCAATAGCAAACTCAACCTCTCGGTTAGGTGGAAACTCATCAATATCATCAGGAAATACTTCCGGAAACTCACACACAACCGGAATCTGTTCCAACTTTTGATCATCACCCGAAACACCCGCGGTTAACAACATGATACCCTGACATTTGATTCCAGAACAGTTCACCATCATCGAATTCAAGTAATAATTATTCACCACGACCGGTTCTTCTGTATCTTCCGGCATAAAGTACACCGACTTTGTAGAACAATCAAGCAGAACATGATTCTTAGATAACCAGTCCAATCCCAAGATAAGATCAAGTCCAACCATCGGCAAGCAGATTAAATTATGAACAAAATCGCGCTGCTTGAACCTAAAAGAAACTTCCGGACATCCTAGCCTAGTTACCATGGCTTCATGGGTAGCATTATATACCTTTAGGTCATAACCTAAAGTTGCAATCTTCAACCCTAACTCATGGGCTTTCTCAAATGCAATGAATGAATGTGATGCTCCCGAATCAAATAAAGCATTTAAAGTTTGACCAGCTATTTCACAGTTACCTCGAATGAGTGTCTCAGATCCCTCAGCTCCTACAGCTGAAGTGGTGAACACCCGACCAGTCTGTTGTGCCTTCCCAGCACCTTGTTTCTGCCTCTCCAGACAATTGGCGGCTTTATGCCCCGCTTTTCCACAATTGTAGCACAAACCCCATCCGGCCTTGCATGGTGCTCCCGGATGGTGACTCCCACACCTAGTGCAAGCTTGATCATTCTGAGGCTGCTTCCCAAACTTCTTTCCTTGGGAGTTGTTGTTGTTGGGCCTCCTGAAAGAGCTTCCCCTCTTGAAAGACGGACCTCTAGGTGCAAAGCTCTTCCCTCGGTTCTGTGGGAATGATCTCCTTTGACTCCCTTTCTCAGCGGTTGCCCTTTTCACACACTCTTCAGCAACCCTACACTTATTCACCAATTCGGAGAAAGTCCTAATCTCCATTGGTCCCACTGAACTGAAGATATCACTCCGGAGTCCTCCTTCATACTTAACACACTTCCATTCCTCATAGTCCACCGGAGTCCCTTGGCACATACGAGAGAACCTGAACAGCTCCTCAAACTTGTCAGTATACTCTGATATGGACATAGTACCCTGTTTCAGCTGTAGCAATTCAAGTTCCTTAGCCGTCCTAGCAGAAGTCGGAAAGTACTTCTTATAAAACTCCTCTTGGAAAACATTCCAAGTGATATAGTCATCGCCTTGCTGCAGAAGGCGTCGGATACCTTGCCACCAATGCGACGCTTCACCGACAAGCATATAGGTAGCAAACTCAACACGCTGTCCTTCAGGCACCACTTGCGCTTGCAGCGCTCGCTCTATAGCTTGAAACCATGTGTCAGCCTCAGTCGGACTAGTAGTTCCCTTGAACTTAGGCGGATTGACCTTCAAAAAGTTTGCCAAGGTCATCGGACCCCGAACTCCACCTCCATCATTACCATGGTTGTTCATCTGTTGACCAAGAGCCTCAGCAGTGGCTTGCATAGCAGCAGCCATGTTCTCCAACGCAGCCATAAAGTTCACCGGGTCATTAGGGTTATTCTCCGGCACACGAGCACTCGTACGACCTCTCGCACTACCTCTACCGCGTCCACGAGGCGCCATCTGGTTCCTATACATACCAAACAATCGATATTAAGTTGATCAGTCTCAATATCGGAAGTCTAGTACTTCAAAGTCCCAAATGCATGCTCATGAACGTTTATGCCAATTATATCAAGCAGATATACTAATAGCACATAACACACACTCAGAGAATGCACAGAAGCATAATCAGTCCATCCCTCAGGCTCTACAGGAACGAACTGCTCTGATACCATAATGTAACACCCCACCATACAGAGTCTTATGCTTAAGTCATAATTCAGAGATGGCAAGGTATTACGACCTCTAAAATAAAAATTAGTACGTATAATAGTATGAATAATTGATTATAACTAGGAGCCTTTGTAGAAAAAGGGGTAAACAAAAACCGCAACCTTAAAGCGCAACACTCCGATCGATAACATAACGAAAAAGGATAATCCAACGCGTGATTATATATAAACAGAGGAGTGTCAAAAACAGGAATATCAAGACTCAAGATCCGGCTGCGAAGATAACCGGTCCGAGCATAACAATATATACATATGATAAAATAAGGAAAACCCCAAAGGAAACCCAAAGGGACACAAATACAGAAAACCTATTCTCCAAAATCTCCCATAAGAGGAGTCATCACAGTTTGTATTATTTAATGGAGATATAAGTATCTAAACAAAACATATAAACCAAAAACATGGTCCCCAAGAACAAGGAATCTTCGCAATCAAGAAGTCTCCAGCATGCCTCAGCGGGAAACCTCACGTCCTGCATCTGAAAACCACAAAATCCGCATGGGTGAGAACCAGAGGTTCCCAGCAGGTAACAGCTTCCACATATATAATACATAATAATGGAGGAAAGCCGAAGGCAATCCTAGAACTCCCTCCAAGAAATATCAAAGCTTATAAACAAGCTAAACCATATAAGGGCATCTGACTAAAGATTCTTCAGTCTAACTAATACTTCCCTTTCCAATTCCTTCAAACCTCCCAACCACCAGCAGGAGTATATTATAGCAAACACAGTTATATCAGACAAAGAATATACAAGTAGGAGCAGTTAAGACATTTAGACAATTAGCAAGTAATATGCAGTCAAATAGGCAATCTCAAACAATTCACATAGTATGCATATGATGAATGCCTGTCCCTAGTGGCCGATGATATCATCTTGTCGGTTATATAGCCAACCCGACAAGTCCTGGTCGCTAACCATTGGACTGTCCCTCTGTCGTGCATCCCCAAACTCGAGTTATACTCGTTATAAACTTGATCATAAACATGATCCATATACATCACCCTCACTGGTGAATATTTACGGGGGTTCGAGCTCATCCGGGCCTTTCACAGTGCCCGGCCACACTTACGACATAGGGTCAACAGAGTCTCAAGCCTCAACCTGGAGCACGTGGTGGCTAGCCACTGCTACTACCCAGGGAAACTCGTATCTCTGATAGTGGAAGTGCAAATCACAATTATCAATAATTCAGCATCAACATGCGTGAATTCTCATCCATGGATCAACATCCATACTAGCCATTCCGGCTCACGGTTCAATCCAGAACCAGCCAATATTCATAGCATACACAGCTATTCCGGCTCACGGTTAAATCCATAACCAGCCATATTCATAAATAATCACGGCCCTTCGGCCAATGGCATAACAAGCACTTCCACCACCATCCTCCGCATCTCACATAATCATCTTGATCCTCATTAATCATTCATATTTTCCTTGCTTCACTCGCAAGTTACCTCATTCACTAGCCCCTTTTTAATAGCTAGGCAAGCCATAATGATTTAAGACATACATGGTGAGATCGGAGGCTTAGAAGTATGAGATTTGGCTTTTAAAACTCAAAAATCAACTTTGGGATGAAAACAGGGCCGCGCGTACGCGCACTCCACGCTCACGCGTGGATGGCCTCAAAAACTCATCGACGCGTAAGCGTCATGCACGCTAACGCGTGGGTTAAAAACTTGCCAATCGACGCGCACGCGTCAACCACGCGTACGCGCGGGTGTTCTCGTGCCCCAGGCACAACACCGGCACAGTTCTGGCATAACTCTCTGGAAAATGGCTGGGCATTGGGTGCAGCACAATCGGCGCGCCCGCGCACATCACGCGTACGCGTGGATGGCGCTTTTCGGAAGATCGGCGCGTACGCGCCAGGTGCGCCTACGCGCAAGGGGTGATTCTGCTAAAATTTTTCTAAGTTAAAAGCTGCAGAATTCACAGATTTTCACCCCAATCTTCCAACGGACATAACTTCCTCATTTTAAATCGTTTTTCACCCGTTCTTCGAACGGCATGGACATCCCGGATCCAATTTCATTTCTAAACAGATTTGGTACAAAACGGGGATCCGTAGTCCAAGTTACGTCCCGTCAAAGTATGCCCA